>NC_051074.1:32108979-32853979 GCF_004664715.2 Peromyscus leucopus
GAGCGAGTGCTACCTGGATTGTTACATGGGTTCTGGAGATCAGATTCAGATCCTCCTGATTGCATGGAAAGCACTTAATGACTGAACCATCATCTCCCCAGCCCTTTCTTGTATTCTGATACTCCTTTACAAAGCCCTATCAGCATTTCCCTCTCCATGTACTGTAGAATGTATTCTCACTGCCTCAGTGCACAAGACCCAGATACCCCCGCCCCATTCTCCCTACCTCCTTCTCTTTACAATATCTCCACCACCAATGCCTTTCTCTCTCCATGAGAACTTTGGACAGTAAAGCAGGTGGTCTTTGGTGGCCTACTTCACATGGTACAGTGTTTCCTAATGTCTAAAGTTAGTACAAATGTAGTATCCTTCTGGCACATTTATAGGTCAAACAAATCAAAAGAATAGCCCAGGATCAAGTATATGGAAAAGAGATGGTACTTTCAATGACAGAGAATTTTGTCTCCCTCATCTTTAGACTATTGTGTACACACAGTGAGGAGTTTAGTCTTTCCTCTTAAATGGTTGCCATTTTACCTAGCAAGAAAATTGTATGATGTATTTCAAATTTGAAAAAGAAATGCATAAAAGAGTAGATGTTAGTTATAAATTCAGGTAGTGATCCTTTTACAAAGTGAGCAGACTCAGTGAGCATGAACCTGTGAGAATCCAAGAACTGCTGAGTCTCAGAGAACAGGGCCTGAAATTCTGCAACTGAGAAATACTTATCACGCCCACTGTTCTGCACGAGATACATCAATAATTTCAGAGCTTTAGACTTGACTCTTTCATCTCCTAGCTCACTCAGTTTATTCCAAAAACTATGAGCTGTATTTTTGACCCCAACTAGTCACCTTAGAAGGTAATAGTTGGCTTGACTTACAATCACAAATGCAACCAGAAAAAAAAAGCGTACAAAACTGTGACTTAATGAATACAGGCTAATAAAAATATTTAATCTAATGAATTTACTAAGCTATTGTTTCCTTGATTTTAAAAAAACCATAATATTTAAATAGCAAATATGGTGGTACATACTGTAGCCTTGGCATTCAGGAGGTTGAGGCAGGAGGATCCCAAGTTCAGAGAGGTATGGGTGACATACAGAACCTTGTCTCAGATAAAAACAGACAAGTGGATCACAAACAAGCTTGTGCTTATATTGTCTATAGGATTTTCATAAATACCAAATCAGGTGCATACAGTACAATCATTCTCATTATCTTATTGCTTTTCATTTATTCCTCTCTCATACAATACAACCTGACTGCATCCTCCCCGCTCTCCACTCCTCCCAATTCTCCCTGTACCTTTCTTTTCCCCCAGATCCACTACTCCTCTGTTTCACTTCAGAAAAAAGTAGACCTTCCAAGGATATCAACTGGACACAACATAACAAGATGCAACAAGATTAAACACAGAGCCCCACATCAAGGTTGGACAAGGTAACCCATTAGGAGGGGAAAGTGTCCCAAGAGAAGGCAAAGGAGTCAGAGATACTGGACTCCCACTGTTAGGAGTCCCACAAAAACCCCAAGCTAAACAACCACAACATATATGCTGAGAACCTAGTGTAGACCCAGGCTCTGTGATTGCCACTTCAGTCTCTATTAGCCACTGTGGGCCCTGCTTAGTTGATTCTGTGTGTCTTGTTTTTCTGGTGTCCTTGGCCCCTCTGGCTCCTACAATCTTTCCCTCTTTTGAGTTCCACCTAATGTTTGGCTGTGAATCTCTGCATCTGCTCCCATCAGCTGCAGTAGGAAGCCTCTCTGATGACAATTGGGCTTAGCACTGATCTATGAGTATAGTAGACTCTCATTAGGAATCATTTCACTGACTTTTTTTTCAACTGTGTTCAGATCTAACCTAGGTCCCTGGGACATACAGGTTCCTGACCACCCAGGCAGTATCACTTGTAGGCTACCTCTTGTGGTTAGACTAGTCATTGTTTGGCCACTCCAAGAAGCTCTAAGCCACTATTATCCCAGCACATCTTGCAAGCAGGACAGGTTGTGAATTAAAGATTTTGTGGCTGGGTTGGTGTCTCAGTTCCACCACTGGATGACTTGCCTGGTTACCGAAGATGGACCATTCAGACTCCATATCCTCCATTACTAGGAGTCCTCACTAGGGTCATGCTCATAGGTTCCAGGAAGTTTCCACTGTGCTAGGTGTCCACATGGTCCCCCAATTCCAGTTGTCTCTCTCTGTACTCTCTCCCTCCCCTACCTGATCTCTCTTGTTCCCATCCCCATCTGCCTGCAGACCACTGGCATGATCTATTCTGTTTCCCCTTCCAGAAATATCCATGTGTCCCCTCTAGATCCCTCCTTGTTGCTTAACTTCTCTGGGTCTGTGTATTATAGCATGATTATCCGTTACTTAATAGCTAATATCCACTTATGAGTGAGTCTTAAAAACTCAACATGTTTGTCTCCATAAGGGAAATGCAAATCAAAACCACTTTGAGATTCCCATCTTACACCTGTCAGAATGGCTAAGAACAATAACACAAGTGACAGCTCACTCTGGCAAGGATGTGAAACAAGGGAACACTCTTCCATTGCTGGTGGGAGTGCAAACATTTTCAGCCACTATGGAAATCAATATGGCAGTTCCTCAGAAAATTGGGGTAGCTGGGACAATTCCTTGCCAGGGGTCTTCTGTTCTATTTCCTTTGGTTTTGAGATTATTCCATCCAAGTAGACTTGCTCTTCCTTCAAGTGCTGAGTGCTCAGTGTTTGAAAGGTGTTTATGAACTGAATTGTGGCCAGCAATGAACAACTTCTAGGACCTTATTAAACTTTCTAGTGCAAGGAAGGAATTTTTTTGTAATGTAAATTATCTACTGCACTTGATTTGTTTGCTGTAAACTTAGGGGAAACAGAGAAACACAGGTAAAATAAACTGATTGATGACTGCTGTAAAAAAAAAAGCAAGTGATGAAATGGGGAAAGAGAGGTGTCTAAAGTAGTTGCAGTGGATGTTGGATTCAAGAATCTAAGTGTTTAGGAAGAGTTTTCTATTGACTGTCCAGCACCTATCACCCTGCTCCCATCCTCCAGGGACCACTGGAATTATTTTCACTCCCTAGTTGACAAGCAGTGTATTTTTAGTGTCCAGGTCTAAACTTTTCTATCTAGTTCAAGGACAATAAGATATTAAAATCATAGAAAGGGGCCCAAGAGAAAGGTGGTTAAAAACTACACAAACTGTTACTTAAGTTTTCCTTAATGAAACTATATGATAAATGCCATCCTGTAGTCAGAAGACAGAGCATCCATTGGCATGCAACACAATGTTGGACCACTCCCAGAAGAAGCCAGCATTGTCCAGGATGACAAAGAACTGCCACCAAACTCTCACCAGAGACAGTAATGGAGGGCCTTATTCCAACTTCTTTATAACACATAGAAGGATAAAAACATTGTCTGGGGAAGCAGGTGGAATTTACTCATCAAAGAATGAACAATATCTAGTATTTATTGTCCAATAATAACTGGTCAATATATGGCTGTGTTGGAGCACCAAATGAGGGAGCAACTGATGTCTTTCAAGCTTCCTCACATTCATGTCTCCATGAACCAATGAGAGCATGACTCTCTTTGGAGGTTACAACTTTCTCACAGTGTACTATTGTAGTATGCATTGTAGATCAGGGGACTTTCCCACTAGGATATCTAAGAAAGCACCCCAGGGACTCAAGCAGAACAAGCCTCTTCCTAATTAATAAATGCCATGACATAGAAACACTAAGTAAGCAATGGTATTTGGCAACCCTGACCACCCATTTTAAAATTTGAACACAATGATTAATACAATAAAAATAGCAAGAGTTAAGTCCCCCAGTAAAGCTACTACCACTGTTGTATGAGAAGATTCCTATGTTGAAATATGCTGCTTATTATTACTTCTTTCTGACACTTCCATTTGTTTTCTTGCTTTTCATCTGTAGGCCTATCAAGAGAGCTACTTCATGTTCAGTGAAATAATTCCTTGTATTTGTGGGGGAGGGGGGTTGGGTTTTTTGTTTTGTTTTTGTTTTTGATTTTGATTTTGTTTTTGTTTTTTTCAAGACTGTTTCTCTGTGTAGCTTTGCGCCTTTCCTGGAACTTGCTTTGTAGACTAGGCTGGCCTCAAACTCACAGAGATCCACCTGGCTCTGCCTCCCAAGTGCTGGGATTTGTAATAAAAATATATGAATAAAATATTATACATTTTAAAGCAAAGCAATGATTGTGTTTGTCACATGAAAATGAGTTTGTGGACATAACTCAGTGGTAAAGCATTTGCTTAGCATGCACAAGCAGGCTCGAGATTCAATCTTCAATTCTAAAAGAAAAAGAGAGGGGGAGGGAGGGGAGAGGACAGGAGTGGAAGAATAGAGAAGAAAAGATGAGTAGAGGACAGGAGAGGAGAGGACAGGACAGGACAGGGCAGGGCAGGACAGGGCAGGACAGGACAGGAGAATCAATTTGATAGAGTGATGCCCTCCTTTATGCAGTATGGTACTTTGAAGGAGTTCAATTAGACCCTCTAGCTAGGCTGACAATTTCTGGGTTGTGTGTTATATACCAGGACCTATGCCGTAACTGCACCTCATTTGCTGTAGTCCGGCTGGCCTGGCCTGACATAACACATATTTTATTCAAAGTCAAGTACTGTCCATAAGTCAGATATTGTGAACCTTCAAATGTTGGCACTGCCTATGGGTTCAAGCAGGCACATCCTTTCCAGGAGTGTGTATCCTTTCCAGTCCAGACACTGCTCACTCCAGAAATGAAGGGGGTCAATATAATTGAAATGTCATGTGTTCCATTTGTCTCTTAGAAGAATAGTGCTACATCTGGAGGCTTGATTGTGGTCTACAGCAACCATACATCTGCTGAGCCTTCAGAAAAGGTAGCAGCTAAGTCATCTTTGATGAGAGATGACCCAGGTCCTCTCCATCAGTGGGCTGTAAGTCTGAAGCTGATTTTCCAGATCAAGCAGGCCATTGTGACTTTTATTTATTTCCTTTTGTCCTCATCATCCTCATTATCCACCCTCCGCGTCTATTAACTCTATATACAGACCTCTACTCTGGTGTAACTTCAGCAAAGCTGTTTTATTTAGTATCTCTAGAGTTGTCTACAAGAAAGATCAGATTGGCTAACACTTTGATTTGGGTTCTTATTTGATAAAGGTATATATCTAACCTCTGAGAATTAACTGCTGATTGCCTGCTTCTGTGATCTGAGACCACGCTGTACATTTTATCAGGGATCCAGTTTTGCTACAGCATCTCATACTATGCCCTGCATTACAGGAGACAGGGACCATTGGGGTTCTCAAATGGTAGGGACCCTTCCTCCAGAGTGTTCTTAAGTTCTCCACTGAGGCATTCCAACTACTTCCCATAGAATGTAGTCAATATTTCTTTCTATTCCTATGCCACTTTCCAGACATTGAATTTTTTCTTCCATTGTTGGCATAGTGGTTCTAGCAGCTGTCCATCATTTGATGCAAACCCTCATTTCCTCCAAGCATCCAAAAGTAAACACAATCCTCTGGGCATATGCTCAAGAGTGGGAGTAGCTGGGTCACATGGCAGATTGACTAGCTTTTTGAGAAACCTCCAGAGTGGTTTCCAATGTGGCTACACTAATCTACACTCCACCAACAATTTTAGAATTCTCCTCTCCTCACACGCTCACTAGTGTTTGCTGTTTGTCTGTTTGCTTGTTTATAATAGCCATTGTGACTTGAATGGGATGGGATCTCAGTGTAGTTTCAATCCTTATTCCCCTAATGGAAAGAGCACTGAACACTGTTTTTAAAAAAGCATTTACTATGTGTTTTTATTTCTGCTTTGAGAGCAGACTGTCTAGTGTCATAGCCCATTTTTTAATTTATTTATTTTCTAGGTGTTTATTGTTTTGATTTGGTTTGGTTTTAGTTCTTTATGTATGTTAGATATCAGTTCTTTGTCAGCTGTGTAGTCAGAAAAACTTTTCTATGTGCTTTATTTAGGCCATCTCTTCACTCACTTATCAATTTCCTTTGCTATTCAGAAGGTTTTAAATTACATTTTCTCATTCATCAGTTGCTAACCTTATATCCTGAGCCTGGAATCCTTGTCAAAAACGCCTACCTATGTCTATATCCTTTTATTTTCCTGTGTGTGTGTGTGTGTGTGTGTGTGTGTGTGTCTATGTGTCTGTGTGTCTGTGTGGTGTGTGTGTATGTATGTATGTGTATCTGCGTGTGTGCCTGTGTGTGTGTGTGTGTCTGTGTGTGTGTGCCTGTGTGTGTCTGTGTGTGTGCCTATGTGTGTCTGTGTGTGTGCCTGTGTGTGTGTCTGTGTCTGTGTGTGTGTGTGTGTGTGTGTGTGTGTGTGTGTGTGTGTATAGGAATTCAAAAAGGTGTATGCCAAGGTATACATGTGGAAGTCAAATAACAACTTGTGGGTATTGGTTCTCTCCTTTTGCCATGTCCTAAAGATAAAATTCAGCTTTGGGGGTTTGGTAGTATAAGTGCCTCCACCTGCTGAACCATCTTGCCAGCCCCAAGCTTCTGTTTTAAGGGGTACTCCCTACTTTTTCCTCAAGCAGTTTCAGATCTTAGATTGAGGTATTTGGTCCACTTGGAGATGATTTTAGTGCTGGATGAGTTCATAAAGGTGTAACTTCACTCTTTCTACTTGGAGACACCCAGTATTACCCACAACCATTTGTTGAAGACATTGTCTCTTCCTGGAATAGTTCTCATGTGTCATTATTCACTCGAGATAACCCAGAAAACTTTCCTTTCACAAAGGCTTTGAGGAAAGAAGCATCAGAGACTGGTAGCATTCTGGAGAGCACTGGAATGGCTGTTTTGAGCAGGCCAGAGATTACAGTAGGAAATTACACCATCCAAAGTGTTTCCTTGAATTTAACAGGGTACTGTAATTCCAGAGTAAGAGAAATCAAGTAACACATATTTTACCTTTCTTTTTAGCATCTGAAAAAATTTATCATGCTAAGACTAGCTAGTTTAGTAATCTCATGCTTCTTTATAAGCATTTCATATTTAAATTTCTACAAAACACTATATATGCAAGAAAGTGCCTTTCACCAATGACCAGGCAGGTGATACCATATACTAACAGAGCCAGAGAAACAGAAACACCCTGAAGTATTAAACTCACAAAGTTTATTAGGGATATTAACTCACTGTGAAGTCATAAGACCAAATGCTGTGTACTCAAATTGAATTTCATATGAATAAGCAAGATGACCCAAAATCTCATGATCTTTTGTGACTTCACTTGTTATGATAGTCAACATTTCACTCAACTTTCAGCTTTGAGATATCACCTCCTAAATAAATTGGTAATAAGGCTGTCTTAGGGTTTCTATTGCTGTGAAGAGACATCATGACCATGACAATTCTTACAAAGGAAAACATTGGGGTGGCTTACAGTTTAGTCTATTATCATGGCTTACAGTTTAGTCTATTATCATCATGGCAGGACATGGTGGAGTGCAGGCAGACATGGTGCTGGAGAAGGAGCCAAGAGTTCTGCATTGTGATGCACAGGCAACAGGAAGTGAACTGAGACACTAGGAATGACTACAGCATATATAATACCTCAAAGCCCACCACCACAGTGACACACTTCCTCCAGCAAGGTCATACGTAATCCAACAAAACCACACTTCCTAGTAGTGCCACTCCATATGAGCTTATGTGGGGTTAATTACATTCAAACTACCATAAAAGTCATTTTAGCAAGTCTTCACTGCCAAATACATATTTCTTCTTCTTATGTGTTGAAATAGTGAAACTCGCATGCTGATACCTTGTTGAATCTTCTACAGTTCAATAGGTAGGAAGCAATATGCCCACCAACAGGCAAAATAAATTTCTATACATTGTAAAATACACCCAGTCTACCATTAAGGAAGAGGCGAAGTTCTTTAGTTTGGGGATGAGACATATAAAACCCTCTTGAGTATGTGTAATATAGAACCCATTTGGTTATTATGCTGCTTGAATGTACTTCCTAGCAACTTATACATCTAAAGGTTGTAAGTACTGCACCTAGTTAGAGAAATTTATCATCAGGCTCAGGCTCTGTAAAGTTCTCCTTATATTTGATTCATATGTTGCAAAAGATCCGATGCATGGTAGAGTCTAAAATGACTAGAACAAAAGATACACAGAGCTGCAGTCTGTGGGTACAGTCCATCACGGTAGGGAAGTCACGGCAGTAAGAGGGGAGAACCTAGTCATTGTTTGTGCGCATTGAGGATCAAAGGTGGTAAGTGCTGGTACTCAGTGCACTGTCTTTCTTTTATTTAATACCAGTCACTGTAGGTGTCACCTTAATCTAGATAATGCCTCCCAGTCATGACCAGAGGTATGCCTCCTTGGTGATTCCGAATCCTTTCAAGTTGACAATCAATTTTAACCATCACAGAGACCCTTGTAGAAACCATTTAGGAATGTAAACCAAAGTTACATCCCCTGCTGCAGATGACTCACATCATTTAAGAATAATGGTGTGTAGCTGGAGGGCTTCTCTCCAGGTTCCCCAGGCCCGCAGTCCCACAATCCACTTATAAAATAATCACTCAGACGCTTATATCACTTATAAACTGTATGGCCGTGGCAGGCTTCTTGCTAACTGCTCTTTTATCTTAAATTAACCCATTTCTATAAATCTATACCTTGCCATGTGGCTGGTGGCTTACCAGAGTCTCTACATGCTGCTTGTCCTGGCGGTGGCTGCAGTCTCTCTCCTCCTTCTTCCTGTTTCCCCAATTCTCCTCTCTCTTTGTCCCGCCTATACTTCCTGCCTGGTCACTGGCCATCAGTGTTTTATTTATATAGAGTGATATCCACAGCACTTCCCCTTTCTTCTTTTTTTTAAAAAGGAAGGTTTTAACTTTAACATGGTAAAATTATATATAACAAAACAATTACCGAGCAAGAATTATAGTTACAATATTAAAGAAGATGTCCTATCTATCTTATATTTGTGAGTTTAAGGTTTTATAGCTAACTTATCTTTTATCATAACTGAGGAAATTACGACTATCTAGTCTTCAACCACATCAAAGACCTGAGAAGGAACATAATGGTACCTGAGAAATGGTAGATGGATGCAAGCAACTTTTGGGAATCTTGCAAAAGTAGACCAAAACAGCTGGCAGCCTGGACAGTCACCTAATGTTTTTCAGCATTGTTGGTGCATTCAAATTGGCTACAGGCCTAGAGTATCTGACAGACCATTTTTAGAAGCAGGAATTTTAAGAGACCATCTTACCCTGTCTTGGCAGAGTACAGTGGTCGCTTTCCTTGTGTCCCGCTTGTCCAGAAAGGACAGCATTGCATTTGTACTGTCAGCCATCAAGGCAAGGGCAGTTCTTTGCCCAGTAGGCCATTTTGTGCCAAAAAGACAAACTTCCAAATGGAAATGTCTTAGAAGCCCAACATTCTCTCGGGATCAAATTGGTGCAGCCAGGAGCAATTGTGTCTCATGTCAACAGAATTCTAAGTTATTTAAATGCCATATTCTCCAGGTCTATGAAGTGTTTGAAGATTACCTATCTATCAGAAATATATCTATGTATACCTAGAAGACTTAACTAACATGGCTACAGATAAGATTATCATAGATGACTAATTATTAATCTATTTTTTAATTATCCATTACAATTTTAAATGAGTTATATAAACATAATACCTCAAACAAGAATAGAAATATATATATAGAGAGAGAGAGAGTATAACAAAATTAACTTCAAGTTTGTATCAATAAACTAAAATTTATACCAATGTAAAACATTTTAAACATAAACTAAAATCTATACCAATGTAAAACATTTTAAACAAGTTGTTCTTTAAAAGTAGGTTCATTAATCTACCCTTTTATCTTATCATCTCCATGTCCTCCTATATATCATATCCCCTTTTCTTTTTTAGAAAGAGATCACATTTATAATCAAACTGTTTTAAATAAAAATATTGGTTTTTCTCTGTCCCACACCAGAGGGCTCTTCTGATTTGGGACACAAGAATCCCTTAACCATTTTTTTTTTTAAAGCAATATGTCTGGGTTTAGAGGGGGAGTGAGCCAATTCCACCTCTAAAGCCAGCTTGGTATATTTGGGAATTTGGGCGTAGCATCTCTTACTACTTCCTGCTGGAGGGGGGCGCTGTATCTTATGGGGACGCAAAGAAAATTTTAGACCTATGGGGTAGTCCGTGAGGCTGTATTGTGTGAACCAGTTGCCTTGAAACCGATCTGGATGTTGGATCATCTGGGCCATGGTGTCATCGGAGTCCTTTCAGGGGGTCTTGGCTGGTGAAACCTGATGTATCTTAATCTGGAACAAGTCCACAGCCTCTGGCTTTCTGTGGAAACAAAAGCAGAACCTCTTTTCCAAAGTAACATATCCTTATATCCAAATTTTGAAGTCAAGGTACCTTTAAAATATACATTTTGGCATAACTCAACAGCTTTTGTAATCAAATTGGTTTTTTTAGTTATGAATATCAAAGAGAACATAATCCAGATTCTCTGTGTGGTAGCCATCTTTATGTGGCTTATGTTTTATATTACCTTGAGCCTTGAGCCTATTGCTTTAAACTGTACCATTGTAAGCCTGAAACGGTGCTGTGGCTGCTGGCTCCGCCCACTTCAGCTTCCCAACATGGCAGTGGTACATTTTCCGACAGCTCTGGGAGTCATCAAGTCTCAGAAATAGTGGGTCTAAGCTTTTATCAAAGCAGCGTGTAGCCCAGAAACCTCTTTTTTTTTTTTTTTTAAATACTAGTAAAGACTAAATCTACCACACAGCTTAATTTGCCGCTGGCAGATGCCTCATTTCCGCCATACTGCCGGTCAAACGCACCCGCCAGGAACCCGCCAGTGTCCAAACTTGCGTTTTGCTGCATCTAGCTGCCCGTATGAGACAAGAAGCAGGAACCTGGTTTTGGCTCTGTTTAGAATTGGTTATTAAATATTCTCAGGTTTAAGGTGGAAACTCGAGCCGTTGGGCGCCATTTGTAGCTGGAGGGCTTCTCTCCAGGTTCCCCAAGCCCGCAGTCCCACAATCCACTTATAAAATAATCACTCAGACGCTTATATCACTTATAAACTGTATGGCCGTGGCAGGCTTCTTGCTAACTGCTCTTTTATCTTAAATTAACCCATTTCTATAAATCTATACCTTGCCACGTGGCTGGTGGCTTACCAGAGTCTCTACATGCTGCTTGTCCTGGCGGTGGCTGCAGTCTCTCTCCTCCTTCTTCCTGTTTCCCCAATTCTCCTCTCTCTTTGTCCCGCCTATACTTCCTGCCTGGTCACTGGCCATCAGTGTTTTATTTATATAGAGTGATATCCACAGCAATGGTGGGTATATTACCTTATCTTCACAGAAATGAATGCTTAACCAAAGTATATCAAGTTAGCAAGGGTCATTAGGCACTCATCGTAAACTGGAATCATTTGACATATCATGCTATAAATTTGGACATGAGCAATAGCATTACATCATGACATGGAGGAATTATATAAAATATCAGGCTCAAAGAGGTTCTAGGGTATAATTAAATTGCATAAGCAAAAGGCTCAGGCTTCCATGGCAACCACTCCTACGGGAACTCCACAGTTCTCTATACACCAAGGCTATACCTATAGACCCTACTCAGTTATTCCTCCCAATATTAGATAACAAAGTCTGTGAGGAACACTAATCTCTCTCTCTCTCTCTCTCTCTCTCTCTCTCTCTCTCTCTCTCTCTCTCTCTCTCACACACACACACACACACACACACACACACACTTTATTTCTGTCTGTGTGTATGTCTGTGTATGTGTGTGTGTGTGTGTGTGTGTGTGTGTGTGTTACTCCCATTTGGTAGGGGTTCTAGAAAGTTGGAGGACACTGTAATATCACTTCCTTCCTTTATGAAAGGGACTACAAGTTATTTTTTCTGAAATGTACAGTTATTGTGTTTATGGATTTTTGCTCCTTGGCCACAAAGCTTCTTTTAGCATCACATCTGTGAGCATAAGAAGATGGTATGGCTTTCAATATGGTATGAATTCCAATCAAAGAATCCCTTGCACAAAAATAAATGAGACTTGGCAAAGAATGACCCCATTATATTTAAATTCCCTCTTGCTGCTACACACACTCTCAAACCAATAGAGGGCACCTGAAAGAATACTCATAACTTATGTTCCTTGTAAACTCATGAAGCTGATCTACAAAATGATACTTAAATATAGTCACAATGGATGGATTAGAAAGCAAGAAACTGCAGTAAGAATAGTTCCTCCCAGTGGTAATCCCAATAATCTGGTAGCCATATTTGTTCATCTTCTTACCGTGACCTTAAATGGCACCTGTTTGGTGGTCCAGGAAAAAAAAGGTCACACAATTGTAACTGATACTTCTTGTACTGCTGAGTTGCAAGTTGGGACATAATCTATTATATTGGAATGGGTGATTGATCCTGAATGCTGAAGACGAGAGGAGCCTAAGCATGTAAAAATGTATATGGAAACCAGTGAATTCTACAGGGAGTTGAAATGGAAAGCCATGGAACTCTAATAGAGGCAAGATTGCTAACGACAGGGAATCTTTAAAAGGAACCTGGGTCACTCCATTACATGAGTGTAATCATAACCACCTAATTTCCTAGCCCAAAGGAAATGAAGCACATAAAGTTGTCATTTCCCAGATAGATAGATAGATAGATAGATAGATAGATAGATAGATAGATAGATAGAGATAGAGATTGTTTCCCCATTCTTACACTCACTCTAAATAATTTTTAGTGTTCATTCTCCAAACCTGACAGAGATTTTCCATCACAAAATTTTTTCTAAGTCAAGAATAAACGAAGTGTTAGTAATATGTTCCTAATTTAATCACATATCAAATCACACATATGAAACTAAATACCTATGAACAATCAGACTCAAATCTTAGGTTCCTTAAAAAGTCTAATTCTCAAAAATGTATGTTCTCTCCAAAACTGAGAAGCTGAGTCATTACATTATAATCTACAAATATAGTCAGGAAGAAGAAGGAAAAGATTCCTATCCATTTACTCTCAAGGACCTTTGAAAAGACATAATTATAAATCCTCAGCTACCAGTTATTTTCTTCTGATTCACCGAAAAGTTTTAAGTGACTAATGTGTTGATGATAGTGAGAGAGACTCTAAATAATGAATTTAGTCACCAGCTCATGAAGCCCTCATTGAGGGAAACAAGCTCTAATGATACAGTAAGCACACATGGTAATTGGACTCCAACGCTCAGGAATCCCAAGTGCTATAGCCCAGTTGGTATTCATTGTTTCCATTACTCAAAGTCTAAATGTTCTCCATGATGTGTGGGAACAGAATTAAGTGTCTTGCTAACGGGACAGCGAGGGTACAGCTTGGTGGAAAAGTGTGTGAGTCAATCTCTGTTCCAAGACAAAGCTGGATAAGAAGCCACATAAAGTAGAGGAAAGCAGAAGGCCACAGACACTGAGAAAAAGCAGAAGCAAGCAGGAACTATCGGCCAACAGCACACTCTCCGAACATGGGGGGGAAATGAGAAGGTAAGAACAGGAGAAAGGAGAGATGAGAAAAGTAGTTCCTCCCAGGTAGGTTATCAAATCCCAAGGAGTCAGCTCTGAATATACATATGAAGAGCACCAAGTGCTTTCAGTGGGTTGTACTTATATGTACATAGATATACATGTATGTGTGTACAGTATCTCTGTCTGTGTGTGTGTGTGTGTGTGTGTGTGTGTGTGTGTGAGAGAGAGAGAGAGAGAGAGAGAGAGAGAGAGAGAAACAGTAACAGTTAAAGGAGGTTATTATGAGTTTGAGAAGGACTGGAGGATGTAGGCAGAGTTAGTAGAGAGAGTGGGGTCAAAATAATGTAAATACAACAGTCATGCACTCAACTCTCAGAACAATGTGAAAAATGAAAGAAAATAAGTACAAATAGACTGAAACCAAATTGAAAGCCCGGGAATGAAGAGAAAACAGCAAATGGAAAGAGCCTCAGCTAGAAGGAAAGACCTGAGATCTGTGGCAGGTGTCCTTACTTTTCCTTCACTCCAGAGGAAGCCACCCGAGAGTGGAACCAGCACCAGCCTGCAGACTGCAAATGATAATGACAGAACAGCTGGCGGCATGACGAATGTACGTATGGGGAGCAGGCACAGTTCTCTGGCAAGGGAATGCATCCCTGCAAAACAGAGCTTCCCTGTAATGTTATCCACAAGCTCCACATTCATGAGCTATGCTATAAACAAGACCCTGTTATAATGAGTACCTTTGTGAACACTTCCAAGAACTCCAAACCTCCTTGGAGGGAGTCCAAGGTAGCCCTGATGCTCATTTATAGCCTTTTGGATATCATGTTATGCTGTAGTCCCACTCTATAAATAAAGAATTCTCAATGCAGCCACATGCAATCACATTGTACTGAGTGTGTGACATGAAAGCTGTGTTTATCTGACACAAAACGTAGGGAAAATGATGATCCCTTTGACAGCCTGGACATGCAGACTGTAGAATACAAGGCAAGTATGTGTTTAGAATTGCATGCAGACTCTGATTGATAGACCCCTTTTTCATTGCAGAACACTATTGTAGCCTGGATGTGAGCTTAAACTAAGACATACAAATTAGCTTTCAGACAGGGTTTACTCTTGAAAAATCTCTAAATATATAATTTACTGGTCTAGGTGAGCAAAAGCTTTTTAGCAACAGAAGTGATAAGTTTATGTAAGCTTCCACCTGACCTATTTTCTTCCATACATCTAGTCCCCATGAGACAATGGTGGCCATAAATATGAATATTCGATCCTAAAGCCACACCCTGCTCCTCTGCTGAGTTTCGGTGAGCACTGTTTAGACCAGACTAGCTCAGAAAAGTTTGAGAGAATGAGGAAAGGGTCATAAGACCTGGGCAATGGTGGTATTAGCAAAAATGAAACCATATCTCAGTACTAAGTCAGGATTGCTCCACACACTCAATTCATCACTAGGCTAATACTTGGCAAATATTTTAATATGGTGAGGCTATTCTCACCAGTATACCCTCCAAACTTTAAACTTCATATTGAAACTCTCAGTAGACTAAACCTAAAACAAGACCCCAGCTAAACCTCTTTAAACCAGTTGCCAGGTAGTATTTAAATTGTCACCCATGTTTATGCAATGCATGATCAATGCTATGACTGCATTCCTATTTTTGAAATCAGGAAGGCTACGGATGGATTTACCAAAAAGCATCTAGAAGGCATTGTGAAACCTTTGGCCAGGTACATAGGAGATGAAAAGATATGTTGCAGGATTGTTTTAGCAACTACCTTGTACTCAATAAGGAACTTACTTCATGGAAAACTTCTACCATGGCCCCTGATTTTATAGAAGGTCTAATTTAATAAGCCACATAACTTTGATCTCCCTTAATCATGAGGTCTGAGGTGTATACCTATGTATGGCAGATAACTTTGTACGATATAAGTCGAATGCTTAGATCATATGACTGAAAGGAAGAAATCCAGAAAAACCATACCTAATCCCCACATATAATTCTAATTTTATAGCCGCTTAAGTTATGTGCAAGATAGCAATCTCCTCTGAGATTCAGGTCAGAGCAGACATTATCCAAATGGCATCAGCAGGGATCCCAGTGATAGAAGGAGAGGTTTTCAGATTACAATGGCCTTACAAGCTATTCAGAAATCCATAGAGCACTGGCTGCTGGTGCAGCTGTTGTTGCTATAGGGATGGACTCCTGTGAGTATTCCATCTGCTACAAGAGGGACAGCTTGGAAAACCTCTCACAGGTCTTAAGAAGAAATGAAGCAAACAAATGAGTCATTTGGTTAGGAAGGCTGGTTGACTAAGCATCTACTTCAGCAGATTCCAAGCATATGCAGGGCACAAATCTTTGATCCAAGTATAGAAAAGCATTTTATTTCATAATTAGTCGCAAAACAATTCAAATTTCAATTACTTTGAACAAGTGCATGTTAACCAAGTGCAATGTTTTGCAATTTTTTTTCATGTTAAATTTAAGCACGTAATCCACATTTTCTGAGACAATTAATATTAACTTCTAAACAAAATTAAGGGCTCATTTAACAGGACCATTTTGAGAAACGCAGCAAAAACAGCCTTGCGTGATATGCCCATATGGAATGTAGGGCCATTGGCCAGGCTGCAAAAGATGAATTCAGGTTTGTCTGCAATGTAATTTTGCCATTACCTTTCAATACAACGCAGTTAGATTGGTAGTAAATCTAGATTTGTACTAATATTACTTTTAAACTCATATATCCATATAAACATCAACTAAAATAACATCTGATATAACATATTTGAAAAAAAAATACAAGAAATCCTTGAAAAACAAATCCTAGTTCTTATCCAAAAAGAAACCCAGTATCCTAAGTGGAAAGTGAGTAGAACAAGGATGTTTGGGGAATATTAATTATTTAAAGATACATG
The DNA here is from genome assembly GCF_004664715.2 of Peromyscus leucopus. Lineage (NCBI taxonomy): Eukaryota > Metazoa > Chordata > Mammalia > Rodentia > Cricetidae > Peromyscus > Peromyscus leucopus. The sequence continues at coordinate 32,125,488 of NC_051074.1, forward strand.
TGAGAGAGCACACCACCATGTGTTTTTTGTGCTCAATAAAATGAGGCTTTGTGTGGTTATTTGCAGTAGAGTCTAGCAGCTGATGACTAATGTGCCTTTCATTTCATCTAAATGTGAAACTACATGATTTAGTTAATGCAACAGGATAAAAAATTTGATAAACTAGATCCTGAGGGAGTTTCCCCAGAAAAGTGTGTCTATGCATGAAAATGACCTTAAAGAATTTGTCTCTTCAACAGCCTCACTATTCAAACTTAACAATGCAGTAATTAAGTGTGGGGTTGTATTAGTCAAAAGAAAGAGTATCTCAACACATCAATCCTACTGTACCTGACCCTAAACAAAATACTCATGTGGGTGCCATGCTTCTCTAGTGTGGACACAAAGGGGAGAGTTGGACAATTGAATACCGATAGTCTAACATTTTTCTTGACCTCCAAGATTAAAAGAAGAAAGAAAAGGGAAACCTCTCTATGCAATGGATAACACATTCTGACTGTGGCTCACCATCCTTCTACGGTCTTCAGGTAGCCTGAATTCCTGTCCCAATCAAGCACTTCTTGAAGGTCCCACTTTGCATCTGTTGTGTGACATGTTGATTGAGTTCTGACAAGTAAAGCTTGCTTGGAGTCCCAGTCAGCTAGCCACTAGCTGACCTAAATTAACCATAGAGGTTTGGAGGATTGTAGACAAGAGACAGGAAGTAGTAAGGTGGAGCAGAGAGAGGACAGAGACACAGTAGAGGTAGGAAGATACTGTGGCTGACCCCTGTTCTCTGATCTTTCATCTTTCAGGTTTTTACCGCAATATTTTACTCCGATTTTTTTATTGATAAAGATTAATTAGATTAATGCTTCAGGCATCCATGACTATATCTTCCCAACTCCCCACAATCAAGGTTGACCACCACCACTCTCTCTTCTTAAGAGTATTTCTGTCTTCTCATTCCTGCTAAATTACAATGATTGGTTATGGCATCCCTTTAACATCTCTCCTCCATGAGGGAGTTGAGTTCTCAGTCAAATCTTCACTTTTTATGTGTTAATGAACTCACTTATTCAAAGCATTACACAAAAAAGACAGAGACACTTTTAAACTAAGCAAGGGAGGTTTTTAGTCCCTTGTGTTGACACATAGAAACCATCTGTCCCCTTTAAGTTTAAGATGAGGTCTTCACTTGCCTTGAATGCAATGTAGAATTAAATTGTCAAATGCATTCATTTATATACTGAGATTATTTTGAAATTGCTTAATGTTTTCTGCATAGCTTTACATGTACATTCTATAGTTTAAGTTTTGTTTTCTCATTCTATAAAAATTTTCAATCTACTTAGGACTTAATGGAATATAGAGTGTTAACCACTTACTGGGAGGGAAACAAAAAGACAGATTCAGAATCAAGAGGAGCTAGAAAGCAATGGCCAAGTAATTTTTTTGTCAATTGACAAAAGGACAAATGTATGGAGAAGAGATAGGCAGACTAAGGGACAATAGGAAAGAAGTTAATTTTGTAAAACTATATTTTAAATAAATGTATTTGATGTTTGCAATCAACAATAGCAAAACACCTCAGGAAAATTTTAATTCATCAAGAAAGAGTAAACAAAGATTCAGGTTTCTCAAGATATCAAGGAAAAATTAGGGAAATAACTAGAGATAAAGAATTCTACCACATGAGTATAGGATGTGCACACATGTGTGAATGTGTGTGCAGGAGTATATGCATGTGTTTGCATTGTGTAACGCCCCAAGGTGTAATGCCACAATGTTGGGTGTCTTCCTTGACTGCTAACCACTTTATTTGTTTATTCAAAGCAGGATCTCTTGCTGATCCCAAAGCTCACTGATTCATCTGTCCACATAGTCATCTTGCTTTGGAAATCCTTGTCTCTGCCTCCAGAGTGCCGGATTTACAGGCAAGTTGCCATGCCTACAAGGGCTTTTCTATTTTTTAAGTGTGGATTCTGTGGATCTAACCTCCAGTCCTCACGCTTACATGGCCAATACTTTATCCATGGAGCCATCTCTCTGTGCTTGAGTGGAGAGCTTTTAAAGGGGGAAAGAATGTGGACTGAAGCCGGGCGGTGGTGGCGCATGCCTTTAATCCCAGCACTCGGGAGGCAGAGCCAGGCGGATCTCCGTGAGTTCGAGGCCAGCCTGGGCTACCAAGTGAGTTCCAGGAAAGGCGCAAAGCTACACAGAGAAACCCTGTCTCGAAAAACCAAAAAAAAAAAAAAAAAAAAAAAAAAAAAAAGAATGTGGACTGAAAGAAACTCATAAACTGGTTTATAGATTCAAGGGAACTCAGAAAAAAATAGCTAATGATTTTTAATTCCTCCAGATACATTTTCTCTAATTAGTTATCAAAAATTCCAATTAAAATAATGTAGATGAAATTCTAAACAGTCTTAGTAAATAAGAAACACAGAGCCAAATAAAGAGGTAAATAGCCAAAGAGATCAGAGAGTCATGGCTACCTTATCTTATCACCTCGATGTCATCATTGCTTTCCCAGAGAGAGAGTTTCTTCCTGCCTGACTTCTGTTTTTATTGTCTTTCTGTTCTGCCTTCTCATTGACTCTAAACCCAACCACATAACTTCCTCGTCACTGCCTGTCTATACAGACTTCCAGGTCTCTATGGTTGGTACTGGGATTAAAGGTTTATGTCAACACACTTGACTGTGTCTTTGACCACACAGAGACTCTGCCTGCCATGTGATCAGATTAAGGGCATATGCTACCACTACCAGACTTCTGCTTAATGGCTCACTTTGACCTCTGATCTCCAGTCAACTTTATTTACTAACATACAAATAAAACCACATTTCAGCACAAATAAAATATCACCATAAAATAATTACTTCACGGAAGTAGGTATGAAATAGGAAGGGATGGCACAAATTGCATAATTTAAAACTTCTTGAGGAATTTTTTTCTCTATTACCTACCTAGATCAGAGTGGCAATTTTGAGGTTAGAGTCTAGCAAGAAGGAAGCTGAAGATTATCTCATTTAATTCTCCTATTTCATGGAAATTTAGTCCCAAAGAAGTTAACTGCCTGTGGTTACGCAGAGAGAGAAAGGCAGAACTCAAACAAGCCTTTGTTTATTTCTTTGTTTGTCTCAAATGGAATCAAGTGAAACCTAGAAACCTGGACACTAACTTCTAAACCTTTCTGGCAGCTTTGACTTTTTCATTAATGTCCAGCATCTGTATGACAAATAAATAATAAAGAAGCACAAGTGAGGTGTTCACCAAGGGCCACATCAAAACTTACAGAGAGAAATTTGGAAATAGTACACAATAATGGATTATAATATTTAAATTATATTATTAATTCAAAGATAATTCAAGAAATTTTATTTCAGCAGTATCTTTTATTTATTCAGATTTAAAGAGATGAAGAAAGCTATCTATGGTCAGCTGGCTTTACATTACTGGGATCACATCATGGGAAGAATATTAGAGCAGGAGGGTGTAGTGTTGGAAAATTCACTTGAAAAAAAAGAGAGAGAGAGAGAGAGAGGAATGAGGAAAATAACCCAATCAGTAAAAGGTTTACAAACACAAGGACCAGGGTTCAATGTGCAGGACACTCAACGCTGAAAACTGAAATGGGTGTGGCCTCGCATGCTTATAATCCCAGCTCTGAGGAGGTGGAGACATATGGATCTCTCAGACTCACTAGATGACCAGCCGGTCTCTGAATCCTCAGGTTTGAGAATGTAACTTAGAAAAACCATGGGACCCAGGAGAGTAAAATGGAGCCACTTGAGGAGGAGGAGAGAAGGTGACAGTAGGACTTGGGTGCTGTGGAGAGAGAAAAGGGAGATGGGAAGGGGAATTTAACCAGGGAGAGGGGAGGATCACACAGAAGGAGGAGAGAGGAGGGGAAATAACAGTGAGAATGCTTTAAAAGGCCATAGGAAAACTTACTATTTTATAAGCTTACTTAAAATGCATAATATATGTGCACATACATATAATAAATCATATAAATAGACCAAAAGAAAATATCACTTTTAAATGAATAGTGCTCTGGCAAGATAATAATGCAGTTCCTTTAAAAGTCATTTATTAAAAAAAAAAGATTCAGGAATGATTCTGTCTAAGGTCTTTAGAACCAAAACTATCTTAATAGAAAAACTAATTTTTAAAGCCTCTTAATAGGAACTTGAGAGACCAAAGACATTTGTAAATGTGAAAGTGCTTTGTTATATATATATAAAATGATGTATAGCCTTTAATTAGTCATTGTGTCCATCCCATAGTCTATGAAACCTTACACATTTTCATTCACTGACGCTTCACAAGAAAACACATCTCCAAGAAGGATAAATTTTGCAGACCTCAGTACCTCAGATCTATGAAGTGTTCATGCAAGCAAACTTAGAGTTCACCTTTAGATTTCTCTCTGACTTAGCTACCTCATTTTTCCTGCTTTCATGCCGGGGTCCTGTTGCTGCTTAGGAAGCAGCAGAAGGGGGAACAGTGTTTCTCATGGGATATAGTTGTGTTAGAAATTACTGCATGCTACACCAACTAAAGCCTTGAGTAATATATCAGAAAGAACACAGAACACAGAACACAGAGTCAGTGACAACTGAGACCCCAGCCATTGTGTGTCCTCATGACTGATTGGCAGCTCTGTTCTAGGCTTGCTACCTACAACATCACATTGAATAATTCATTGTCAATTTCATTAGCCTAAGTGGGGCTGAGACTCAAAGAGAGATTGAGTCATTTCCCTAAGGTTACAAAGTTAGTATGACAGAGAGATTGGAGAGCAGGATTGTCTGATTAAAGCCCCAGGTTCTTACTCTGTGACCTAGAATCTGATTCTGTTACTGGTCATTGTTTAATGTGTTCGTATGTATTTATAGTTTATGTCTATAATTTTATGTTTATTCACATATGCTTATATGTTATATATGTGTATTTTCATATTTATATAAATGTATGTGAATTGGTATTTATATAATTATACATCTATACTGATACATAACTATTTATATTAATATATGTAAATTAATAATAAAAATACATATATAATATATAATGGACATTATATAGAAAATGTTTTATATGCATTTGGAACACAATACAAGTATTTTTTGAGACAGAATCTAAGAAAGACTACAACTTGCTACGTTGACCAAGCAGACCTTGAATTCACAGAAATCTACTTGCCTCTGCCTCCTGAATGCTGAAATTGAAGGTACATGCCACCACACCCAGCTAATATTTGGTTTAGAATTGCCAAAACAATATAAGTTTTCTAATTTAAAAATTTCTAGTTGAAAACAATTTTTCATTAAGTATGCTGACAAAGAAATCTCTTCAGTTGAGAAATTAACCTTTAAACAACAAAAATTTTTTCAAGGCCCAAAATAAAAAAAGATATAAAGTTTCCTCTACGAAGTTCCACCTGTTTCTAAGGCTGAGGACAAATAGAAAGGATCATTAATCACAGGTAGAAGTATTGATAGCTTAAGGCCAAAAGAAGCTAATGAGTTTTTCTCTGTTCTTCTGTTTGAAATACATTCCAATAATTTGTTTATCACTCTCTGCCACAAACCAGAAAAATTAATACAGCCCATGAAGTGAGATATTAACCCATCAGTCCAGATAAACTTTTTATGAAGTGATTCTTGCTTTCTCTTTCCGAATTAAGTCTCCTGTTTGTATTTTTTTATATTGAAAATAATGCAAAATTTGTCAAATGGTTTACCTTCTGTGTGACTTTTATATATTTGTGCAGATGTGTGGTATCTTTACATCTTTAACCACAAGATAAAAACACATTTTTTTACACACAGTGTCTTATGTCACATGCGATCATTTTAAACAAAGATGTGGTTATTCTCTCAAATATTTCTTTTACACCTTAACTTTGCATATGAGAACTCTGTATGTTTTAAGTAAATCATTACATTGCATTATTTAACACTAATTTTCAATTTCCAAGTTATTCAATATGAATTCTGTGATCCAACCTTCATGTAAAGTCATCTATAGGTCTTCATGCTCTATGCCTGATTAACACAACTTAAATCTTCTTAAGAATGTATTAGCATGCATCTCCACAAACTCTTCTCTTTCTCTGTTAGGGAAATCTGATGTGATCTTTGCCTATAAAGATAAACACTACCCTGAAGTAACCCAAGGTACTTTCTTCTCCAAGCCACATGCAGGTATAAATGTATTTCTAGCACATCTCTGTCTTCTTTTTTTAATTAAGAAATTTTTTTAAATTCATTTTATATACCAAAGATACCCCCTCTTCTCTCCTCCTGCCTCTCTAGCCTCCCCCTCCCAATCCAATCCCCATTTCCTCCTACAAGAAGGTAATGCCTCCCATGAGGTACATTTAGTAGAGACAGGTCCAAGCCCCTCCCCCTGCCTCAAGGCTGTGCAAGGTGTCCCATCATAGGTAGTGGACTCCAAAAAGCCTGCTCATGGACCAGGGATGGATCCTGATCCTACTGCCAGTGGGGGCCCTTAAGCAGATCAAGCTACACAACTGTCTTGCTAAGCAGAGGGCCTAGTCCAGTCCCATGCAAGCTCCACAGCTGTTTACCTAAATTTCATGAGTTCCCACTAGTTTGGTTTAGTTATCTCTTTAAGTTTCCCCATCATGACCTTGATGCCTTTGCTCATAGGGCTACAGAGCTAAACAGAAAATTCTCAAAAGAAAACTCTCAAATGGTTGAAAGACATTTAAGCAATTGCTCAACATCCTTAGTCATCAGGGAAATGCAAATCAAAATGACTCTGAGATACCATCTTACACCTGTCAGAATGACTAAGATCAAAAACACTGAAGACACTGGGCAGTAGAGCACGCCTTTAATCCCAGCACTCCGGAGGCAGAGCCAGGTGGATCTCTGTGAGTTTGAGGCCAGCCTGGTCTACAGAGTAAGATCCAGGACAGGCACCCAAACTACAGAGAAACCCTGTCTCAAAAAACAACAGCAACAACAAAAAAGCCACTGAAGACAACTTATGTTGGAGAAGATGTGGAGCTAAGGGAACACTTCTCCACTGTTGATGGGAGTACAAACTTATACAGCCACTTTGGAAATCAGTATGGCTGGTGGTTTCCCAGAAAATTGGGAATCAATCTTCCTCAAGACCCAGCTAATACCACTCTTTGGCATATGCCCAAGGAATACTCAATCATACCACAGAGACACATGCTCAACTATGTTCATAGCAGCATTATTCGTAATAGCCAGAAACTGGAAACAACTTAGATGCCCCTCAACTGAAGAATGGATAAAAAAAAAATGTGGTACATATACACAATAGAGTACTACTCTGTCTCCTAAGAGCTCTTTTGTTCAACTTGGAAGATGGACAGTAGTGTGTCAGTGCCTCATCTCATCAATGCTCAGTACTCAGATTTTCAAGCTTAAAGAAAATGATTAGCCACCAATGTTAAATGTATGACATGATGCTAATATAATGAATAAAATCCCACAATGTCACATACAAAGGCAAAGCCCAATAAAGGAAAGGAATTTTCAAACTATTTTGTAAGTCAGAACAACATAATAGCTCGGATCTCAGACATTCTGACAGCAGCCTGCATTGTTATAAGAACATTGTGATAGTCTTATTATACAAATTTATGTTTTACTTAAGCATGCATGCAGAGAAGTCACATCTCCATCCCTCCACAGTCCATGACATTGATCCCTGCAGAAACAAACAAAAATGAGACCACAGATCATTTATGCATCCCACACTTTTAATCAAAGATCCCTCATGCCACATTTAAGTAAAAAGGAAAGAGAGATTGGAAAAAAAGAAAGAAAAGAAAAGAAAGTATCTTTAATCTCTGATGTTAAATGCAACTGAGGTTAGTCTACAGAATTTAAGATAACTGATAAAATGAAGTAATGAAGGGCTTGTTCGAATTGTTCGTTAGGTATTGGAAAATAGAGAAGAACACTTCCTCAGGGACCTCTTTCATACCACATATAATGTTTAAGTGCCTGGTTTCATTTTTTAACTGACATTTCAAGAAAAATATCTATATGTTGCATTAATAATGTATTAATATTATGATGCCCAGAAATACTCAACTAGGAGCCTAGTAGACATTGAATACGCTGGAATTTTCCATTACACATATGAATGAATGGAAGGAAGCACACTTGAGTGCTGCTGTCATAACCTTTGTGTTTATGGGGAGTTTCAGTCTAAGATTTTTGTAACATGGCATTCTTCGCAGAAATCAACATGCTAACAGATTATTGTGCTCATTTGAAAGTGATTCAGATCATGAATGTTATGAAAAGCAAACAAACCATGCCAAGCATCTAAGGACAGGCTTCATTGCTTATAACTTTCACTTTTCATTAACAGTGAAGACAGAGGTGGGGAAAATAGCATTAAAAGGTTCATCTTCAGACAAATCAAATATGAGAAGTTCACATGGCATCTATTTAGAAAGGAAATTGTCTTCTCTGACCTTTACAAATTCCATAAAAGATAATATACTCAAGGTATCAAAAAGATGAAAGGTGTGTTTACTAAGAATTAAGAGGAGTGGCAAAGCATCATTTTATTTTTAAACTTTGTTTTGTAAAGAGTCCATTTCATCCTGGCTCACGGAGCATCCAATTATAGAATACTGTGGCTGTCTGTGATGAACAGAGAGGTCACACACTGTAAAGGACAATATCACATAAATATGGCATATTTTAAAGAGAAAGGAATATTTAGAAGATAAACAGTCAGTTTGACCTTTTGAATCACCTACTCATTGTACAGTTTAAAAGCATCAATATACACTTACTTATGTTTTCATTCTTTCTAATGAGTAGACTAGGGGACATAATTCCTGTTATTTTCGGTATCCACAGGCTTATTCTAGAATTCTGCTAATTATTCAGTACAAGTGTATGTGCACACACACACACACACACACACACACACACACACACACACGGGAAGGGGGAATTACCATGGGATTTTAATCTTTTCTTCTTTCTTTAAATTTTAATTCTCTCAATGAAAATCACAGCAAGATGCCTCTCTTAGAACAAAAACACCTTGGAAATGTACTATTATCTTACTCCTCCTGCCTCCCATAATTCATTCACTTAATAAATATTTGTTTTAGACCTAATCTGTATCATGAATTATTATATGGGTACAAAATCAGTGCTGAAGAATTCAGGGAGATCCTGAGACATGACATTGTATAGTTCAGTGTGGGAAAGTGTATTATAAGCATCATTGATAAATGAAGGCTGTACTGTGTCACCTCCAAGAATGAAAAGTGAACCAGTAAGTATACTGAAGTGCCAAGTGGAGAGATAACTTTTAATGGGATAGGTAGGAGGTGAACAAAGAGTTGATTAAAGTAAGAAATGTGGGCAGTGGGATATGCTGTAGAATGCCCCACTCTGGGGGAAGAGCTAATGAAAGGCTTGATGTGAAATATGACTCCTGGGTTTGATAAACAGCAGGACAGTGGTGCATTTGGAAGACCTGAGCAAGGGGAAGAGTGACTAGAATTGAGGTCCGAGGGCCCCAGAACACGCACAGACTTGAAGACTACCTGAGGGATGCTGGCTTTAGTTTTGAGAAGAAGAGTGATATAAACATCATAAAACTTAAAACAGTTTCCATTGCCTACTTGGACAGTGTTTTATCTAGCATTTCAAACACATGAAGTTATTCCAAACTTAGAGACTTAAAACAAGAAGTGTTTACTTAGATCATGAATCCGATCATCACAACTTGACCTGGAATGGGCTGAACTATTTCATGTCTCCATTGATCTCCTTGGTTTGTTCATGTGACTATGGTCAGTGGTTTCTGCAGATTAGTGTGCTGTAAAATTAGAAGATATGGCCATCTGGACAGTATGTATTCCATCATCTATCAGAATAGCCAGTGTTGTTCACCTGGTTGGAATTACTAAAAGCAACTGGGGAAACGCTCAATTGTCACTCATACCTTTACCTGACTTTAGTTTATGTCTGAGCTGGTTAGTTTAACAGACAAAATAGCACAAGCTAAAACCACCTGAGAAAGGAGTCTCAATTGAGGGATTGCCTAGATCAAACTGGCCTGTAGACATGTCTGAGGTGATTCTTTTAATGTGAGCTGTACCATTTCCTACTGTGGGACCTGAATTCTGTGAGTGAAGCAAGCAGGTAGCATGTGTTCACTCATTTCTTTCTGTTCATGGCTGAGGATGTGACATGACTACATGCTTGAGTTCCTGCCCTGACTTGCCCTTGTAACCTTGAGTTGTAAGTCACCATGAAAGCTAGTCCAGGGGAGGGGGAGCAGTGGGGAGGACATTCAGATCAATCACTTCAGGATCTCTGGGCCCTGTTTCTTGCTTGTATTGTGTCTTCACCAATAGGAACCTACTTTTCACCTCTTGGAGGTTCACCAAGGACAATAGAAATAGACTGTATATTTGAGAATCTCTTGGGTAGTCCTAACCAACAACTCAAAAGAGGATTTCTCATGTCTGGTATTGGGGTTTCTGTTAGGTGGTCTTTGGCTCTTTCTGCACTGAGGTGTAAGGGGTAGGCTTGGGGCTCTGTTCCCCAACACTGTTCCCTCCCCACTTTCATTTCATAGACAAGGCACTAAGTTGCTTACTGAAGACTTGATCTCTCAGTTCTAATCACAGCACCAATAACCTTCCCATGTGTCACTCCACAATAAACTTCCTGAATTCTTAGCCCACATTGAGTTCTGCTTTTGAAGTCAATCCAGTACACCAACCCATGCACTGAACACTAGGATTGTTTGTAGACAAATTTCTAAACGGTCTTATTAATAGAAAACATGGAGTCAGAAATAGGGGTGACAACCTGAGAGAGATCAGAGGAATAGGAACAGCCACATGCTGTTCCTCACCTCACCAACTCCACAGATTCCAAAAAAACGAGATATTTCCTGTCTACCCACACCTATATGCCTTGCTGTTCTGCCATCTGATTTGCTCTCTCTGTCCAGCTACCTCACTTCCTCTTCCTGCCCAGCTCTGTCACTTCCTGTCTGTCTGTACAGACTTCCAGACCTCCATGATTAACTAGTGTTGGAATTTAAGGCATGTGCCACCATGCCTGGCTCAGTTCCCAGTGCAACCTTGAGTTCACATAGATCCAGACAGATTCCTGCCTTCCAAGTAATAGAATTAAAGCCATGTGCTAACATTGCATGACTTTTGTGTTTACTTATAATGGCTGGCTTTTTCCCTGTTGTGTTTACTTATAATGGCTGGCTTTTTCCTCTGATCTCCAAGCAAGCTTTATTTATTAGAGCACAAATAAAATATCACCACAGTTGTTCCAGTTCGTTGCTTTGAAAAACACCATAACCAAAAGCCTCATGTGAAGGAAAATATTTAGTTTATTTTACTCTTCCAGGTCACAATCCATCATTAAGAGAAGTTGGGAAAAGAGCCTGGAGGCAAGAACAAAAGTTGGGGCCATGGAGAAGTTCTTCTTACTTGTGTGCTTTCTCGGTCTCTTAGGCTCAGCAGCTTGATTTTCTTTGATGGTCTCACTGTGTATCTCTGGATGTCCTCAACACCAACATGACCTGAAACTCAAAGAGATCACACACTATGGATTGCCCAGAGTCCGGGGAAGATGCTATGTCCAGCGTGGGATATCTGAAGGAAAAAAAAATCTATGTACACTATGCTATTATGTCTGTTAACTTTATTCCTCTAAGACAAAATTCTATCTTTACAGCTACAGATTCACCAGGCATTCAGGGCAGGAATAAATCTAGATACACCAAGCTCCTTATCTGTCTACTTTATTTCTCTGGGATGAAATCCTGTCTACATAGCTTCAGTTCTGTCCTGACATTTAGTTCCTCTTTGTCCCCTCATTACTGCCCTCTCATAGTCTTGATAACAACTAAGCCATTATGCTTCCAGCCTCATCTTCATCCTCTGTTTCTTCACCCTCCATCTCTACTTACTCTCTACTCCTGGCTCTGATGAACTCTACAAGAGTTATGCCTTACCTTACCTTATACAGAACCTCTGTGTTCTTTCCTTCTCCCTGCTCAAGCCATTCTGTCTGCCTCTACAGAAAACACATGTTCCTTCTTCCCTTGGCCACTCAGTTCTCTACCTCCTCAGGAATGTTGCTCCGCCTTACCTTCCACCTCTTTGTTTTCAGCCAATTGCTCTGGAGAGCCATTCACTAGGCCACAAGGCAAAGGGATGAGCTTCATTAGCACAAGAAACAAAGCTATGCATCAAACCTGCCAGTTTGTCTTTGCCTACAGGAACTTATCCAAGTACTGGCCTCAGCAGGAAGTTCACACACACATTCTACCGGAATTGTGAGCGCAAGAAATTCATAACAAGGCACAGCTAAATAATAAGCTGTGTAACACCAAATAGTCCATGCAAATGGCTTCCCATTTGACTGACCCTTGGCCTGGTCAAGGTATAGCTTTAATACACAGCTGGACTCCTTATAATATATTCTTGCAGCTCGCCACAAGACACTGTCAACCTGGTCTATGAAGTATTAGGCAACAGCAGGGACAGAGCAGGAGGGATTATGTAGGAAGGGTGAAAAGGATGGAGGGAAGAGGGTAGGTGGAAAGAAAGCTGAAGTTGTGGGGTATTGGGGGGTAGAAACCTAATGCAAGGACAACTTCCAAGAGTCTGTGAGGGTGACCTAATAAGGACTCCTAGTCATTGGAAAATTCATGGTCTGAGCAGGCTTCCTTTTGTAGCCAGGCAAGGCCCCCAGTGGTGGAACTGGGCTGCACTCAGCTGAATTGTTGACCAAGAAGTTCATGTGGAGATCTCTAAACAATCCAGGCTTATGCTAGGACAGAAAGTCACTCTCTGAAAACTGACAGTGGGGTCTCATTGCCAAGGACAACACTCACACAGGTGATTGAACACAGAGAGGTCGAGCTGGTGCCTGCATGGAAACTTCACCCCTACATTCGAGCCTTTTTTTTGTGTGAGGACATTGGTGCCTTGTCCAGTCATCTTCAGAAAGACTTTTTTTCTCAGCAGGAGTGACTGCAGAGACCCACAACCAGACATTATGCAGAGAGAGATTGTAAATTGGAGGTCTCCACTGGGTTCCTCCCCTTGGAGGTTGGGGAACTTCCCTTGAAGAGGGGGAGGAAAGACTATAGGAGTCAGAGGGGATGGAGGACACCAGGAGAACATGGTCCACTGAATCAACTAAACAGGGCTCACAAGGGCTCACAGAGCCTAAAGTGGCAAGAAAGGGGCCTGCATGGGTCTGCACCAAGTCTGCTGCATATATGTTATGGCTGTTAGCTTGGTGTTTTTGTGGGACTCCTAACAGCGGAAGTAGGTGTGTCTCTGACTCTTTTGCCTTCTCTTGGGACTCTTTTCTGCCTGCACTGGGTTGCCTTTTCCAGCCTCCATGTAAGGGCTTTTGCTTTGTCTTATATCTTGTTTTGTCCTGTTTGGCTGTGGTCTCTTGGAGACCTGCTCTTTTCTGAAGAGGAAACAGAATGAGAGTGGATCTGGAGGAGAGGGGAGGTCATGGGAAGCTGGGGGAAGTGGAAGGAAAGGAAACTGTGGCCAGGATGTATAGTATGAGACAAGAATCTGTTTTCAATAAAAGAAAAAAAAGTATAAATTACATCTTCATATTACAAATAATTTATTGCTATAAAATTTTACTTGTTGAAATATAATAATTAACTGTAATATATTTAACTACATTTTAGTTTGATGTATTAACTCCAAAATATTTGATATTTCTTTCTTTATTTTTGTTCTTAATAGCCCTGTAAATATTTGGGTTGGTGAAGGTAGGAAAGAAAGCAAATGGTATTACTAACAAGCACTGCATTATAAACAGAACTCAAGCACTCACGATGTTAATTGTCATTTTTTAGATGTTTTGCACTCTATAAACCACTCTCCATCCATGGAAAATACCTAGACAATTAGTCACATTAGTCTCCAGGGGAGGAAGATGCATGGGAGACTGATTCCTGGGTTGTCTGCCTTCTGCAAATGAATCTGATTGTTAGTAACTACATCAGGTTTCATACTACAAGAGATTCTATAAGTATTTTGAAGATGTATGAATTATAGCTTCAAAAAGATTGATGGGGAGAGGAGGCTTACGACCTAAATGGAATAAAAGCTTTAAGAAAAAAATGTCAGTTTGTGAGTGACAGGGAAAGGAGTGTAAAAATTATTCTTCTGGATCAAAGTTATACCTATGCTGAAATCAGCAAAGGCTACAGTGACAATGTTGTGCACAGCTTCAGATGTGCACATCCTCTGCCCCCTAATGAACACAGCAATCTACTTGACCCTGCAGACAATACTTTCTGCCCTTCCAACTCTAACACACTCTCATTGCTTATTCTCTGGAGAAATGGGCCTCAGACTGGAGGAGGGAACACTTTGCCTCAGTCGCCCTGATGTTAGACTTCACATTAATCACCTTAAGGATGAGAAGGAATTTGTCTCCATAGACAACTCGAGCCCTTTACAGAAAAGGTTGTAGGTAATGGTATCTTTTTGCTGACTGCAGGAGAACACTTTTCTGATATGAGCACTTAGTTATCGCACAGTAAGTGAATTAAGATTTGAAACCCTTGCATTAAAACAGCCAAATAACTTCATTATCTCCTCAATACCCAACCCCATTTCTAGAAGCTCTTTCTCTAGTGTCCCCAGGAACACGAGCAGAATACATTTATTGAGGGCCTTCTTTATCTTTTTTTGTATAATTTATATTTGCTCCCTGAACAGGTTATAGTATTCAAAGCTGCATCTAAATCTGTGAACATAAGACCATCTAACATGGTCCGATAAATACCCAGTGAAGCAGCATGTTGCATGATGCATATCTAAGATGCCGCAACACACCATTGATCACTGATTCCCATCATTTTCCTCATCATTTGAAATTGAAATCATAATCGTTTCTTCACAAAGAAATGGCTGCACTCCCTGCATAAGGCCCTCTTGCAACCTGACACTATATAAAGGCATTTGTGAAAAAGGATATGAAAAACAGCATTTAGCCTTAAAACAGCAAGTAGTTTACCATTAAAGCTACCCCCTGTGTTGTTCTGCATACCCCTGAGGAATTCACAGTCTCCTTGGCTAAAATCTAAGAAAGTTGCTAAAGAGATGAGACACAATTGGTGTCTCAGAGTAAACCACAGAACTGAAATATTGCACAATATCACTAGTGTGTCAACTGCTGTACTGTGCAGCCATACTAAAGTCAGGTTGTCTAGAATATTCTGTATGCTCATTTAAGAAGAAAGAAGAGTCCCCGCCTCTTCCCAGTATGGAATTCCCGAATGTCAGGATTCCCTTCTGTGTAGTGATACCAATGACTAAACACAAGAAATCAGATAAAAACGAATTTCATTTTACATGTGCTTAGTTGACTAAAACCAATTGGAGAACCATATATACGTGTGTGTATGTATATGTATATGTATATGTATATGTATATGTATATGTATATGTATATGAATGAGAGAGAACAATGAAATATGCTCAACACCATTCCTGGCTAAGTTGTTAAATAAGAATGCCAGGTTCTCCAAAAAGCTGTTTATTTATTTATGAGCATTGATCAGGAATATCCTCTTCGGCTTTAAGAAACGCAGTAACAGCTAAGAACACTTGCAAGCATTTTTAATTCATGATACTGGCTTCCACCCTGATCTTTGCTAATTATCATGTACTAGGTATATTTGGAAATCTTTCAGAGTAACAAGATGGAGTCATGTGACCAATGCAATGTGTCTTCTCTTGGTTCTTGGTTCATATTTTCTGCTGTATCTCAAAAAAAAACAAGCATTGGGGAGAAAGAGAATTTTAATAATGATGTTACAGTAATTGGAGTATTTAACTACAATGGTGGTGGTTATAAGAACTTGGTTCTCTCTCTCTCCCTCTCTCTCTCCCTCTCTCTCTCTCACCCCCCCCCCGTGTGTGTGTGTGTGTGTGTGTGTGTGTGTGTGTGTGTGTGTGTGTAATTCTGCATTAAATTTTTCTTGAGAAACTAGGTTATCACAGTAGCTCTCCCGACCCCAGCAGATTAGTGTGCACACCTTAAAGCTTCAGACAGAACCCAAAAGTGAAGAAAGTGGATGATTAATTTCCCTTGACCTTGGAGAAAATATAAAATTACAAGCATTTCCTCTCGGTAAGATTGCTGATTCTGCCAATTATGATTAAGTGAAATTGACAGGGAATGAGTCTCCAGGAAATACCAAGAAAGCTTCAAATCCCATTTTATGGCTTGTTCAATCAGAAAAGGGAAATGAATGTGTTCCAGCCTCTATATTACATACTCTTGGATAGATGGGGGAAAAACCGTATGCTGAAGCTGACACGGGTAGATCTGCCTCCTTCCTTTCTTACCTTAAACAATGTGGACTGACATAACTTTCCCTAAAGAAGTGGCTTTCATTGAGATAGTCATTTAACTTCACAAAGAATGTCACAGGTCCTGGGCAGATTCTGTTAAACCTGAGAGGTGAATCATAGCACATGGCACACTGATAACAAACTACTCATTTTCAGTCTTTGCAATAAAACCTCAGCTGGAAGACTTGATTTCTCAGTTTTTGATTTTGTTTTTGGTTTTGTTTTTGTTTTGCTTTGTTTTGTTGTAGGAAGGTATGCCTGCTGTTTGCTTAACACTGAACAAGTCATCTACAGGAATATCTGTATAGATGAAAACATACATCCATTTTCCAATCTTCTCTACTATGTGTTGATTTGTCCCAGCCCCATATATATATATATATATATATATATATATATATATATATATATATATATGTCTTAACCTGCAATTGCTGCTGATGAGAACTATGTTGACATCAGTGGAAATGGAGTCTATGTTGATGTCAAGAAGCTAAAATGGAGTTTTGAAGTGGCATTAAGTTGAGCCTTAAATCTGATCCAGTCAAAGATACACAAAAAGGCAAAGACAGAAGCTATGATGCCCCAAGTCCAGGAACAGAGAGTCACTGGCAATCACCAGACACAGGAAGAGGAAAAAAAAAAAAAGCAAACTTCCCCAGCACCTTTGGAAGAAACTCATCCTGACATTAAAATGGCTTTGACTTTAAGCTTCAGTCTCTGGTGGGAGAGAAGCCTCTGCCCACCACCATATGCAACACTTGGGAGAACAGGCCCTACACCTCACATGGGCCACACAACATAGAGGCAACCTCATTGGTGGAGCATAGAAAGCTATCCCCATTACTCATCTATCATGTAGCAGCATGGGTGGGGGAGAGATGCCCCCGATCCCACCACCTCACCCCTGCACCACCACCATCACCACCACCATCACTCTGCATCCAATAATGCCTGAGGCAGGTGGAAGAGCTGATCCCGAGGTCATAAGGGAGGGAGAGCTGCCCCTGCCCACGACCAGCTCTAACACTTGGGAGATCAGGCCCTGCACCCTGTGTGGGCTGCACAATAGAGCCAAACCTGTAGGTGAAGGTGTGGGTAGGCCATCCCTGAAGTTGTGAGCACGGGAAAGATGTCCCAGTTATTCATCTGTCATGTGGCAGCATAGGTTGGGGAGAGATGCCCTCCTGCCCCTGTCTATCAACTCCTGAGGCGGGTGGGAGAACTGGCATTGAGGTCATAAGCTTGGGAAGGCTGGCCCTGCCCACCACTAGCTGCAACACTCAGGAGAGCGGGCTCTGCCCCTTGCCTGTACAGCACAGTAGAGCCAATCCTGTTGGCAGAGTTGTGGCAAACCAGCCCTATAGTTGTGATCATGGGAGAGCTGTCCCTATTACTCATCTGTCATGTGGCAACATGGGCAAGAAAAAAATGTGGGAGATCTGACCCTGAGGACATGAAAGCAGAACTGAACCTGCCCCTTGCTCATTGCTGCAAGTGGTGAACTCACTCACCAGAACAAGGCAGGAGAACTCACCGAGCTGGTGAGGACAAGGGAAAGCTGTCAGGCTTGACCAAATCTGTAACTACCAGGTGCAGAACCAGGTTTTTGAGTTGGCCCACCCTATCTGTGATCTGCTGGAGCATGTAAAGGGACCGGCTCTGCAGACTCAAAGTTGCAGGATCTCCACAACACAGGGCAACAACAGGCTAACCAAGAAGAGTCCCAGTGAGGGTCCAGCATTAATAGTGTAGCAGAAATGAAAGGTCTTGAACCAGACCAATGACTCTTTGCAATGAACACTTACAAGGAAAGATATATAAATAAAAGTGTTTACTGTGTGACTTAGTGTATCACACTGCAGCTTCCATGATTTTTTTCCTTCTCTTTTTTTTCTTTTTTCTCCTAAGTTTTATTTTATTTTATTTGAAGGGGTTTGCAAGAGCAGAGGGTGGATATGAAGGGATGGGGAAATGAATGGGATGGAGATGCATGATGTGAAAGACACAAAGAATAAATAAAATACAGAAGGAAAAAAGCAGGCTAAATAAGCCATAGGGAGCAAGCCAGTAAGCAGTACTTCTTCATGGCCTCTGTATCAGTTCCTACCTCAGGTTCCTGCCCTGATTTTTTTGATGGACTACAGACTACAAGATGAAATAAATCCCTTCCTACCAAAAATAAAATAAACTTCAATTTCTATAAACTAAAAAAAGAATTCTATTGTTCTGACTTGGCACTTTGAAAGGGTTTGTTGTAGCAGAACTAGAAAACTAAGAAAGAAATTTCTATGCATAGATTAAATGTATGAAAATGTGATTTATATTTGTTAAAGTTATAAGAAAAATATAAACTCATATTAATATAGGAAATATATAATACTTTGCATTGAGTTCATAATGTGTTTCATACATGGATATGTTTATGCATCTGTATGCATATACACATATGTATTTATAATACAGATTATAGATAAATAGATAAAAGATGATAGATAGATAGATAGATAGATAGATAGATAGATAGATAGATAGACAGATAGATAGATAGACAGACTTAAATAGAGTATTTTACTTTTTCAGTTTTTGGGGTTGTTGATGAATGATAACCAATGTGTTTCAGCAGGGATTTAATACTGAACTCTAGAATGTTCAATTCTGTCTCAACTGGAACATACTTTAGCCTTCATCCATGACTACAATATCTAAAATCATGGGGACAGTTTTCATTCTTTTTCACAACATAGAGAAAAAAAATGCACTTGAGAAGTGATGTCAGCGAATTTTACAAAGAGAAAACATGTTCTGTATGTGTTTCATCCATGCTTTTCTTATTTGGCGTGTGTGTTGGTATGTACGTGTGTGTGCAGGTGTGCATGTACATGTGTGAGCTCTTGAGTGGAGGCTAGATGTCAATGTCACATGTCATCATCTATCATTCACCAAACTTTTTTTAATGAGGCAGAATATCTCACTGAACCTGATGTACTAGGCAGGAAGCCAGCAAACCCCAGGGATGATATTCCCATCTCTGTCCTCCAATCCTGTAATTACAAGAAACTGCAGCCATGCCCAGCTTTTAATGTAGGTGCTGGGAATGGGACACAGACTCTTATGTTTTCAAGGGAATCACCCAGGTCATTATCTTTATGGGACAAGCACTTCACAGACTAGCACCTCTCCTCAGGTCCTGTTTTTATCATTTTTATCTGTTCAGTAAAGCTGAGGTTTATTAAATTATACACTATACTTACAACTAGTTGCCACTATCAGTCTGAGCCATTGCAGCTAAACTGTAATGAAGACTATAGCCTGGAAGTCTGACCTTTTTGAATACTCTATTATAGCTCATATTTTCCAGTTGGTTCTACCTTTTAGAGGTTAGAATATTAATGGCGAGGAGAAGAGACCTGACATTAAATTTTAATTGGACTGAAAACTCACAACTTTATGTCTCCTTCATTTGCTGACATTGGCATAATGGCTTTCCTTTGTTCCTTTTATTTCCAGATAATTGAGTTAGAATATCTCTGTTAAACAAATCCTCTTTTAGAAAGGCCTTTAGACCCAAATCATAACCTTTGACAAAATAAGACTTGTAACAAAGTAAAGAAATGCTTCTTTTCCATTATTTGGTGCACAAGTTCTAGCATTTAAGGTTCAGAAGCTTTGCATAAGAAATAAATAAGTTTTATTACAAGGTAGTTGGAATTACAAGCAGAAGGGTCAAAAGTGACATTTATCACTATACATTTCCTGAAAGGGTTGATACAGTTCCAGTCCTTCACAGTATGTCGGGTGGAAGTGCTGGGTGGAGTATCAGAGGATTTTTATTGGAGAAAATTATTCTGAGTTTTTAGTATTCAAATAGATTATTCACAGATCTCAAGTGCAAGTATTTAAGTATGATGTAATCACTCAGCCATCAATAAATACTGCTACTATGATCTGATCAACTCCGTGTGTGTATGTGCGCGCGTGCGCGCGTGCGTGTGTGTGTGTGTGTGTGTGTGTGTGTGTGTGTGTGTGTGTGTGTATGGAGGTCAAAAGATGAGCTTGTGCATTGTTCTTCGAGTCATTTCTATGTTTTCTATTTTAAGACAATCTTTCACTGTCTTATGTCTCACCGAGCAGGCCAGCCTGACGGCTGGCAAGCCCCAGACATCCATCCGTCTCCACTTCACCAGTGCTGGCATTATTATTGCCATGATAAAACACGGAAACCAAAAGCAACTTGGGGAGAAAGGATTTATTTGAACTTCCAGCTTGTAGTTCATCATCCAGGAAAATCAGGGCAGGAACCCAAGGAAGGTCAGAAACTTAGAGGCAGGAATTGAGGTGAAACAATGGGGGAGGGGGGGAGTCGTGCTGCTCATTGGCTTGCTTCCACAGCTTTCTCAGCTGTCGACGAATTGCTAAACAGTCCTATTAAATTAAAAAAAAAAAAAAAAAAAAACTTGGAGCCAGAAATGAGGGTTAAAACCTGAGAGCGATCAGAGAAATAGGAAAAGTCACAGCTAACCTCACCTCACCAACTCCATAGCTTCCAAAGAGCTACTTCCTGTCTACCCACACCTATATGCCTTTCTGTTCTGTTCTCTCATTTGCTCTCTCAGCCCAGCTACATCACTTCCTCTTCCTGCCCAGCGCTGTCATTTCCTATCTGTCTGTACAGACCTCTAGACTGCTATGGTTAGTGCTGGGATTAAAGGCATGTATTATCATGCCTGGCTCTGTTCCCAGTGTGGCCTTGAACTCACAGAGATCCTTGCCTCCCAAGTGATAGGATTAAAGGCATGTGCTACCATTGCCTGACTTCTATGTTTAATATAGTGGATGGATTTTTCCTCTGATCCTCGGGTAAATTTTAGTGGAAGACACAGTATTTTGGGAGACACAATACATCCTCACACTCAGCATGCCTTTTTCTACTACCCAGGACCACTGACCCAGCAGTGGCAATGCCCACAGTGATCAAGGCCCTTCCACATCAGTCATAAATCAAGAAAATACCCTACAGACTTACCTATAGGCCAATCTTCTGTAGACATTTTTATCAGTTAACATTTTTCTTCCCAGATGACCCTTGTTTGTATCAAGTTGACATAAAAACTAGCCAACACACCATTATTTCAAAACTTTTAAAGTCTGGGCTTAGAGATAGCTCAGTAGTTAACAGCACTTGCTGCTCTTCCATAGGACCAGAGTTTGGTTCTCAGGTCACAACTATCTCTAACTCCAATTCTAGGGGAATCTATAGTCTCTTCTGGTCTCTGAAGGCACCCATACACATGTAGTATTCACTTATAAATACACACACACACACACACACACACACACACACGGAATTCACTCACACACACATGTATACACATGTAGTATTTACTCACACACACATAGTAATCACTCACACACATAGTACATACACACACACACCCATACACACATACACACACACACCCATACACATACACACACACACACACACACACACACACACACAACCATACACACGTGAGAGGGTTTGAAGGGAAGAAAGGAAAGGGAAAATTATGTAATTATAGTCTTAAAAATAGAGAAATATTTTTTAAAAATAAGAAAAATAAATATTTTTAATTCTAAACTGTTTATACACCTTAGAATCGATCTATGCTGTAAGTTTGTAGTTCATATTCTCAGCTCATTTCCCTTCCTCCTTTGATTTCTTCATCTCTAAACTTCATGTTTTCCTACATTATGTTATATTCTCATCCTCTCTACATTAGCTTCATGGAAAGTTACACAAAGGAGGTCTATTTTGGTTTTCTACTTTGGCACAAGTAAATTTCTGTTCCAATTATTTTCTTTTGTTTTTCTGTTTCCGGCATTTTTCTGGGGGCTATGTTCAAGTCCAATTTAACAATTTATCATTTCCTACAGTTTTCCTCATTTCCCACAGACTCACTTGGTAGAATGATCAATATCCCCCTTCACTTTGTTGCATGCAATGTTCTCTTCATTCTTATTTTTGCAGTATCCTAGTTCACTGCCCTCTGCTTAGGTCAGACTATTCTTTCTGACTCTTTTTCTATTAACAAAGGTATTTGAACTGTGTATCTCTACGATCTCCTAATCGTGATTGCTTCATCAACATCCAGACCGCTTCAATTCAAGCCAGCGTATTCACTCATTCTGCTTCTGAATGACGAATATGGAAAAATATAACCCTATGAAGTGTATAAATGTGACAGAAAGCCATCTACCACACAGTCTCATTCACATGTAGAATCTAAAAGAGTTGATCTCCAGGAAGTTGAGAGTAGAATGGTGGTTACTGGAAGATGAGAAAAGGAAAACATGGAAGAGCGTGGGGCGAGGTTATCAATGGGTGGAAATTTACAACGAGGAAGTGTTTGCAGTGCCAAGGCGCCATCGCATAGCAGAGTAATTATAGATAATAACAGTGCACCAAGTATTTTTTGAAACTGGAGATGGGATTTTGCAAGATTTTGCTATAAAGAGGTGACAAGGGTTTGGGGATGTTAACGGCTTTCACTTGATTTGAACGTTACACCGTGTACCAATGTATCAAAACAATGAATTGGAACCAATTAA
The DNA here is from genome assembly GCF_004664715.2 of Peromyscus leucopus. Classification (NCBI taxonomy): domain Eukaryota; kingdom Metazoa; phylum Chordata; class Mammalia; order Rodentia; family Cricetidae; genus Peromyscus; species Peromyscus leucopus. Next base: position 32,148,495 of record NC_051074.1, read on the forward strand.
TCTATTGTTTTATGTATCACCGAATCTCCATCCAAAACTGATGTCATAAATGGACTTTTAAAGCACTGAAAAATAAAAAGAATTTATCGAGGTAGGGGGAACGATGTGCAAGAGGAAGTCAGTTGAAATATACTCTTCATTGCAAAATGTAAGTGGTGAATGTTGTGTGCCTGCTTTTGTACTCCATATAGTCTAAGGAGACTAAAAAAGACAAAATCCTAACCCTTAAGTAGCCACAATATTTAAGGTATGCAAATTGTGCAAACAGTAATCAACACTTTTATGAGTTTGCCATAATTAAAGACAAACCTTTTTTCATGTGATTCAAGATATTCAAATGAAGCAACACTAAGCTATCAAAGCATTACCACTTACCACAATGATTATCCCATACAATAAATTAACATGCTATATCACTTAAGGTTTTGATTCATGCTTAATTATAGCTTCTCCCATTTAATTACAAATTAAGGACCCTAAGCAAACCTCACTCTGAACTACTGTCTGAGACTAATGACTTCCCTTTCTATCATACAGAGACGTCTCTCTAATCCATTTTCCTACCCCAGGCCAGGTCAAGTGCTTTACTTGTGTGTTTTCATAATATAGTGTCTTATTCCTTCACAGCACTTGACATGGTGGTAATTATTTTAAAGATGGATGTCATTATCAGCTGAGGACTGGCTTCCCTCTGCTCCATCTTAAAGTCCACCATGAGTATATATAGACCTACACTTGTTAACACATGCTAAGAACAGTCATTGCAACTCCATGTCTATTTGTTGAATGAATGTGGAATGCAGTTCAACGTTACATTACCTGTAGATGGATTTTTTTTTTGGGGGGGGGGCGCCAACTCACAAAAAAAGACAGAGACTTATTATTAATTATCAAAGCTCAGCCTATAACTTAGGCTTGTCCCATTAGCTCTTATACCTTAAATAAACCCATTTCTATTCATCCACGACATGTTGTATGCAACTCTTGGCTTTTACCTTTCCCCCTGCATGTTTGATCTGCATCCACTGGTGACACCACCTTCTTCTCAGCATTCTCTCTCTGCCCTGAAATCCCGCCTATACCTCTTTCTGCCTAGCTATTGGCCATCCAGCTCCTTATTAACCCAATCAAATGATACATCTTCACACAGTGTAAAGGAATATTCCACAATATATCCCCAAATTACTGCAAAAAATGCAAAATAAAAATCTCCTTTACTAGAGCAATCTATGGACAATACTTTGTGAATTAAAGTATAAAATCAAAACATGTCCTACTTAAGAACGAGCCCCAACCACAAGCATCAAAATAAAAAATCAGCATCTACCATATTTCATACTTGAGCAATATTGTTTCTTGTTTTGCACACTTTGGATAGATGCTCTTGCATAAATGAAGTAAATAAGTAAAGATAAGACGGGAAGGCAAGTTTTTAACTTAGGAATCCGCCTTAGTTCATCCCAGCAAGAGATACTGATTAGGTATGATTAAAGAGACTGATGCTTGAAAGGGAAAGTTGGGTTGCACCTTGAAGTAATCACTTCCTGGATAGCGATCCCATTATGGAATACAAATCAAGCCTTACAGCTGGTCACTACAGAGCTATTTGGAGAGAGATTCATTAGTTCTTTTGTGTGGCTTTGCAATGGGCCAAGCATTCTTGAGGCTTTTCCCTCGCTTTTATGTTATGTATGAAATCTCAATATAGATGTGTATATAGTTCCCTCTCCCAAGCACAGCTGTGAGATTGCTGCTTACTATTACATTAAAGAAAAGAACACAATTGAGAAGCCTGGATATACTGAATAACTGATGAGAACTGCGGTTGAAACGCCTTTTTTCTCTTCTACATCTCCAAATGAAGTGCCCAAAACGAGGTCCTTTGCCTATGTTATACAAATAGAATGCAGCCTTAATAATATTTAAACTGGGTTTGCTGTTATCTTTCTTAATCAAACTGTAAATCCATCAATCCCTGATTTGATTGAAACTCAATTTTATACATTGTCTCCATAATGCCATGCTTAAAGAGTAGAAAATAGACATCACTGACATCTTATTTTCAATATGCATATAAACTTTACTGATGAATTGATTCCTCCGTTTGTAAAATAGAGTAAATCTCGTGTGTGTGTGTGTGTGTGTGTGTGTGTGTGTGTGTGTGTGTGTGTATCAGAAGAAAGAGAGCTGTGAAGGAAAGAAGAGATGGAGAAAGGAAAGGGTGTGAAGACAAAGAAGAATCAAAGAAAGGTGGGGAAGGAGAAAAGGACAGAAGTGGGGAGAGGGGAGGAAGGGAAGGAAGGAAAGAGGGAGGGATCACAGCAGGAAAGATTCTGATCGCCTTTTCTTTGCTAATTTAAAATGATAGCTAGCCTTCTGCTGCAACCTGCTGGCAGACTGGAGAATTACAACTGAGAAAATGGTACAGCAAGGATTTTGTAGTTACTGTTCATTTTAAATCCAGCATTGTTTGTAATTTTACTAAAAAATAATCAGTCTGAGGTATTTCTGAAGCAAAATGGCCATGTTATTTCCCTGCTAGGAAGGATAATGAATAAATAAATAAATGAGCAATATATTCCGTAAAGACTGTATCATGTTACCTCATGTGGAGTATAGACTGGTGTTCCCAATTAGCAAGCTGTGACCTGGTTCCAACCCTACCAGCAGTCAGTTGAAGACGCTCCAGAGAAGCTCATGCCAAAGACAGTACCTCAGCAGGGATGGAGCAGAGACAGGATCCTCTGTAGCCATTCCTTGGGCTCTGCATATTCCTAGGAATCTAAATATGACCAGAAGCTCTGAGGCCACATTGGATATTTTAAATAGCCAGAAACTGTGTGTAAAAAAGAGTAAAACATTACTATAAAATGACCAAAACTTATTTCATTGCATTTTGTATGGAAGCAGTAACATATCTCAGGGCAAGCTTCTTGGGCTTTTCAAAAGTTGAGCTTGTGGTTTCTATCTGTCAGAGACCAGAATCTACTAGTTGACATTGTGAGGAAGCCATAGGAAGTTATATATATATATATATATATATATATATATATATATATATATATATATATATATATATGAATCATTTCAATGCAATGCAAAAAGGGTTTCTGTTTGTGTGTGTGTGTCTCTGTGTGTGTGTGTGTGTGTGTGTGTGTGTGTTTGTCTGTATATGTGTGTGTATCAACCATTACATTCTGTGAGATGCTCTACATATACTGGGCTGTATTTTTTTAAAAAATAAATCCTAGTGTTGTCTACCAGGCTGAAGAATAGAGCACCAAGTTTATAGAAAAGAGAAAAGAAAAATGTTGAAGGGAAGACACTGTGAGAGGTTCCTCTATCTTCTTGTGCCTTCAACTGCTCTCTTAGTGTTTTGTATTTTTGCTGTAGAAATCTTTAACTTCATTGATTAAATTTGTCCCTAGGGGGATTTCTTTATTTTCCTTTCTGAAGCTACCATTAACAGGATTTCTCTTGTGATTTCTTTCTCATTGACCTTATTGTTAGTGGTTGGGAATGTAGTTGAGTTTGTAGCATGCTTGCCTAGCATGCACAGTGCCCTGGGTTTCAACCTTAGCACCACATAAACGGAATAGTGCTACATGCTTCATTCAAATCCATGTACCTGATAAGGCCACTCATCCGTTTTGTTCACAGACACTCAAATGGGCATCATCCATCATGGACAGTTGAACCTACCAAGTCTATTCACATAGAACTTATCTTTGAAACATCTTATGGGCATTAAAATGATGACTGGGAAACCAAAAGTTATCAGTTTCTCCTTTCAATTATTCACTTGGAGCTGAGCATGGGCTCACTCATGTAATACTAGTGCTTGGAAGGCTGAGTCAGGGGGATTTCTATGAATTCCAGAACAGTCTAGGCTGCAGAGTGAGACCCTGTGTGTATATGTTTTTCCCCCCACTGGAAGAAACATGCCATCAAAAATAATCTTCATGGGTAGTTGAAAAATGAGTTTTGTTTTGACTTTTTTCTTTTCTCCACTCTTAAGTTGCATTATACTGAATAAAGAAAAATAAAACTTACAGGCTCTGCAGGTCTATATGTTATGAAAATGTCAAAGTAAAATATCCAGGTTCTAAGAACAAGTAAAGGAATGTAGAGAACAAAGTACTTCAGAGCCAAGTGACCTGTGCATTTCCAAGGGTTAGAATGTGTCTTGATCATGCAGCATCAGTCACAGGTTCATCTGTCTTTTGCTCCTTCTTTTACTCTGTAGTTCTACATCAGTGGAAAACATAAACTCTTAATTAAAGGTCTTCCAAACATCCAGCAAAATAGCTTTGAAAGGTTACCTGGGATGAAGCCTCTGCATAAATAGGCAGCTTCTTGCTGAAAACCCACCATATTCTCTTCTGTGTGAAGATGTAATAGCTGGTTTCCATGATCTGGGGAAGGTTCTCAGTGCTTGTTATGATACAGATGATACAGATCATCAACTATGAAGCCTCTTACTGAACATGCTTTGCCACAGGCTGTATTGTGAAAGGAGCATGCCCCTAAGTGATGATGTGTTGACTTAGGGACATCAAGGATGGATTCCTCAACCCTTCTTTGTTTGAATTTCATTCCGTGGAACATTTTTATAATGTTTGCATGTGATTTTTATGTATCAAAGTATCACTGATAATTCCTCTAGCAAGTAAAAAAAAAATCCATCCTTATACAAGACCCTAACCCATTGGCATCCTAATTCAAATCCATGCTATTAAAAATAACATTTAGTTCCTACATGCTTCCCAGACACTTTTCAGACTATCCAACATGACTGCTGTAGGAAAAAAATATTCCCCTTGAAGTCATAGAAATAGATTTTACTTGTATTTTTACTATTATAAAATTTTGAGAAGAGTTCTCTTCCTACAATATCATAAATTCCTATTATGCTTTGTCTCTGCTCACAGTGAATTTTATTTTGGCAAAAGATGAATTTGTCACACAGCACACCAAAGCTACAATCCAGTTCTTCCACACACTGATTTAAGATTAGGGAATCAGTGTTGACTGCTGAGGTGAGGGTGGGGGAGGGGTCTACAAATAAAGTATGTAAAGACTGGTGTTTGTCAATAATTGGGAATGAGGTCAGTCCAGAATAGCTAAACTAAAAACATAATTACTTATAGCTGGGCGGTCGTGGCGCATGCCTTTAATCCCAGCACTCGGGAGGCAGAGCCAGGCAGATCTCTGTGAGTTCAAGGCCAGCCTGGGCTACCAAGTGAGTTCCAGGAAAGGCGCAAAGCTACACAGAGAAACCCTGTCTCGAAAAAAACCAAAAAATAAAAAAATAAACATAATTACTTATATTTTTGGTTGTGAGCCTAGCCTTTAACAGCTGAGCTATCCTGTCTCGAAAAAAAAAAAATTACTTTAGCAAAATATCATGTAACTTCTCCCTTCTTTATGCAACGCCCATATGCTAAATGAAATGCTGGGTTTTGTTTTTAACTTGGGCCGTCTTACAAGCGATGCATCCGATCAGCGCATGCACAATGGTAGTGCTTGTCTTTACACACCCTGTACCAGTGATGCCACACAATATCCACAACGTCATTAGACAAGGGAGGTCACCGCCGGCTCCTTCTCCTTAGGTTGGGAAGTAATCTTGTAAACTTCTTGACAATGCTGTACCTTGTGCCTGGATCGGCAGGGAGAAAGTGCAACTTTAGATAATGCCCTTAGTAGCTTTCATTGCTTTCCCTCTTGTGGGAAACTTAAGTTAGAGCTTTGCTTTTTTTATTTGCTTCATCTACACAGTTTTGATGAATTTGCCAAAAAAGCTTATTTTGTTGTTTTGTGGAAAGGAATCATGAGAAAAGAACTCATTCCATTCCAACCAAGATCATAGGAGTGAGAACAATGAGAATAGAGAGGAGTTCAAATGGTTGCCGATTCAAGAGCCTCACACTTGTAAAGTGGCTTGTTCCCTAGCTGCAGCTACTGTGTTTCCTAGAGTTCTGGCTATTCTTTCATAATAAGTGCTTGGGGTTACTACTTCCATCACCATTTCCTATTTTATTGTTATTTGTTGATTCATCAATGAAAACTGTTCTATGATGCAAATCATAGAACCTAAAATTAGTCAGGTGATGCGTGTCTGAAATCCCAACACTCAGCAGGTGGAGTGAGGAGAATCCTGAGTTCGAGGTTACACTTACTTAACTGCGTCATCATCATATACAAACATCATCATCATATACAAACATATACATCATCATCATACACAAACACATGGAATAAACTTTTATTAAATGAAATTATGAACAGTTTCATATTCTCCATGTATTTTTTCCCTTACCAAAGCCTATGCTGAGGTACCCCTATTTAACTCTATACTTGGCTTGCAAAGCACTCTGAGAACCAATTGGCTACATGCACAATTAAATGTTAAAAAAAAAAAAAAAGACCAAATGGGATTCATTTCAAAATGCATGATTGTTCACATGGAAGACAAATTAATACATCTTACCATAGGCATGGATGTCATAAAAGGAATTAAAACTTAGCACCATTCTATAGTAGAACCTAAAAGGCTGGATTCACCTTTGTGGTGATTTTCATCACATTCTATAGTCATAACACCATATTACAAAAGACCAGTACAACCTAAAATTTGAACTAGAGCAAGCCTTTCTGTCATCATCAGGAGCAACTGAAGGCTATTTGACATTAACTAATGTGGAGAACTTTAGTTAGAAAACAAGGTTAGTGGGCTGGGAGAGGGCTCAGTGAGCACGGCATACACCATGAAAGCTTGACAGTGTCAGTTTTAAACCTGAGAACTTTAGACTGACAGCTGTGGAACCTGCATGGGACCAGACTAGATCCTCTATATACGGGAGACAGTTGAGTAGCTGGGTTTGTTTGAGGGGCAGGGTGATCAGGATCTATCTCTGGTACAGGAGCTGGCTTTCTGGATCCCATTATCTATGATCAGATATTTCAGCTGATATCCTTTTGGGGAGTCTTGCTGTTGCCAAAAGAGTAATAACTCATTTAAAAAAAGATAGACTGGGACGAGTTTGGGATATTTCTTCAATGTGTGAAGTTTGATCTAAAGATATATTCAAGCATCAGCATTTTATTGGGGAGGTATCATTGAGATGTAAGATACAGAAAAAAAGACATGTCAATGACATATTTTTATTAAGTCAACTACTGCAGGAGACAATCAGAATTTTCTCTCAATGGTAAATGTATTTCAGAATTACTCTAGAGTGTTAATACAACAGTTCCTGGGGACCAATGATTGAGAATGAGGGGAAACTAGGATTTAAATACCTAGGACTTCCAATCGTATCCAGTGTGAACAGAGAAGCCATCTTGGAAACCAGTAGAAGCCCTTGGACTTAAAGAAAACAGAACCCAGCTGCTGGCATTGGCTCTAGTACACTGAATGGCTGAGATGTCATGTCGGACATATGAGAGGGATTTGTAAAATACCAGTCTGAGAAATGACATATGAGAGGGATTTGTAAAATACCAGTCTGAGAAATGAACAAGCCAAAGGCTATGTTTTGGCTACGTTTTCAAGCAATGGACTTGGTTATGCTCACCTGGGGAGGAACCAGTGGAAGATTAACAATGTGACAAGGGAGTATTATGGAGAAACAGCCTCAGGTGACTGAACAAATGTAACATGCTTCCCAGAAATGAGTAGAAGCATCTAACTGACACTATGAAAAGAACTAAGATTTACTGACATCATATTTGGTCTCCAAACATTGTGGTTTTAAAACTATTGGAAACAAAGCTTTATTTGAAAACACTGATAAATATCAAGAAATACGGTTGAGTTAATAGAAAATTGTTGATGTTTTGTAATCTCCCAAATTCTGTAAAGAGAATGGACGATAGAAGCCAATCAAGAGAACCAACCAATGTAGTTGCAAAACTGTAATCAAATATTAGACAGTGGCCCTCAGAATTCCTTGGCTTCTCAGAAACGAAAATTTCATTTTGATAAGCTAACAGGCTTGATATAAAGTTAAATTAAATCAGTAAATTTAGCAATGTCAAGTTACTTGTGTTGGCTTCCAGACTGTAGGAAGACTTGGCCTTGGGAGAAATGCAGCTGCCATCTTACAGCTTTCAAAGGGAACACTGAGGCCCATGAGGTTGCCAACCACACCTGAAGCATCCATGGCTACAAGCAGGAGAAATGAAAACAATGCTTTTTTCTTACAAGAACTAAGACCTTGCCTTGCCTTGGTTTCCTTCTCATTATATAAACAATGCCTTGGTTTCCTTCTCATCAATAAAACAATTCAATGTATTTGAAAAACTAAGCATAAAAGGATAGTAACAGAAATGTCCAGCCATGGACTCGGCCTGGGCTTGAAGCTTTTTTTCTAGTTATCTGTATTCAATATATCAGCTGACAGCTAAAATTGGACTACAGGCTCCTCCCACCTGACTCCTCTCTGACCTAATTCAGGCTCCCTAGCGGAGAAGGCACAGAAGCCTAGCCAGCACTGGGCACTTGTTTATGTCTTTGTGTTTCAGTACAAATGACCATGCCACTAGAAAGAGGCTGGGGAATAATGTTTCTTTGTTGTGGTGTGGCTGCACACCTGCAGGGTCAGTGCATGCATTGTCTTGGTTTTGTTGTTATTGTTGCTCCACACGCACACCCCCATGCCAGGCCAGATGAGAAAGCAATTCTTGTTATTGCTTTGTGATTCAATTTGCCATCCCATCCTTACCCACACAAAATGCAAGAAGGATTATACATGCAACTCAGTGCATGTGGCGGAACTCAGGGCAGTTACTAAATTTTGTTTGTTTTACATTTTCTGACAGATGTTCAATATGAAAATTCTGGGCTGAAATACTAATTGAGTGACTGTGGGATTACTTTAGGAAGTGCTGGTTTCACAATTATGCCATGAAAAGTTGCTTCTGAGAAAAAGTGGGAGTGTGCAGAGAATTTTAATGAATTCTAAATTATTTTATACAACTTTTTCCCGTGCATTCTCTCTTCTGGGTGGACCAGATAAAATGATTTCAAGCTAGAACAAAATTACCTGGAAATATACTTCAAAAACCTTGAAAATATTGTACATTTATTCTTCTATAATTGCATTATATTGTTCAGACCGTGCATGGACCTGTGTGAGCACATAATTTATTATCTGAAATACTGCAATTTATGTTGAAGCTCACTGGATGCAACCCAATTACAGCTAATACGTTAAACACATCAGTGGTAAATGATTAAGAATTCAGCATTATTGTCCTGTGAAAGATGACACGCTGTTCTACAAATTCACTGTAAGCATGACACAGGGCATAGTATGGAATTCCAGAGGATTACACAGAAAAAAATTCCTGATATGAACAGCAGTTGAATGTGGTGGTATTGTGTTCCCCAAAATATTGTGTACTCTAATAAATTTATCTGGGGTCAGAGAACAGACAGCCACTAAATACAAAGGCTAGAAAATGGTGGCACTCACACATTTAATCCTAGCATTCCAGAGATAGAAATCCCTCTGGATCTCTGTGAGTTCAAGGCCACATTGGAAATAGCCAAGCATGGTGACACACACCTTTAATCCCAGAAAGCCAGCCTTTAATCCCAGGGAGTGGTGGTAGAAAGAAGAAAGATATATAAGGCATGAGGACCAGAGACTAGAAGCTTTTGGCTGGTTAAGCATTCAGGCTTTTGAGCAGTAATTCAGCTGAGACCCATTCCGGATGAGGACTCAGAGGCCTCCAGTCTGAAGAGACAAGACCAGCTGAGGATCCGGTGAGGTGAGATAGCTGTGGCTTGTTCTGTCTCTCTGACCTTCCAGTATTGACCCCAATAACTGGCCTCGGGTTTGATTTTATTAATAAGAACTTTTAAGATTCCTTCTACAGTTGAACATTAAACTCACTTTGCCTAACAGACTTCAGTTGTAGTTAATCCGTTGGTAGATTCTAAACAATTTCCCTGTGAGTTTAACTCTGTGATAGAAATTACTGTCCTCTCAGGGGATTGAAAATTAATAGTTGTCATGGTTTGGGCAGCTGGGGAGAAGCATCCGGAAATACAGTCTCCTTGTCTGGCAACAACAGCCAACATTATGCAGAGCATTTCATAAACAAAGCAGCATCCATTTCACTTGTCTCTCTACTGGATAAACTCTGCCAGACATGGTGGACTTTAATCTTATCACTTGGGAGAAAAAGGCAGGTGGATCTCTGCGAGTTTGAAGCCAGTCTGGTCTACATAGCCAGGGATGCATAGTGAGACTCTGTCTCAAACAAATAAACAAAAACAACGACAACAAAAAATCTGTTGGATAAACTCAGGCCTTGGGGACTTCTGGATCACAGATGTGGCAGAAATCAGATTCCAACAGCCTTACAAGCCAAAATGTTCATTTACTTGCGTGCAAGTTGCTAACACATATGTCTACAATTCTGTATTCACATCTTTTAAAGGAAATAGCAAGAATTTGATTTTGTTCAGTGCATCAATACGTAAGACAGTGTTTGGAATTACTCTGTGCCATTCTAAAACACTAAGCCATTGGATGTAGTTTAGTGGGACAGCCTTGCGCAAGCTTGCCATCAACCTGAGCAATGTTTGGGTAGGAGCTTTTGTGTTGGATAGGAGTTTTTACACATAGAGCCTTTCTTCTTTGGGCAAGATGCTTAACCTTTCAGAAAGTGTAAGTCCTTTCATTTTTTTATCTGTTTTTAATGAATAACAGGTTTAAGAGGATCATTGGATATTACTATGTAAATCGGTGTACTGAAAGCATATAATACATTAACTGTGAAGAATGGGAATCTAAATAATCTAAATAAGTAGTGTATACATAGCCATGTAAACACACACACACACACACACACACACACACACACACAGAGAGAGAGAGAGAGAGAGAGAGAGAAAGAGAGAGAGAGAGAGAGAGAGAGAGAGAGAGAGAGAGAGACAGAGACAGAGACAGAGACAGAGACAGAGACAGAGAGACACAGAGACAGAGACAGAGAGACAGAGAGAATACCCTGACAGTAAGTATTCCTGTTTGGAGAAGAAGAGAGGGCTGCCATGGAAAGTGGAAATGGCACACCGTTCATACCTTGGAAATGGCATAAGTGCTATAAAAGGTAGTGGCTGTGACATAAACGTAATGCATATGTGAAGACAGAGGCATTCAAATGTCTCTGCAGAGTTAACTTTCAAGAAAAGGGAAAGGAAATCCTTTAAAGTATAAGATTTTATTTAATATTTAAAAAGATTTGGAGTCTTCCCTGGGCATGGGCTGGAAGACCAGAGTTTGAGCTCTGAACATGCTGTCTCAATGGGACCGAAAAGGGAAGCACCTGTAATCAGGATTAATTCCACAAGTATAAGGAGAGTGGCAGGTAAATGATGGAAACAGTTGAAATTAACAGACTTCCTGATTTAGGCTGCTGGGCTTCAGACACAGTTTTTTTTAGTTGTGTCTAATACTCAAAAAATACACAGACACTTCCCATCCAGGACAGTTGCTCCAGAGGAGAATGAGAGTTAAATCTCATCCATGCAGAACAACTTATCCAGAAGCCACCAACATCAAAGATTTGTGACGTGTTATAAATCCTCCAGCTTCACTACAGTGCTTCACCATTATCGGAAGCATTAGAAAATATTTCACATCTGGTTCATAGTTCATGTGTTTCCATTCATTTGGCTATTTGTCCCTGTGCTTTATCCAACCTTGGTTTCAACAATTCTCGCTCATATAAACCCTCCTCTTTCTCACTAATTAGACTCCCAGCGCTCCACCCGGGGCCTAGCCATGGATGTCTGCATCCAGATTCCTCAGTCCTTGGATGGGGTTTATGGCACAACCTTTAGGGTGTTTGGCCATCCCATCACCATATGAACCAAAGGCTGAGGGGCCCCCAACTGGATCAGTCCCTCTGAATAGGTGAGACAGTCGATTGGCTTGATCTGTTTGGGAGGCATCTAGGCAGTGGTACCAGGTCCTGGGCTCCTTGCATGAGTTAGCTGTTTGAAACCTGGGACTTATGTAGGGACGCTTGGCTCAATCTGGGAGGAGAGGACTGGACCTGCCAGGACTGAGTCTATCAGGTCGATCTCAGTCTTTGGGGGAGACCTTGATCTGGAGGAGGTAGGAATGGGGGGTGGACTGGGGGGAAGGGGAGGGGGGCAGGAAGGGAGAGAACAAGGGAATCTGTGGCTATTATGTAGAACTGAATAGTATTGTAAAATAAAAAAAAAGAAAATATAAAAAAAAAGAAAATATTTCACATCTGAATCGCACATAGTAAAGAGATGATTAATTGGCTACTGATTAAACACTGCATACTGGTACCAAATCTTTACAGAGATTACGTATTTAAAACTCAATAATCCCCAAAAGGTCAATATTCTCATGGTGTCCATTTGAAGACACTGAGGCTTAGAGTGTTGTGTAAATGCCCAAAGTCATGAAGCTAATAAAGATGAAAATTCTATCCAGTTCACTCAAAGGAAGCATTTACTCTTCCTTGGGAAGTGCATTAAAACCACAAAAACTTACCTAGGTGCTGAACAAATAGTCGAAACCCAATCATTTTTTTCACTGGGGCCCAATCTACCCCAAGCAGAAGAAAAAAAAAGTATTTTGTCATTATTTGCAACAAAATAAACAGACAAATAAGAAGCAGAGAGAGGGACTCTAAGGAACCCTGACTTCATTTTCCACCTCATTCTCACTCCAGCTCCCTGGTTACCAGGATTGCAGATGAGGACCAGGGGACCAGCAAGTCTCACCCTTGGTCACCTACTCAGTCACAGCTTCTGATTTTCAGGTTAAAGGAACTAAAGCTGCAAGCCTCAATCCTGCACAGAAGTCAATCTACATCCCTGCAGATATGCAAATAACACATTATGCCTTCAGAATTGTCTGTGTTGAAAGATGTCTTTGTTTTGTTTTGTTTTGTTTTGTTTTGTTTGTTTATAGAGAAACTCTCAGAAAAATTTATCAATGAAGTTGTTGATTTACCAGTAGGATCATAATTCTACATACCTTGATATGACAACAATGTTAATTCTTGATATTGACCTGCTTATGAAAGTGATAGAAAGTTTCATTTCTTTTTCCTCACAGAGGCTTAATTATATGACTCCTGAGTCTACTATCAATATTGTCAAAGCTATAAATGATGTAATTGTTTCAAGATAGGGAAAATTACCTATGGAGCCACACATTCACCTCTAACTGGAATGCCCTTTTGTACAAGGTTTATTATTATCAAATCTCCCTGTGATATTTAACAAGTTGGCACTGAGTTTTGTTACAAACACAGTTTTCTACATTAAAGACATAAATCAAAGGAAAAGAGTTCATCATCCAGGGTCTTGTGGGTCAAGGAGCCAGCCTCTTTCAATTAAGGATTCATCACCATTGTTAATGCATTTTCTGTCTGCAGAGGTTCTGAGCATGGTATAAAACAAGAGCAATGGAGGTGGCTGTGGATGAGAATGCTGGAGCCAACATCACTAGCCAACCTTCCAAACATAATGACCCTCTGGAGCTCTTGGGCTCTCACGGGTTTCTTAGCATATATCATAAACCACACAGAGAGAGAAAGAATCAGTGGTACTCCTTGGCTTTCTGAAAGCCTACGTAAAGGAAAACCATACAGTATCCTCCATTACTAACGGTATGTGTGAATGAGAATTTCCAGAACAAAGCTGTCAACACAGGCTGAGCTACTGGTTAAAACTTCTATGCCTGTGGGGAGGTTGGAATGTTGCAGCTCTAGAGTCTAATTTCAAGTTCCCTCAGACAATCTTTAGCTCCTAAAGAGACATTCCTAGCCTACCATGCTGTCATACCTAACAACCTGATAAACAGGTAAAAACCTTCAGAATGTATAACTTAACAAAACCCTATTCTCTACCAATCAAAATATTAAAAATATTATCATATAACATTGAAGGTCTATAGTTGAGATTTCTCTGCCTGACTGCAATCCACATATGATATTTCCATACATGCATTTTATAATGACTTTGGTTTATAACTTCATTTGATCTGTTACCACAAAGATTCCATGAAGTTGCTTCCACATTGGAACAATGGGACCTGGGGTAACCAAACACTTGTCCCCTGGTCATGGTCACACAAATTAGGTCATATCAATATACATGAGGCTCACACACAGCTGCCCATGTCAAGACTGTTTCTCAAGGACCCTAAGGTTAGATGTGTAAACCCATGAGTGTTAAAATAATCAGACTAAATGTCAGTGCTGTTTACAAGGTCAAAGAGATCTTCAAGTTAAAACACAAGCCTACAGTCACGGAGCCTCTCTTCATCTTCATGCTAGAATAGACCGTGTGAGCCAGTCTCATAGAGAGGAGCATGATGCCTTAGGAATGAAAAGCAGCCAGGTGCAGGAAGCTGGGCAGAGAGAAGAGGCACCCTCTTGATCCAGAACATTCACCTGTTTTGTGTATTTGCAGGCCATTGTTAAATGAACTTGGGTTAGCTGCATTCATTGACATAAGGCTAAATATTAATGAGGCATATACCAGCTTCACTGTTTTTATTATGCAAAATAATTAAAAATGTTTGTGTGAGATTTTTGTTGTGCCTGGCATTATTAAATAACTATACTTCCTACATTTGTTAGGGACTAGCTGTGAGCTGAGCAAGCTATTTAAAGCACGTGACATTATAAAATCAATTTTCAAGCCATGCTATCACTTTTACTGTCAACTAATTTCTATAAATTACTATAACAAGAAGAAATTTTAAAAAATAGTTCTCAGCAAATGAAATTAATTTTTATGTGTAAGTGAAGTAGTTATTTTGGTTAAAAAATATATTGTCGGTGTCTGCTTTGAAAATACAAGTTTAAGGTTATTTATTGAAGTAGAATCATTTGAAAATTATCATTCAGATTAGATGAATCAACATCTGAGAACTATTTATGTAACCCAATAAATGAATATAATAAGAAATGTAAACAAAAAAAAGGCTTTGGGAACCCATCTTTCACACTTGATTTTGTGTGTGTGTGTGTGTGTGTGTGTGTGTGTGTGTGTGTGTTGTATGTATATATTGTGCATAGTGAATGTGTATACTCACATGAATGTATGTGGAGGCCAGAACATCTGGTCTTTTCTCTCATTCCTCACCTTGCTCCCTTGAGACAGGATCTCCCACTGAATGTGGAGCTAGGCTGGCAGTCCGCAAGTCCCAGCATCATCCTGTCTCTGGCCCCTCAGTGCTAGGGATATAGACACATGCAGCCATGCCCAAGTTTGTGTATGGATGCCAGCGGATCTGAACCTGGGTCTTCACAATTTCACAGCAAGTGCTCTTATTCACAAAGTTGTATTTCCTGCCATAAACACATTATCTTCAAAAATAACCATTTATTAAGCCTTATTCATCTTGAAAGTGTAGATGCAGTGCAGAAAATATCTTAGTTCACTAAAAATAGTGAAATAAATTACAGATTCATCTTAACAACCAAAATTCTACTCTCTTTCTCAACATGAGAAATAAGTTACAACATATTATAAATATATATATGCAATTGTTTGATCATTTAATGTGATCAATTTATATTCAAAGGAACTTCATAGCAATATCAACATGAAAAGAGTGCATCGATTACATTTAAAAGTATCTCTGAGGCCATAGTTTCTTGAGTAATAATTGTAATTAATCTTATAGTCTTGTAAAAGAATTCAGTGACCTACATTTATTCATAATTGATTTGAAAGCATAGAAATTACATTTACTGGAGTTCAGGTTTGTGTCAGAGAGTTGCTTGAGGATTTAAGATTTCAGTATCAATCATAATCTGCCTCCTTGATACAGATACCTGCAATATCCTATCCAAGCACTGTTTCCTTAATTTACCTGTGTAGAAGTTGAAATAATAGGCATTTCAATCAACACTACGCCTTCTAACCTGTCTAACATTCATCTCTGTGTTCAACAAAATTTTACCTAAAGTGTCCCAGGATGTGTTGACAAAAGCTCTGTTCTCATAGACATGAGAGATGGGGGAGTACATTTTTAAAAAATATGAAATAGTAAAGAAGCAATGATGTAAATGCTAATTAATATGGTAGGTAATAGAGCTCTGTTCTCATAGATGTGAGAGATGGTGCTGGGGGAGTACATTTTTTTAAATATGAAATAGTATAAGAAGTAATGATGTAAATGCTAATTAATGTGAGAATAGAAAGGCTGATGTTTAAGGCAATTTTGCCTGTGTATCTATTTTCTCTGTGAAGTGAGATGTAGTATCCTCACTTGAGTCTTGACAACAATAAACAAATTAGTCAAGCAAGTACCTACACATTTACATGGAGGGATGGGAATGTAAGATATTTCCATGAGGAAAACTCAAGTGTGTAAGCCCGAAATAAGGAAAGAGAATGGTAAAATCATTTGAATTCTCCATAATCTCTGAGCAGGCTTGGGGAATATATAATTAGGACAGAGTGGAAAGGATAAGGATCCAAAATCCAGTGCTAATTCTCCTCCACAGAATTGACCGTTTCTATGTATTGGAAAGGAAATGAGTGTACATTTTAGGAGGAGCAGAGATCTCAGCGTGTATTTAATAAAACTAGAAATACAAGTCATAAAGGAAAAGAACAAACTAGAAAGTACAAAGCTTTGTAGAAACTCATGGCCATGGTACCAGTTCTGACAGCTTCAAGCAATAAGTAACATCAGACATCTCTTAACCTGATGTTTTAAGATTTTCTTATCATTTGTTTATATTTGTGATCCCTTCTGACAGATGAGTCAGTAATCTATAGGTAGCAACAAAAAAAAAAAAAGCTTGATTTAAGAACAAATCATGATTATGTGATGTGTCATTAGGTAAAGTAGAAAGTAGTGGATAAATAGTAGAATGTGAAGACAATGGACAAATCACCTGAAAAATGAATCATATGATATTGATCCTTTTACCAAGAATGTGAATTTTATTTTAGTAGATTGTTATAATTATGGATTAGAAATTAAAAATGGCACTATAATTCCTCAGATTCTTCAGAGAAAAATATAGATATTACCTGTAAGTTTAAAAAAAATGAAATATTTTAGTCAAAACACCAGATTTCAGTCTTCTAAAACAGTTATTCACATGGCTGCACCAGTTTGTTGGAGGAGAAAGAGATACACGTTTACTTGGTGCTAGATGTTTGTTGAGGCTACTATGGTTTGAATGTGTTATGGGTGGTTCATTGTTGACTCACAGTTTGGTCTCCACATATCCCTTAATTCTGAAGGAGATGGTAGCAGTAACTAAAATCTATCAGTTCATCCTTGGGGAATAATTCGAAAGTTCTCAAAAGATGATTTACTTAAAAGGAGCAAGGCTGTTTCATCCAGCTCTCTAGTTATGAGCCAGGATAACATTTTTTACTTTCTCATAAGCTGTCATCATTACTATCTGTACCTAGGAATCGATCTTCACCATAGAACCTGTTCTATGCCATTTAGACTCCCAACTTCTAGAAGTGCAAGCTAAATTGAACTCTTTTTCTTCATAAGTAGGTGTGATATATTTTGTTACAGGGACAGAAGGCTCGTATGGTACCTTCCATTTCCTGTCACATGAGCCAAAGTAACCACCTGAGCCTCATTCTTTACAATAAATACATGGTAACAAAACTGAAGTATTTTGAAATGTCTCTATATAACAAAATAAGTATCGTCAGGCTGTGTATAGGAGAAGTGATGTTTTAAAGAAAGATCCATTCATAGAGTTGCTAAGCATACAAGCAAAGCGAGGTTTGTGAAATACATCTTTAACAAAGCTCCAAGTTACTGCTGCTTATTATACTGCTAATAATGTATATTACCTCACATAAACTTTAGCTCCTGTTCATTTAAGCCAGTGGTTCTCAATCTGTGGGCCACGACCCTTTGGGAGTTAAACAGCTCCTTCACAGGGGCCACCTAAGACCATTGGAAAACATAGATATTTACATTATGATTCATAGCACTGGCAAAATTACAGTTATAAAATAGCAACAAAGATAATTTTATGGTTGGGGGTCACCACAACATGAGGAACCATATTAAGGGGTCATAGCATTAGCAAGGTTGAGAACCACTGTTCTAAGCAGTATACAGACCAACATATCACAGCTTACCAGGGAATGGATGTGCTCCAGCCATGCGCAGCTTTCAATCTTAAAAGCAAGACAGTCTTGGTCAAACTCACACTAGTTAGATTTCTACATGGAGCTGACCATGTTTATCTTAAATGGTTGGTTCTCCAAACCACCCAAAGAAAGAATTAACTCTCTTGTACTGTATTGTCCACAGTACATCAGTGTGTGAGACACAGTCAGAGAATAGGAAAATTTGTCAGAAAATATTTGGCATTTATAAAAAGAGAATAAAATATCAAATGTGGGGAGAATTTGGAAATGTGTTGGACTTGATTACAGACTTAGGGTGAGGAGCTCATAATCCCATTTCTACTCCATACCAGCATGTTCACTGGTTTCATCTTGTGTGGGACTTTTGTAGGCAACCGCAGATACTGTGAGTGTGTAGTTCTGTCATACTCAGTAGATACTATTTCACTGTAGCCCCCCAACACACACACACACACACACACACACACACACACACACACACACACACACACACTGCCTTTTACACTCTTTCCCTCCTCTAAGATAGTCCCTGAGCTTTGGGATGTAGGTGTCATATACATTTGTGGCAGAACACTCTATAACTCTGACCAGCTCTGACTTCTATGTTAACCAACATCTACTGAAGAAAGAAACTTCTCACATCTCTGGTGAGTTCTGGCAACTGCATAAATGCACTATGAGATTTTCTTGATTTTTTTTCTGAATGATATATGATCACTTCAAAATAATGGCAAACAATAAGTTAATAATCCATATTAACCTGAATCAATTCATTCATTAAACACTTTAAATTGAATATGGAATGGAACTTTTATTATTAATTATAAATATATTTTAATAGAAGTTTAAAAATAAGAGAAAATGGAAGAAAGGGGACATTTTCAATTCTGTTCTTTTGGGAAATATTCATGAGGTTATACTGATTGTGACTTAGATAATCACCTTAATTACAGAGATACTTGACAGGGACTTTCTACATATTTTTAAATAATATTTAAATTTTAATTGTTTTTGAAAGGCTCCCCCCAACTGATAGTCACTAATTTGAAAATTCTGCAGACACATATTTGCCAAAGTCAATGTTAAGATTTATGAATAAACATGAGTTTGAATCTGGCATGTTTGAGATCACTCTTAGCTTCTTTACTTCCAAATCATCTAGTCACAGTCTCTGCACTCATGATAATGCTTTGACCTTTAAATACCCATTCTATTTGATCCTTGATACATTAAGATTTCCCCTGTAACCTCAAAACTGCAATATTGCTAAAGGTTAATTAGGTGATGAGACCAGATACAGTCTAAGAAAATATAACTTGCACAACTCTAATAAAAAACTATTATAAATTCTTGCTGTAAAGCAAAAAATATCTGGAATTAAGATAATAAACAGCCTCATGAGCTGAAATAAGCAGAACTGAATGTCAAAAACTGAATTCTAGACCTCACATTCTGTCATAAATTAACCTTTGGTTTGGGGGACATTTTTTTCAGCCCTTCTTTTAGAATGCTTAATATCTGATATCTGTCTAATCATTAACTGAACCATGGAATTCATAAAATTTCCATTCAATGTTTTATAAAATCATAGATAGGTTTAAAGGGGAAAATATGCATAATATAAAGAAAATTTTAATGCATTACAGTATGTTATAGCATACAATATTTTATTCTAACTGCTTCTGGTTGTATTTGTGTGAATTGATTTTAAAAGAATTATTATCAGATATGACCATTTTTTTTAGTTCTGTATAGCCCTACCTACTTACCTACCTACCTACCTATGGGTCCTATGCAGTAAGCATTCAGATAACTAAATTAAAATATTGGAAAAAAACATCCTGAAAAGTTTTAAAGCAAGGCATTTCAGTTTTCCCCATGAACATGCTACATGGAATCCATATGGCATCAAAAATGCCAAAAGAATGTCACTCCCATCCTAATGACAAGACCCTAAGTAATGCACAGAACAGAACCCATTTTATAAGCCCTTAGAGATGATGTCTTATGACATGTAGGACACACATGGGTCCAGGCCCTCCCAAGAAGAGAGGGAAGAAGGAATTGTTCCACCTTGGAGCAGAAGAGCTGGAGGGCAACCACAAAGTGGCTAAGGACAAAATAACGGAAATTTCAATACATTTCAAACATCTGAGTGTGAGTTACTGAGGCAGTTAAAAATGGCAAAGGGTTCCAAAGCTTACATTCACAAACACCGATAGAGAACAGCGCGTCTCTCAACTCTCATCTAAGAAACTTCTAATTGCAGTATGTGGTGACTAGCAGATACCCACAACTGACAAGGTAAAGAAAATTAAAAAAAAAAAAAAAACTGCAGAATTCTCAGCCCTAAATGGAATATACATATGTATATTGCACCCCTCATCTCAAGGCTCAGGCACCATTGCAGAACACGGGTGGAAAGAGCATAAAAATCAGAGGCAGTTAACGACTACAAGGGAACAGTGTCTTACAGACAGTGGGGTAGCTGCACATATGAGCTAACAGCAGTTGCTACAGCGTGCACACAAGACCACACAAGTCCAAGGCAGAACAAATCCCAGCTCGGCGATGGGAACTGGGGATGAAATTTCATCCCTGGTCAGGAAGCTTTTGGCAATTGTTAGCTGCTGTGTATGTGTGCGTGAGAGGAAGAGAGAGAGAGAGAGAGAGAGAGAGAGAGAGAGAGAGAGAGAGAGAGAGAGACTTTCTATAAGAGCATAAGCCAGTAGGAGATACGTCAGTGGAAGACCACACATGCAAGAATATTTGAGCAGCTCAAATTCATCTTGATGGGGTTTAAAGAACAAGAAAAGGACACAATTTGAATAAGTATGGAAGAGGAGGTAGATCTAGAAAGAGTTGGAAGAGA
Source organism: Peromyscus leucopus (assembly GCF_004664715.2). Taxonomy (NCBI): domain Eukaryota; kingdom Metazoa; phylum Chordata; class Mammalia; order Rodentia; family Cricetidae; genus Peromyscus; species Peromyscus leucopus. The sequence continues at coordinate 32,169,527 of NC_051074.1, forward strand.
TGGCTGGATAGGATCAAAATATGTTATACAAAACTCCCAGAGAACTAATAAATTAAAAAATAAATAAAAGAAGGAAAGGTGAGAAAGAAAAAAATATAAAAGAACTTTAGACTCAGAAGTAAGCCATGCCTCTCTCCAGATGCCCCCTGCCAGATCAGCAGGTCAAGAAGTTGAGGGAAACACCCATGCTGTGATGGTTAATTTTGATGGTCAATTTGAGATTTGCACTGATCTGTGATGATGTTTCTAGAAAGATTAAGTGAGATTACCCTATCCAAGTAGAGAGCATCCTCCAAGGGTGGCCCACTTGTAGACAAGTCTGAAGGAAAAGGAAAAGTAGTGTTGCTACTTGTCTGCCTTCACTTCTCGCTGGGAAGTCTATGACTGCTCTTGCTGCTCAGCAATAGTCTTTCTGTCCTCCACTGACATCAGACTCCAGCTTCTCTGGCCTTCCAAGGTAGACTGAAGACAAGCAACTCTCCCAGAATCTTCTAGGCTTACAGCAGCACTAAGTTAGAAATGCTTAGATACCCAGCTCTGTAGACTTAGCAGCTACTGCTCTCTCAGATTCTCCAGAGCGCAGGTAGTCATTGCTGGACTGTCCAACCCCTATTGTATAAGCCAATGAAGTAAATCCCTTTTCACTATGTATAGATTCTAACAATTCTGATCCGCTAAAGAGCCCTGATACACTATACGCACACAGCGATGGGTGGGTAATTGTTGCTTCTCTGGGGGCAGGAATATACCTGCTGTGGTCCAAATATTTGGGTGCCTCGATGAACCCATATGATGAACTCTTAACCACTAGAATGGTATTAGGAAGTGAGGTCTTTGGAAAGTAATTAAAGTTCTCAATCACTGATGGTGAAATCTCATGAAAGAGATTAGAACTGTCATAGGGAGACACTCAAGAATGGCCTTGCCCCTCTTCATCATGTGAGGTCACAGTTAGAAAGCCTCATCTAAGAATCAGAAACGGGTCTTTCACCAGACACTGAAGCTGCCAGCATTGGAACTAAGGAGATAATTGGTCTGGAATTGAGTTAAACCTGTAAGTCCTTCAAATGGATCTTGGCAAAGAATAAATAAATCCATATCATAATCATTTTCTTAGATTTATAAATTGCTTCCCTTGTTTTTCCTTAATTTCTTTAGCATACAACTGCATCTTTGCAGGTGTTGCATGCATTCTGCTGTAGACGAATTGCAAAATGGTCTTATTAAATAAAAAATCTGGAGCCAGATATTATGGTTAAAACGTGAGAGATCAGAGGAATAGGAAAAGTCACAAGCTAACCTCACCTTCCCGACCCTGAGCTTCCAAAAAAGACCTGTTTCCTATGTACTCACGCCTATATGCCTTTCTGTTCTGCTATCTCATTTGCTCTCTCATCCCAGCTACATCACTTCCTCTTCCTGCCCAGCTCTGTCACTTCCTATCTGTCTGTACAGATCTCAAAACCTTTATGGTTAACTAGTGTTGGAATTTAAGGTGTGTGCCACCACTCCTGGCTCTGTTTCCAGTGTGTCCCTGAACTCACAGAGATCCAGACAGATCTCTGCCTCCCAGATGATAGGATTAAAGGCATGTGCTACCATTGCCTAACTTCTATGTTTAATATAGTGGCTGGCTTTTTCCTATGATCCTCAGATAAACTTTATTGGGTTGCACAAATAAAATATCACCACATTCTGCAAAAGATTTTCTTGTATAACTATCACTCTTTAAACGGAAAAGCTCCTTGGGGTCCTAAGCATTGAGAAGTTCTGAAAGACAGCTGAATTTACTTGTTATTAGTTCTTCTTCCTCAGCCCATGATTTATTTTGGGCTTTGTGTTTTGCTTTGGTTTTGCTTCCTGATTTGGAGTTGAACATTGCTTTGATTTTTGTCAGGTTTCTATTTTATTTCTTTATTCATGTACCAAGGACATATTAAGACCTGAGTTTTTTAAAAATGAAGTATATACTTACATTTTTTGTTCTCTTTAGTCTTGAATAACTTTCAAAAGAATGAGGGTATATATACCTGCATTTACTTTACTTTTCTTTTCTTTTTTTCAGCCATTACATTAACTAAAAGGGGGAAGAGGGAGGCATTAAAAGTCACTCCCAATCCCATCACTCCTACATAGTTCCCTTCAGGTGTCTCTGCTACTCTCTATTTAAAGCTACAAGAATTAATACACAGCAATAAAGGTCTAATCTTGCTGTGTCTTTTGTAACTTAACATTGCATCAGAATGCACCACTGATTATTGAAGAGCCACTCAGCAAATTAACAGGATTCTCATTTGCACATTTAGTCATTAATATCTCCCTTTCCTACATTACTCTGATGACAAAAATTGGAACTTCTGTCAGTGACTCTAAGCTCCTTATTTTAATGATTTTCTGACAAATATATATATATATATGTGTGTGTGTGTGTGTGTATATATATATATGTATATATATATATATATATATATATATATGGCACACATTCTCTAAGTTCCTTTCAACCATCTCAGTGTTCTTTCCTCAATTCAGATGTTACTCTGTAATGATATGATGAAGAGCATCCTTCAGAACATGGGACAGGCGCGAGGATCCACATCTATAGCTAGTGTCTGCATCATATTCAGTATTTCACTAATTAATTATTCCTCCTATACATGCTTCTGCAACTTGTTTATCTCCCTTCACTGTATTTTTGGGAGATGCTCATTTATCTTCATATTTACCTTCCGTAAATCACATCATGTGTCTAAGTAGCTAAAAATGTTTAGCCAACTATTCATTGTAGCTGATACCTCCATTATATTTGCCACACAGTCGATGGGTATAAAATTCTCAGCAAATGCTCATTGAAGTTCATATTTCCAAGAGTAAAAGGTTAAAAAAAGTGAAAGCATAAATTAAATCAAAACAGACAAATAATCCTTCTGAAGAAGGAAGAGGAAATGTGAAGTTTAGAAGAAAATATGACTTCCATGAATACATTCTGTCTTATACTTTATAGTCTGACTTGGTAAGAACATAAATATGTTTAACACATTAAAATGTGGAGTTAAGAAATCAATCAACTAAGTACCAAATTGTTTGTATGACCAGATGGGTATTTTAATTCAATAATACTGACTATATCTTGAGGAAGGAATGACTTTTGGTAGTTTTGTCGAACGTGATTTGAGTTTGTTTTGTGATAGTTTACAGATAAAACAATGGGAAAATGACTTTAAAATGGGTTCACTTTGGAATAAAATCAAAGTCCCTATAAACATCTTATTTGGGGAATGAAGTACAAGGAGAGCAAAAATAAAGGGATGCAGAGGTGTAATTTGAAGGTAAAGAAGATCAGTGCATGAGAGATTTTGCAAATCTGACCAGGACTTCAGAACATCTTGTTTCCCTGGCTTTGCAGGGCATTTGGAGGAAAGCATCAAGAAGTTATTTGTGGCTGGGCAGTGGTGGCACACGCCTTTAATCCCAGCACTCAGGAGGCAGAACCAGGCAGATCTCTGTGAGTTCGAGGCCAGCCTGGGCTACCAAGTGAGTTCCAGGAAAGGCTCAAAGCTACACAGAGAAACCCTGTCTCAAAAAGCACCCCCCCAAAAGAAAGAAGTTATTTGTGAAGTAGAAGAGGGAGTCAGATTTGTTCCCCATCTTTCATTGATCAAAGTTACTCATGGGAACTTACCAGTCCTCCCTTAATCCAGATTAGTAGATCCTACAGAATCTGTTATGATTTGGCCACTATGGGAAGCCCTGGGACAGGAAGGTAGAGAAACAAAGACTGGGACAGACAAAACATCCACGAGAGATCCCTTTATATAAGAGAACACACTCATGCAGCTCAACATGGGGCTGTAGGCTGTCAGTATCAGTGAGAGCATCACAGAGCTGCTCTCAGGACCACAGCAAGAGTTGAAGTAGTTCATAGCACCCCTCCAGACAAAGATCAAGGGAAATAAACTTCAGTGCCACAAGTCCACACACCAGAACCAATGCAGTTATTCTGATGCCAGTCAACTCTACAGTTCTCAGCCAAAGAAGGAAAAGATACTGGTGAAATCAAAGATGATGAATGAATTGCTATGGTTTATAAGTTCTCTCCCTCTCCCTTCCTCTCCCTCTTCCTTTCCCTGTCTCTCCCTCTCTCTAGATTATTTTGAAGCAGGGTTTCTCTGTGTAGCCAAGACTGTTCTGAAACTTGTTCTGTACACCAGGCTGGTCTTGAACTCAGAGATCTGCCTGCCTCTGCCACCCAAATGCTGGGATTAAAGGCATTTGCCACCACACACTGCTTATTGTCCTCTTTTAAGTATACCCATATCCAGGTAAAGAACACACATGGATTGCCCCAGGAAGGAAAAAGGGTTAAGATCTCCTGGGCAAACTGAGAGGGGGAAATAGAGGGGAGGGAGGGGAGGGAGGAATGGGAGGTGGGAACATGGGAGAGAGACAGGGAGGAAGAGCAATGAAAGAGATATCTTGACAGAGTCTACCATTAAGAGGATGGGGAGATATCTGCAGCTACAGAAAACCCCAGAAACTCACAAAATTGTCCCCAGCTAAGACTGGTGGAGAGGGTGCTTGAACTAGCCTTCCCCTGCACTGAGATTGATGTCTACCCTAATTGTCATCATAGAACCTACATCCAGCGACTGATGGAAGCAGATGCAGAGACCCACAGCCAAGCACTTGGCCAACTTCCTGGAATTCAGTTGAAGAGAGGGAAGAAGGGGGGTCAGAGAATCATCATGAGAAGAACCGCAGAAATAGCTGACCCAAGCTAATGGGAGCTCATGTACTCTGGACTGGACTGACAGCTGGGGAGCCTGCATAGGACCGAACTAAGCCCTCTGAATATGGGTGAAAGTTGTGTGGCTTGATGTGTTTGTGGGTCCTCTAACAATGGGATCAGGACTTACCCCGAGTACACAAACTGGCTTTTTAGACCCCATTTCCTATGGTGCAATGCCTTACTCAGCCTTGATACAGGAGAGAGGGGCTAGGTGTGAACTACCCAAGAAAGGCCTTATTCTCTATGAGGAGGAGATGGGGTGGGATAGGGTAGGTGGGAGGAATGGATGAAGAGGAGGGAGGAGGAACGGGTTGGTATGAAAAAGGAAAGAAAATCTTTTTTTAAATAAAAAAATACTAAATAAATAAACCCATATCCTGCTTGTCTATTGATGAACCTAGAGCAACCACAGCTCATTTATTAAGACTACTTAGTGCTCAGATTCATTCTGCAAATGCCGTTTAGGAAAAGAAAAGTAAATCAATAAATGTTGGTTCCTTTAATTAGCAAATGGTTACAAGAGTGTGATATAAAAAGCATAAAAGGTGAGATTGGGGGATTTTTACTGAAAATGATGTTAAAGACTTTTTTTGAAATTAAGTATTGTTTCATGAGGACAAAGAATCCACCTTAGAGCAGCTTCTTCTAGCCAGTGATGGTTCAGCCCACGCATATAAGAGAAAAATATCTAAAGTAAACTGGAACCATCAAATAAAAACTTACGAATTAATCGATATACAGAAAGTAAAATTAAAATCCCCAACAGCTGTATTTGGAAATTGCTGGCCTGTGATCAGGAGTCAACAACATCCCTTGCTTTTACTAATTAACTACTCTTTAATAATCAATCAGTTAATGAAGGTAAGATCTGAGTATGCAAGAAAATCTCCTGAAAACACTGGAGGAGGGGGGACAACACTGGAAACCTGACCCTTTTTCCACCGTGAATGAGCTGATGAATCTTGATTCAGACATTTCCTAATAATACAATTCTGGGGAAAATTTTGGCAATAAACTTCACGATACATGGAACAGTTTTCCAACAATGGCCCCAGTAACAGGGTAACATGACAAGAGGTACTCACTGCCTCACTGATCTGATGCAAAAGAAAGCCTAGAAATCCAGAGATGTCTGTACTCCCATGCTCACTGCAGCACTCCCCACAGTAGACAAGCAATGGGATCAGCTTAGGTGTCTGTCAACACAGGGATGAATAAGGTGATACATACTTACTGGAGCTCTATTTCACCACAAAGGAGAAAGAAATGTAATTCTCTGCAGGAAACACAGGTATGATGAGTTCATCGTAGTTAGCTGTTGCGTAGTTATTTCATCTCAATTGACATATTCCATCCTGGAGAGAGACTCACGAAGAGTAGGGAAGTAAATAAAACTTACAAGACTCAGGAAGTCCATTTTCAAGTTTTAGGAAACTCCTGAAAGCTGTAAGATGTACAAGGCCCTTCCCCCAAGATTATATAAGCAATAACAATTGCTGGAGAAAGAAAATTTGTTAACGAGGTGAGCTGTCCTTAGGTCATGCAGGGATCCAGGGACAGCCTTCATGAGTCCTCATGCATGATGAATTGGGATCAACATTTTTCTTGGAGCTTTTGAGTGACCCTTGATCCTACCCCTTACTGATGCACTTGTCTGTAATGCTAATAAATTTACTAGTTCACTTAGCTCAGTGATTCTCAACCTTCCTAATGCTACAACTCTTTAATACAATTCCTTACATTATGGTGACCTCCAACCATAAAATTATTTTTTGTTGCTACTTCATAACAGTAATTTCACAGCTGTTATGAATCATAATATAAAGATATGTTTTCTGATGATCTTAGGCGACCCCTGTAAAGAATTGTTCGGCCCCCAAAGGAGTCCTTGACCCACAGGTTGAGAAATACTGACCTAGCGAGGCTCAGGTGGCATGATTTCTTTGGTTTACTGTTGGTGAAGAAAATAGCCCTCCCCCACCACCATCCACACACTACCAGGCTTCCCTCCTGAACCCTGGATTGGGCACAAACCACACACAAACCCCTGTTTTCACAGAGAGATCCTTTTTTAAGTGAGGGAGAAAAATTAAAGCGACTGCCTTCTGACTCAGGCAGAAAAACAGTAGCAAATGACCTTACAGGTATAATTTTTAAGAAGAGAAAAAGGGTATTCACCAATCTGATTACCAGGGTAGGCCAGTTCAGGCACCCTCTCCACTATTGCTAGTAGTCTAATCTGGGGTCATCCTTGTGGATTCCTGGGAATTGGTGAATACCCTGTCATCATAGAGCCTTCTTCCAATAACTGATCGAAGCAGATGTAGAGATCCACAGCCAAGCACCAGGCTGAGCTCTGGGAGTCCAGTCGAAGAGAGGGAAGAGGGGTTATAATGAGTAAGGGGGGGTTCAAGATCATAATGGGGAATTCTACAGAGACAATTGAACCAAGCTCATAGGAACTCACGAACTTTAGACCGACAGCTGAGGAATCTGCATGGGACCGGACTAGATCCTCTGTATACGGGAGACAGTTGTGTAGTTGGGCCTGTTTGAGGGGCCCCTGGCAGTGTGATCAGGATCTATCCCTGGTGCATGAGCTGGCTTTCTAAATCCCATTACCTATGATCAGGCACCTTGATTACCCTTGAGACTTGAGACGGGGGTGGAGAGTTTGGGGGGTAGGGGGTGGGGGGTATGGGAAGTGGTGGGGATGGGGAGAGGGAAGGAATGTGGGGGCGGGGAGCTTGGTCCTGCCTCAACTATACCAGGCTTTGTTGTGCCCCCTTGAGAGAACTTACCCTTTTGGAGGAGGGGAGGAGGGGTGAGGGGGTTAGTCAAGGGTAGGGGAAACAGGAGGAGGTATGAGGGGCGATCTGGGTTGGTATGTAAAATGAATTTAAAAAATTTTAATAAAAAGAAAAGAAAAAAGGGACGGTTTGTGTTAGAATGGGCTAGGATGCTGTGGTATGTTTTGATTAGGCATGTTAACTACGTGAACCAAAGGGGACTTTTGATTCCTGGACTTTAATACCTTGATAGCTGGACCTTGGTAGTCAGCTTCAGGAGGAGGAAGTAGCCAAAATAGGGGAATAGACCTTGGTTCCTAGCTTTCGGAATGTAATTGAACAGTTTTTGGCAAGGCAAAGGGAATGGGAAGAAAGCAGGGCCTGCAAGAACCATGCTGGACATGTTCGAGCTGGCCGGAGTCCCTTCAGCTGGTTCCTTCCCTAGATGATTCTTCATGTGTGTTAGTCTAGAGTCACACAACTTAAGGAATGAATCTCTCTCTCTCTCTCTCTCTCTCTCTCTCTCTCTCTCTCTCTCTCTCTCTCTAAATATAAACAAAGGAAATTTATTGGAATGATGTACAGTCCAGCTAATCCAACAGAGGCTAGCTGTTAGCAGAAATCAAAGAATGTAGTAGTTGTGGAGTCCCACAAGGCTGGATGTCTCAGTTGGTCATCTGTATATGGTGGAGTCCTAAAGAAGTAAGCTCCGGCCAGACGATAGTGGCGCACGCCTTCAATCCCAGCACTTGGGAGGCAGAGGCAGGCAGATCTTTGTGAGTTCGAGGCCAGCCTGGTCCAGAAAAGGCGCAAAGCTACACAGAGAAACCCTGTCTCGAAAAAGAAAAAAAAGAAAAAGAAAAAGAAAAAAAAAAGTAAGCTCCATTGCCAGTGAAAGAATAGATGTGCTAGCAAGGAAAGGGCAAACCAACAGTAAACAAGAACTTCCTTCTTCTGTGTCCTTATTCCAGCAGAAAGTGCGGCCCAGATTAAAGGTGTGTCTTCCTGCCCCAAGATCTGGATTAAAGGTATGCGTCCCAAAGGTCCAAACTAGAAGTGGATTCACCCACTTCAAACCAAGCCAAAAATCTCTCACAGGTGTGCCCTCCATTTCTGGATTGTAGTTCATTTCAGTTATAGTCAAGTTGACAACCAAGAATAGCCATCACATCATGTCTTTCCAGGAGAAGCCATCAATCACAATCAAATGAGCCAGGCAGACTCAGAAAGGCAAGTATTACTATTTCTATCATTCATTTGTGGATCCTAAGATTTTTTTGTAGATACAAAAAATTATCTGGGGGGAGAAAAGTGGCTAGTTGGGGAGAGAATTAAGTGAGATTTATTGGAGATGTTCTTAGTGCTTGTTTGTTTATTAATGTGATACATATTCTGACAAAATCGTCTTAAGGAAAAGGGGTTATTTTGGCTTCATTTAAGAGAAATACAGTCCACCATGGTGGAGAATGTCAGTAAGCAGGGCAGACACAGTGATAGGAGGTGGAATACTTACTGCTGGTCACATTGAATCCAGCATACCACAGAGAAAACTGCACATACATGTTGGTTCACAGTGCTCAAGTAATGGAGTCAACCAAGGTGACATTCAACAGTAGATGGGTAGATGAACAGCAAGTGATCTATCCACACTAGGAATTTTTTATTCAGCAACAAAGAAGAGTAAAACTACATCATGTGCTGGAAAATAGATTCAACTTGAGGTCATTCTGTTAAGCAAATTAAGCCAGACTCAGAAAAGCAATTACCAAACGTTTTTCTCTCATTTGTAAACTCTAGATTTCATATAGGTACATAAAGTCACACAAGCACACATGTGCACACACACCATGTACTATACACAGACACATAGATGAGAAAGCAGGAGTCTGACAGAAGGATGATTAGTAGCAGGGAAAAAAGGGGGAAAGAAGGAAAGAAAGCGGAAAGCATAGGGGATCAGCGTGATCAAAGCACATAACACACTTGAAAGTAGTGTCACTATAAATTCCAGCACTATGCTCAATGAATAGATAATGCATTTTTTAAATATACGGAAACAATGAAATGTGTACATGTCACCAGAAAGATGTAAATGGACAAATTCAGAATCTCAGTCCAACTGTGACTCTTCAACAAATAACATTCATAAATAAGAAAGATGAGAGAGCTCTTGTCAAATGCTAAAGATTTCAAAGATTAATTAAGCAGAAGCACTATATGAATCTTGATTAGATCTTGATTCAAATAAACAAGTATTAGAAGATACTTTGAGATGAAAAAATTGTTATAAACTGTGAATTAAAAGATAATCAAAAGAACAAATATTCTTATTAGTCCTACAGTTCTATTTATTAACATCTATATCTAGAAAGGGTTATGCTTTGTAGCCCAGGCTAGATTTAAACTTGGGGTAAACCTGTGTCAACTTCCAAAATGCTAGAATACAGGCATGTCTTAAACTATTTTTAATTAGTTAGACATAATAATTTAATAAAGTTATGTAATTTTAAAAGATACTTCTGTGGGAGAAAAGTACTTAATTGTATAGTATGCAAAATAACACCAGAGATTTATCTTAAAATATACCACATATTTTAAATAAAGATAAAGCAGGTGAGATAAGATTGACAAAAATGCCCATGACTGTTTAGACTAAAGGTCACTTATTATTTTATCTTTGCAGGTTTTATAAATAATAACATGCAAGTATATATTTAGGTTAATTTATAATGCAAGTCTCTTTAACCTCAGATTACATAACTCTATAATCTGAGATCATAAACTATCTATATTGAAGTAGGATGTGAACTTGCAGCAGAGAACGCTTTCTTGTGGATCTTGCATACATCTCCAAGGAAACCAAAAGGCAATCCTAACATCCACTGTCCTCTTCATTAAGGTTTTGTACCCTAGCATGTAGGTTCCATTCCTTTGCCAGCTTTGGTCATGCAAACCACCTTTACTCTCTCCTCAACAGGAAGTGAGGTTGACGTGGGCACAGCAAATGTCTGTGGCCCACAGCAGCATGCTGAGGTTTCACTCTGGCATTGCACTGCTCCAGAGAACTGTCAGCTCACATCTGGGAAGCAGGAGGAACCTGAACAGCTGTCTGTCTTCATGCAAATGCAGCATTAAATTTCACTGCCCAGGGGGATTCTGAAACACCACTATGAGCTGGGATACTGAATAAAGAATGTTTTCTTTGTTACTGGAGTCTATGAAAGCCTATGCAAGTGAGAAGGGATACTGTTAAGTTTACAAACTGAGGTGAACCAAGACAAATGCCTTTAAAGCTGTGCTTAATAAAGGTAGTGAAGTAAGGCTTCTACATTTGATCGTCTGTAGTTATTCCAGGGGACAGAAAATGAAGGTAGAAGATGGCCTCTACTGAGTTAGTATGAAACAAAATTCAAATAGATTCTTCATTTCAGTTCTCTTCACAGCCTACATAAATGCACGACTTCACTAGCAGTTAAAATTACTTGGTGGTGTATGTATTTCCCTGTAATTGAACTAGAATAGTGAATTTACGCATTTCAAAATCTCAAATCTCTTAGGCAACAAATGCACTACGTCTTTTATTCTGTTTCTCCTAGACAGAATCAAGGATTGCTGAATATTGACTGATTATGCTAAGAATACATAAATGTGACTTCCAAAACTTCACTGCTTTTATTTTTTTTAATGTATATAAAGCATGTTTGCTAAAAAACAATATAAATTACTGTCAGTAACAACACAGCTAAGAACTACGTGCTCACCAAGAGTAATGTCCTTGCCTGAAATGTCCTGTTGGTCTCCTGTGTCATCCTTGCCCCAGTTGTGGACAGTGCACAAGATCTGCATACACAGAAAGACAAGGAAGTGGCTGTTTGGGAGAAGGAAGGGGTGACAGAAGAAGTCAGGGAGATAAGAGATAACAATCGGTTGTCAGATGATCACAACACAGGGCACATGGATGAGAAAATGACCAGAAACTGAAATTAATACATGTCTTTTTTTTTTAAGTGGGTTGTAGAACCCACTCTGCCAAGTAATCGAATAATCACATCTCACAGTCAAGGATTATACACATGCCAATTTTTATTAATATTCTCACAGTGAGAGACGAAAAAAATAAGGCAATCTCGCATTTTCTCTTTTCAAGCATTGTGACTGGGAAGGAAAGCTTGGGTTCGCTGGGTTTGGAACATAGAAGTGTTTGAAGAAGGAATCAGGTTCCAGCAGGAAAAGATGGAACTCGCACTATTAGTTCGCTAAGACAAAATTAATACGTGAAACTAATTCCGTAGCCATGTGGAGCGCTGAGCAAGCAGAGGAGGCAAGCCAGCCCAGAGCCCAGCAGCTGCAGATAGCTGCTTTGTCCTGAGCCTGGAGGGACCGAGGAAGGAGACAGTGCTGAGTCCAAACAGCGTCCAGAAGAGATCAGATCGCACTCACAGAGTAGGAGCTGCCCAGCAGGTGGTAACTATTGACAGGAGTCAGCTGCTGCTTTGGAAGCATTCGGAGTAGAAATAATATGGCAGGTAGGAGTAAGCTTGCTCTCTCCCTCCATAATTTTCAACCAGAACACCTTCTTTGCCCAACATAACACACGTTACTTGACAAAGGAGGTTGAGGTTGCAATATGCACATTTTTTTTTTTTTTTTGCAGAGTAGTTTCCTACGATACAGAGCAAACAAGGGAAGTGTAGGAAATGGTACTGAGAGTGTTGAGCAGATAGCAGGTAGACACACAGTCAAACCCAAGGCCCTTAATCTTTTTTTTTTTTAATTGTGGCTGACATCTTGCCCAATGAAGAGTGGGGTTTTAATAACCATTAGTGAAATTGCACTGCTTAGCTGGGCACATTCAATTGTGTCATCGTAATGGATCACAGTGTTCTAGCCACTGGGAACATGTGATCTGAAGAGACGCTGCTGCTGCTGCTGCTGCCTTCTGGGGCTGAAAACTCAAATGCGTTTTCCAAGGTCTTCAATAAACTATTGCATGAATACTAACCAAAAACGCCCTGTGCTGAGAGCCCAGGGCAACATCCCTCCACCACATCTTGTTGATCCTTCTTGATGTGAGAGTGAATTTTCTGCCTTGGGATATCAACAGTAAAATCCCAGCATTTCTCCAGGACCTTAAAGTTAACAACCCCCGAACAAAGTTGCACTAGCTTTGAAAGTTGTTTGTCATTTTCCGGGATGTCTTTTTTTTTTTTTTTTTTCAAAGAAGAAAATAGATTATTAGAAGTGTATTCCAATCCAGACCTGCATGAAGGAAAGCTATATATAAACGAAAAAACACTTGAAGTGAAAATTTAATTCCCTTGAAAAGCACTGTTTCTGGGTGGCACACTAAAAAAATATGCTTATGCTTCCTTGTGTCCAAGACGCCCCTAAAGCAAATGTAATAGTTCACTTATAAAATATAAAGAATGAAGAAATTAGCCACTCAGCAGGTATAAAAAGAGATAAAGAAAGAATATCTGCCACTCTAAACCATAATATAAGGAGAAACTAGGATGTAGGGAGATATCAAAAAAGACAAGACAACTTTGCTGCAGATCTCAGACAAAACCTACAGTTAAATAACCTAAGATGTCACCAACAATCCCTGGGTGGTAAATACTATGGTTTGGCTCACTCCACAGCTATGCCAACACAGTTTTCCTTTATTATTCTCTAACTTAGGAGAGAGAGGCAAAGTACTCAACTCCTCATCTCTCAGAAGAAACATAAAGCAGACCATAAGGGAATAAGAATATCTGTCAGTGAGTTCTGCCAGTAAGATTGGGACATCTGAAAGTACAGTGACTTATTTTGGTGGTTGGAAAGGAGATAAGATCATTGTCTGAGGGGCCTGCCATGCCTGTGGTTACTTCTCTGCTCTGGATGCAAAGATAAGACCTATCAGAGGGCAGAGGGAAGGGGCCTGCCTGCCTGCAAAGGGCCCAGATAGGCTCAGAAGCCTCGCTAACAGAACGCTTTTGCTTATTAACCCCCACCCACTGTTCAACCCAGCAAGTCAGCCACACAGAGACCTGGGCTGGCACTGAGGTGTGGCATCCTAGAAGAGAGCCTTTAGTTCCATGTCCCACTTACCTTTGGTTTTGCAAAACAGTGCCTGGCTGTCTGTAAGCCAATATTTACAGAATTCAAAAATAGTCTACCAAATACATGTCTAGGTGCACATACTAAACCATATATATATATGTGTGTGTGTGTGTGTGTGTGTGTGTGTGTGTGTGTATCTGTATGTATAGTGGCACATTCTGAAAAAAAATCACTGTTCAATTTCATCATCAGCTAAGTGACATAATATACTGGGGTTGTCACGTGTGCAGTCTTCACTGACTGATACCATTGTTTAGTGTATGACTACATTTAAGACACTTAATTGCATTTAATTTACATATATAAGCATATGTTACATATGATACCTATAACTATATGTGTCCTTATATATTATTAATTGAATATCCTTTATCTGAACTGCTTGGAAACACAACAGTTTCAGATGGAGGATATTTTTCCAGATTTTGAATATTGACATTTCCACCATGAAGTATCTTGGGTATATGACCTGAGTCTAAAGGCAAGTTCTCATGCATTCTTCTACATATAACCCACAGGTAATTTTATACAATATTTTTAGTGCAGTTGTGTTTTGCCTGTGACCTGTCACACGAGGACAGATGTAGAATTTTCCACATGTGGTGTCATTTCAGTGGCAGGTGTGGTGGCATATGCTTGTAATCCCAGATCTTAGGACACTGAGGCAGGAGAATTGTAACAACTTTGAGGCCAGCTAGGTCTTCATCATGAGTTCTAGGACAGCCAGGGTTGCAGATTGAGAGGCTGCCCAGAAAGAGAAGAAGAAGAAGAAGAAGAAGAAGAAGAAGAAGAAGAAGAAGAAGAAGAAGAAGAAGAAGAAGAAGAAGAAGGAGAAGAAGAAGAAGGAGAAGAAGAAGGAGAAGAAGAAGGAGAAGAAGGAGAAGAAGAAGGAGAAGAAGAAGGAGAAGAAGGAGAAGGAGAAGAAGGAGAAGAAGGAGAAGAAGGAGAAGAAGGAGAAGAAGGAGAAGAAGGAGAAGAAGGAGAAGAAGAAGGAGAAGAAGGAGAAGAAAGTTCATGCTACTAGAGCTTTTGAGATTTCAAATTCCCTCTCTCTCTCTCTCTCTCTCTCTCTCTCTCTCTCTCTCTCTCTCTCTCTCTCTCTCGTAAAAGTCTTAAAATTCCAGCACAGGTCATGTAAAAGCTAATGATCCTTATCCCTAGCTAAGGCACTATTGGCAACTGATGGCTGCTGGAAGTGGGAGAATCCTTTTTCTTCATATGCAGTCCCTGAAAGGTTGCTCATGCTCCAACGCTTGGTCCTTTACCATGAACACAGTGGCAGCACCAAGCAGACACAGTAGTTTTTTTTTTTTTTTAAAGAGTACACGAAGTTGGAAGGAAAAAGTACTGAGGGGGGATCAGGAGAAGATGAGGGCCAGGGGTTGGGTAGATTTAATCAAAACAATTTCATAACTGAAATTCTTAAGCAATAAGTTAAAAAGAACATAGACTCTATAGACAAAGTTTCAGTCTCAGATCCTCACTTGACAATAACAATGATTTAAAACTATTAGCAAGTGCCACCTGACTAAGCTCTTAGCCTCTACATCCTGAGCTTCAACTTCGTGCTTCCTATTAGAACAAGTGTGACAACTTCCAGGACAGAAACAAAATGGCAATAGCCTGGGGAAGGGAATGGGAGAATCGGTGAGAAACACAAAGGACTAAGCTGAAGATCCTCCCTCCAACTGAGAAGATCACTCTGCTACCCTTGAGATACATTACATATCATCACCTGTCCACCCCCAGGTGGGGCAACAACATTGGAGAGGCAGAAATGAAAGCAGCTGGATGGAAGGCGAGGCCATATGCATTGTACCTGGTGAAATTTCAAGTGCCAGTAAACCAAGATACTTTGAAGTTAGCAGCCAACCAAACATGTTTCCTGAAAAATAAGGAGTCCCATCCCCAGTGAACAAAAATAGGAAGGATTAAAAGTTGCTACCACTGGCTAGAGGATGAAGTAGAGAAAGGTAGAGTATAAAATCGTGGCTTTTCCTCACTAACCCCTCCTAACTCATTGGTTATTTTCTCTGAATATTAGTTGATGAAGTGTGGTAAACAATTAAACTGGCATTTTAATATATACTGTGGTGATATAGTATGGATTCTACTTTTTGCTATAATTATTTTCTTTCTAACCTTGAAAATGTATCTTTAAATGTCTTCTACTTTCCCAATGTAATCATTAAAATAATAAGCAATTATGTAGGTAGAGAACATATTACTAGAGGATTGGGGAACCGGAATGAAGTGATTAAAATCTCCAGAGAAAAGCTGGGGTCCTAATTAAGCTGTTCTGTATGCAAGAACTACTCAAACTTTAAACCATATGCATGTTTAAAAATATTTGTAGAATTTACTGAATTAATTATAAAGTATTACTTTTCATCAGAGAAGTGATCTTGTGTTATATTTAGCCTGTTTATTCATATGTATCTTAAGAATACATAGAGGTTATATTTAAACTGATACAAACAAGAATATTCATAATGTACAAAACACCATGATTAGGTTGAAATAACACAAAGACACCCTTCAACTCACTGGTCTGCTTCCTGAGAATTCTAATCTCTCCATCTTGCCCTCATCCTCATGTGAGGTAGGTACCTGAGCATCTTGCCCAAGGCATTCAGTTAGCCATCCCTCATATGATGCCTTGTGTTCCTAGGTCTTTCTGCAGCACAGAATACAACTGGACAGCCTCTCTTCCTCCTCCTCTTCCTCCTCCTCCTTCTCCTCCTTCTCCTCCTTCTCTTCCTTCTCTACCTCCTCCTCTTCCTCCTCCTCCTTCTACTCTTCCTCTTCCTCGTTCTTCTCCTCTGCCTCCTATTTCTCTTCTTGAGGTATCCAGTTTGATTCAACTCCACACAGTAATTTATCTAAATCCATCTGCTCACTGCAATTCATTCGACCCTCCACCTCAAAACCCTGCTGAGCCATGCCAAGCTTTATCAATAGTTCCCACCCTTCCTCATAAGGACAGCTTTAGATTCTCCCCTTACACCCAGTCAGACTATAAGTTCCTATCACCGAAACTTTGTTTTGCTTTCTTCCCAGAGTGACTAGAGCAGTTCTGGGAAGAACATGGTCGCATAAGATACTACCATTGGCTGTAAACTTTATGTTAGGGTTCCAGGAACCTTACAGCCAGGGGCACAGTCAGTAAAACAGCCCCCACCTACCTAACAATTAGCCTCTATTGTTACGTAATGATTTTATCTACAGCTGCTTCCTTGACTTCACTTGAGTTTATGATTGTTTTCTGTAAATATTTTCAAATATATAACACTTTTGTGAATACACAATGTATGTTTATTTATTTTTCAAAATATCAGATAAACCACTATGTAAAATACAAGTCTAAAATTTGCAAAAACAAACTACATATGATTCTATAATGTTGCAGGGTTAGCCCACCAGAGACCAACACATGGACATTTATAAAGCCAAAAAGAAAGTCTTTATTGCCAGCCAGTGGCTGCATGGATCACTTGCCCAAATCATGCAGCCCTGGGCCTTACAACCCTTTGTCTTTTATGTACATACACATAAACCCCCACACACATCCTAGTTGTCACACTTCCGTTAGCAAGAAGCAGAACTACAGAACCCAAAAAGCAAGGTTAGTTCATTATTCCTACTCAGTAAGTTCCCTCTTGATTAATGCTCCCAGTCCACCATCTGGGTAGTGAGCATTTACCTCGGGGTAAACTTCTGTATTCTTGGAATGTGAAATAGGGAGCAAAAAGGCATCACATTGCTCTTACCCCAGTCCCACTCACCCTCAACACATGTCTGTTTCCCTGCACAAAGAACGTAAGTAAAAATCAATTATCTTGGATAAATAGATGATATTGTCTCCAAACTCAAATCATATTATTTGGAGAAATCTGTTCTTCCAATGAACCCATGCCTTCCCATTCCAGGAGGAGTCAGCATATGCCTTCCTGGAGGCCATTCTATATGCCTTCCATTTTCAACCATGGTCCTCATCCCTTAGTCCAGTGAAGATTTGTTTCCTTAATCTACTCTCTCAAGAGAAGCATCATTACCAATATGCTCACATCCAGACATAAAGAATAGCCAAAAAGGCCTGGGACCAGTTGGAGTTTGGACGGAAGGAAGTGTACATGAAAATGTCTGACTTGGGTAGTTCCACTTTAAAACTTGCCCTGGGTCCTCAACTACTGAAGATTAGCCTGAATCAGACTTTTGGTTAGAGAATGATGAAATCCTTAACCATCTTTCAGTTGTCCCAAATCTCCTGGAACCTTTCCTTCATCATAGAGGAAAGTATATCCTTCCGTCTTCCCATGGGAAAGAAGGAGTTAAGCCAAGGCTGGTTCATCTGGGATGAGAGACTTCTCTGTTCTTATTGCTTTCTTTATGTTAGTGTGGGGAAATCTGGTATGGGGATGAAAGCAATCAATCACACAGTCATTAAAGTGGGTCTCTCTTAGTAAACCCAGTTTATTAAGAAGAAATAAAGTTCAGTAAATTAAGAATATGGCTGACTCCAGTTGAAGGTTGCTCTCTGTTCTGCTCTGAACTTAAAAAGCAGAAATTCTGTACCATTTGTACCCAGTGGCTGACATTTATGGAACTACTGTACAGCTGTAAAAATATCACCAACATCTTAACATGTGCACATTTATCATCTATCTATGTCTCTGAAGGAACAAAGGTGAAAACATACTCATGAAGGTCACAGACCAAGAAATATATATTAGAGGGAAGAGGAAAAGACAGATTAAAGAGATATTTTTAGAAAAGATCCAGTAGGACTCACTGGATCATGAATGATAGTACATGAAATATAGGTAGTCACCAAAAATAAATCTAAGACAAATGTCCAAAGTTGAAAGATTATGTCTTGCATTTGACTCCTGATCGCTTGCACAGATTATATAATGTTATGAAATATATTTAAGATGCTTGGCAAATATTACTACTCATTGTGTAGTTTAAAGTAACATTTCAGTTAATATAAACCTATTAATATGCTAATTGATAGATTTTTGTTTATAGATTTTTATTTTTATTGTATGCATCCACTATACATGACACTGCTAGTGAGGGCCTTTTCTCTCAAGTGTACATTGTACATTAAGTTTAATATATATATATATATATATATATATATATATTTAAGATTTTTTAGGTTAATTTTGTGAACTTGTTTTAAAAGAGAGATTTAACATGGCCGTGTGTGTGTGTGTGTGTGTGTGTGTGTGTGTGTGTGTGTGTGTGTATGTGCAGGGTTGTGTGTATGCACATGTGTGTATATATGTATGGAGGCCAGGACTTGAATCTGGGTGTCTTCCTCAGTCAGTGTCCACCATATTTTTTTAAACAAGGTCTCTCATTGAAGCTGGAGCTTGCCAGTCGGATAAACGTATTAGCCGTAAACCCCAGACTTCCTCCTTTGTCTGTTTCCCTCATCTTGGGATGAACAGGTGCCTGATGACACGTCGGGCTTTTGCACATGGTTTATAGGGTCCAAACTCAGGTGCTCATGCTTTCACAGCGAGCACCTTCCCAACGGAGCCATGTCCACAAGCATCGGACATGTCTTTCTTTTAAAACTAGGAAATCTTGGCGCGGGCTGGAGCCAAGATGGAGGAGTACGCCAGAAAGCCGTGCCCCTGGCGAATTGTGGACGACTTTGGTGGTACCTTTACCATGGGTACCATAGGTGGCGGTATCTTTCAAGCCTTCAAAGGTTTTCGAAATTCTCCAGTGGGAGTGTCTCCGAGGGAGTTTGACGGCTATTAAAACCAGGGCTCCACAGTTGGGAGGTAGCTTTGCAGTTTGGGGAGGGCTGTTTTCCATGATCGACTGCAGCATGGTTCAGATAAGAGGCAAAGAAGATCCTTGGAACTCCATCACTAGTGGTGCCTTGACAGGAGCCATCCTGGCAGCGAGAAATGGGCCGGTAGCCATGGTTGGGTCAGCAGTGATGGGAGGCATTCTCCTAGCTTTGATTGAAGGAGCTGGTATCTTGTTGACAAGGTTTGCCTTTGCACATTTTCCCAATGGCCCTCAGTTTTGCTGAAGACCACTCACAGCTGCCTTCAAGCAAGTGACCACCCTCACCCTTCGGAGACTACCGACAGCACCAGTAGGACATCTTTCCCAGGCTCCTGTCACTGGGTGGACTGTAGTTCAGTAGGGAGGGCTTCAGAAGATGAAGTTACAGTCTTTAAAGCCGTGGGTGGGGCAGCGGTGGCCCAGCGGGCCCTGAAGAGACATTCAGCACATTTTTCTATTTAAAAGAGACTCAGAGGGGAGAGAGATACTGAGTTTATTTATTCACACTCGGATTGCATTTGTGATCAAAATAAATGTCTAATACCATTGAAAGAGCATATATATGCTTAGAAGATGGAGGACCAAAGGGCAAATAACAGTGAAACTCGACCATCGTTTCCTTCAGGACTTCTCTGCCCGGTGTTTTGTGTGCAGTTATTCAGACAATAAAAGGTTCCTGAGACTTAACATTTCCTTTAAAAAAAAAAAAAACTAGGAAATCTCACTACCCTGAGACGGCGATGATTCATCTGTCAATGAAGCTTGGTTTTTGTTGCCCCTTAGTGGGGTATGTGTACCTCTACCCAGCTGTTCCCAGCTTCTGCCACTGTTTTGCCCTATCAGTACATGATCTTGCAAGCTCTATTTTAACAGCCCTGTGCTAAGGAAGACAGGATGACTGGCAGCCTTGTTGGAAGTAGAAAAGATTAAACTTCAGGGAAGTGTTTGTCACAAGACAGCACAGGCCAAAGCCTGTACACAGGGATATTGGCTCTGAAGAGAACAAAGTTTTCATTGAGTCGTCCGCCCACCAATATATTCACTGAATTCCTTATTACTCTGTTCCAACAAATAAATCCTAGTAGTCTGTTCCACGGGACCTTGGGACTGGCCAGTGTGGGTGTCGAGTACATAAGGTAGAAATGGCTTTTGTCTTGAAAGAGCTTCCAATGTCAAATGAACACATTTGAAACTTTAAACTGCACATTGGAGAACGGTTGCACATGTGTCTAAGAAGTCAAAGAAGTCAGAATGTGGAGAGGGCTCAGTCAGAGGGACGAGAGAAGATTTTCTAAGAAACTACTTACCACAAATGAGATGGGCTACATATTGACACAGAGAAAAGCAAGCAGATTCCAAGAAGGGCAAGCAATTTATGTGAAAGTGAGTCCAAGACACTAATTGAGAGTCAGCAGTGTGGAAATGCATATATTTGAAAGAAACACATGGGAGACTGTGGCTGGAGGAGTATCAGTAGGATTCTGGCATGCTGGGTCCTGCAGTCTTGGAGAGGCACTATGTGTCATCTTTCCCTAGGTACCATGAGAATTCACTGATAGCTTTGTAGTGATTAGCAAGAGAAAGGCAGGCTATTATGATTATTGGATACATGTTTTAATGTTTTCTCCGCCTAGTCAGTAGAGAGAGCATAATCAATGGATGGAGATAGGTAGGAAATGGTACAGGGTAAAGAGTACCTTGTTCTCAAGCAGGCAGGCTTCATAGGAGTTCGAGCAAAGTCCCAAGAACTGGACATTTGTTAATTGCTTGAATATGATCTGTCTTCAGGCTCATGCATTTGAACACTCAGTCTCCCTAGTGTGCTGTTTAGGAGTGTAGAGGCTACTTTTCCTATGAATGTGATGAAAGACCCTGACAAAAGCAACTTAAGGGGACAGGGTTTATTGGGGCTCACAATTCAAGGGTTCAGTCCATAGTGGTGGGGAAGTCACGATGGCAGAAATTTGGTATGATTGGTCACATTGTGTCTGCAAGCATGAAGCAAAGGGAGATGAATGTTGTATTTGGCTCATATTCTCTCTCTCTCTCTCTCTCTCTCTCTCTCTCTCTCTCTCTCTCTCTCTCTCTCTCTCTCTCTCTTATTCAGTCCAGGACCTCAACCCAAAAGATGATGGTGCTGTGGAATAATCCTATTGTACACTGTGAAGATTTGTCACTGTCATTGGTTTAATAAAAAAAGCTGACTGATCAATAGCTGAATAGGACCAAGTTAGGCAGAAAAGCCAAACTGAGAATGATGGGAAGAAGAAGAAGAAGGGTGGAATCTGGAGTTGACAGACAGATGCAGAAGGAGCAGGAGATGAACATACCATTCTAATAAAGGAACCACCTCAAGGCAGAACATAAATAAGAAATGTGGGTTAGCATAAATGTAAGAGTTAGCTAATAACAAGCCTGAGCTATTAGCCAAGCATTAATATTAATATTAATATTAATATTAATATTAATGGTTATTTAGGAACAGGCAGGTGGGAAAGAAATGTCTTCCTACAGGATGGTGCTGCTACCCACAATTAAGATGAAACTTCCTGATTCAATTAACCTTATCAAGATAATCCCTCATCAGCTTGCCTAGAAACAAATATAAATAGATAACCCCTCACTGGTGTGCCCAGAGGCTTATCTCTGAGGTAATCCTTGATCCCATCAAGTTGACAATATTAACCATCACAGAGAAGTCATGGAACTTTTGTGACTTAAGACCATCTAACTGGCTGGCAAAGGGCCATGGTCTATAGAATGCCTCTGCTCTGGTCTAACTCTTTATTTCATGGGCCATTGAGATGTGAACGTGCTGTAACACAAGCCCCTGATACGCAAGCACTCATACCTCCCCTGACGTGATGAACTGTTCCCTCTAAGCTTTGAACAAAAATAAGTATGTCTCCATTCTTTATATTGTTTTTGTCAGTTAATGGTCACAACATCAAGGAAAGTAATATGACAATAATCAGGATACAGTGAACAAATAATTAGGAAGACAGGACAATAATAAGGCAAAGCTTATGGAAGAACACATACAAAAAAACCCAATAATCTATAGAGAGGAATTCAAACAAGGAGCTAAGTGATTGGAAGCTAGAGATGCGATGTATTTCTTAAGAAACTGAGACATGCATCAAATCAACAGAAGGGATGTCAGGTGGAAGCTGGAACATCACTATAGAATAAAGTCTGTAGCACTCTATATTAGTTCCTACTTCAGGGGAGAGTCAATTTACATGACTCTGACTAAGGAAGGAATCACCTATAAATCGTGGCTCACCCAGGAATCTCTGAGCAACAATCTGCCATACCAAAGAGGACCTAACAGCATCCACAACACTGCTAATGTTTCCAAGTCCGTAGCTAAAAATGAGATGCTAATGGGGAAACTCTGCCGAGAGTCCCTATTAACATTGGTAATCACACATTTTAGATGCTTCAAATCATCAGCAAGGAACAGAAAGGAAATTAGGAGGCTGAATTAAGGACATCTCGAGAGAGGAATGAAAATAATGAAATCTGTGTTGAATATGAACCAAAACCAATTAACTCTGCAACAGTGCAGCAGATGATAAATTCTACTAATGTGGTTTAAAACAGAAGGGAGGGAAAAGCACTGAGGTTGCTCCTTAGCACTTAAACAAGGCAATCACAGGGCAAGTAAGTTATAAATAAATAAGTTATCTTATTTATGCCGTGTCAGATTGTAATCTGATATTTGCAACAAATAGTCTCTTATTTATGTTTGTGTTCTGTTAGTTCGTGCAGCAAGCTGCCACCGCCAGGCTCTCAGAGCCTTCCAAACTTACATGACGTCTCTTCCCAACGTTAGCCTATCACAAGAGAGAAGTAGAAATCTTTAACGTTTTAGTGAAGAAATCTCACCTCCCTCACTTGCTTTATGGGATTATTTTGCATCTTTTTTTTTTTTTTTTTTTTTTTGGTACACATTTTCCCGGGCTTACTATCAGCTGCCTGGGCAAAATTTATACTTTGGGTGAGACTATTCAGTATAGACTTCTACTGCAGAGGTTTTCAACTTGTGGGTTGTGACCCCTTTGGGGGCCAAATGACCCTTTCTCCAGTGTTGCCTTAGATCATCAGAAAACACAGATATTTACATTATGATTCATAACAGTAGCAAAACTACAGTTATGAAGTAGCAACAAAAATAATTTTATGTTTGGGGTCACCACAACACAAGGAACTGCATTAAAGGCTCACAGCATTAGGAAGGTTAAGAACCATTGTTCTAATGCCTGGTCAAGAGATGGGAACATCACCCAGGACAGCCATAGAAGGAGTGAATGCCAGCAATTTTATGAGCACTACTTAATAATAGATTGTTCAGATGGACCTCTGGCTTTGTAGAAGATCAATGTTGGAGCAGCAGTAGCCTTCCTGTGACCCAAGTTCAGAATCCAGCTGCTAAAGGATCCAAGATGGGAAAAAGTGGAGCTGAGAGAGAGAATCAAACCCAGTCTGAAACCAGGCATGATTCTGAGCTCAATGACGTGAGTCGATGTTTTCCCTTTTCTACCTCTTGACTGATACAGTATTTAGCTAATGTAAAGCAACCTCTCACAGTACCCTATGTATCACATTTACATAGCACATTACATATGGCAGCCAGGGACCTTGACCATAGACTCTATGCATATGGAATAAACAAGGCCAGACAAAGTGAGGGAACACCTAAGAGGAATAAACGCCTCTGATGTGGGAAGCTTAGGAGACAAGTGAAGCCTGGGGAGCTCGTGGCTGTGAGGCACCCGTTCCCCCACTCTCAGAAATGCCAACTCCAACAGTAGCATGATCCTGTATGACCAACCCATTGCATCTGCTATCTGTAGTCCTTCATGAATAAATGAATCGGCTATTGTTTTTATATTTTGATTTACAAAAGTTGTATAATGCTATAAAACTATAGTCCAAATCTATATCTCCCTAAAACATCTAAAGATGACCTAAAGCTAATGTGTGTATACAGACAGACAGATAGTTGGATTTCATTTCTCTCAACCGCACTGGAGTGTAAATTCTGTTTAAGGAAATTTTTAAAGACTTTCTGTTTCGAAATAATCACAGATCAAAAAGAAGCTGGAAAACAGGACCAAGGTCCTGAGTAACGCTATCAACTTTGGAAGCTAAAGAAGAGGATTAGAATTCAAGGCCAACTTAGGCTAAGAGGAAGTTCAGGGCCAGTCTGAGCAACTTACTGAGGCTCTGTCTCAAATTTTAAATATAATATGATACACAATGCACTTGTATGTATGTGTTATCATGCTGGGGATATGTGCCTAACATGCATGGAACCTTGGTTCAATACCCAGTACTGCAACAGCAACAACAAAGAACATGACCTAACATTCTTCACTAATCCTCTTCTAATGAAAATATCCTATAGCACAAAGTAAGAAAATGATCCGTAGGTAATCCACAGAGAATACTCAGTTTGGGCCATCATTGAATGTCCTTGCGTGTGGGCACATTCATGTATCTTTCCCACCTGTCTAAGGTACAAGACCCAGAACCATTTTCATCCCAAGATTCCCTAGTGCTGCTTCAAAGATCACAGTCACAGCCATAGCCACACCCACACCCACACTCAGTCCCTGGCAACCATCAATCTGTTCTCTATCTCCATGATTTTATCAAAAAATGCCAGACAAATGGAGTCATAATGTCTGTAACCGTCTGACATAGACAATTTTTTTCACTCTATGTTCTTCCCTAGATCATACCACATTGTCATGTGTTCCAGTAGGTTTTTTCCCCATGTTAAGCAGAATGTCATAGTATGTATGGCTCCTAAGCCATTCACTCCCCACCATGGTTGTTTTTGTTATGCTCTTGTCGAGAGACCCCCGAGCAAGACCACCACAGAGCCAATATCCGATGCAAAACACACAACGGTTTATAAATTACAAGCAAGCCAGGGCTTGGTCTGTGTCCAACACTCCGACACAGCAGGTGGAGGAGGACGGCCCTGAGTTCTCAGAGTTAGAGGTTTTTAAAGGGGAAAACTGCAAGCAGGGTGGTACAAGCCTTAGCATCATATGATTGGGTGAGGGTGTGTAACCTTTGAATTTACTGGTTGGGGGTTACAGTTATCATTTTTGGGCTGTCTGGGACAAGTCCCAGGCTCTGGCCTTGAGCTGCCATGGAGGCTAACTGGCCTAGCTCGTTCATATTGACCCATGCATGTAGCTCTAAGTTGCTGAGGGGTCTCAGACAGAAAACAATTGGCTGAACCTTGAACAGTCAGAGTACGTGCAGAAAGGTAGCTACTGCAAGGACTGTGTCTTTTGTTCACGGCCCTCCCAGAAACTGCTTGCTGAAGTCTCAGGAAACTGAAATTGAGGCCTGGTTTCTGAGAGAAGACTGAGCAGCCTGTTATGGCATCTACTTGGTCCTTTCACTTCCAATTTGAGGCCATAATGAATAAAACTTCTACGTATATTTTGTATACATGTTATTGTATAAAGATACATTTTTATTTCTCTGAACTGAATGCCCAAGACAGTAATCAAGAAACAATTTTAAAAGACATAATCTTCAATCACCTCCCACATCCCAAAGTCCTCCCTTCTCTACTCCCTGTCTCCGACATTTCTTGGGCTTCAAAAGGCAATGCCCTTGCTGGTGTCTCTAATTTCTACCAGATGCCTGCAGCTGAGCTGAATGGGACAGTACGCTTCTCTGGTCCTTTAATTCTGTATACTGAACATTTCCCAAACCTGCTGCCTGGAAACAAGCCACTCCCAGAGCAATGATTATATCTCTTTGTCACAAGGAGAACCTCCGGGCACAAACAAGGGCTACTGTAATTCATGCTTCACAAGCTACTAACTAGTTCATCAAATTGCAAGCCAGGAAAGGTAGTCTTACAGGGACTCCTTGGAAACGCTAATATTTGAAGTTTCAACGTGGCAGGTGCCTAGAAACATATTACTTCTTTGTATTGTACTGTTACATCTCTGGGAAATTATATTTATGAGAGAAGGAGGCAAGGCCTGAGATGTGATTTAATTATTGAATGTTAATGAATTTCTTATGTATGAGTTGTCAGATTTATTTGTTCCTGAGAGACAGAAAAGAAAATCCCAAGGGAAACATATTCAACAGGCCACAGAGGAAGAAAAATATGTACTTCCTGCAGCATACAATCCCTCCTTACTTATACAAGACTCCCTTCTCCATCCTTGTTTGTTTTAATAGTTGTTTCTGAACATAACACATTTAGATGTTGCATATTCAGCAGGGCCCTTGGGTAAGAATCTGAACCTTCCAGATTCAGATATAACAGCCCCAAACCCCAGATCATGCTGTGGATTACATGGGAATAGAGAAGACACAAATTTAGTCATTTCTTCCGTAACACTTAGGCCTGCAGGACCCCATAATAAACACATGTGACTCACTGGAGTGAAAGAGTTAGATTAAAAATCCCTTCCTACAGATTAGAGAAAATTCAGTGTAATAAATCCAGATAAGCCAGAACAGCATCACAGGGTGGGAAGGACCACAGCCTTGAGCTGAACCACTGAGATGCTTCCCTGATAGGAAATGGAAACTGCCCACTGAGAGGTGAAAAGGGGTAGCCAGTTGAAGAGAGAAAAATGGAGCAGGTCAGAGAAGCGTTTCAGGTGGCAGACACAGAGCACACCTGTGAGCAAAGTGGCCTTCTCAGCCACCGGGAATGGCACAAAGAAGCTGTTGCTCTGGGTGTGAGGAACTCTGTGAGCTAAAGGTGAAGAGAAAGTGGGTCCCAGAGAACGGATGGTCTGTCGGGAGGGGCTGAGAGTCCCTTCTGTGACCCTTAACTCTGAGTACTGGGGATGATCGGGGTTGGTTTTCTTGGTTGGTTGCTTTAATTTATGTTCTTTTATTCTGAAATAAATACTTGGGGACTTTGGAAAAATAAGACATATTTTTACTGAGAAAAACCCAAACAAGAAAAATATTGTTAGATTATCATTTAAGGTTTAAAATCGAGAGTTAAAGGTAGAAAAGCATGAACCATTAGACAAATGCTTTCAAGGAAATGTATGTTGGGATTCTGAGTTCATTCTAAATTCTCCACACATGTCATGCCCCATGTATATACCCATCCCTGGACTCCACAGCATGTCTTATCTGATACCTTATGCCCACACCCCACAACACTCAGAACCAAATAGCTCTTTTCAGAGCACCCCAAAAAACTTGACATGTTGTTACATTTTTACTTAATAGGTCTGTCTTCATGGTAGGCTGAGGTCCTTGAGGAGAGAAAGAGTGTGTGTGAGTGTGTGTGTGTGTGTGTGTGTGTGTGTGTGTGAGAGAGAGAGAGAGAGAGAGAGAGAGAGAGAGAGAGAGAGAGAGAGAAGAGAGAGAGAGAGAGTTTTGCACCTTCATTCATTCATTGAATAGATACATACTGTGAGCTTTTCACATGGCCAGCAGCATAGGCTTAAGAGATACATCAGTGAATAGAGAAATAAGCATCTGTTAGCTTCATGGAATCCATACTATAAAAAGCACAGTTGGGAACTGGACACCTTAATTTCATGGCTCCTAAAAGAAGGAATTTTGAGTTCCTAAATTCTGCAGAGAAAGAGTCTTCTGGGGACATTGGAGTCCATTGACCAGTATTGTGTTTGGTCTAAACAAGACATTCTAAGATCTAACTTATGCTTTGTTATAAAAGAAGATCTCATTCCTCCCCACTTTTGACCTCTTATTCTTTCCTGGATGCTTGGCCATGTTGATGGAATACTGTTTACAATGTACATCTCAAGTTTGCTAGAGCTGGAATTACATTTGGCAGTGGGGGATACTAACACACATTTCTCTGTGCAACTAACCCCTTTCCTTCTGAACTTTAGAATCTAAAAAATAAATACATAGGTAGATGAGTAGATAGATAGATAGATAGATAGATAGATAGATAGATAGATAGATAGAGATAGTGTTTGAAAAGTTGTGTGAGCTCCCCTCAAGCCCTGGGGGTTCCTTTGAGCAACCACATCACTGATGAGAAAGTCCACCCCTTTGAAGTCCTAGAATCAATGCTCATGAGTTTGGGGATCAGGTCCTTGGGTTAGTGCAGGGGCCAGCCCAATGATCTCTTGTTTCTGACTGTGTGAAGGTTTCTAAGAACTCAGTGATGTTCTCTTTCACTAGATGCTATGTACTCATCTCAATTAATTGATCTTACTTTTAGACTTTTCCGTTTGACTTTCAAAGGTTAGCTCTTCACCCTGGGCTCCTAGGTCCTTTTATGTCAGAACCATGGCAGGACTCTAGCCAGCCCAGCATGGCAAACATGGATCTGGCAGACCTTGCCCTTCTCCCCTATTCCCTCTGCCTTGCTAAAAACCATGAGATGACATTCCTAAAGCTAGCCTCCAAGGTCTATTCCCTTATTTGGCCACTTCCTCCTCCTGAAGCTGACTGCCAAGGTTCAGCTATCAAAAGCCCCCTTTGGCTCACATAATTAACATGCCCAATTAAAATTAAACACCTCGTGCTAACACTGGTTTCCTCTTTTACCTTTATAAACGGACATTTTCCTATGTACCACATCTGTCTCCTCTCTATCTAGAAGCAGTCCTTTGTCTTCTGGAACAAAGACCCCTTCCTCCCTTCCTTGCCTCTTTTGTTTCCCTTCTCTTGTTCCCTTCCCCTTCTCCCTCTTCCTCTATCTCTGTCTTTGTCCTTTATCCCTGCCCTCTGTCCCTCTGGGGCAAATAAATCTCCTTTGTGCTGAGACCTTGATCTTTGTGTGTCCTGAGCAGACTTTGAGGTCCCCACATCCCACACTAGCAGTACAACCTATGATCTGTTCTAAACACTCAGTGCCAGTTTCTCTGACCCTTTGGAACGGGGGAGGGGGTGGGTGGGGATTACTTGGAACAGTTTCATTCCAAACAAATCTCCTTCAAGCTGAACTGGGCTCCAGATCTCCAGACATATTTACAAGCACGTAAGGCACTTATTTTCTGCTTCAAGACCTACCCCCATGTGTATCCTAAATAATTTCCAAATTTCCTTAAACCAGTGCTTCCTAAATATGCTTACTGGTAAGGATCACATAGAATACTTGAAAACAGATTCTCAGGCACTTTCCTTTCAGAATTTAGTTCCCGGAGTCTGGGGAGGACAAAGACATTCCGACTGTTTTCCAATCCTCAGGTGGATCTCTTCACCAATCAGTCTGGGAAGGGGCACGGTCTCAGTTCCTTATGTGTCAGGTATTGGTTTCTAGTTTATAATTATGCGAGGACTTAAGAATCACCATCATGAGTTTAGGACCTTTAAGGGAAGAGAAATTTTAGAAATGTTTTCCACTAGTTTGTATTTAGGGAAAATATCTCTTGTAGTTGCAGTTTTCTCTACTTTCAGGACAAATAACTTAGATGTAAACATTTCGTGTGTATTTGCTGGATCATCTAGATCAACCCCCAGTTATCAAATTTTCCTGGTGCAGTAGAGAGACAAAAATAAACAACTGTCTGTAAATGGGCTTCAAGTTAAACATGGCATGTTTTTAAATTACTTCTCCCACCAGGGACTCAAGAAACATCATGAAAGGATGTACAAGCCCAGTGATGGGGAGACAGGATGTGCAAAGCTGTGCTCTGGACGCGACACGGCCATTGCAATCACGAACTCACCGCAGCTGCGGTTGCCCGCACTGGTTCTGCACAGGACTGGGCCTGTCCACAGTCATAGACGGGAGACGTGTCCTACTCCTCCCTGTTGAATTATTGGCTAATAGAGGCTGGGGGGAGGGGAGTCATTGTCTTCCGTTGTATACCCACTGATGAGCTCATCAGCCTCCAGCTGATAGTTCCACAGCCATGGCTGGAGGGATGGTGCTGGTTAAACTCAGTGGCTCCCAAAGCAGTAAAAATGACAGGAGCATGGTAAAGAGATTCTCAGGAAGAGGGGTTTGACAGGGGTAAGAGAGATATAAGAGAGAGCTGGGTGAGATAATAAGAATGCACTTCACACATATATAAAACTGTCAAAGAACAAATCTTATTAACAAAAACAGAAAAAAAAAAAAAAAGGGCCATAATGCTAGAATGCAAATACTGGGTGTATTTTACAGAGTTCAGGGAGAAACACACAGGGAGAATGAGAAGAATGTCCTCTGGAAGGAAGCAGTGTCTGAGTTGATCTATGGCTCTCCTGAGTCTGTTTGCTCATTGTAGAAAATGAGAACGCCAACTTTTATTGCTGTGCACCCTTGTGTAAACGAAACAAGTTACCCTAACGCACCACTGGCTCTTGACAAGAGCTACAGTGACCACTTCCTTTTTGGCAACCATTAATGAGTCAAGACACAGAAGGCATTCTGAAAAGAGACACAGAGACGATGGCAAAGCCTCTCCCAATCTAAGGAAGTATGACACAGTCATCATCAACGTACCTTAACCTATTACTCTAAATATGAGCACAAACATCCCCCAGGTACTGGCTCCTCCTTTTGGCCTTCATTTAGTCTATATTACTTCAGGGCAGGAATGACCTCCTCTGCTGTCTGTGCCATTTTTTTTTTATCCTACAACCAAAGCTCAGTTGAATGAGGCTAGTGTATTTTATTTAAATTAAATTGACATACCTACCTACAGAGGTCTCCATTTTAGAAGGCACACAGAATGAATCAAATCAAGAACCTAGTGAGGAAGTTCATGTCCCGTGCCCCATCCATCCTGTCCCAACCCTCCCCTGCTTTAATTATCCTGGCTGTATACTCCTTGGCAGAGGAAATCTGGAGTTTGAAGCCCTCTGACCAGCCTAATCAGCTGCAGCTAATGAAGATTTAAAAAAAAAAAAACTTCCTGCTTTCCTCTCCTGAAATAGAGGTACCAGGTCATTATTCTAACTCGTAACTAATTTATCAAGAAAAATAATGTAATGGATTAAAACTCTTCCTTCAATGGAATATAGCTTGCAAATCACTCAAAGTCACACTAATAAATCATCTTAAGGTTTTTTATACCATGAAAAGAAAAATAAAACCTCTAAAATGGAAACACTCATTCCATCTGGTCATGAAAAAGAAAAGTCAGCTTCTGGGTATTATAAGGAAGATTGCTTGTTAGATTTAGAAGTTTGAAGTAGGTAAGGGATTTGGGGATATTTGGTCTTGTCTGCTTTACTTATTGATTTTAGTTTTTAACGGTGTATTCACATTTGTAAGATATTCTTTAGGATTTAGAAAAAATACATTTAATGTACA
Source organism: Peromyscus leucopus (assembly GCF_004664715.2). Classification (NCBI taxonomy): domain Eukaryota; kingdom Metazoa; phylum Chordata; class Mammalia; order Rodentia; family Cricetidae; genus Peromyscus; species Peromyscus leucopus. The sequence continues at coordinate 32,201,265 of NC_051074.1, forward strand.
CTTTTACAGGAGAATTGTGCTGTATTGACTGTAAAGTGAATGTAGCAGAGAATGAACTGGGACCAGAGCTCATCATTATGGAGCATTAAATATGAGCACACACAGTCCAGTTTTTAAATTGCTGAAGAAGAATCCTGGAATATATACACGGTCTTCAAATAGAAAGATGTACACTCCTAATTAGTTCCTGAAATCACACCTTGTAAATTCTGCATAATAATTTAGCTTTGGGAACTGGGAAAATGACTCAGCAGCTGGTAATGACATGTGCCACCAAGCCTGGCAAGCTACAGTTAACCTCAGGAACTCCCATGGCAGCAGGAAAGAACAAAGTCCTGAAAGCTGTCCTCTGACCTCCCCAGTCTTGCAGTGGCACGCTCCCAGCCATGCACAGAAATGTGAATATAAAGTAAAAAATCAAATCCAGATCTATAGCTTCCTTTAAACAGAGGGAACACCCAACTGCACCATCACCTTAGACTGGAGCTGCATGGCCGCCACACATTTCAGGAGGGGTGTGGTGTCTCTGGATGCCGTCTTCACATTCATCTTTTCCTTTCTGCCCTGAAGGCAACCAGAATTGGGAGCACTAGCACTATCCTAAGACCCATGGGACAGAGAAGGAGACTTATCTGAGAAAAATAAGAGAAATTAGCTCAATGACCCCAAATGCTGCAGAGCAAGCCACGGAAGCCCAGTGCATAAAACAATGAGAATGTGGTTTGCTCCCAATCTGGAAATCAGCTGGGTTTCTCCAGGGATAATTTGACTCTGTATGGCTCACTCTCCTCCTAGCACCAACAGATTCACCCAGTGGATTCTTCTCATGGCTAGTGCCAGAAATGAAAAGGGGTAATGGCAAGATCCAACCCCCTGATGCCTGGGTTCCATCACCAGCACACCATACCCAGTGCACAAAGCAAGTTCATGACTGAACCAACCCAGGAGTCAAGGAATAAGCTGCCCTAGTGGGTGAAACTTCACATTGTTAATAGCATGGAAGTCTAGGCATAGGTTAAATTATTATAACCCATTAAGTCAGACACAGTGATACAAATTTTTAGTCCCAGCACTTGGAAGGCTGAGGCAGGAGGATTATAAATTTCTGGTAAGTCTGGGCTACATATTAAGATGGTGTCTCAAGACAAAACAACAAATAATACAAATATAAAAATTAGCAACTCTACCTACTTTATAGACATGTATAATCTCTCCTTGTGTATCCCCCAGTCAAGGCTAACTTCACTCATTCACCTTTCATTCTGCCCCTCCTGATTTGAAATAGTGTGTCTAATTTTAGCTGATAGCACTCTTTTGCACAGCAAAACAACACCAGAACCCTGAGAAGAACCTGGTTCCCAAACTAGTGCTTGTGTGCTTCCCAGTCTGATGACATACCATTGTCCAATGTGTGTTAAAAAGGCAACTACTTAGAGGTACACAAGAACTTCATATTTTGAAAGAAATACGTATGAATTTAGAAGATATATACTAGATAGGTATATAGATTTTGAAAGAACCATGTATAAATTTAGAAGATATATGCTAGATAGGTAGATAGATCAACAGTAGATAGACAGATGGATGATAGATAGATGATAGATAGATAGATAGATAGATAGATAGATAGATAGATAGATAGACATAGATGATTGATAGATTGGTTGATCTTTTGTGTGTGTTTAAGTATAAGACCTGGTGCATGTTAAGCATGACTCAGCCCAGCCCTAAGTTACCCTCATCACTGGGAGAGCTATATTAAATTTGAATGGCAGTAAAGAAATGTGCTCCTGTTCACTCCTCGGATAGGATATATTTTAAATTCTCAAAGAAACCTATTCCATACTAATTCTCAGTCTAATTGCACCATATATAATAACAGGGAAATATGACAGTAGACATCTCTGTTAAGGGATGTGAAGGTGTTCAATAAATCCACTGGCATAATTTGCTTTAGGCTGGAGATTCTCAGTAGAATTCCATTTACTCACGAAATCTGCTTTTCCTGCTTCTAAGATTAAATGGTTTTGAAAAGAAACACACTATACTCCAAAAGCTAACAAACCATGACATAAAATTAATCATAATGGGGAAACAAAGCTGAGTAAATAACTAACTGCAACATGTTCATTTAGAATTTTACACATAAATGATCACTGGGGCTTCCTAACTCCTTACCATGGAAACTCCAGTCAAATAGACAGAAGCTCATATTCCACCCGAGCAAGAGTCTGCTCAAAGCCTGGCCACTTCTCCCTGCCTGAAGATCTGCCTGGCCCCTTCTCCCTGTTTGCAGAACTGTGTGGCCTGCCCTCCCTGCCTGTAGAACTGCGTGGGCTGCTCTCTGAATGCAGGTCTGCCTGACCTCCTCCTTGCTTGCAGATCTCTTTGAAAAGTACACTACATGCAGAATCTGAAGATCCTTCCAACTGTTTCTTGAGCCAATAGCCAACCTCAAAACTCAGCTCCCAATGTCTTTTCAGTACCTGACCTGGGTAGGGTTAGCATTCCTCTGCATCACTCACTTTTCTCCTAGCACTTTGCAAAAAAGAGTTGCTGTCATCCCATATGGAAAAGTGAAGATGCACTCATGTGGAAACCAGAAGCCTCAGCGTGGAGCAGTTCTAAAAATCCAAAGCTCCCAAAGGCAACATTGTTTGAAAAAGCATAATATTGGAGCTAGGGAAATGGTTCAGTCTGTAGAGTGCCTACCACACAGCATGAGGACCTGAGTTTAGATTCCTCAGAATTCACATGAGAGAGCTCAGTACCATGGCCTGTATCTGTAAACCTAGTGCAGAGTGAATAGAGACAAGAAGATTGCCAGAGAATGCAGGCCAGCCAGCCTCGCCCATTTGTGGGTACTGAATTCAGTGAGGTACTCTATCTTAAAAGATAAGGAGAAGAGTGACAGAAGACACTCAACATTGACCTTTGGCCTCTACATGATTATGTACACATATGTACGTGTATCTGAACATACACTTTCACACACAGACAAGAAATTAAAAGTTCACAATATATATCCCAAAAGATATATGCAGACCATAAGAACACACACACACACACACACACACACACACACACACACACACACACACACACACCAGGCTTCAAATCCCTTCACTCTTTTAGACAGATCTCTCCTCAGGGTTGTTTGCTTGTAGGTTGAGAATCTATGGCAAAGAAAAGATGGATCTTTCCTCTACTCCTTTCACATCATGAGCACATTGTTTATTTCGTGCTATGGAATAACATTTGTTGAACTTTGCTAGTTCAAATCTCTCCTTGTAGCCACCACTTGCGCTACACGGTTATGTTCCCTGCTACATGTTCTGTGAGCCCTTCATGATAGTCATGAACCTTCCTCAAGGGAAATAAAGTTAGTAGCACACAGAGAAATTAATAATAATGGGATATCAAAGAATTTCACATGTCACATGGATCTCCTTGCATTTCGCTGTAGTCAGTAGGAGTGAAAAATCAACACTGTAGACGATGCACCTTCAGATGCATGCTCACAGATTTACAATCATTTAAACCACACAATTACTCTAAAAGAAAGTTAAGGGTTTCCTTGTTGTAGATAGGATAAGGGAAGAAATTTGACACTGAACAACACAACGCCTTTTTCCAAGGTCACAGTAAGTAGCAGAATTTCTGTTATGGTTTGGGATGAGACACAACATAAAAATACTTTAAGAAATTGCAAAACCCCGGAGTCTTTCATCAAATAGTTTAATCTTGACTCCTTTGAAGTCTTCCTTGTGAATCCTGTAAAGACATGCAAGGAATAAATTTCATGCTGTATTCCATGGCACACTTGTAATGTTGCTAGTCTGTTTCTCTGGGTTTGTTGCTGAACATATTTTAAAGATGTTTGAGGAAGCAGAGAAACTGCTAAGCTGTATTTTTTTTTTCCACAAAAAATTCTTTAGGATAAATTGACTGTTACTAAGGAACACAGGCTCCAAGAGCAGGATAAATTTCCAGTGTCTTGGTTTCAGATAATTCCAGAGCTTGTGCCAAGAAATAGAAAATCTAGCTTCCTCCTCTGTGGGAGAGACAAGCAGAAGGAGAAGCTGAGAATGTGTGAGTGGCAAAGAGAGGGTCAGGACAGGGTGTACACACACACACACACACACACACACACACACACACACACACACACACCATGCTTCAGATCCCAGCTGTTCTGCAGCTGTGGAAGGTGAAGACAGACAACTGGCAACCCAACTCTCCTGGCAGAGTTGCAGAATGGCGTTCACCATTGCCTATTCCTAATTTCTTTCCCACTAAAGAATTTTAAAGATGCTCCTTTTAAAAAAAGCAACAAAATTCTCTGGGTTTTATTTTCTTTCCTAGTGTTTTATCTAATTAAATGTTTGCTATAAAAATCTAATTGTTTGGAGGTTTATAAACTTCCATGCATTATATAAAAATAGTAAGCAAGTCTGTTGATAAAAAATGAGACATACTGTCATGCCAATCCTTTTGTAATCATTTCCTCTTGACTGTCAGCTGACTCAGTGATTGCTTCTCACCAAACAATGAAGACGATGCGATGTTGTCCCCATGATTATGCAACACAAGTTAGTGCTATAGTTTAGAAGAGAGTTTCCCAAAGGTACATATGTAAAAGGTTGATCACTAGAGTTCTGACACTGCGAGACACTGCGGACTTGGAGGTGGCAGGGCCTAATGAGAGGTCTCATATCATTGAGGGGTATTTGGAGATATTTGTGTTTTGTATTATCTATCTATCTATCTATCTATCTATCTATCTATCTATCTATTCATATAACTTTTTCTCTCTCTCCTCTTTCTGGCTTGAGATGTTTACATTCACTTTGAAATCTCCCTGAATAATAATAAATAACAAATTCCCTTGGTAGAAGTCCAAATGCATAAGATGACCCACCATGGACTTTACTCTCTAGAACTATAAGGCAAAATAAGTTTATCTTTATTTCATAAGCAGCCTTAGTCAAATATTTAGATATAATGATGCAATATTACTATACCTAGAGAGTTCTACCTTGACAGCAGGCTCTCTGTATCTCTAACACAGTCTCTACAAATAAGCAAAAAACTATTTGGAGTTGATGAGTCAAGGAACGAGGAACTTAGGGTGGCTTTGAACCAATAATGAATGATCAAGGAACTGACACCATTCATCTAAAATCCTTCCTGGAACTGGATCCTACCACCACCCCAGAGCTTAGAAACAGCTCCTGCAGCCACAGGGTTCAGCTAAGCCCCAGTGTTCAGCAGCATCCTACTAAAGTGCTGGGAGAAGCCCTGAACCAGAGGCACACAGCTAAGCTAAGGCTGGATAATTGACACACAGACCCTGTGAAATAATAAACGTGAGTTACTTAAGTTTAACCTCTTTGAGGAGTAATTTGTTATAAAATAATAGGTAGCTAATATACTAAGTATCAACTCCCCCTTAAACCGTTAGTTTCTCTTTCTCTAATGTTTCTGAGAATAAAAATAAAACCCATCTAATTGAGAAATGTATAGAAAAATGGGGATACTTGTGTAAGGTAAAAAAAAAAAAATTAAAGCCTTAAAATAGATGTAGGCAACAATAATGCTTTGCTATAAAGTATCAGTGTACTCCTTTGGAAGGCTTATTTTTCATCCTTGTATTTCATCCTTTCAAAGATACGTGATCCCCAGTCCAGGTCCAGTCTACTCTGAAGAATAGAATTGACAGTACATTATGAGGCTGCAGCACTCCAGAGTGAAATTTTCCAAGTCAGGTGTTGCTCAAGAGCTATGAGAAAGGCAGTCAACCCTTATCTAAAAGGACTAACAAATGAACACCCTGGGCGGGAGCTACCTCCATCTGAACTTAGTTCATAGCTATGGAGACACTTGCTTCAGATGTGGCCAGCAGGCACCTTCCTCCAAGTGGGATAGGACGTTACTTGACATGAAGGAAGTAATACAAAATACTATCCCAAACTGTCTCCCACACAGAGGGGGGAAATGAGGCATTTTACTCCCACCCCAACCCCCATCCTCCCAACCCCCGCCCTGTGTTTAGTGCGTCCTCCTTATCTATTGAATACGAGCTGCGTCAGAACCAAGTTATCAGCTGGGTATCTGAGGAGGAATTCTGTTTTCTTTTCCGCTAGTTGAGGAATCTGAGGCCCCTCCAGTGTGATCTGAGTCTGGGTTTGTGCCACTGTTCTGGTACTGAACCCCGTGATTCTGTAGAAGGAAGCCAAGCGGCACTTTCCTCTTATGGTGCCATTTGGTCATTCTAAGACAACACGACCAAGGACATTCCCATTCTCAACGTCTCTCTTGGAGGCGGAAGGCACACTAATTGAACACCAAGGGCTGCTCTAAAAGCTTTCAGACTTTTGGGGCTAAGTTCTCCTAAGGTCACCTTGAGGAGACTAAACTGAAGTGGCCGCCTCGGCCATCTCTACTGCTGGAACTTTAAAGGCCTCTTTAACCTGAACAGCCACTGCAGTCTTGTGTCCCCGGTCCAGATACTTTTATAGTTTATATTTTTTTCTCCTGGTGTCGGGGACTGTTTGGGGAATGAAATACATGGTTATTAAGGTCTTTCCTTCCACTGCACTGTACATTTTCTAAAAGCTTCCTTTACATACGAACCAGGGTTTTCATCCTCTTCCCAAATGACCTTCCACCCCCTGACATACCTTGCTGGCTTAATCTACTCAGACTTTTCATTTAGCAGGTGATAAGGTGCTTCACTCCTTCCCTGTGGACCCCTGACCATCCAAGTTTCTCACCCAGAATCCGCACTTCCCACTCTGTAGGCATTATAGGCTAGAGGGTTAGGTAACCATCTGCTACTTAATTTTCCTTTGCAATTATTTGAGCTTTTTGCGTGTCTGCTGAAGCAACCAGCCAAGACAACCACCATGTTTTGCCAGGAAAGGACAGGAGAAGGGATGAATTCAGTTTCATGAACTTGCCTAGCACTTGCTGGGAGTTTTCTGAAAACTTCTCAGAATTTTCTTCACACAGCACTAAGTCTCATATACAAAAAAAAAAATAAATAAAAAAAATAAAAAAATAAAAAGATGTAAACCCTAGGGAGACACCACCCTCAAAGAAAGACTTCAATAGTCGATTCTAATGTTGTTTCTTCTATACAAGTCATTAGGTGAAAATAGTCCACAAGGACACTGTAAGACAGAGAAATGGCATCATTTAATCCACAAAGATATTAAACGTAGTTGAGGTAATAGAAAATTTTTCATGAAACTAACACTGTGAGGAGTGGGTCACACATTTAACTGTAGAAATGGTACCTTCCTTGATGAAAAAAAAAAAAGGTAAAATTTGTTAGGCTGCTTAGGGAAGGCATTAAAGCAAAAGGTGACTTGTATTGCAATTTAAGTAATAGTTAGACATAAGTTGAGCGAAGGAGAAATTCCAGGGCAGGAAAAACCTTTGATCTAAGCTATAGAAATAAGAAAAAAAAGTGTCGCCGGGCAGTGGTGGCACACACCTTTAATCCCAGCACTTGGGAGGCAGAGCCAGGAGGATCTCTGTGAGTTCGAGGCCAGCCTGGGCTACCAAGTGAGTTCCAGGAAAGGCTCAAAGCTACACAGAGAAACCCTGTCTTGAAAAACCAAAAAAAAAAAAAAAAAAAAAAAAAAAAAAGTGTCAAGCATATAAAGGTAATCACTAGGCCTATCAGATAATATATGGAGCAGCAGTATGAGCTACTGACTGAGAGAACTACCCTGCCCTAGATACTGAACGGTATTTTCTCGTCAGGCCTCAGGGAGCATACAAAGGATTATCCTTTTAGGGTTGGTCTCAAAGACAACACCAGTTCGTGCTAGCAAGGAATGAGACTGGAATTGTCCCACTATCAGGACAGGAAATACAACTTCATAGGTACCTAACAAAACAAAATTCACTAGGGAAATTAAATTTGTTAAGTTGATAAACTAGTTTTATTAAGTTGATAAATAGGTTTTCTTTGAATAAGTTACTCAATTTGTGGATAACAGGCATCTTTGAAATGTTGATTTTTCTGATCAGTAAATATTCCATATCCTTCTAAATATTTATATCCCATTATACATTTTTTTAAAATTTTTCAACAACTTCTAAATTTTATTATATTTACTATGAATGATTTAGTGTTTTGTGCTATTTCAAATGTTATCATTTATCCCTCTTTGCTTCTGATGATTCATGTATAGATTTGTTTCTGATCTTTCTAAAGTCTCTTGTTAATTATATTTGGTAATTAATAATTGAAGCATCCTGTTGAATCTATCATTTCCCAATTATATCCTGTCAATAATGGCAGTTTCTATTCCTTCCTTATGATCCTTGTAGACTTCTTCTGTGATGTTATTTGCCTATTGACCCACAAAGGATAACAAATGATGGCTATAGTAATTTTCAAATTTATTTAAATAAACTTTCAATTGTTTAAGAAACGCACTTCTTTCTAGTTCGCAAAACATCTCCAACACATAAAATCTGCGATTTTTTCAATTATGCATCACTGAGTGGACCACACCTTTTCCTCCTTTACTCTGTGACACAATGTGAATTCATTTTCAATTACTTTTCCAACTCTGTAATCTTAGGATGAACTCTACTTGGACACAGCTCTTTTATATCTACCTGTGTTTGGATAGAAATTTAATCATCTGTGCTCATATGTCAGATGGATTATGATTTTATTTTTCTCATGCTAAAATTTGAGGTGCACTATGAAACTTGTGTTAGCCTGATAAAATATGCTAGAGTTTATCACTTCTTTTTGAGTTTCTATAATTTGGCTATTGTGCAAACTGTCAAAATAAGCATCGATGCACAGTTATCTCTTATGTAAATTGACTTTGTTTCCTTTAAGTTCAAGTAATTACATTAAAAATTACAACATTTCTTTTGAGAATTGTCTCCAAAGAGGATTGTCTTACTAAAACATTTACTAATCTCTTGATTGTTGTACTAATTCTCTTGTTGGTAAATATTTTGAGTTCTTTATATATTCTACACATTGGTCCTCTGAAAGACAAAAAGTTAAGAAATATTTTATCCCATTTGGTTGGCTGTTTGCTCTGTTAATAGGTTTTTGTGCAGAACTTTTTAATTTGACCTAATTCCACACATCAATACTTGTCGTTATTTACTGACCTACTGGAGTCCTTGCTCATAGCAAGTTCTTAGAGTATTTCTCTGTGTTCAAAATTTCATTTCATGTGTTCATTGAGGTCTTTAATTCACTTTGAAAGGATTTTTGCACTGGGTGAGCAACCAAATTGGCTTCGGAAGTCTACATGCTAATATCCAGCTTTCTTAGAATAGTTTCTGAGGAGGCTGTCTTTTTTTCCAATTTGTGTTCTTGGCATCTTTGTCTTGGCATCTTTGACCTTCCATCAACTGTAGCAGGATGCCCTGTCTACTCCATTAACCTATGTGGCTTTTTTATGTGAGTGTCACAATGACAATCTTATTATGATGTCTTGAAGTGTAATTTGAGACCAGGTCATGTGACCCCTCCAGCATTGTTCTTTTCCCTCAGGATTGTCTTGGCTATTACATCTTTTGTTCTTCCACATGAATTTTAGGATCTTTTTAAAAACACTCTGTGATTAATGGAAAAGCTAAAACAAAACTGTGGCATACAAAATACAGCGTACTGATTGTGTAGGAGGCAGAGTGAACAGAATGAGAAGGTTTTACAAAAGACATCCTAAGAAAGAGGAGTCTTGGCATATGCAGAGGGTCAGACGAGTGAAAAAAGAAAAAGAAAATAAATGAAGAGAAGCAACAAGAAGACAGGAAGGTAGAGAAGGAGAAAAGGAGGGAGGGAGGAAAGAAGAGGAAGGAAGGAATAAAGGAATGAGGGAAGAAAGAAGAGAAAGAGGGGATGAGGGAGGGAGGAAATAAAAAAGAAACAGAATAACACAAATTACAAATATTATCTCCTTGTTTCTGTTCATGATGTGTAGGTGGTCCTATGACCCTGATGTTTTTCTGCTGGTTTTCTAGAAGATACCTTTCACCTTTGACTTTCCTCCCCTGCATCTTTCTAGTTTGACAGTGAAGTCTTTGTCAAGCAGTCTCTGACTAATAGAGCTGAGATGCAGCCCTTTGCTTCTGGGTTTCCATTTCTTTCTTTAACAAGAACACCAAACATCCAAGCAAACCACCGCAGAAGCACAGGAGCAACAAGGACTTAGGTGATTCTAGGCCCAGTTCAGCTCTGTCAGCCGCTATAAGACTTTGCCCACTAACACCCAAACATAGCTTTAGAAGTTCTTAGCAGAAAACCCAGTCTCTATTCATCAGACTACCTGAAACTGCCCAGAATGTGAATCCAGAAAGAGAATTCATGCCCAACAATAGAACTAAAATCTATTAATCAGATTCACACACTAACCACCAGGCTAGGCCTTTATGGGTAAATGCCATCAGACTAATTGACAGTGGTTAGGTGAACATTGAAGTGAGTGAAGGAAAACAAGAGGGGTTACAAAATATTATGTCATTATAGAATATTCCATTGAAAGTTGTACATGCGTGCTTTCAAGTAGCTCCGCTGTAATCATTTCTCTAACAGAATACAAGCTTTGTGGCAGCATCAGAAAGGCCTGTTGTTAAACACAAGCCTGGTACTTTATGAGTGAGATGATGCTAATAGGCCTCTTTTAAAAACTACAAAAAATACTCTAATTTTCTCAGGAATTTTTAGGCAATTTTCATAGTAACTCTCCTATTGCTTTTACATTTTTCTTTGAAAATAGTCACTTTTTTTTAAACTTCTTTTTGTCCTTTTAGCAAAGATAAGGAGGAAAAGGACAATATCCATGATTAGTCAGAACAGAGCACATTTCTAAGCCCACACATGAGAAATTGCTACAAGATAAAAGCTGTGAAAACCCTAATCTAGTTGTATCAATAAACTCTAATGGCCCTGTGTGGAAGAACAAAACCTACTAGTCTTGCTTGAATAAACATCCCAAGAACACTCCATCTGACATTTTGGAGACTGCTTCACAACAGCATGCAATTGCACTGGCCTTCCCGCCTCTGACACCTCCCCTTCCTTTCACAGACTGAGTCCTGAGCAATGTTCTGAAATTTCTATTCACTCTCTCTACCACAGGAAGGCACAGGAAACGAGTTCATGCAAATACTGCGCACCCCAACACCACAGGCAAGGAAATGGGCTGCAACCACTGAAATCACACGGGTTTTTTAGTTTAAGAAAAATTTCCTGAAAATAATTGATGTAAAGCATCAATCAGACCTACCAAAAATACATTTGTCCCATCTGTCTCCTACCATTTAAGAAAGCCGGGGCATTGAGTCTTTGCAAACCTTGTGTTATAAACTTTTTTAAACGGGTTATTTAACCATTCATCTGAAATGTTAGGAACATTATGTTTCTTTCTGAGGCTATTAGGAGAAAATGCGTTATCTCAATCTCTTGGAAAAACATCACTTGATGTTGCTAAATATGTTTGTTGTGACACTCCTCACTCTATAAAGAAAACTACTAAGGAGATGACAGCTTCTGGTTGGTTAGCAATGTGTTCTATTGCAAACAAATGACACACACGGGTACACACACATATATGTTGACAAGCATTTGTACTGGAACTACCTTCACTAGAAATTCAGTTATAGAAACATTGCCACCACATTTGAAACCGAGTAGAATTTTGAGTGTGTTTAAGTAGACTTCGCTGGATTGTTTGATTTTTTTTTTTATCTTGTAAGAATTTTTATACTTTGAATTGTTTAGGAAATTGGAAAAAATGATCTTTGTAATTTTGTATATTAAAAATATTTTTCTTTTTTGATTATTTTCTTTACAAGTATGTAGTCAATTATATTATTTACTTTTGGCTTTTTCCATTCTCTCTCTCTCTCTCTCTCTCTCTCTCTCTCTCTCTCTCTCTCCCTCTCTCTCTCTCTCTCTCTCTTTCTGTGTGTGTGTGTGTGTGTGTGTGTGTGTGTGTGTGTGTGTGTTTGGTTGACATGTATGGGAACATGTGGGAAGGGGATGCACATAAAAATGTGTGCTCGTGCATGTAGAAGCCCGAGGTTGATGTCTGAAACCATCTTCCATAGTTCTTCCTCCTTACTTGTTGAGACAGAGGCTCTTGATGAAACCAGAGCTCATCTATATTTCTATTCTGGCTGCCCAGCTTGTGCTGGGCTCCCTCTCTCTTCCTCCGCTCCAAGGCTGGAATTTCAGGTGGACAACACTACTCCAGCCAGCATTTCTACGGGATCTGGGAAGATGAACTTGGGTGCAAATGCTCAGATGGCAAGTGGTTTGGCCATTGAGCTCTCTCCTCAGCCAACTTGCTGATTTAAAATAATATATTACACATTTTCTATAAGGAAAATGTAAGCTTTATGCATTTCAGCATATTACTTTTTCATGTACAAAATCTAGGGTTTGTCTCTTGATTAAAAGACTCAAGAATTAAAACAAAAAGACTCAGCTTATTAACAACTAAATAAATAAGTAAAGTTAAACTTATAAGTCTAAAACCAATTCCTTAAATAGACTAATGACTAACTAGATAATACCATTGGAAACAGAGTCCTGAACCAAGGAAGTAAGGTGCCCCAGATTAAGAAAGAGAAATGTGTGATAATCACTGACTAATAAAAGATTTCTGTAGTGATATTGTGTTCCCCAAAATATTGTGCACCATAATAAACTTATCTGGGGTCAGAGAACAGAACAGCCACTAGATACAGAAGCTAGAAAATGGTGGCACTCACACCTTTAATCCTAGCATTCCAGAGGCAGAGATCGAGGGATCTCTGTGAGTTCAAGGCCACACTGGAAACAGCCAGCCGTGGTAACAAGAGCCTTTAATCCCAGGAAGTGATGGCAGGAAGCAGAAAGGTATTTAAGGTTTGAGGAGGAGGAACTAGAGCCTGGTTAAGCTTTTAGGCTTAACCAGCTGAGACTCATTTAGATGAGGACTCAGAGACTTGCAGTTTGAGGAAACAGGATCAGCTGAGGAAATGGCAAAGTGAGGTCCTGTGGCTTGTTCTGCTTCTCTGATCTTCCAGCATTCACCCCAATACCTGGCCTTGGGTTTGTTCTTATTAATAAGACCATTTAAGATTCACGCTACAGATTTCTTTTAAGCCTTTAGATAAAAAGGAACAAATAAAATGTCAAAAACAGATAATAGGGCTGTATCAACTGGCTTGTTCTCTGAACGGGCCTATACCATTATCACAAGGTGAGTGGGACGACTTTCCATTGAGGAAATAAGTGTGACAGACAAATCTATTCAGCATCTATGATAAAATACTAGATTGACCAAAGCAGCTATGATGAAAAAGCATTTGATCACAACCTGTGAGAAATGGCGTAAGGGATTTTCAAGGCCACTCTGTTAACTCATACTGCTGCATAGGACACCCATCTTACTTTTCAGAGATAAGTTTTTACTGACTTAGAGGTAAAAGTTCAAAAAATACTTTAAACACCTTAAGGGTATATATTATAATATTTTTGCATTTTCATACTTAAAGCCTGTTTGATCTCTTCATAATAAAACAAAAGAATACATGATATATTTTTTTAAATGCACAATTTATGCTACTTGATATTCTAAGGCAAGTGTTCCTGGATTCTAGAAAGGTAAGTGCTATTCTTAGTAAAATATAAATGATTACGAAATAGTAGATGTGGAAATCTTGAACACAGACCAACTGCCACAGGAGAGATTTAAAACTGATACCATTTCTCCCATTAAAAAAAGGGTACCAAAACCAGACGGCTCTGCAGCTGGATCCCATCCAACCTGCACAGAACAAATAACCCCGATGTTATTAAAATTGTTGTAGCCATGGAAAGAGACAGAAAGCTCTCCCACCAATTTAGCAATGTCCTTGGCAACATGAAAGAATACCAATTCCAAAGAAAAAAAAGGGTAGGACAATCTCACTCATGTGTACAGAGTAAAATCTCTCAAGAAAATATTTAAAAATGGATTCATTCTTATGTTTCTCTCTTAAAAATAAAATACGTGATTATATTACAATTCTGTTGTGTATCAAGGTATATGTCTTTAAGAATGATGAATATTGGGAATAAGTAACTCATCAAGGAAGGAAACCAAAATGCCTAAGAAAGTGGACATGCAGAGTTTCCTCATGCGTGCAAGAACGGAAACATCCCACTCTGATTTCTCATCATCATCTTCTTCTTCCTCCTTATATTGAGCCAAAATCTTTGTCTGCATAACTTTTACTGCTGAAGAGGTGAAGATCCCAGAACATTAATTCCCCAAAGCCAGACTGTGAATTAAAAACAAGGTAGAACAATGAACTCCAAGATACGTTTCTAGTAAAGAAACGAACAAACAAAATGCTTTTTCGTCACTTAGGTGTCTCTCTGAGCTTTGCTTTCTGCACTAATAGTGACAGAACAGTGCAAAGCATGGGTGTGTGGACAGACACCGTGATCTGGCAGATCTGCACTGTCAAACCATGCTACTTTAGTATAATTTTCTTCCAAGGAGTGATCTGTTTTCTAAATACAGTGAGGAATACATACCAGGCTTAATATATCTGCCCATAAGCAACCTTGAGGTGCTTGGGTTTATCAGTTGGCTCCAGCTCTGGCAAGAACTAATGAACCAAAATTGATATCATACCTTTTAAACTGTATTTTCTTATGGTTGGTCTTTCTTTCAATTGCCATTTCCCAAATAATGACAGACTCCTTGGTTTTAACTTAGGCTTGTTCCCAACTAGCTCTTATAACTTAAATTAAACCGTTTATATTAAATCTATGTTCTGCCATGTGGCTGGTTACTTCTTCTTCATACTGTTTGACTCCTGCTGCATCTGGCCGGCTCAATCCTGAGCACCATTTTTTTCCATTTGGCTTACAATTCTGATTGATGATTTTGTTACTGCTGAGTTAGCTGTAAACTTTTAATAACCAAATGAACATGAATTATGTTAATTTATCTACCATACTTTTAAACAGTGATCAAGGTAAATGACCTGCTTCTTTGAACCCCTGACACACATACACACGCAGTGTAAAATAGAAAATATGAACTTTTCCCTTGATAGAGAGTTTGAAAGAAAGCCTTTATATAATATCAAAAAATCATGTAAAGTGACATTTGTATATCTATCATATATAATGCTCTACTTGAAGAGCCAGTCATACTACTAAATTTCCTCTCAGCTTTCTTTTATGCACAGGGGAAGAGCTTTTCAGTTTGATTTAGGCTGTTCTGATGAAGACCATGACCATAAGCCATCTGAGGATGAAAGGGTGCTTTTCATCTTACAGACTACAGTGAAGGAAGCTGGGACGGGAGGTCAGGCAGGAACCTGGAGGCAGGAACTGAAGCAGAGACCAAGGAAGAGTACTGCTTCCTGCCCAGTCCCCAGCTTGTTCAGTTATGTCACCACAGTGTGGCGAAAACGCAGTACAGTTTTCATTTCTATACTTATTACTGTAATAAAAAAAAATCTTAAATCCATTCCTTACCCATGTGACCAGCAATATTGGCCCCATGCCAAGTCTTGTAAAATGGTAAGAGAAAGTTATTGATAATTATATTTTTCTAATTTATAGAGCTTTGGTCTATATCAGAGCAGGTAATAAGAGCTCCCTGATCCATAAGAAAGTCCATGAAGCCTTCAGATAATGAGGGAGGGTATCTGGAAGGGAAGGGGAGGGGAGAGAAGGAAGAAGGGAAGGGGGGAGGGGAGAGGAGGGAAGGGAAGGGAGGGAGGGAAGGGGAGGGGAGAGGAGAGGAAGAAAGAAGGAAGAAACTAAAGGGTGGGAAGGAAGAGAGAAACTACTATTGAGACAATTTTACTGGAATGTAAAATATTGCCATGGGTCTTAAAAGATTCATCTCCAAAATCTTACCCTCTTCTCTTACCAACAGATTTCACAAGGTAGTTACTCTGTTTGAAATGGAGTTTTTTTGGAAGCAGAAATTCGAGTGAGCTCTGTACCGCTGGTATACCATGTGTGGGTGCTGAGTGGGGTGACTTCTTTCCAATGGAAGAGCTTGGTCTACGCCAGCTCCAGTGAAGACATGAGTTATGACTTGACAGTAAATTATTACAACCTATGCAGTCATATATGCTTAGTGAATCTGGGGTTTATTCCCAGGGAGTTTAACTATACACCATGGACTTTCTGTCACTATTCTAGAGTCTATTAGTTACTTATCCGGTTGTTGTGACAAAACACCCTGACAAAATAAACTGAAGAAATTATTTGCTTTGGCTAACATTTCAAAGGCATCATCCATCACAGCAGGGAAGCCACTGCAGAGCTTGAGGCAGCTAGTCACATCGAATCTGCAGTCAAGAAGCAGAGAGAGATGAATGACTGTGCTCCGCTTATTTTGTCTTTTACATTCTGTCTGAGACCCTCAGGCATGATGTGAGTTGTGCCCAGTCCTCACAGACAAGCCTGGAGATTTGTTTCCATGGTGATTCCAAATGCCATGAAACTGACGATCAAGACTGACCATGACATTCGGCATCTTAGGTCTTTAAAAATTCACTTATTTAGAGATATGAAACCATAATGGTGATGTTCCTACAATGATATCTTTTAAAATAAAAGGGGGTGGGGGGACTGGAGAGATGGCTCACCCGTTGAGAGCACACTGACTCTTCTTTCCAAGGACAGGGTTTGTTTCTTATCACCCATATGACACCTCACAACCATCTGTAACTCCAGTTCCAGGGCATCTGACACCATCTTCTGGCCTTCAAGAACACCAGGGACACATGTAATACATATAGATATAGCAGGCAAAACACTCACAAACATAAGATAAAATAATAATAAATTAGTAAAAGGAAAAAAGGTTGGGATGTAGAATGTAGAATGAAGCAGAGTGAGGTTTTTTTTTTTCTTTTCTCTCACTATTTTTTTTTTTTTTAGAAAAATGACAGGAACAGGAAAAGCTCAAGACAGAAATATGAGCCAAAACTTAACCTATAGACTTGCCTTTACAAAGCATCATAGCCAAATATTTTCAGAAAACTGAGAAATAGAGGGCCAGCAAGACTCAGAGAGCCTCCGTCAGTAAGTCTGAAAGTAGATCTCCACAGCAGAGAATGGGTGTGTCCTCACCACAAAGTGTATGCATCTCCTGAGGGGCATTCAGTTCTCTGTGCTCCCTCTCCCCAGGATCCAGAACGCGCCTTCGCTAAAGCCTATTTGAGTGAAGGCCTCCGAGACTCCAAGTGGGACATTATTAAAGAAATCTAAAGGTGAGATGTCTGATGCTACTACGTTTGGGTGACACACACCTACATGTCATGCACCCTTCATGATGTCACAACTGCATCCACCTTACTTGTCAATTGACTCCTAACAGGAACATCCTGGGGACACAGGTGGAGCAAATCCTTCCACCCCCGTGGATGGTGGTGGCCTCCCGTAGCTGGAGAGGGCAAAATTGCCACCCACAGTGAAAACACAAGTGATGTTCCGATACATGATGCAGTTGAAGACTGGGTTGCATGTGCCACGCAATGTATTGTCCTGCTTAGTTTTTATCGTCAACTTGACCCAACCCAGAGCCACCTGGCAAGAAGGAATCTCAGCCGAACTGCCATTATCAGACTGGCCTGTGTCCATATCTGTGAGAGATTGTCTTGACTGATGAGGGACGCGGGAGGGCGCAGCCCAGTGTGGGCAGCACTATCCCTAAGCAGATGGGCCTTGACTGTGTAAGATAAAGGGAGCTGGAAGCAAGTCAGAGGGCTCGCTAATGAGCAACCTTCCTCTGTGGTTTCTGATCTAGATTCCTGCTTCCAGGTTTCTGCTTTCTGTTCCTGCCCTAACTTCCATGGGTAACTGTGATCTGGAAGTATAAGCAAAATCAGTCCTTTCCTCCTCAAGTTGCTTTTGGCCAAGGTATTTCAACAGAGCAAAATAAGTTCAAAACTATGCCCAAGACACACTACAATGCCTGTTCTGTGTCTATAGCTTTTGCTTCCGGAACACTTTTCTCTTTTCCTTCTCATGCCCTTGCTTCAGCACTCAAGTCCCCGATTGCACCAGACTTTCTGAGCTTTTGCAAGTAATTCATAATCATGAGTTATTCAGTCCCTACTATACGCCAGGCAGTGCTCTGAAACTGGGGGAAATGCTTATGAACAGTTTGTCAAATGTTAAGACGGAGTCACACTGTGTGTAGCCCAGGTTTTCCTCAGAGTGAGCCTGTCAGCCTACTAAGTACGTAACAAGCATGAGCCACTTCACAAGCTAAAACGTTTTTTAACTTCAGAAAAACTCAGAGATCACGGATCCACAGAAAAACAAACAAACAAACAACAACAATAAAAAAGGTTAAAAAAAAACCAGAGTGTCGAAATAGCTCTCCCAGGAGCCATGCTTTTTCATCCACCCACACTGGGGAGAGAACCACCCTGTATGTGACTCCAGATAAGAAATTTTAGAATACTTTAATCAGATAGCTTGAGTCAGGATAAGTGGGCACTTGGTAAGAAGGCAGGAAAATAGATGAAAAACCACCCACCATGCGGGACTCACTCTAGCCAGTAACCCAACAAAGCAGTTCTTACTCACCCTAAATCTGTCCTGAAATCCCTTACATTACTCAGATACACACCAGATTTTAATTCAAATTAGTACGCAAAGTTAGGGAGGCTCTTGGTAAATCACCCTCTCTAGTCTCATTTTCCAGAGCAGTATAACTGGTATAGAATAGGAAAGCAGTTTAGGAAAAATTAGTGACAGATATGAATTCATACAGACTGTCCCAAGACCAAGTAAGGACTCCAAGTCTAGAGAGACTTCAGAGCAAGGATCCCAGCCACCAGACAGATCCCTAATAAACCTCCAAAGGTGCATGGGGGACCTGAGCTCTACTGTTGTCCACTTTCCAGCCTCAGAATGCAGATCCGCCCCGCAAAATGCCACATCCCTAGCCCTCCACGCCCATCAGAATTGAGAGTAGGGCGGTGGGCAGGTCCAGCCCGGAGCCTGCAGCCGCATCCCAGGTTCGGTACCTAGTCCCGGGTGGGCGGCGCGGGTGGAGCCACCCCACGCGCGTCCCGCGGCTCCCGCTGCAGATGCGCCTTAGCCGGGCCGAGTTGGCCGCGCGGCCGGAGTGGAGCAGAGTTTGCAAAGTCGCCGCGGAGCTCGAGCGGGAGCGAAGGGGGTGGGCAGAGTGGGGGTGCGCGCGAGAAAAACCCGCCTCTTGTGAGTTGAGCGGGGAAGAGGGGGGGAAAGGCTCCGAGTTCCGCTTCCTGAACGGCGGGTGGGTAGAGCAGGCTGGCGCGGCCCGGGGACCGGCGGGACACACTCGCTCCGGGGCCGAGGAGCCAGCAACGCGGCCGGGCATGGCCGGCGAGCGGACCCGCAGGTTCACCCGGAGCCTGCTGAGACCCGGGCAGGCCGCCGAGCTCCGGCACAGCGCCGCGTCCGCCGCCGCGGTGGCCGTCAGCAGCCGTCAGCAGCAGCGGGTGAGTGCGGCGCGTCCCTCGCGCCACGGCGGGGTTTGCCAGGGGACCCCAGGCAGGCCTCGCCTGCAACCCTGTGAGCCCCACCTCGGGAGCTAGCGGGTCCTCCACCCCCGCACTCCCTCCCCTGCCGCCTCCTAGAGCGACCCAGGAGCCACCTCGGTCAGGCAATGTCACCAAAAATTTAAGGACCAGAGGCGCATTTGGGGACTTTAGGGGCATGGGACGCTTAGATGAGCAGCTGCGTGGAAGAGGATGTGCCCACGTTTTAAGGAGGGTGGAGGAGGCGGGAATGCATCCACTCTGGCTCAAGGTGACAGGGGTGACAGGAACCTGAGGTGGGGAGTGGGGGTGGAGATCTACATGGATGGAACCTGTAGATCCACAAGTCTGCGCGCTCCTCTCATCCCTGTGGGAACCTGAAAAGGATGCAGAGTGAGCTCCTCTGCCGGACTAAAGCTGCAGCCCCCACCTTCTATCTAGGGCTTAAATAAATGCAGTTCGCACAGCTCTCCCCCCACAGGCTGAAACCCCACAAGCCACTTTATACTGTTGCAGAAAGATCTGGGGGAGACAGGATGGAGGGGACGTGGGTTATTAAATAGCCGGTGGCTTCTGGTGTTTTCTGAAGCGGTTTCACGGGGTTCTCCCTCCAGAAGGCTCCACTGGTGACTTCCTTGTCGAAATGCCTTCTAAGTGTTGGGTGATTTCCGCGGGAAGTCCCTGAGGCAAGCAACCAACATCAGATGCCCAAATCATAGCCATGCATCTCCAGATATTCATAAATTCCAGTAGGTGTCACACTATGGGATGGAAGTAGCAAGCGGGGAGCGCATATCAACTGTGCTGGAAAAGGGAAGCAGTGGGAAGCAGCCTTCCAGCAAGAGCGGGGCTCTATCATGGAGCTCTTGGCTTGACTTTGTTGGACCGGAATACTCCTTGTTGTGGGTTTCATTTTCCCTTTTGCCATTAGGAATTAAACAGCCCTTTTTAAGAGTGTCAAAGAGAAAGTGTTGCTTTGGCCAGTCACCGAAGAGGAGGGAGCCAAAGCTGGTCAGAGCCAGTTCCCACAGCCAGAACCCCTTCTCCAAAGCCAGAGGTCGGGAAGTTGAACAGAGCGGAAGCAAATTGCCTGGCAGAAAGACCAGAGCATCAGATGCCCTAAGGGCGGGGGAGGGGGTGGGGGAAAAGCCTGGGGTGTGAAAAGAACTGGTGGCCAGGCTGCCTTCTCCTTCCCTTCCCTGGCCACTGGCTGCAATCTGCAGCTACCAGGAACAATTCAACTGTTAGCCAATCCCTTGACAATGCCAGTCTGTGGTTTTGGTATCAGCATGCATATTTTTAGGGAGGAACAGACAGACAAACTGTCAAAAACGGGCTAAAGTCAGTGGAGCTATTAGGAAATCAGACACACACAAGACAGTAATTTTTACTTTTAAAGCAGTGGTTCTTAAACTTTGGGTCGCGACCCCCTTGGGGGTTGAATGACTTCCACAGGGGTCGCCTAAGACCATCGGAAAACACAAATATTTGCATTGCGATTCCTAACTGTAGCAAAACTGTAGTTATGAAGTATCAAGGAAAATAATTTTATGGTTGGGGGTCCTGACAGCATGAGGGACTCTATGAAAGGGTCACAGCATTAGGAAGGTTGAGAACCACTGTTTTAAAGGATTGCTCGGGGTTGTTATTCTCCCATTTGCTTTAGAGTAAATTTGTTTTGCAGTTAATTCATTTTAGGGAATCTTAGTAATAATATGACAACTTTACCAGTGATGGCGTCCAACCAGCTTCAACAGCGTGGCCTCTTTTGTGTTTTGCTTTTAAGTGGATTCTCATAATGTTTCTGTAGCAATGGAATTTCCATAAATAATATGTATCCTAGCTGCCCTTCTACACACACACACACACACACATACACACACACACACACACACACACACACACACACACACCTTTCTCCAAGATTACCCTACATTTGAAATCCTAGTGAGATCTTGTCACAGTGAATGAGCACAGTCCTTAAGGGCAATGAAAAGGGGCGCTTCACTGGTGCAGGTGCCTTCCTGGCTTCAGCACCTTGGCCAACACTCCAGATCCACTTCTTGCCAAGACATTTCAAGGGATCCTCCACATCTAGGCAGGCAGCGCTGGCAGTGATTTTGGCAGGAAGACATGAACTTTGCTTTCACTGCTCTTGAAGGGAAGCAGGAAAGGTTGGGCTCTTTGAGTCAGCTGCACACTCAGTGAGACCCAGGGTGACACTGCACTCTCAAGGGACCCACAACCTCAGGATTGGCCTAAATGGTACATGCTCATCATAGGCTTGCATTGATCCAGCTTCTTCAACCTCTGTGTGTCTGTTTCTCCATGTTCTCAAAGGCTGTTTGTGTAAGGGGAAAGAAAAGAAAGTGGGGAAATACTATGGTTAGTTCACTTGAGTGCAAGGTGGTAGACATGCATCTGTCTGCTGCAGCAAGCTGCTGTCTATTATATTTGAGGGACTCGGGATTTTCATTTTAAAAAAAATCTAAGTTTATAGTGTTTTTTTTTCTTGAAAAGCCCTTCAGAATGTTACAAAGAGTGTTGTAAATCTTGGCTTGTGCTCCAGCTAATAATGATAGATGGAGGGGTCAGATTAATGACATCTGAGAATGAGATGAAGTCTTCAAAATATATTTGGAGTGTAAAGGCAGAGATCAAGGGAAGCTAACTGAAGGACATGACCAAGGCCAGCTTTGACAGTGGCTGCCCCAGGAAGTAGACCGGATACCAAAGGAAAACTGACCTCAGTGTTACCAAACCACTGGATTAGGTTTACATGTGTACATGGAGACTCCTGGATCAAACCTACCACATTTTGCCTCTCTCTAAGAACTATTATGCATAATAGAGAGAAATGTTTGAGCAAAGATGTTAACCCTTTCGTTTCCCTAACTTCTTTTTAGAAAATTAAGGGCTAATAACGTATTTTATGGCCAAATCATAATACTGTCAAGTTTAAACTATTTCCTGATATTGCTTTGTCTATTGTCTTATAAGTAAGCATTTCTAGTGCAGAATTTCAGTTCTAGTATAATTGGAAATATGCCTCCCATGTTAGGAGTGCTTTATCACCGTGATTCAACACACATATACATATCAGGTTAGTTTTAAAGTGGTATTTCCACTAGCTTGAAATTATTTCTGGCTAAGAAACTTTTCTTCCAAAATAATGAGGTGTGTCTGTACTTTTGAATGAATTAGCTTATATATGTGACTTTTTACTATTAATTAAAAATATAAACTTAAGATGTGCGTACCTTTCCACATGTATGTTTGGCTGTACTGCACACAAACCCCTTTAACAAGGATAAGTAAGTTTTATGCAAGTACCACATCAGATCTGTAATGTGTTTATGGAAGGAACATATTTAGGTGGTCAGAATTATGAAAGGCTTTGGGCAACAGAGAAAAACATCAAATGGCTGTAAGAACATGATCAGGTGGATGCTAAGTCAAGGACCAAATAACCATTTGATCAACTTGTGCCTGAAGGTATATTGCCCACATTGGAATACATTAGTTTGTTTTGTGTGCAATTTAATACATTTATGATAGTTTTTCTTTTGTGACACAGAACATCCTCTGTAACTCACTCTTGGAAAACAGCCTGTTAGAAGTGATTGCAGTTAATCATGATTCCCTATGCCTACCCATTCAAAAGAGTAAGGGGTAAAGAGAAAAAGTGCTTACCCCATAATCACAAAAATCCCATCTGCTTGCTTTGATGTCTTCTAAGCGTGGTACTTATAATACTACTCTTGACATTTTAGGGAGCCCTGAATAAATAGAAGCTTTGACCTTCCTGATTGAGAAGGAATGAGCATCTAATATGTTTGCATGAGGAATTCCTAGAAGGAAAGATGTCCTCCCTCTGAACTTTGTGACATTTAAATAAGGGAGACTAGGAGGGATTATTTTGAAAGTTGAGTGGGGAGTGGGGGAGTCTGGAATTTCCCAAAAATTAAGCTATAAAGAAGTAGAAAGATGTTCAAAGTGCTATTGAATGAAAACAAAGCATTTATTTTACTGAGAGTGTCCAGCATTAAAAGCAATATGCAATATGCTTGTTACTTCAGCATCTAAGATACACACAGGCCTCTAAAAAGAAAGATTTGTTGACTCATTTATGATTGTGTGTGTGTGTGTGTGTGTGTGTGTGTCTGCATGAGTTGATGCACACCACATGTGTGTAAGGACCCATGGGAACTCGAAGAGAGTGTCAGATCCCTTGGAACTGTAGTCACTGGTGGTTTCAAGCTGCAGTTAGGGTGCTGGGAACCAAACTTCCTGGTCCTCTGCAAGAGAAGCAAGTGCTCTTAACCACAGAACCATCTCTAGTCCCAATATTTCCCCTGTAACAAAGTTCTTTATGACAAGAAGACTTATATTTTAACAGCAATGACTGCCTTTTTCAATATGAATAAATTCCCTTGAGGTCTCTGCTTGGTGAAGAAGTCAATGCAAACTTCACAAGATCAAGTCTGAGTGCTATTGGTTATGCCAGCTAACACTCAAAGGTATTGGGAAAGTATTCTAGAAAACTTTTAGAAGGGTCAACAATGAAACTAAGAGTCAACTTATAGGATTTGAAGCTCCTCCCCACCTCAGATTTAATCATTTCATGAGGGCTTGCTTGTCTTAGACCTTTTAATCACTGGGACAAAAATAAAATAGCTTATACAAAGAACTTCAGGGAGGAAGAGATATTTTATTGCCTTGTGGTTTCAGAGTGGTCAGTCCCTCATGGATGGTGGGAGGGAGTGGTGGACCAGAGCAGTTTATGTTGTGATATGGTGGCTAGAAGACAAAGACGAAAGACAGCAAGATGAAGCCAGAGGAAAATACAGCTCCCCAAACCACACACCCAGAGACACGCCTCCTCCAAGACCCACTTCTTCTTACTTTCCATTGCTCCTCAAGAGTGCCATCAGAGTATGAGTCCATCCAGGGATTGATCTAGAACCCTCACAATCTAACTACCCCTGGAAACATCACCACGCTTGCACCAGAGGTGGGACTTCCCAATTTTTAGTCCAATCATGTTGATAATCAAGAAAAAGGAGAATTGTAACTGCATTACAGTAAAGCAGCTGTTGAGAAGCTATGAGATGCCCAACACAATACTAAATGCTTTAACTTAATTCTCAGAACAATTCTATGGGGAAGTTACTGTTGCAAGTTCCAGAGAGAGGGCCACTAAGATTCCAAGGATTAAACACACTGCTCAAGGCTGAGTGACTGACGTGATACATTTCTTGCATCCTGAATAGTAACTACACAAGGTTTCTCTTCCAATGAACCTCTAACCAGCTTCCAGTTTTGTTCCCGCTGCAGTAGTACCTCTAATTACTGAGCAGGGAAAGCAAACATTGCTTGTTTTGCCTCCTGATCTACCCAAGCTGCAGCTAGCTCATCTAAGGAACAGGAAATTATTCTCCCCTCCCCCCAAGTTTTGCAGAAGCTGCCAACATTCACATCAGTGTTCCTGTGAGGTTTGTAGCATCAGGAGAGTTGTTCCAGGTACCTTTATAATAATAGACCCTCCAGAGGCAAGTGAAAGTTCAGGTTTTAAATCTATAAAAATGTGGACTCACTCAGCCATCCTCATGTTGTCTGTCTGGCAAAGCCTTGAGTGCATCTTGTAAGCAAAGGACTTAATCTATCTCAAGTCCCCTTTCTGGACTACTTAGATCTCTGTTATCCTTTTCATAACCCCTATCTTTGTGATGTTTGTGCATCCTGAAACACATTTTCTAATTCTTTACGTTATACCAAGATTCTTCTCTCCACATCTTTTCTTATCTGAAAGAGCAATTGTAAGTGTCTTACAAAGAAGCACGTAAGGAGACAACCACTCTAAATATCCCAAGAGTAGAAAAAACAACAGTAGCAAGAATAAAAAAGCAATATTAGGACAATTAGATACAGTCAGATGTGGGTCATTGCAATCAAATCAGTATAACCATTAAGTTTGTTAACTTAGCTAAAAGTTCTTCCTGTGCTCATTTGAAAAGGAAAAAAAACCTGAGATTTAAGAGGTCTATAAGATCAAAGAAATTAGTCTGCTCTAGGCATATTCAATATTATCTTTTAATGATACTCCAGAGACAATCTCTCATTGTTTTTCGTAGATGAAAATAATGCACTTATGGACCCTTGCCATTTAGAGTACATCACCAGGGGCAGGAGCGTTGGCATCACTTAGGGGCTAATTGGAAATGCAGAATCCCAGGACTCACACCACACATACCAAGGATGCATTTTAATAAAAACCCCCATTTATCCGTAAGCACCTTAACATTTGAGAAAACATAAGACACATCATCAGCCATTATTTTGGGCACACTATCAGGTAAAGGCAGTTGTGTGCAAGTCCAATGCCACATGGTTTACAAGGTTTAAACTACCCTGTGAGTGAAAATACAACATGGTGATTGCTAAATGACTTTAGGAAAGTCTCTTGCTTACTTATGCCGTATTGCCTTCTCTATTTCATTGTAGTATTAACTTCATTTAAGCTTACAGGTTGAGTAAAACAATCATGACATACCTTAAATAGCACTGACCCAAATCAGAAAATGTCCTCACCGTGGGTCGTAAAGTCAGCGCCGGCGTGGCAAAGATGAGGCAAGCTGAGACTATCACTCCTAATACCTGAGAACCTTAAATAATCCTCACCTGTGTATTAAGGATTGAATGTCTATAACCCCTTCCCACCCCTGAGATGCCTGTGCTGACATTTTAACTTACCCTCGGTATTTGGAGATGGCACCATTGGATGACAATTTGAGGCAAGTTGGGTCATGAGGATAGGAGTTCTATGGAGGTGATAATGGTTTTAAAGTAAAAGAGAAAGACTTCCTTCCCTCTGCTGCAGTAAGGTTTCCTGTCTGCAGATTCATAGCCCCACGATCTTATCCTTGCATGCTCCATAGCTGTATGAACCAAATGTCTGTTTAAGCCACCTGTGTTATTAGAGCAGCCTGAACTGATGCATACAGCGTGCTGCTGTGACGACTCCTTGTTGTTTTGTTTAACCTGTTTTGCTACAACGTTGAAACTGTTAGGAATTTGAAAGTAATTCTATCAGTAAATCTGGAGATTATAATCAGAAAATCATCCCTCATTGTCATGGGTTAATATATACATATTAATATATAATTTGTAATAATATATACATATATATATATATATATTAATCTCCCCCTTATTCATCTTGAAATGTCCTGAAGATGAGATTCTATAGAGTTAAAAACCTTTATTTCCTCATAAGCTATAATGTAATCCTTGATCTGTTTGGTTGTTCTTCACTACCATTGTAGAATATCTTTCACTTCCCATCAAAATTATGCTTTTTAAAGTTTGGCCATGTGGGTTTCTAGTTGATGGGAGATGTTAGGAAATGGCAGGTTCTATGAAGCTGGATTCTAGAACTCCATATTCAACCCCTGGGCTTACAGTGTGAAATTACTTGTCTCTTTTGAGCCTCGGATTCTGGGTCTGTGATAGCGAACCAGGAGTGACAGTGTACATGTTTAATCCCAGCACTTGAGAGGCAGAGGCAGGAGGATTTTTGTGAGTTCAAGGTCAGCCCAGGTTACAGAGTGAGTTCTAGGACAGTAAGAACCACATAGAGAAACCCTGTCTCCAAAAGCCTCAAATAAAAAGAAAAGATGACAGATTTGGTCCTTGCATTTGCAGTTCCCCTGCTGCAGAGTTCTGCTAAGTTCTCCAGATCCCTAGTTCTCAGATGCGACCAGGTCATCCTGGACATCAAATGGAAGTTTTCTATCTACCTCGCTAAGGTCCCATAGTTCTGTTATTTCAAAGTTCACAGCAGCTACCTACAATGACCTTTTGAACTTATCTGTTGCAATTCTTTTATACTCTGCTTACTGTATAAAAGCAGATGTAGAGATGAAGCTCTCTCACTGCACCCGAGGTACATAAAGAGAGCTAGGACACGTGGTGGAAGGCTGTAGTGAAAGTGGGACTCGGATGCATAATCCTCACAGTCTTGAAGCAGGGAACAAGCAACCAACTGGGAAGACATTAAGATACCCTCTGTATCAGGTATTTTACTTACACAGTCTATTT
This sequence comes from Peromyscus leucopus, assembly GCF_004664715.2. Taxonomy (NCBI): domain Eukaryota; kingdom Metazoa; phylum Chordata; class Mammalia; order Rodentia; family Cricetidae; genus Peromyscus; species Peromyscus leucopus. The sequence goes on from NC_051074.1 coordinate 32,228,898, forward strand.
ACAATCAACCTTTGGCAATGAATTCCTATTCCCATTTTATAGTGAGGAAAGATGCTCACAGACATGGAACTTGCTCTTGATTGGCAAGAGAATGGTGAATCTAGAGTTCATTGCAGGCATTCTGACTCCATGGTCTGAGCTCCTGAATGGTGCAAATGCCTCACCAGGTAGGAAAAGAGGAACAACCTCGTTTGATAGGCAGCTGGCATCCAAGAGTAAAGGAAATCATTCAGTCTCAGTTTCTAAAACAGCCTCTTTTTTTTTTTTTTTTTTTTTTTTTTTTTTTTGGTTTTTCGAGACAGGGTTTCTCTGCGTAGCTTTGCGCCTTTCCTGGAGCTCACTTGGTAGCCCAGGCTGGCCTCGAACTCACAGAGATCCGCCTGGCTCTGCCTCCCGAGTGCTGAGATTAAAGGCGTGCGCCACCACTGCCCGGCCTAAAACGGCTTCTTAACATGAAGCACTGGGCATACTTTCATCCCACTGAACAGTTCACCTGTGACATCCCAGAAACATGAGTTATTGGGACAGATGCTCTCTAGGTCCTCTGTCTTGGGGCTTATTTCCAAGCTACAGGGTTGACACAGAACAGGTTAAGTTTTGCAAACAAAGGATTTCTCAGCTCCAGAAAGAATATCATTCCATTCTTCTCCTTCTATAGAAATACATTTTTGTAAAGATAAGCATGGAGTGGTTGAATTGCAGATTGCATCTATTACATTGTCTCTTTTAGTCTTTTTACAATGTCCATGTTTACAAATAAGGGGAGTTCTTTCCTTCAGAGTCGCATTTGTTTGCTTCTTATCATTTACAACAGCTTCTGTGAGCTGGAAATAAATGCTGGTGTTTGCTGGACTCGACATGTTGACCTACATTTAATGATGTACAAATAATAAAAATGTAATGAATTTGAATGAGTTAGCAGCAATAGACAAAAAACATTTGCCTTGGGAAAGCATTAATATTCTACAGTTGGACTGAAGTGGACATGTCTGCCTCTAAAATGAAGAGAATTCATAGAGCTGCAGCACTCAAAGTCCCTTTCATTTCTGCTTCTAAAATATGAAAGTTCTTTGTTTTTCTAATTCAATTTGAGCATACCTTTTCCACTGACATAGAATTTGGGAAGCCAGGCAGCTCTTTAATTTAAACTTAATACCAAAATGGCAGAATTTAACAAAGGACTGAGAGGGAATCCATTTGAAAAAGATGACACCATTTATGATCCACGCAATGAGCTTTCCCTTCTGTAATGCTTTTAATAATTACCAATTTAAATGACTAATTAAGGCTGTCAAATGACCAATGACTTATGGCCCTTCAAATCACACATTCTATAAAAAGAACACAGGCATGAACGTTTGACTCAGCAAACAGGCAAACAAAAAACTTACCAGAACTTACTATTCAGTGAGATATGATAATTAAATTATTCTTGAACTTGCATTGTTTATTTAATAAGCTGCTCAGGGTCCCTTTGTCTTAACTCTGTGGCATGAGAAAAAGCGAGCTGAGTACAGCTAGGAAATCTTCACCAAATTGGAGAGATGTTGGAACTCTGTCACATTTTCAGGAAGAAAATGCAAATGCGGAGAACTAATCTTTAAAGATACTTGCTCTGTATTTTTTTCCACATCCTTTGTTTATTTAAAATCAGCCATTTGTTCTAAAAGAAGATGTCTTTTTTTCCCCAAATGAATAGAAGTTCATTCTGGTTTGCTCTGTTATTATAAATCACAGAATGAATAGCTATAAATTTGTTCTGAATCTGAAAGAGTTCTTAACAAAGTTTATTGGCACACCAACATGTAGAGATAAGATTCCTCCATAGCCTTCTTGAGTACCACAATCAATTTGAAAGACACATGTCTTTATTGCCAGCAAGTGTGGTTTCCAGGCAATGTAACCTTGACCATGTCATTAACCTTTGGGTTGCTTCTAAAATAAAACCGTGAACACTAAGACGTGGAAAGACGGAATATCTAGGGAGTTCTTAGTGGTTAGGAGAAGGTTTCATAGAGAATAAAGCTACTCTTTTGTTTCTTTGTTTGTTTGTTTTTCGCTTGTCACACCACCAAATTGATTTTAAAATGCCAGAGTTTAGCAACTGGAAGAAGAGGTTCAAATGGTTTATTTCCAAGTAAAGATGCTAATATTGAAAACGATCGTCAGTGAGAAGCATGGCTGTTTACAAGACATGGGACTTGACAAAATAGGATGGGACCATGTCAGGGTTGGGCAAGTCATGTTCTTCCAGCCTTGTGGAGCATTGGGTACAACGAACCAGTCCCGTTTCCCCCTTTCTACCCTGAGAGAAGGGAAAGACTCATTTCATTCAGAGAGCATCCTTCCCAGGACTCATAAGGATCATGGTCACTGCAAGTCTATGGCTCAAGGTCTTGGTAAAACCCCTCTCCACATGATTGACAGAAAAAAATGTGAATGGTTCCCCCTGCTCAGGTCCCTGACAGCAACTGATAAGGCAATAAGAGTCTCTCTCTCTCTTTCCCTCCCTCCCTCCCTCCCTCTCCCTCCCTCCCTCCCTCCCTCCCTCCCTCCCTCCCTCCCTCTCTGTCTCTCTCTGTCTCTGTCTGTCTCTCTCTCTCTCTCTCTCTCTCTCTCTCTCTCTCTCTCTCTCTCTCTCCCTCCCTCCCTCTCTCCTTCCCTCCCTCTCTTCCTATGAAGATTGTTTTTGTCTCTGTGACTCATATGACTTGCTCTGAACCTTGTGTGGTTTCTGAGGTGTGAGAGGAGTCTGTTTTTCCTCCAGCCCTAGCCCTGCTAGCAGCCACCCTGACACAGTGTGGGGTACTCACAGTGTGTTCCCTTCAGAGAGGAAATGAACCCCTACAGAAGGCAGAGGTTAGGGTACTGGAGATGACTTTTTGGCATTCTACTGAAAAACTGATCTCTGGAACTCTTTAAATGAAATCTGTCCATCCACAATTTAAATGATGCTTATTTCTGTTACTTCTCCTGGAGTAAGAGGGAAAGGTGTAGATTTTTTTTCTCTGGCAGTTCTAATACTGAGAGACTTTCAAGGTCAGACAGATGGTTAATGCTTCTCATTTTTCCAGGGCAGCAAAATCCTGGCACATAGTAGGTGCTTACTAAGCGCTCCTTAAATGGAAAAAGAAAATTCACATGTGGAGATGTGGAAGACAGATGAGGTGTATGAAAGGAAATTGAAGTGTCTGGTATGACAGAAACAAAATCCCTAGATATGTTCAAAGGAAGACACTTGGCATCTCGTGTGAGGCACAATCCTCTGAGCCAAACTGGCACCATCTTCATGCAATCATCTGTGTCCCCTTGTGAGAGTCTATCAAGATCAGGCCTGAACAAGACCTGAACTCCATAGCAACACCAGTCAGCATGCCAGTGTGGATGGAGGAAATCACATGGAGCCCCATCCCAGATCAAGAGCTACAGAAAACTAAAAACTGCTGAGAGAGTGAGAGATAGTCTTCCCCAAAGATGACCACCCCAAATGGTTATCCAATCCAAAATGGTCAGCTGTAAAATGTTACATAGAAGCTACACTAAATAGCCTTAGCAGGTTGCATTTTTATATGTAGTCACACATACACAAACACATGCACGTGTGCACACACACACACATGCACATACACACAGAGAGACATGTAATAATCATAATTAAAGAATAAGAGGCCATGAATTTGAAAGAGAATTGGAGGTGATGTAATTATGTCTTAATTCAATTTAAAAAGAAAAGAAAAATGATTAAAGATTGGAAAGAAGAAAAAATGTAGACAATTGACATTCCTTTATGGATACAGGGATGCCACTGGACTTTCTCCTGAGTATCCAGCAACTCTTCCTAGTCATCTGTATGTAATTTTGCCTTAATTGCAAGTGGTGTTGGGATCTTTGGGAGGGAAAGAGTACATAGCCATCATCCATGATGGGTGAAGTCTTCCAGTATGGCTGTTTTGGGGTCTCTCCTGCCAGAATTACCTCATCCCTGATCTGTAAGTAAGACCAGTGAACTCATTGACTCCCCAGAGTGAACTGTGGTGGAATCATTTTGATTTGTTGTTGGACCTTATGAAGAGAGATGTGGTGATATTCTGTCCTCCAAGACATTGTGCACCCTAATAAACTTATCTGGGGTCAGAGAACAGAACAGCCACTAGATAGACATAGAAGCCAGAAAATGGTGCACACACACCTTTAATTCTGTAACCCAGGAGGCATCTGGATCTCTGTGAGTTCAAGGCCACACTGGAAACAGCCAGGCATGGTGACATACATCATTAATCCCAGCACTTGAGATCTCATCTTGCTTGGGAAAGACACATGCCTTTAATCCCAGGAAGTGATGGCAGGAAGCAGAAAGGGATATGAGGCGTGAGGACCAGGAACTAGAGGCTTTTAAGCTTTTAGGCTTTTAGCAGCCATTCAGCTGAGCTCAATTCAGATGAAGACTCAGAGGCTTCCAGTTTGAGGAAACAGGATCGGCTGAGAAGTTGGCCAGGTGAAGTTAGCTGTGGCTTGTTCTGTCTCTCTGATCTTCCAGTGTTCACCCCAATATCTGCCTCTAGGTTTTTGGTGTTTTTTATTAATAAGACCGTTTAGAGATTTGTGTTACAGAGAGGCTAGATACTGTTCATATCTCCCCGAGGGAAAGAATCCTAACAATAATTTCTGAGCAATGACGTACAGTTTCTATTCATTAGTAGCAAGTTGGATAGCAGTAAACGGAAGAGCATGTAAGTAGAGATTCCTACGATAAGCCAGTCAAAGATTAGAAAGCCTAATCTTGACGTGTTGATCAGCATGCACCTAATATGTAAGATGGGACCACAAAAGTGTTATGTCTTTTTTGTGACCCCAATTCCTTGCCTAAGTCACCAAGTGGCACACACAGGCCTTGTTGTTTGGCCGGGGATGTTAGTGTCTTTTCTGCAGATGATGTTAGCAGAGAGTCATTGACTAAAATGGAGGAACTGTGGGCCATAGAGTTTTGATAGTCAGTTGTTCCCAGTGCCATAATGGAGAGTGCTTGAGATTAAAAAGGAAGGGCAGGTATGGGGACTGTGGAGTTCCCTGGAGTTGTGTGATTTCATCAGTGAACACAAATCCTATTTCATTCCTATTGTTTATACTGAAAAGTTGTCTTCCCTGCAGAGGATGTTCCTGGATGTTGTTGTACTGACTGTGTTGCCTCCAGTTTTAAAGTTCTGCTCTTTGATATATTTTGGTCTCTTGCTGCCATACTTAGAAAACGTTGTGGAGTTTATTAATTTAACAACTCAAAATATAGAATATAATGAAGAAAAACTTAATCACCCAGAGTCTCACTGGCCATTAATCACACATCTTTATTCTCAGGGTGCTTTTTTGAAGCACTTGTCTTTACAAAACATCCCATGGCATAAATCTTAGCTAACACTGAATATTTAATTTTTTAATGTGTGTTCAGTGATTTAAGCTAAATTTTATGTTAATTTTTGCCAGCAACTTTATATACAAGTACAACCTAAAATATATGCTGAGAACAAGGAGGGAAAAAAAATGTGAAACTCCTCTTGATATTCTACATTTATACCTAAATGGAAAAATTCATCTGAAAGAGAAAGGAAGCTAAGCCACAGGAGGTATGGAGGGATGTGGTCAGGATCACAGGATCATGAGACACTTTCTAGCCCCGTGCCTCTCCTCCATTGGCCAAATGCACCATCTGCAATAGTGAGTATAATTTTGTGTCATAAAATGGAGGTAGCTGATTCTACTTGTATTTCCTTGGACTCTCCAGTGAGAGTGAAGGGCCCATCTACCCAGCAGAAGATGGCTTGCCGAGGAGCTTCAGTAGTCCACATCCAGCTAAGCTGGGTACACAGGCCTACTTCACGTCTTTGACATCTGAGGGTCACTATTCTCCGTTTTTTGTTGAGAGTCTGTACAGGTGTCTCAAAAGTGTGTGACCACGTTTGTCATCCCGTTGAAAACATGTGTCTCTCAATTCATGAATGCAGAAAGGGCCTAGATGTATCACTGGGTTTGAGCGATTCCTGTGAGTTGATGTTTTTTGTCACCATGTCTAATAACCTAAATGACTATCCCTGTTCCTTCAGAACCCTGAGAAGTGATTGAGATTTGGCTGAACCTGGCTTGGTAGGATGTGAATTTGGTAAATGGATTTCTGTTGCTTCCATAACCAGTAAATACAAATGTAGTTCTAAACAACAATGATATTTCATATAGGTTGAGAATCTGGTAAAGGTCTCACCGGGCTATGATCAAGGTGTCAGCCAAGGCTGTGTCTTTTTCGGAATGCATTCAAGGAAAATCTGTTTTATGCTCATAAAGGTTGTCATGAAATTTAGATCCTTGTATTTGTTGGGTGGAAGTGCCTCTTTTCTTGTTGAATGTAGACTGAAGTCAGCCTCTTTGGCCACGGATCCCTTCTTCCATTGTCAAAGCATACCATTGTGAGTCAAGTTCATCATATGTTACATCCCTCTGATCCTTTCTTCTGCCTCTCTCTTTCACTGATAAGGATTAATTCCATGGCCACATAAATAACTAGGATCATCCCATGATATCCTGGTCTTTTGTCTCTTTTTCTGTGCAAACAAGTATATTCATAGGCTTCAGGGATTTTGGTATGGATGTCTTCATGAGGTACAACACAACAGATGCTCAGAAATATACTAAAAAGAGCCAATTATCACACCAAAGCTGCTTTCTGATGCTAAGGCAAAGTGGAAGAAACAGTCAGGGACCACAGGCCATGGGATGGGGTCACCTGCAATCAGGGTAAGTCTTCCCTCCTCATTTAAGCCTCTCTGAAGATGCTCGCACAAATGTGCCCAGCAGTGACTATAAATCCAGTCAACTTGAAAATGAAAGTTCACCATCACATTTTCAGTATTGACTCATATACACAGATATTGATGAAATTATTAAGGCAATTCCACATAGTTAAAAGGGATGTTTATTTTGTGGGATAACTCACAAGTGAAGGGATAGGTAACAGGGTCTAGGAAAGGTGTAGCGCAGTCTGGTGGTGTTCTCTGGAGAACTCTGCTCCGTCTACCTCCAGGGTCCAGGAACCAAGAGAGCCAGTGCATCCGGATCTCGGGTGTTCAGGGTCCTCTCTCAGCCCTGCCTTGAAGGCGTGACAGTTATCAAAGCCTCAATGGCGGTTCCAGATCAAAGTTGGAATGGCTACCCACTAGACACAGACACCACACACACAGAGTAGCACAGTGATAACCTGTCCTATCTCCCCTGAGTTCCTAGATGGTCTTAGCCTTTTCTTTCTGTTTCCACAACATTGCAAATACCTTAATTATCCTTAGCCAAAATTGCATTGCCATTGGTTTGCCTCATCAGAAAGCTACAATTTTATCACAGCTTCATATATGATCCCTGGTTGGATGGACAGACAGATACATATGTATTATTATGGGTGTAGTAAATGCTCTAAACACATCTTAAATGCAATTCTTGAAAAGGGCATGTATCACAAGGATCATCATAGGCGTTCTTTTGCCTTACTTTCATGCTTTGCTGAGTACCTGCTTTTTGGAAACAAGAACTCAGGCACTCAAATTCAATACCTTTGAAAAAGTAAAATAGATGTGGAGGCTTTTTAAAAGGCCTCATTTTAATTATTGCCTTTCAGTGAAATAGCAGGACTATGAAGGAAAAATGCATCTTGAGCTTGAGATTTCTTTAGATTTTACAGTGCAAAACCTATCGTTTCTAACACGGAATTTTTAGTTATTTAATATTTCTTTCCTTTTGAAATACTTTTCCTCCCCTAATTGTGATGAGTCATTCAATTAGTTATTAAATCTGTGTGTGTTGTATGTGAGGTGTGTGTGTGGTGTGGGGAGATATATTCTCTGTGTGTGTGTGAGATTGTGTGTGTGGTTTGGTGTGTGTGTGGTATATTCTGTGTGTGGTTTGTTGTGTGTGTGTGTGTGTGCGTGTGTGGTGTATGTGTGTGTGATGTGTGTGTGGTGTGTGTGTATAGTGTGGGGGATATCTGTGTGTGTATGTGTGTATGATGTGGGTTGTGTGTTTGTGGGTCTGTGTATATGTGTGTATATATGTAGGGTGGAATATGTGTGTGTGTGGTATCTATGTATATATGTGTGTATGTATGTATATGGTGGTGGTGGTGGTGTGTGTATGTGCATGGTGGGGGGTGTGTGTGTACATGTGTGTAATGTCTGTGTATATGTGTGTGTATGTGTATGGTGGTAGTGGTTGTGGGGGGGGGCACTTCTCATTTGAACTACCACACAAGCAAACAGAAACAACAAAACCATACAATTCTTTCTTCTGCTTCTGCCTCAGCCAAGTTAGGTGACAGAAGCACGAATTTGGCAAAACTGAAAACCCTGAATCTCTGGGATTCTGAGAGAAATCTGGTCCAAGTTCTTTAGTGCAAGACTTCCAGGCAAACAGAACTGGCCCAGCCCTGGCAAGAAGAGAGCCTTTGTGGAGAAGCCCAGCCCTCAACTTCTTTTCCTGACAATTCTTACATTTCTTTAGGGGCATATTTAGATAGATAACGGTTAGCTTTTAAAAATATCAAGGCACGTTTGTAGGAATGAGTAATCACCTATGGTCATTCTGAGGTAGGCAGTGCTGCCAATTTGAGCAAGACAGCAGAAGTGTGTGCTTAGGAGGTGTGAGCAGGAAAGATTTACGAGACGATCGTTTTCCTGGTATTTAACCGACTGCTTGTGACCTGCCACACCCCGTGATGGACACACGCTATGCTCATTCTGTTTACTTTCCTGTAGCTGAGAAATGTTATCAACTGCAGTGCTGGAGGGACAGCAGCAGTTCAGCTCATCATGTTGTTACATGGAGACATGGTTTGGACAGGGGCTAGGCACTGGATAAGCGACGTACTGCTGAACAAAGCAGTGATGGTTCCTGTCACACTCGAGTGCTCCTCCTGTAAGGCTAAGCTCTACAACCCCTCACTTTAGCAAACCCCTTCACTGCTGTCTAGCTCTCCTTAAAAGTGCACTTCCTGGCCGGGCGGTGGTGGCACACGCCTTTAATCCCAGCACTCAGGAGGCAGAGGCAGGCGGATCTTTGTGAGTTCGAGGCCAGCCTGGTCTCCAAAGCAAGTTCCAGGAAAGGCACAAAGCTACACAGAGAAACCCTGTCTCAAAAAAGCCAAAAAAAAAAAAAAAAAAGTGCACTTCCTGAAATCCAATGTGTTACATTTTTATAGATATCCTAAAAGTCAGTCGATATAAGCACTATTCTGTGTCTTGCATGCAATTCAACATGATTTAAAAAGTTGCTTTCACGTAAGGACGAGTGTGTGTGTGTCTGTGTGTGTGTGTGTGTGTCTGTGTGTGTGTGTGTACACTATGCATATGCAACGCAGGATCCTTGGAAATGGAAACTATTTCTGTTCCTAAGTAAATATTCTAATATATGCTAGAAGTTGCATTTCTGAAGGTGCAGTTTTTCTAAATGGTGGCGAGTAATATTCTGCTTTTCTCCCATTGAGATGCATAGAATATAGTTTAGAAAATTTCATTGTCTTATGACTGCCCTTGAGCTGGCAGATTGTCCTCCAGAATTTTAAAATAGCTACCTCTACTCGGAGAATAGAAATTCCCCCAGAGGACATCATAGTAATCAGGGTAACTTTTGTTCTTTTAAGTAATGTTATAAAGTACAGACTTTGTTTTAAGAGAATAATCATGAGCGATACATAGGGGAAAGTTTCTTTTCGGAACTTGTAAGTTGCTCATTGAGTTGTTTGGCAAGAAACACATGCTGATGCTTCACAATTAGCTCATTTTCTTTCTACTGCTCCACCAATGTGTTTACCACATTTTATCGTCATCTTCAACATGACTCATCTGTTCTGCTCTATAGACTATATTGACAACAGATGAGCATTAATGCATATATCATTCTCAATAAAATGTCAAGTGCATGCAGTAAAAAGTGTTGTGGCTTACCTTTGAAAAATGTTTTATATTTTAATATCTATTTTTAGACCATTCATTTATGAATCATTAATGGGAGTGTCCTAGACTAGGAAAGGAAAATAAGAGTATGCTGTTGGAAGTTTTTAAATTATGAGAGGCTGTGGAGCTAAGTGTTCTGTGTGTTTAAAAAAAAAAAAAAACCAAGTATGTGTTGAGGTTGAGTCTCTGACCCTGAGCTGGAGTCGTAAGTCCTTAATTCTCAAGAAAACACATGGGCTGCAAACATGCTTGAAATTTGTACCCATGTATTAAGAGCCTCAGCCTGTTGGTTCAGCTTTGACAATTGGCTGCATAGCTGTTCTCAAAGCATGGGAACCAAACCAATTCATACTCTAATGTTGGCTGCTGGTCCTTAGCTTAATAATCGTGAAATCACTGCACCACTGCTCTTCAGAATGAAGACTGAACTTTGGATCATTTCTTTTTCACCCTCATATTCCAGCTTGACCAAGAAGAATGTCAGGGCTCCAGGCAGAGTCTGTGAAGCAGCTTCCAAGGATGATGGAGTAAAGACTTGGCTTCAGAATGTGGGATCTGACATCAGGGATGAGGAGTGGGCTGGGATGCTAACCGAAAACAGTAGGCATGTGATAGCTAAGGACTCAGTGGGAGATAGGAGGAGCCAGATGTCAGAATGAGCAAGATGAGCACAAAGAAACAGCCAGGCGGGAGCATAGGGGCCTGGAGTGGGACTGAGTTGAGGATTTGTATCTTGGCCAGGAAAAGAAATTAAACCATACTCTCTTGAGCTTTGAAGCTGCCAGTCCCCAAATTTACAGTTGCCTTCTTTTACTTAGCCATGAGAGTCTGTTTCAGATCTCAGGAACCCAGACCGTGTTTTTACTGGGGAGTGCGGTATTTCTCCATATCTGCTCAGGAAACAATCATATCATGTGGTCAGAGTGGTAGCCTGAATTCATCACAGTCGCCCCATATAATAGCAAGGGCCCTGAAGCTGTGCAAGGATACACAGAGAACCTGAAGAGCAAATGTTGAGGACTGGTCTCTACTGTGACTCAACCATGAGGATGTTTTTCTTCTACAACTGAACTCTCAACATCTTTTGAACAATCCATTAAAAAGGGCTTAAAAGACATACAGCCACTTAAAAAGTTGCTGCTCTTCGTATCAGAGATGTAGATTGGTCCATATGACATCATAAAAAGTCTTAAAACTTCTCCACTTCAATGATAACTTATTTCTCTTCTGTGAGAACCATTCTTCTAGAGAGGGGCTGATGTTGATAACTGGCATCAATCTGTACCAGTATTTAGGCCTTCAAGGAATGGCAGCTCATTCTATACTAACTCTAGATAAACATTTCTTCCTGCCAGCTGGTGGGAAAATAGATGAACTGTGTGGTCCAATGGTTGATCTGATATCCAAACTAGAACAGAAGAATAAATGCTTGCAAAACAAAAATTATAAAATGTTTCTGGATTCACAGAAATGTTTTTAAAATATGCAAATACTGTATTTGGAAAGCACAGTGGATATAATGTCATTATAATGCTGCTTAAAGCTTTTTTGCTATTGAAAACTTGTCAAATAGAGGTTGTAGGACACATATGGGACAACTTCGCTGTCACTGTAAACAGAGTTAGTGATATGGAGGGCCAGGGAATGGGAACTGGCAGCCAGACAGTGGCCTCTGTTTTTTGTTGGCAAAGATAAAGAAGAGCAGATGCAATTATAAATAGACTGATGGCCCAAACCAGGATTACCGGGATAACTCAGTCCACACAAGGTTTGGTTTGATTGAATTTTGTAGATGATTTCATCAATGATTAGCCTAACTTCATTAGAGGGATCTAAAAGCAGAGCCAGCATACGCAGCACATCCAGCAAACCCAGCCTAGCATTTCCTTTTCACTCATTTTCCTTTCTCTTACCCATAGGCATATTTCAGTTACTGACTCCCATGGCTATCCATAGTTAAAGCAGAAAAAGATTAGTAACAAGCTCAGCTTAGAAACTGAAAGAAAATGGACAAGCTAGAGAAGTAGCCATGTTGAACAGTTAAATTATTGCAAGACGTTTTATGCAAATAGCATGCAAATCCAACTCTCTCCTTCTCTCCCTCTTTCTCTCCCTCCCCCCAACTACTCAATGTCACCTCTATTTCTACTTCTCTCTGTAGAACATGAAGGTCTTTGTCTGCATAGCAGGATTTTCCCAGGGGCTAAGAAGTCTTCCAAATAGAATTCGGAAGGCTGATTCCATCCTAAACTAATTTTTTGACATGCTGGTAATCCAAAACCATGGAAAATGTATTCAGACAGCCCCAAGCAGTAGTGACTGGCCCTCTCTTCTCTTGCCATTTCCTAAAAATGAAATTATTGAGTAACAGCTTAGATTAGAAAATTCTTCTGAAGTTTTTTTTTTCCCCTTGGTTTAATTTCAGGTCACTTCTTTGGGCTAGAGCTTGGGAAACTTAAATATCATAAGGAAAGAGATTTGATGCTTTAAAAAAAATCACCACCTAGATATTAATTAGATGTTTGCTTTATTTTCACATAATAAACCTTACAATGTTTATTTTAAAATGACTTTTAAAAAATGATTGTATTTGTTTAATGTGTGTATGTCAACGGGAGTGGCGGGGGGGGGGGGGAGTATAGGCAGGTCACTATAGGGCCAAAGGAAACCAGAAGGGAGCTGAAATTAACAGGCAGTTGTAAGCAGTCCAACATGGGTGCTAGAAATCAAATTCAGGTCGTCTGTGAGAGCCGTACCTCTTTTGAACCACTGAGCCAGCCTCTAAAATTGACCCTTATTTTAAATATAAAGTTATAATTTAAGAACCTTTTTTAGTTTTCAGATTTTATGTGTATGAGTGCATGCCCAAGTATGTCTGTGCACCATATGTGCACAGTACATTCATTGACCAGAAAAGAGCATCAGCTCCTCATGGGACTGGAGTTACAGACAGTCGTGTGTCACCATGTACCTGGGAATTGAACCTGAGTCCTCTGAAAGAGCAGCCAGTGCCCTTAACTTGTAAGGCATATCTGTAGCCCCAAAGAACTTTTATAAATGATGCAAAGGTATAAATAAAGTAATAAAATTTGACATCTAGATCAATTATTTTATTTTTCATCTTCTCTTGTACATTGCTATAGGAAAGCTCATAGTATGATGTTTAAAAAGTAAATTATGTAGTAGTGACAAACCTGTTAGCCAGACCCCTTACGGTCACCTGAGTTTAGATGAAGGGACCATAATATGCTTTCACATTGACCAGAGTGGTGCATGAGCAGTGTGCAAAGAATGTCAGCACACAGTGTCTCAGTCAAGCCTTGAAAGTCTCTATAATGGAAAAACTGTATTTGAAAGTATTTGAGTGAAATCTCTAGCTCGAAGAGCCAGCCTTAGCTTTGCTAAGAATTTGATTGCACTGACATTTTGATGTACCTTCCCCTTTTCTGCGCATACCAAAAGTAAAGATGGGTAAAATATCAAAGGAAAATTGGAAAGAAATATCTATCATCTGCACATGCATCTTCTTGTAGTATTAAGGGTGAAACAGAAACAGCATGGAGCTTCCTGCAGTGGACTGTCACCCAGGAAGTGTTTTATGAACAACTAAAGGAAGAGAGCTTGAAGGTTCCAAATGTAAAGAAATGCAAAACAGGCATGTCCATTACTGTAATGTGATCCTTGTACACTGCACATATGTATTAGATTACCACACCATATCTCATGAATACACACAATTATTACATGTTAACATGTTAAATAAAAAAAGTCAGCTTGCAGACTGATGTTACAGAGACAGGGGCAAAATGAAAAACAGGAGAAAGTACCAAGTTAAGTCAATAATCAAAAGATTAATTTAGTTCTGATCACATAGAAATAAGAATCTAGAAAATGTTTCTTTAAAAGTAAAATCTACTCTGCCATCATAGACAATGATGCTGTGGTCTGGGAACAGTTTGGTCACATAAACTTCAAGGTGGCATTATTGGAAGAATGAGCTAGACTCGAAGAATGGGAAGACTAGTGATATAGCTCAGTTGGTAAAGTGCTTGCCTTACAATCATGAGGATCTGAGTTCAATCCCCAGAATCCACATTACAGACAATGGCATGGCAGCATGTGCTTATAATCCCAGAACTGGGAAACAGGACACAAGTCAACCCTTGTGCTCACTGGACAGACTGTGAAGCTCGCTTGAAGAACTCCAGTCCAGTGAGAAACCCTGTCTCAAAGAGCAAAGTTCCTGAGGAATGTCACTTGAGGTTGTCCTCTGGTCTTCACAGGCACACACATGCACAGCTACCTGTACACACACATTCACACCCACATACACACCCACATGCCAAGAAGTAAATTTTAAAATGTGTCTGTAAAAATGGTGACAATCATGAACACAGGCATTCTTAAATGAACCAAGTGGATGGTATACACATGGAAACTTTACACCTGATGTTGAAGAATGAAATTCAAACTGAACCAAACTCAAAAGAGAACTGAAAATATTAAAGAAATACTAAATCCACACATGATAGAGTTAAGAGTTAATCAAGATACTAAAAGTATGAGAGAGAAAGATTGTGGCTTTAGCTGTATTAAAATTAGCAGGAGAAAGAAAATATTGAACTCCTTAATAGCAGTAGAATAAAACAAGAGGATTGTGTCAAGGTGTGGAGAGTAAGCCTCTAAGAGTGAATAACAGAGCAACCTCTGTCCATGCAGAAACTAAGGTTTGATAGTAATTACATAGTAAATGCAAGTTTTAATCTCACCTACTACAAACTAAAGAACAGACTTAGTAATAATATTTTAATATACTACACATTTTAAATTTAAAAAACTTTGACAATAAGGGAATTTTCTTCCAATTAATTGAGGTTTTTTTTTAAACCAACCAAACTTTTTATAAACAAAGAAATGTCTGAAATTCTATCCCAATTTTTTTTCTTTCCTTCCAAAAGATACTTAAGAAAAATGTTTGGAACTGCCATAACATCTGGTATCCCTAGGGAAGAAATGACATCATAAAAAATTCCTAGAGAAAAAGAATAACAAGGTTTAAAGCGCACATTGAATTTCAGAATTTTTTTTTTCTTTCAGCTGTCAACATTTTCCCCTCTGTTGAGCTTTTAAGATATATTTCATTTTGTTATTACAAATAACTTTTCAATTATGGCTAACCTCTGTGAAATTTTGAGTTTTAAATCATTGTTGTTATCTAAGTGGCAGTTTACTAAAGTGCATAGAAAGGAGAATAAAGAACCTAGAGACATATTTTGGAAGCTAGCAATTCTTGTCATCACTTGAGTGTCACATAAATACTTTCTAGTGATGAGGGACATTTGTAGGTGGGATTCTTCTCATCCAACAGGTAAATTGTTCTTCCCTCTAGAGATCTAAAATTTCTGCTTTTGGAGTAAAATGGAGCATTGTCTGGTTTTAGCAAGGAGATGAGCTGCACAGTGTCTGTGATGTGAGTTAACTCAAAGTATTGATCAGGACTGAGATTTCCTTTAACCCTATCATAGCCAGTCAGCAAAATATGTTTTGATATGTTTTATTACGCACCCAGGGCTGCCAGATGACTCTTAGCAACAACAGAACCTCAAACCGATTCAACTTTCTCTCTGCAAAAATGGAGGCAATGATTATTGCCACTCATTTGTGTGTGTGTGTGTGTGTGTGTGTGTGTATGAAGATTAATCTTTAAAAAGCAAGGGCTGAGCTACACTGTCTGCTGTGGACTACTCCTCATGGCTCACATTGTTATGGTAATTAGTTACAGGCATCCAGTGGAATAAGTACTTCCAAAACTGTGAGAGCTTCGTCAGCTTGGCACATGCCAGTAACTCTTTTGGCCTATTTGATGTAAAATTAGAATTCTCTTGTCATTCCAGTTTTTCAAAGACGAAATATAAGACAGAGAAAACACTTGTTATTGTATAGATACATTAAAGGATTAGGGAATTGTCTTATTTCTTATTTTGCAAATACAGTGAAGGCAGATTCATACAGAAGGAATTCAGTATGAAATTATGACTGAAGTGAAAAGAACTTAGGAACGCATCTTTGGTTGCTGTATATATTCTCCCTAAGTCTCATGCATGCCTGCAAATGTTTTCCAAATCTCCTTTTTTAAACAAAAGTATTGTTCCGAATAGTTCTTGCCTTCAGTTGGTTTGAAGGAATCATGCTTGATTGTGGTCGATTATGTTTTGGACCAGAGTGGTTATAAAACCCACGTGGAAGGTCTTTAAACATCAACCCTCAACATAACCCCAAGCAAATCTCGGTACCCAAATCCCAACTTCCCTTTCGTGTGGCTAGAGGGAATGCTTTCATCTTGCTTATGAACAGTAAAGTTTGAATAAATGAAGGATTTTTGAGAAAGCTGGAAACAAAGTATATCTAATATTGGATTGTTATTGGTAGCAAGGACACTGTACCATGCAAAGCCACTGTCCTCCTTCTACTTCCTACTCAGTGGACTTAGAAAAGTGCTTGTTCCTCTTCCCCCAGACACTGTATGTCTGCATACAGTCTGCCCTGCTGTGGTTTTCTCTTCGGGGCATACCCCAGTGAGCAGTCCCATCATTTTGCGTCTGTCTCTCAGCACTTTGCTACATCTCAGTTCTGGAGATAGAATCTAGGACTGCACACAGGTGTCTACTGCGGAGCCTTGGCCCGGCTCTAGGGGCTTCTGCTCTGAAACAGCTGCAGCTTTCTTCCAGAATAATTTAGGCCTGTGGTAGCCTGTATATTCACATGGCTTCCCTACCAGTTGCCAGATGTTCTAGTTCCTAGCTTCCTTTTATTCAACCACACACAGCTCTGGTCTTGACATGGCTGAGTTTCTTTACCGAAGTTCCAAGTCTTCTCTTATTTAAAACCCAGAGAGTAGCTGGGCAGTGGTGGTGCATGCCTTTAATCCCAGCACTTGGAAGGTAGAGGCAGGCAATCTCTGTGAGTTCGAGGCTAGCCTGGTCAACAAAGTGAGTTCCAGGAAAGGCGCAAAGCTACACAGAGAAACCCTGTCTCAGAAAAAAATAAAAAATAAAACCCAGTGTCGTGAAAATATGTCTCTGTTTTAAAGGTTTTGGGGTTTAGCTCAGTGGTAGAGCACTTGCCTAGCAAGTGCAAGGCCCTGGGTTCAGTCCTCAGCTCTGAAAAAAAAAAAAAAAGACAACATTAAAGGTTTTATCATCAGTCAAACTTCCAATCTGAACATTTTATTGCATGAGAAAATCACACCGGTCCTGGGGTGGTAACTGCGGGTGACGTCTGGTGAGCTTCCTGGTCACTGGTGGCTTCGACCTCGGTATTCAATACCCTTTAAGAATTAAGCTCTTTTGGTTATTCTGTGTAACTTGTAACTCTCTGGCTGATGAAGAAGCAGCCACTTTAAGGATGTCTGGAGCCAACACCTAGCAGTTTTGCTTGTGCTGGGGTGCTGAGTCCTTTCCCCTGGGCAGCAAGGAGAGGAGTGATGATGTGTATAGTGTGTTTCTTCTCCACATTGCACAAAGCCACGAGAGTTGTTGGCAACTCTATCAGCACCTTTTGTGCCTCATCTTTCTCTTTGTTGATAACATCCATTGTTGTGCAGTCTTTGAGCTGGTGCGTCACCACCAAGACCCGCTTGCCGCCGGGAGAACACTCTGAGTGGGACCTCTGGGGCAGCAGATACCACATCAGTGCTCCTGTCACAGTGGTCAGAAAACAGAGCCCTGCCGTGAGGCAGAATGTGTCTTCCTGGGACTGACTTCTAAAGCCTGAAATGTTTTCCTGTAATGTCCCTTCACAGTAGTTGGCCGATCCATTTGATCCATTTCCCAGGCCTTGGGTTTGGTTTAGAAGAGCGAAGGCAAGGATATCAGGATATGGGAGCCGGTCTGTTTAATATGGGCTGAATGCTTGCCTGGAGGGAACGTGTCCTCAGGGGCTTCTGCTTTTCTGCTTGCTGTGCAAATCCTGCTTTGGATTCTCTCTCTCTCTCTCTCTCTCTCTCTCTCTCTCTCTCTCTCTCTCTCTCTCTCTCTCCCTGTCTCTCTCTCTCCCTCCTTCCCTCCCTCCCTCCCTCCATGCATCTGCATTCATTTTTCACATTTTAAGCAATATACTGAACTCTAATCCATGGTTTAAAATGTAAACTTCCTAAACAGTGTGAGCCATCTGACTTGAATGCTAATGCCCTTCCTGTGCTAAAATTCACACCTTTAGAAGGAACTGGTGTCAGGCATGTATCGCGGTTCACACCTTTAGAAGAAGCTGGTGTCAGGCATGTATACTAGTTCATCCCTCAGAAGAAACTGATGTCAGGCATGTATACTAGGTCACACCTCAGAAGAAACTGGTGTCAGACATGTATACTGATTTACACCTTAGAAGAAACTGGTGTGAGGCATGTATACTGGTTCACACCTCAGAAGAAACTGGTGTGAGGCATGTATACTGGTTCATACCTCAGAAGAAACTCGTGTCAGACATTATACTGATTCACACCTTTAGAAGAAATTGATGTCAGACATGTATCCTGGTTCACACCTTTAGAAGAAACTGGTGTCAGGCATATATACTGGTTCATCCCTCAGAAGAAACTGGTGTCAGGCATGTATACTGGTTCACACCTTAGAAAAAACTGGTGTCAGGCATGTATACTGGTGCCCAGTACCTTTGTCTGGGTGTTGAGTTGTGTGTCTCATCTCTGGTTGGATGATGTAAAGCTTTGTCCCAGAGAAGACAAAAGGAGGGAAGGAAGACAATAATGATGTGACTGATCTACATCTTATGCTTTGGATATACCCTGTTCCCCACAGGCTCAGGCACTGGAGTAGTTGTTCTCTATCTAAGAGTGTTGCTTTGGGAGATTGTGAAGCCATCAGGAAGTTGGTCTCAGCAGGCAGGTGCAGGCCCCTGGAGACAGACCCTGAGGGTTAGCGGTTCTTGCTTCTGGTTCGGTTTTCTGTTTCCTGGTCAGTCATTACCACGGGAGAAACAGTGTCTGCAAATGTCGTCCCCTGCAGACAGGGTTGTCTGAACTGCTGTGGGTTCCCTCCATGACATGCATGGAGGTGGCGATCCAAAAGAACCCCTCCTCCCTCCTTACGTTGCTTCGTTCAGATATCAGGTCGCAGCAGTGAGAAAAGTAACTAGTACAGTCTGCATGAAAATGTCATAAGGAAACCCATTATTCTGCATGCAAACAAAAAATAATTAAAGAAGATTCCACTCCCTGGCATGATGGGTTGATTCCATGACACCCCCTACCCCCACCACCCCACCTCTGATCAGTCTTGACATGTCCTGCACCAGAGGGTACCTTTCCATGCCAAGTGATTACAGTTATGATGTGCTTTGCTAGATAGAAATAAACTACACACAGACACACACGCAGAGACAGACAGACAGACACAGAGATAGGGAGACAGAGATGTAGGACTTGAAATTTTCTTTAGCTCCAGAACTCCCCAGACAGCTCTCCAGCTCCACAGTGGAAACAAACCAGTTTAAAAAAAAAAAAAAATGTTGCTTTCTAAAGTATTGGGTGGTTTGTTACTAAGCAACAGCCAATTGATGCACCTGTTAAAGGACTCTAGTGCCTTCCCTAAACAGGAAGAGAGCCCTCCAAAAGCCCTTCTCTGAGTCTCTGAAATCACATCCACAGTAGCTTGAAGAAATTGATCATATCCTTAAGTGTGATAGGACTCAAGCACTGTATTGGATCTAAATGAAAAAAAAAATGTAACAGATATTTTAGTCAATTTCAGTTAATTGTTGTTGGAGAGGTCTCAGCATAAGGATTTGTCTGTGCCTTTCACCTGCCCCTGATCACAACAAAAGGAATTGAGAGTTTTTGGGAGACACTAGGAAAGAAGAAACACATTTTCACATGAAGGATAGTTACAAAGGCCATCTTTAATTTGCTTGAAGAAAGGAAATGGATAGAAGGGATATTTTATACTCTTGTGTTTTGTCCTCTCAGAGAAAGAAATATTCTAGTTATTTTTGCTGACAGGAAATCAGTTGAACATGTTTTAATAGCCAGCTTCCCGTATAAGTTTTACTTTCATGAAACTTGATATCAGCTGTTGTCAATATTTTGATACAATGATTAGTGTCTTGCTTCTGACAGAATGTTACCTGTTAGATGAAAATCAGAAGTGCCTTTTTAATTGTAAACTTCCTATGGAGACAGAATTTTAACAACCCAGTCCAGCTTGACCCCTTCCTTGTGAGTTGGCCTAGTTATTCAGGAATTCCTCTCTAGAGGGCACCAAATTGCCGCCGCTCAATGTTTCCTACATTGGCTGTTGGCCCCATAAAGTCACATGAGATTGGGAGCCCTTGATCCCCAGATTTGAATGGTTTTGTAAATCTATCAGCAGTCTTCCCTTAAATGTGATGAGTACAAAATTTACTGGGAATATTCTGTGTGAGTGTTATGGCACAGGAGAGCCTGTGAGAGAACATAATAATGTCCTGTTAACATGGTCACAGCAAGCTGTTCAATTCAGTTCTACCTCGAGTTTGAGGGGGTACCAGGTAAACACCAGACATCGCTCAGATAGTGGGGAGTCAGGTGGAATGGTAGGGTGCACTAAGTGGGCCTCTGCTTCCAGTTGGGGTGTGTCGTTTATATACCCCACCCCTTAAACTTCACTTTCATCTCTAATACAGATGGAAAGTAATCATACAGATTCTATAGGATTACAGAACCTCCCCAAATTCTGCCATAATATGCCATCTCTGTGATTCATGATCTTCAGTGCATAATGACTCCTGCAGACCTTAATAGAGGAAGTAGGATGAGAGTTCCCAACTGGTAATTTAATGGAAATTTAGGTAGTTACCCTGTGAAATTTGGGTGATGATCTGGTGCCCCCTAGGGAGAAATGCTTGAATGAGTAGGTTGACTCATAAGTTGAACATTGAGCATGAATGCATTAAAATGGTTCAATTCTGTTTCTATAGAAACTTTGCAACTAAAAGGAACATCTGACTTTCATATAAGATGTAATATAATACCAAAGTAAACACAAATTGCTAAACAAAATATTTAAAAGATGGCACAGAAGATTCTAAAATTTTGAGGGGAAAGAGCCAACTAATTATTGAAAAGGATAAATACTCACAAAGATGTTTTGATCTCCTTAAAGCACTCATTTTCTTAGTCTGCAACACTGGTATAATACTGCTCATGGGAAAACAATTGTTAATGGCTGAAGACCTGCAGCACTACACATGACAAAAAAAAATCTTTGCTCAAGACCTGGTTATTGCATGTATGATAGGTGAACAGTTCCATTCTGGGTAATGTTTGTGTTCTAGGACATTCATGATGATATTGAGTCAGAAAAGACCTCACGATCTTCCAGCAGTGGCTTTAAGTCTACCCTTTTGAGGTATATTGAGCATGCCATGTTACCATGCACATAAAGTTTCTTTTGGTTCTGCCGCACCACTACAAGAACAGGCAGCAATAGAGGCTCTTAAAGAATGGAGTTCATATTACTGGCTATGACCATAGCTTTTTTTCAGTTTAAAAAATTATGTATATGAGTGTTTGCTTGCATGTTTGTATGTGAACCACATGCATGCAGTGTCTAGAGAGCTCAGAGCCCCTGGAACTGGACTTGTAGGTGGTTGTGGGCCATCATGTGGATGCTGGGAAACCTCACTCAGGACCTCTGCAAAGGTAATGTTTTGAACCTCTGAGCCATCTCTCCAACTCCTCCCACCTTAAAATTTTTGAAAATAATTGTAGTGTCTTCTCTAGGCTTATCTTTTCAGAGGTAGCCATGCTTCTTTGTGCTACCTTTGCACATTTTTCAACATCATTACTTCCCTTGCAATGAGTTGCTATTTGTCCTACACGTGTTATTCTGTCTTCGGGAACCAGTATTCAAAGTGTAATCAGGGACAAGAAAGCCTTATTGTCTCTTTGTCTTAAAATTTAACTACATCTTGTTTACTTCTTTATCTACTTATTGTAAGTGGGTGTGGGTGTGTAGGTGGGTTTGTATCATGATGTGCTTGTGGACAGCTTTCAGGAGTTGGTTATTCCCCTCTGTCATGTGAACCCTGGGAATTCGATTCAGGTCATCAGGCATGATGACAAGTACCTTTATCTCTTGAGCCATCTTGTCAGCCTATTCTTCATCTAAAACACTATTGTGTGAATACATCTTAACATTCTGTTCCCTACTGAATGCTAGTCCCTATTGATGCCCAAGTATTTTGACAAATACACCATTGAATAACATCTTTCCTCTCTATATTGGCCATTTTTTTCTTTACTCAAATCAGCATCTCGTTGTAAGGCTTCGCTGAAGAGCAGAGCTTTAGACTTTGCTTGCATGTGAGAACATGAAGGATCCTGGTTACATCAACCTACTGCTAGCAGCTTCATGCTAGCATCAAACGTGTTTGCATGGCCAAGCCTTGGGTTTCACTCATGCATCTGTTTAAAGTAATGGCTTCCAGAGAACCATGATGCTCGCTGCCATAAACCTCCCTCCAGCAGTGTCTAGAGGAACAAGTTGGACCTTATCATATGCCATCATGAAATTCAGACAATCTTCCTATCTCAGGCTAAGGAAAAGGGAAACAAGTGTATCGTGACCGGATTTGGTCTCCGTGATCTCTGCTGGTTTCTGGTAACCTCTGTTTCCTTTCCCACGAGCTGACAAACCATCTTGCCACTGCATCCTCTACAACGAAGCAGAAAGTAAGATGACAGATCCAAGACTATACTCTCACTTCTTTTATAAATTCTGTATGTACCATGCATTCCCAAGTCTCTAGAGTCTCTCCACATATCCTCAAAGCCTCTGTGTGAGTTCTCTCACGCCCACCAGATAATCTGTTGGCCTTGGCATCTGGGTCCTCCTGGCTGCCAGTGTGCTGTTTTAATTGGGGACCTTGTTTTATCTCGTCTCAAATTTAAACTTTTAGCACAGATCACTGAAGAGGTGCTGGGAACAGCAAGGCAGCCTGTTCTACTTGGAGTGTGAAATCACTATTTTTACTCCTGGAGAGTTCAGGGGGTTTATACATTACACCATTCTGTTGGGATGTAGTAAAATCTCTAGCTCATGATGCAAAGGTTTAAAGTTTGCTTTTTCTAACCAGAATGTGAGGTCTCATTTCTCAATTTGCTTTCAAATCGACTGTAGTATATCTAATGACCTCCTTTCTAAAATTAGTTTCACGAGAGACTTTGATTTATTTGAGACTCTTTATATGTTTAACTTAATGTTCATCCTCCATTGTACTATTGCCCAGCATGAGTAAAGACGATTATACTTATGATTAGAGAAATAAAACAGGTCCTTTGGGGGCCAAGTATAGAACTGTCTTATCCCTTGGTTGGGAAGCTGGGCCACACATGAACTGAATTGCTGGTGTACGGACTCTAATGGCTCTTCTAATACAAACAAAAATTGATTCTGGAGGCAGGAAGCTGCAGAATGAGGCTGCCCTGAAACTCTGCCTCAGCACACATTCAGCATTCTTGATTCCCTCTTCAGGAGACCGGTGCTTTGTAGACTGGAAACCCAGCATGTGGCTTTGATTAGAGCAGAGGTGGAGTGAGGAACCTATAGGTAGAACATAACCCCACTTCCATGGTAATGCTAGCTGTGCAGCTCTGGAAAGTTAGCTTAACCTCTCTGAGCTTCAGGTTTCTCAACTTTAAGGATGCACGAGTTTCCTTTGTCTGCTGTAGCCAATGACCGCCCCAGATGGCTTTATAATAACTGAAATTTGCCCTGTCATAAGCCAAAAGCTGAAAGCAAGTCAATGGGTCTACACTCTCTCAGGCAAGAGACTGTGATGCCTCACTCAAGATCTGTAGCAGCACCAGGAATTTCTTGAGTTGGACTGCATGAATCTAGTGTCTGCCTCCATCTTCACAAGGCCTTCTTCTCTTCTCTTCTCTTCTCTTCTCTTCTCTTCTCTTCTCTTCTCTTCTCTTCTCTTCTCTTCTCTTCTCTTCACTTCTCTTCTCTTCTCTTCTCTTCTCTATGAATCTTCTGCTCTTCATGATTCACTGTGCTCTTACCTTCAGACCATAGTTCATGTCTAAATACAGGTGTTTCCAAAGACAGCCCACATTCTGTGTTCTAGAGATTAGGCCTGGCAAGTTATGAGGGAGAGGGTACTACTTAGCCTACTATAGTGGTAATGAGATATTTGTATCGTACATTAAATAAAGAAGTGGGAAGCATACGGGCAGCTTGAGAAATGTTAGTCATCATTTTTCTAGTTATTAAATATCCCTTTGTTTTGCTATTATAACACTTACTTTTAGGAGAGGAGACTGCCTCTAACAGGAGGCTCTGCTGTGACTCACAAATGAGCAGCTATGAGATTCCAGTTTGGTTGTTTCAAACAGAAGGAAAATGTTTCATTCTCCCACAGGTTAGAGATCCTTGACCTTATTTTGACAGTGTAACTACATGTTAGAGAACTTGTAAAATACAGTATTCCTTGTAGATTTAGCAAGCTGGAAAGCCATTCATGCTCAGCAATGTTAATGAAATATAAACACTGCTCTGTAGAATGTAACACAAAGACAGTCATTAGAAACAACTTTTCATTCAAAAATAAAATAAGTGAAGTTTATTTCTGTGTTTGGGATTTGCCTTTGTACACACAATTCTTTGTTTTTTCGAGGGTCCTTTGTAGCAAAGGCTGACCTCAAACTCCATATATTGTGGAAGGTAATCTTGAACTTCTGATCCTCCTACATCTACCTCTCAAGAGTTGGGATTATAGGCTGTGGTGGTTTGAATAAAAATTGCCTCTGTAGGCTCGTATATTTGAAGGCCCTGTCACCAGGGAGTGGCGCTTTTTTTTTTTTTTTTTTTTTTTTTGACAAAGATTAGGAGGCGTGGCCTTGTTGAATTAGGTATGGCCTTGTTGGAAAAAAATGTGTCACCAGGGTTGGGGTGGAGGGGCTTTGAGGTTTCAAAAGCCCATGCTAGGCTCAGTCTCTCTCTGCCTGTGGGTCAGGATAAATGCAGAACTCTCAGCTACTTTTCCAGCACCATGCCTGCCTGCCTCTATGCTCCCTGCCATGATGATAATGGACTAATCTCTGAAACTGCAAGCAAGCTCCCAAATAAATGCTTTATTTCTTAAGAACTGCCTTGTTCACGGTGAGTCTTCACAGCAGTAGAACTCTGACTGAGATATAGGCATGCACTCACACCTCCAGTTGAATATAGTGCTTCCTGCATACTCGGCATACATACTCTACTGAGCTACATTCCAAGCCCAAAATAACCTTCATTTGTTTAACCATGAACTCAGTAAACTCAGGGAGGAAGTATTTCAAGATTATGGATCTCTTCCCTCTCATGGAGTGAAACATTTTGCTGGGATAGTTCTCATACAATACAGCACTCTGGTGAGTGGGTGTGACAAAGATGTTTATCCCAAACACTGATTCAAAGATGTCACCTTCCTAAATGGGTTACTGCCCTCAAAATAGATGTGGAATGTGTAGCTCACACAGCTTTCCCTTTAAGGGTTTTGGGTTTTGATGTCATCGTCATCATCATCATCGTTGTCGTCGTCGTCGTCATCATCATCACCATCATCATTATCATCATCGTCATTATGTCATTTGTTGTTGTTGTTGTTGTTAGTTGTTATCTGCCCACCTGGTGCAGACCACACTGATCTGGCCATGCCAATGCTACAGTGGGTACTGTCTAGGACAATTTCAGCTCCTCCCGTGGTGAAAGCTGTGAGAAACAGGGGCTGTCACTAGTTCCTTTCCATCTGCATATGTGGATATCAATGACTAATGGCCTGAGTGTATGAGCATCCTCCTGAAATGTGGTGTGGCCATTGCCAATGTGGCAAGTAACACTAAAACGCTGTGTTTCAATATTCTTATGAGTTCAGGAGAACTGAACAATTGATCAAATCTCTGCCAGGAAAACCAAAATATTAATTATATGTCTGTCAATAATGTACTCTTAGAAGTAGAAGCAGTTTCTACTTCTCACTGAGAAGGTTTGTTGTTGCATGCTGTTACTGCCCTTATCAGCGGTGCACTGGGGATCAAAACTTGGAGGAATGAGAGCTTAGGTAAATGGCATTGGAGACAGCAGTTTGCTTTCTTTTTTATTTATTTATTTATTTATTTGTTTGTTTATTCATTTATTTATTCATTTATTTATTTTACAATACGATTCAGTTCTACATAACAGCCACAGATTCCCTTGTTCTCCCCCTTCCTGCCCCCTCCCCTTCCCCCCAGCCCACCCCCCATTCCACCACCTCCAGATCAAGGCCTCCCCCGAGGATTGAGATCGACTTGATAGACTCAGTCCAGGCAGGTCCAGTCCCCTCCTCCCAGATTGAGCCAAACGTCCCTGTATAAGTCCCAGGTTTCAAACAACTATCTCATGCAATGAGCCCAGGACCTGGTACCACTGCCTATCTTTCTTACAAGGCAATAGGACAAGACTGCTTGTGCTTGAAGCGTCCTCTCTCCGTGGACACCAGGGGGCGATGCTTATGTGGAAAAGGCCAGAGTATTTACCTTCTAAGGCTGTTTGCTTTAAGGAACTTATTATCCGTTTTCTACCCATATCCGTTACCCAACATTCAGGACCTAGAGCGAATAGCTTCTAAGAAACCACATCTAAACCTCTGAGCGGAATTAACTGGCCCTCCATAGCCACTGTGGTGTGAAAGTTTTCTAGCCTCTTTAGAATTCAAGTGTTAAAATCTGAACACCGAGGCAATTTAACCAGGAGGAAGGGTTTGGAGTCTGATTATTACAGGGCAGAGTCCTCATCAATGGAATCAAGCCCGAGGCAGCTCTTTCCAGCATGTGAAGACACAGACATTGACATCTGTGACCCTGAAAGCAAACTCCTCTCCTGACTCTAAATCTAGGACTTCTTTATCCACTGGAAATATGAGGAATGAATTTATATTGAGTATGACACCTTGTTTGTGGTAGCTATGGCAGTCGTAATGGAATGAGCTTTGTCTTTCCATAGTTCGGTGATTAAAACTCAGAAGATAACATACCAATGCCCATAAAAGTCCTCATCTGCCTTTTGTTGACATAAAATAGCTTTAAGCCATTTTTAGTAGACTGGCTCTTCAATTAGCAAATTCTGAGCCAAATGAACACATTTTCTAGTGGTTTTTCTCCCTAGTAATAGCTTGAGTTCTCTGTGCCTTTCTCAGAGGCACTAGCTGGCCCATGTCAGTCCCTTTATCCAGCCCTGCTGTTGACATGGACTTCCTTGAAACACTGTGCACGTGTTGAAATTCTCTTGGCCTTCTGACAGGAGTGGCACTATTACTTTCCATGAAATGTTGGCAGAAAATGCTCAGAACAATGCAGTGACTTCTTCCCTTATTGGGGTGTTCTCTATGAAGTTTTCCATGAAGGGTTTCGATAATGATTGTAATGATTCTGTAAAGATTATGATGAACAAAGCATTTATTTCTAGATGCTGGGAAAACCTTAAAATTCAGGAATCTTCCCTTGGATTTGTTTTTTTTTTTTTTAACCAGCAGGAGATGATTAGAAAGTGCATCAGTGAAACTACTGAAGTCAGTTTTCTATGATGTGCAAAACTGGGGTGTGTGTGTGTGTGTGTGTGTGTGTGTGTGTGTGTGTGTGTGTGTGTGACAGGGAGAGAGAGAGAGAGAGAGAGAGAGAGAGAGAGAAGTGATCTCAGTGCTGTTTCACAGCTGATAAGGCATAACCCTGTGGCTTCAAAAGGCTCACGTGTGTCTTCCTTAGAGACAGCAGTGTTTTTGCATAAAAGGAGTATGAAATTGAAAGTCACATTCTTTCCCCCTTGAAAACACTGTGATTTCTCTGTCCCAAGGTCACTTGTGAGTCTAATACTAATTGCTTTAGTGCCCTGTGACATCAGACAGAATGCAGTCTGAAGAATGATCCAAGGGATGCTATGGTGCTACACATGATAATGCTTTCACCCCATGGCTGAGCTTTTCTGAGCCTTTGCTATGCTGTGCAATATGGATTAGTGTCCACTGTTAGGTTCTGTAAAATTAAAACTCTTGGGTTGGGACCCTGGGAAAGGTTGCTTTTTTACACTTAAGTTTTTCTTTATCAACGTTATTGCCAACAAATCAGGCAACATTTTAAAGAATCCATCAAAGCAAATGATATCTATGCATAATATTACCTCTTGATAATTTTTTTTAAATATTTGCACCAATTTATAAGCTGCTGTCTGTTTCTCTGTGTGCATTACTCTAGTCTCAGGATACACAGGACAGTATCCACCAGCACCCTGTAAATACTAATTCAATGAGGAAGGGAAGAAAGAGACAGCAGAGGAGAGCTGAGATGCCAGTGTCATAAATTCGAATATCACTTCCTGCAGTGGCATTGCTAATGCCATCCTAGGGACAACTCTCACAAGAAGTTTAACTGTGAGGTTCAAGCACAACACTTTGTAGGGGAAAGTGCATCTGAGAACTCCCACAATCCCTTTTCTGTATTAAAACCATTTCCTGGAGCTGATCAGCACCTCTTTGATGGAATTGAGTGTTGGTAGCAGACACCCTTGGGTTGAGAGTAAAGGACAAAGGATGAAGGGAAGAGAGGGTCTATAGATAACTTTTTTCTGCTGTTTGCCAATGAGGGAAGGCCAAAGAGTGTCACAGAAATTTCAAGGTTAAAAGGGATGTTATTTTGTTTATTCTGTATGGGGGAGAAGATTCAGGGCTATTTATCAGGAAGAACCAGTAGAGGGGAGGGCAGTGATTGACAGAGTGTGACCCTGGAAGACAAGAGTTCATAGAAGTGGGGCTGAAAGCGCAAGAACTTCCCTCTCATCAGAAAAAAAAAAGGAGAACGTGGGGTGGATATATGTAAATATTTTAAGAGAGCAACGATCATACAAATAACACTACAGTGTGGAGCCAAGAAATCCCAGATGCTTCTGAGACATTTTGGGGATATGTGTTTGCTACTCATTCATTCATTTTCATTCAGCTGTTGGTGTTGACTCACATACCAGCCCCAGAGGCAAATTTTTAAAGAAATATATGAAAACCTTATAGTAAGTAATATTCTAACTGGGAATGGGAAGCAGGTCACTGTTTGTCCAGTCCCCTTCATTTTGTTCCTGGAAAGTAGCAGCCACAAGGAGGGGGTGATATTAAGAACTGAGATATTTGAAACATGAGAACATATGTGCCAGTCATTGGGAAATCTGACAGTGTAGAAGAATTTTACAGCATTGGAACCTGACATGAGAGAAAACACAGAAAAGAGGCAGCTGAAGCAAGGCATCTCTGCTTGGCAGAATGTGTCCATATCTTCATGCTGACATAATCACCTTCTGCTTCCTCTCCTTTCAGTTTCTTTATTGTTTTTTCAGTCACCAGTCTTCCCTCTGTGGGTCTCCCTTCAGGTCTAGCATCATCTAGTCCTGAGCCACATTCTCTTGGAGCCAAAAGTCTCTCTGAGTTTCTCTTTCTGTTGTTTTCTGCCTTGTCTTTGAAATAGTCTTTCAGCAGAACTTCTTGGCCAGGCTGTCTAGCAACAAGCCCCCAGGATATACCTGTTTCTGCTCCCCAACATTGGGTATCTACATCCAAAACTAGAGGGAAGGCTACAGGAAGTGAGTGAAAGAGTGATGCGTCTCATATACAGACAGGCAGGAAGACCTTGTCTGCTGGCACTGGGCATGAACCAATAACCTCTTCCCTGGAAGAGAAGCTTTCAACAGACATTACCAGTAAGGATTATTGGCTAAATCATGCTAACATGGAAGCTACTAGAAAGAGGCAACCTTGATATAGGTATATTTTAGTGACTTTTTCTGTGGATGCTTCCCACTTTCACTTTATAGGCTGTTTATTTATTTTTTAAAATCATGCCAGATATGATGGCATGCACTTTTAACTCCAGTCCCCAGAAGGCAGAAGCAGGTAGATCTCAAAGGCAGCTTGGTCTGCACAGCTGTTTCAGGCTTGCTGTAGCTACATAGTGATACCCTGTCTAAAAATAAATCACATACACTGAATGAATTTCACAATGATATATATATAGCACATTGCCTCTGGTATTGAGAGCTGTGCAGAGATCCATGGACAGTAACAGCTAGCCACAGTACACTCCTGAGTGTCTCTTCATCCCTCTGTTGGGTGGCAACCAGACCCTGGCTAAGATTCAATTGAGGTAATTTTCAAAGTAGTTGAGATTGCATCTTGATTATATACATGTTTCTAAAACCCTAAGAACATATGCAGCTTGATTTGGGCAATGTTTCGTGCATCCTTGTTCAAGGGATTTTCAAGGCAGAAGCAATGCTAGTCTGGTGGCCATGTGTCCACTCCCTTCCCATAACCAAGAAGTCTCAGAGAGAAGTTCCACTTGAGCTGTGGCTTTGCCATCTGGCAGCTTGGCATTGTACCTTTGTTGAGTGGAAGACAGAGAAGGCTTAGGGGAGGGAGGTGGGAGACACTTTCCATGATCAAATTTCAGTTCTCTTTCCTTGTGAAAAATGAACCTTCTTCCTGTTTGTTCTCTTCAGTACTTGAATAGAAAACAGGATACCGACGACACGTTGCCTAAAGGGTAAACACCAACATCCTGCATTCTGCCTTGCATTCTTCTCTTCTCAAATGCTGGAAGCCAGAGGCTCTCTCCACCCACTACCGGACATTTCTGCTTTTGCTTGACTTCCAGTGCCATTGGCGATGGAAAGGCACATCGGTTTCACTGACCAAGTGACTGAAGTCTATGGGTGTTTCTCAGTGAGCTCCTAAATTGTAGGACTTCTTCCACTGGGCTTTTCCTATCACACACATCTGGTTGGATGATCTCATTTATTCATCATCACTTAAGAAGTACCCTCGTTTAAGAAGTACCCTTGAAGGTGGGGATGGATGGGGCTGGGGGGGAAGGCTGAGGAGCGGGAGGTGAGGGGAATCTGTGGTTGGTATGTAAAATGAATAGAAAATCTCTTAATAACAACAACAACAACAACAACAATAATAATAATAATAATAAAAAGAAGTACCCTCACCCCTGGTCTTCCACCACCTCAGGTAAGAGTGAAGGCCACACGGCCTCTTGAGGAACAACATTGGCTTCACATGCCAGCAGAATAAACTAGATTTATTAAAACCAAGAAGTTTTCAATAGAAGGTGAACATTACCTTATGACTACCCATGCCCCCATTCTTGGCTAAATCTTGGCTTGTCCTGTTTCCTTGCAAGTATCTTAATCTAGGGTTTGTTGGCCTCTTCCCTTGAGTCTGGCAAAGAGCAAAGCTCTGGTGTGCTCAGGTTCCCAGCTTCCCCATCTCCAGAGTTGATTTGGGAGAACACTGGAGGCTTTGAAGACTGTCATCTTTATGTTTGAAAAGCAGCTCATGACTATTGTAAACTAGATTTCAGTGGGGATGTTTAGGACGTGGGTGGTTAATTCCTGCCACGACTCAAAAAGCAAAAGCGAGCATGAGAAATAAAATAGAACAAGCACTGAAAGTACAGCTAATCGCTTATTTATCCAGTGTCATCTGAGAATATTTTCCCCATTGCTAACTTTTGAAAATAGCTCAGTTTACTCAATTACTTAACTTTTTATTGCTAACCATAAGAAGTACTTGTCAAAGTAGAAATTCTTTCTAGAATGTCTCATAAATTTCTCTAATGCTGTGCTATGGCTACTGGACATCATTTGATTTCCCTGGTGCATCAGTGTCTTTGTGAGTCCTCGTTATCATGCAGGGTTTAACACTATGCCATTCATATCGACCTTTATTCTGTTTACAGCTCACAACATGGATGGATCCCAGATACCATGGCCATTGATTTTTTTTTTAATCTTTTTAGTTTTGGTGGGTTGGCTATCATTGGTCCTTTCCTTTGTAATCAATCATTTCCTTTGTAGGTTGTTCATACTTTAAGTTAACTTTGTTCAGCCATGTACTGGAGCCCATTTCACTGGTGACATAGAGCCAATAACACTTTTTGCCCCCCCCCTTGACCTTGATCTTGATCTTGTATCTTATTCTAATGCCAAGACTTTGCCCTTTGATTGAGTATTGTCTTTGTACCTTGGTTTGCAGGACCATTATGTGTCCTTTAGGTATTTAATTGGGAGAATGTAGCAACAATAAACATAGTTGCATTAGTAGTAATGGTAAAAGAAAAGCTAAGAATATTTATCTCAGTGTTATACACTGCCTTTGTTACAATTTTGGTTTTTGGGTTTTTATTTTTTTGGGTGTTTTGGGCTGCAATGAGTTAGACAGAATGTGTGTGTTACCATTACAATATATTCCCAACAAGCACTAATTAATTGTCAGAGAACTGCTTTCTGTCTGGTTGTAGTGATTTAAATAAGAATGTCGCCCATAGGCTCAGGTATTTGATTATTTGTCCCCCGGTCACTGGTACTGTTTAGGGAAATTTAGGAGATTCAGCCTTGCTCGAGGATGTGTGTCGGTGGAATGGGCCCTTGAGAGTCTAAAAACTCCTGCGGTCACCAGGGCTCTCTCTGCTTGTGGTTCAGTGTGTAAGCTCTCGGGTTTCTATTACTGTAGCTGTACCATGCCTCTGCTCCACC
Organism: Peromyscus leucopus; assembly: GCF_004664715.2. NCBI lineage: Eukaryota > Metazoa > Chordata > Mammalia > Rodentia > Cricetidae > Peromyscus > Peromyscus leucopus. The sequence goes on from NC_051074.1 coordinate 32,261,473, forward strand.
ATCATAGAGTCGTACAGACCTGGAACCACAAACACAAGTAAACTACCCCCAATTGTTTCTCTCCTGCCTAACTATTGGCCAGTCAGGTGCTTTAGGCAGGCAAGGTAAAACAGCAACACATCTTTACATAATTAAACAAATGCAGCATAAAGAAATGTAACACACCTTTACAAAGTTAAAGTAATATTCCATAGCATGAACAAATATAACACATATTTATATAGTCAAAATGGTATTCCACAACATCTATGACCAATGGAGTCAACTTCCTTTTTTGTTACAACTCTTATCAGACAGTTGAGGAAAATTGAAGCTATGTTCCAGACAACAAAACCAGGATTCAAAGTCAGATGGCTTTGACCTCAAAGTTCATATCTATTGTTTTGAGCCACTTCCTATATTCCACACTGGAATGATGCAACATCAGATCTCCCACCAGGAACACAGCCGAAGTCCTGTCTGACTAATGGTTCTCAGTAGGCTGGCTTGATGGCAGGAGTGACCACAATCCTTTGGCACTATGCATGATTGCCTTCAACAGGAACATCCTTCTATTTCTAATTAACTGCTCCATATTTCTATTGGATCAGAAGACACATAGGAATTGTTTTGTTTCCAACCAAAAGCTACTGCCAGTTCAGTTCAGCAAGCTCTAAAAGGACCCATGTAAGGTAGTAGAGACAGTGTGAGAACCTGCTCCCTAAGCTGCTCCCATAAGCTTTGTGAAAGAAAACATGAGCCACCTCGTCCTAGCTCTGCAGAAGCTAGAGCTCTGTCTGTTCCTTCCTGGGACTTGGCTGTGATTAGAATAGTTGAGGTTGCAAAATGAGAGACCTTAAGCTAACCGAGCATTGTTATAATATTTTAAACTTGTTTACTTGTGGAAAATGACTGCATACGCCTCTGGAACTTGTGACCCATTACCATGGAAACTAACTTCAAAGCACAGGGGAGGCATATCTAAGATGCTTACTCCCCCATCACTCAAGGAACATTATGTGTCCATGGACAAAGAAAACGCAGGTAGGAAAAAAGAAAGAAAAAAAAACACTGTGGAGGAGGTGGGGAGAAAGCAGGAAATGTTGTTGGGAAATCCTTACGTCTTCTCTTTTTCAACGATGGTGAGATGTACAGGATACTTACCTTGTATCTGATACTGGGATGAGCTCTTGACATGTGTGCTGGGTCCCCATAAGTGCTCGTGGTTTTGAAAGACAAAGACATACACTTTAAATTTCTGCTCAGGCTGAGAAAGGCAGTGAATGACTCCATGGGAACTTACATTTCGGCAGTCTGCTTCCTGAATTTTTGCTTAACTCCTACATCATTAAGAAGAAAAGAAGAAAGATGTACTGTGCTCAATGTAACAGACACCTGAGAAATGTATTACATGATATTAATGGAACATTTAAATTATCCATGTGCTCAACAGGAAGCTCACTTAGAGAGAATGAAGGATAATTCTTTGATGTATCTAAATGTACCAACAGAAGAATAATTGGCTTTTGTGCTGTGCCCGTGCCAAAGGGAAAGAAATGAAGATAAAGGAGGGCTTGGCAACCACACCTGGGTTTTTAAAACAAAAGAACCACATGCTTGCTCCCAACGTGAATAATTGTACAACTCGGTCAGCACATGGGAAAGATGCCTGGAAGAAGGAAGCAACTATAATTAAGTGAAACTGAAGAGAGAAAGAAGGAAAGAGAAGAACTCTCCAAACAAAAATATGGAAAAAATAGGTCATAGGTTACCATTGAAGTGCACGAACGTGCCAAGCCCTTGAGTTGAAGTAGACATAAGAGAAGCAGGTTGATGCCCTAGGGAGAATCACTCTGATATTTGTGGTTTCCATGTTGCATCTAAGAAGGTCCCAATGCACACTTCCTAACCATTTAATTCAGATCCTGTGTGAGAGGACTTACCATCTGGAGGTAAACGTGGATGAAAATCCTTCGTAGTTCCTGCCCTGGAAAACAGCCAGATCCTGTGAACTGGTTTTACTTGACTTGGAACTAAAATCTATTTTCTTTTCATCTTTTTGTATACTCCTCCTTTGGGTCACTGTGGCTTGGAAACAGCTGAATCTCTGAGAAATCTAACAAGAAGCCCAGTATAATCAAGAGCTTGGTGGTGGTGGTGATGATAATGATGATTTTATCTTTATATTTCTACTGATTGATTTTGTTCATCCCACAAAACTTCAAGGCATTCCCATGTAAAGATCTGCTATAGTTTAAATAAACAGATGGGCTTTCTGGCTTGCTGCCATGGTCTCTAGGTCTTTTACCATTCTTTTTCCCATCACAGAACTCAATAGAGTACATAGGGTCTCAAGACAGTTACATGAAGTCTGGAAGGGAAGCAAGCTCTGTCAACATATATGGTGATCACCATCAGGTTGTCATTGTCTCCGAAGATAAGTAGTTCATGTCCTGTGATGTGGCCAACTTGTTGGCTGGATCTCCAGGACCTCCATTCTGGGGGCACTTTGGTGTTATCCATCTTCTCATATCAATAAGATCAGCAAAGGATTGCATAATATGCCAGCTGCATTTCCACATTCCAAATATATGTATCCATAGCCATATTGGTTGGATGACTGAAATCATTCCTGCTAGTGAATGTTTCTCATGGTAAACACATTTTTCAATTTTTTTAATCAAATTTGTTGCATTTAAATTTATTTAAATCCCCATTAAAAAGTGACTTCAACCAATCTTCACCCCAATAGTTTTCTAGAGCTGATAAGTTCCCTCTGCAGTTGTGATCCAAGAATTCTCACAGTCTTCTATGGGGTACAGATGAGCCCTAAAGGGGTATTTCTCTGGGGTTGCTTCCTTGATACTGTTCATCATGCCCAAGTTTGTCTAGTATAAACCTATTTTGGGAAGACAAAAGTTAGAGTTGACATGTTTAACATTCAGAATTGCTTGTAAAAGGAGATTCTGAAGCGGGTGACGATATTTAAATTTTGAGCCTGCCACTCGCTGTAGCTACAATTCTTTGAGCCATTTAGTTTCTCTGTGCCTTAGTTTCCCCAGTTGCACAAGGGGTGTGAGCATAGCACTCTCCTGCAGGTGGAGGTATAAATAAATGAATGTGCTGAGCAGATGGTAAGTGCTCTGTGCAGTTGTGCTTTCTTGGTAAACAAACCACATTATTATCACACATAGGCTTGACTGCAAAGGGAACACAGGATGTATAGTAGTCAGCCAAGTACACAAAGTCTTAGCTTTTACAGATGATATTAAATATCATTTAATATTAAATCAATCAGAAGGTTACAGCTTGTGTGTTGGAACCAGACAATAGAGTACAGTTGTATGGGTTGAGGCTTAGGGCTATGAGGCAAGGTCGGCCAGAGGAGGCTTCTGAGGGGCAGTACCACTTCCATACTGAACCCAGAGGCTAAGAAGGGAGGCGAGCAAGCCTGTACCACCCTACTAGCAGAAGAAACACTACTTCTGATCTCTCGATAACTGCTATGAGCCAGACTCTGTTTCAGTTATATCACTTATATTAGCTGTAGTAGTTACACTAATATACTCATCTATAAAGCATATGTGCTCATTTCACACTGGCTACCACTGAGATTCAGAGGATTTAGTCAAGTTTCTTGATGATACATTTCCTACTGCTCATGGAGCCTTCGGTTCAGCTGGATTCTGAGACTGAGGCTCCTTTTAACTTAGTACCCTGTGCTCAATGGCTGCCTTCCCACCAAGTTATCATCAGGACAAGAATCTCTTTAGACTGGAGCCATGTTGTTCAGACATATTGATTCTATGTATGGTCCATTTTTCTGTAAGTTAGCTATCTGTGGCAAGACCTCCATAGTTGGTGTATCTTGCTCTGGAGACAGATGGACATTGGAAGGTTCCTTCTTAATTTGGTCAGACTGACAAACTCTGGTAAAGCTCTTAGAGTAATCAGTGTGTCAAAGATGTATGAACCAGACTGGTAAGAAAGCAAGATACTGCCCCTGCCCAAGCCAAACCAGAGGGTTTCTGTGAGATACCAACACATGGGTGCTAGGTGTTGTAGAAGAAATGTCCTCCTCCTATAAGTGTTGTTAGCCCCTGGTGTGTTGAATGATAAAGTGGCCTTCCTCTTGATTTCTCTCATCCTTTTGCCTGCTTCCTCCAGCTGGGAGTCCTTCCTAGACTCGATGTGCTGCGCCCTCCTGCTGAACCTGCCTGTCTCCTCAATCCTTCACTTTTAGTTACTGAGGAGTGTGAGCATGTTCACTTTTGGTTGTTCAGTGGTACTCAAATTCTCCCCTGCTGCCGGGACACCCCCACTGCCCCCCCCAAACTTCTCATCCATCCCTTCTCTACTACTCCATGATGTCTTCACGTGGTTTGGGGAAGACGGAAGGTGACATATGTGCTTTATCTGCTGTCAGAGTTCTGGGCCTGCAGACTCTGCTTATGGGGAAGATGAGCTCTATGGGCCCGAGGACACATTGCACATCACACACACACACACACACACACACACACACACACACACACACACACGGTGGGTTAGACTACATAAATTGTCTTGCATTCTAGAGGCTGGAAACTCAAATTTCCTTCTCATCTATATAGATTCCTTCTTTCCGTGTCTTCTGTGGCTCCTTGACCTTGTGGATGTAAAGTCAGAAAGAGAAACTTCAATGTTTCTTCCTAGTATAAGGACACCTGTCTTAATGGATTAGGGCCACTCAATTGTGATCTCATTTAACCTTTAACTACTGGATAAATACCTTCTCTCTCTAAGTGTATCCATGTGGTGGGGAGTCCTACTTCATCGTGGGAATTTGCTGGCTTTACAGTTCAGCCCAACAATCCAAAATCTCAACATTCCCATGCATTTCCAATTACAGTTGAAATAGTATTGAAATAGTGACCTAAAATTGACATGGGGTAATACAATGAAGGACCTGTCACCAGGATGTCCAGAAAATGCTAAAACTCATCTCTATTCCTACCACAAAAACCTTCAATGAGCAGTCTTGGTTTGCAGTACAAAGTACAGCAGAAGACTCCCAAAACCCAGCTTCAGGTCAACATCATCTATCAGTAAAAGACACAGAGGCATCAAGTATTTGGGAAGGCAAAGAAGCCATGCTTCACCCTTATCTCGGCCAACTCCAGTCCCATCCAGGATGGTCAGGATAGATTTAGATATGTGGCAAGATAGATGAGATATATAGATTTAAACACACAACTCCTACATTATTTAACAAAGCTGGAGAGCTCCAATACTTTCAGTTGGCATTGTTTATTTAAATTAAATGTGTTTCCTCTCCTATTAAAGAAAAAAAGACCTTTGGATATACTACCCTAGTGGTAGAAATATCTGCTCCTACACTTAAGGAACCTTTAGGCCAAAGAATCTTAGACAACTACTCTAAAAACCCTGTGAACTTGTCAGGATAAGCAGTTCCCAGGCAATGAGCAGTTTTCTGACTCAAGGGCAGGCACCCTTCTGGTAAAATGGGCTATCTGGGAAGTGACTTCTTATCCTGTCCCTTAATTCTTTCCTCTTTCCTTCTTCTTCCTCCTCTTCCTCATCCTCCCCTCCTCCTCTTCTTCTTTGCTCACCCTCAGTTTACCTCTTATGACACCTTTCTATCCTGGGGCATGGTGACTTGACCATGGCATCTTCCTTCAGCTTTCCTTTTGTTTCTTTGGGAAATGAAGGTTAATCCATATCTACAGGACATGGCTTTCTCAAACTCCCCCTATCCCCCCCTCCCTACTATGCATTGGTTTAAGATTTTATAAATGCTGGATGAATCGGTACACGGTATGTATTTAGCCACTCAAAAATCTTACTCCCAACACTTTGGGAGGCTTAGCAATGCACATTGTTAGTGACAATATCACATGAGAAAAAGAAGCTGAAAACTTCGCCTGCTGAGTTCACTTTTAGTCGGTGTCTAATGAAATCATAAACGAATGTCCAGCTAGGGGAAGGACATAAATGAGAGCAAAGGAAAGGCTCTGTACGTTATGTACAGGTTGGGTCCTATTTGAAGCCAAATTAATGATTCATAGGAAAAACAGCAGACTCCTGATGAAGGGTATATGGCTTATTTTAAAAGATTTCCTTTCGGCCAGTGCACATGCTATGTTGATATGAGGGAATGTTTCTTTAAGAATATTTCTACGTTCCCTAGGCAGACTCACCCGTGGCCTTGAGATAAGCCTTAGTGCTCGGAGCCTAGCCGCTTTCTTCCCGCTTTGCTGCCCGAGTAGTGGCAATTTCTCATAGGAGCTGTTGAATAGGTCTGATTCATGTTTCTCACTCTTCATCCAGTTTGTTCCCTGTCCAGTGGATAACTGTTTTGTTGGGCATTCTCTTAAAATAGAGATTTGGAGTCAGAAAAAAAAAAAAAAGAATGAGGGAGTGAGGAAGGAAGAAGGGGGAGGGTAGTACAAGCCCCTCCCTAGCAACCCATCAATAATGGGGGCAGATTCCCCAGAGGCAAAGAAAGGATCGATGCAAACAGGCTCCTAATAGCTAGAAAGCATCCCATGTAGTTCCCTAAAGACTGTGCCATCTGCCAAAACATCTGACTCCAAAAGCCACCCCAAAATGTTAGTCAGATATAGAGAAAGGTGGCCAGAAGGAAGTTCAGGAGACAAAGTGTGCCTTTGGACCCCAGAGTGTGTGACTGAACTAGGAGTCTTCTCCATTTTCCAGCTGGAGCTGGAGCTGTGTCTGATAAGCCTGGATCTGGAAGTGTGTCTGATAAGCCTAGAGCTGGAAGTGTGTCTGATAAGCCTGGAGCTGGAGATGTGTCTGATAAGCCTGGAGCTGGAGATGTGTCTGATAAGCCTGGAGCTGGAAGTGTGTCTGATAAGCCTGGAGCTGGAAGTGTGTCTGATAAGCCATGTGCTCATGGGCAGATGATCTTTACCCATGTAGAGGATTGGAGGGAGGTCTACTAGGAGACTGGGAGGAGGTGGGTAGAGTGGGCACCCACATTCGTAGAGCCTGCAGGAACAGCCATCTTTCAAAGGGTACATCCACAGACAGGAACTCACTCACACTTGCCACTCGGTTTCTGTATTCAGATGATCTCAACGGTGGCCTCTTGTCAGTGAATGCCCCAGTCGTCTGGAGTGAAATGGTTTAGATTAGAGAGCAGGCATGCTGACAGAGGTCCAGAGGAAGCTGAGGACTTGCCAGTGCCGTTAGCATTTTTTTTTTTCTTCTTTCTCTGGCAGCACTAAAATATGTTTGCTCAAAACAGAGCGAGATGAAAACTATTGGCAGTCAGTACTTCTTAAAAGAGGAGGGGAAAACATGAAAAGAAACATGTTTTATTTCTCTGGCAGACATACCAATTAAAATGATAGTGTGTTGTGACAGATTACTGAGTAATGGATGCCTAATTGAGCATTTTGCTATATGCTTCTGGGGAAGTGACTTGAGTGTGGCTGTGTCGACCACACCTTACACCAGAACAAACCTTGGCTAAACTGCGTATAGTAGCATTCGGTCACAAGGAGCCCCCAGACTAAATAGAATATTGTTTTGTTTCGATTTTTATATTTAAACCTCTGACAGTTAGGCTGAAAGAACTCGCTTGGCAAAAAGATCCCAACATTGACAGTTCTCCTGGGGATTTCATGCTTTCCTCATTTGTAAGCAAAATCCATTTTCCATGAGATATTTTTAGCACATGTATCCCCTGCTGTCCTATTCGCTTTCAGTATACCATTAGGTCTTGAGGCCATTCCAGATGGGTCATGTGATTTCAAAGCATCCGTCTTTGGTTCCCTCCTAAGTGACTAGTCTTACAGAAGTCAGGGAATACTAGACCCTTAACTACCAAAGACCACAGTGTGCTTTTGTGAAGCCTTGGCTCTTACAGATAGGATGTTAAAATGTTTGCCAGCTGCCTCTAAGAGGTCAGCTTGGCAGAGTGCACTGGGTGACCTCAGATAGAGAGAGAGGTTTTCAGCCTTGCAAACTGCCTATGTAAATATAAAAATGTACTAGGCTGCAGAAATGTGTGTGTGGGAACAGAACAACCACACCATTGAGAAGAAATCATGCAGAACACTGGCATCTCTCACATGGTCTGTTATCACATGCATACTTTTGATAAACCATCTTGACATAGGGTACTCTCCATTGCTAGTGCCAATTCCTCTTCTGGAATTTGTGCAAAGTAAAACCCCGGATGACTTAATGAGGTAACCAGAAAAACTTCCTTCCGAAATGTTTACATTTTTTAAACTATAGTTTGTCAGTCAATATACTTCCTTTGCCTTGGGAGGAGGAGAGTCAGCATGAAGTCTGATTTTCAGTTGTTTAATTTGAAGAATGATTTATGGTGTGTGTGTGTGTGTGTGTGTGTGTGTGAGAGAGAGAGAGAGAGAGAGAGAGAGAGAGAGAGAGAGAGAGAGAGAGAGAGAGAGAGAGAGATGTATTTACCCAAAGCTCTGAAACAGGAATCCAAGACAGTCACTGTAAAGAACAGAAAATACGCTTTTGAAATGTATTGAGAAACCCTTTCTGGATGAAACGCGCTGATGTTGATGAGTGTGTTCAGTTTCTGTGGATCAAATCTTCCCCATCTCTGCATCCAAGCTATCTGGCCGTGATCAGATGATCACAGCTCAAGGAAGTGATTGGAGGGCGAGCTGGCTGCAGCTGCCGTGTAGGCTTGCTCCGGGGACAAGGAGCCACTGTTTTTCAAACATAGCATCAACATAGAAGTTATTCTGTAGGCTCCAGGATGCAGCGATGGGCTGCACTGCCAGCATTGTTCTGCTTCAAGCTTTTCGCTCTGTGGTGCAGAGGAGCTGTCCACACATTTGTAGAAGGCGCCAGGAGGAACCATCCCATGAAATCGTGCCTCTTGAAAGTGACGACGAAATGAGTAGACCCAGAACCCTCATAATGGTACTGTATTCCCGGCAAACAGACTCTCTGGATTGAACTGCTATTACGGAGATAGAAGCTACAATTTGGGAGGGTTCGGTGTTTGGCTTCAGATCAAGATATGTGTGACCTGAAGTTTGCTGCCTTGTTATTGCTGTTTGGGAGGAAAATAATCTCTCAGGAGCATTGCTGTTGTTAAGAGAGGTGGTTTTCTTTCTTAGATCTGTCATGTCAATTGTGGTGTGTCTGTGAAATCCTCTGCTTCCTAGCACTTGTATGATGTTAACTCTGCAGCATGAAAAAAAAAAAAAAAAAAAAAAAAGAACAAAAAGAAATTTGACATTGAGTTTCAGTGGCTTCTGTTATAACTCTTAATTTGGAAAGGGAGCCCAGATTGTGGGTTTCTTTGGGTATCACCTATAACAATCACATTTTGTAGGTGCTGGTAGTTAGACCTCTAACTTTAAGAGATCTGGGGTTGTTTTTCTGTCCTTTTCCTGACTCTGAAACGGAAATGCTTTTTCAGAACGCTTAGTTAACTTTGGCACAAAATCAGAGTAATTGAGAGTTTTGTGGAACGCATGATGTTTTCATTCAAACGTTGTTTCTTGCTAATTGTAAAACTATATAATTTTTCAATTTGTGCTTTTATTGTATCAGGTAGTGTTGCTCCTCTGTGCCACTGTTCAAGCAGAGAGGATTAAGTACAGAGTCACTCCTTACTTTAAGATTTGGGGAAGAGATCTGCTTAGTCATTGAAATCCCCTGTCAGGATGTAAACGGTGTGCTGAACTTTCCAAAACTGGGCATGTATTAAAGTCAGAGTGCTTTCAACACAATTTTTTTTCTCTTAGACTTTGGTGTTCAAGGATATAGTAAATAATGAATGAAAAATACCTGTTGCACTAACAGTTCTTAAATGAAAGTCATTTGGCCCTCGATATGATTCTGAGTGATGGTGACCACAGTGTAACTTTCTACACGAACTCTTTTAACAAATCAAGATTTGAGTTTTCACAAAGCAATACCACTCTTGAATTAAGGGCTCTTCACAGAAGCAGGAAGTCCAAACAATTTCACACTTATTATCCCTATAAAACTTAAAAGGGTTTGAGATTACTCAAAGGTCAAAAAAGTCCTGTTTCCTAACTTTCATTAATGGTAATATACTTAGAGATTATATACATACTTATGTGTATGTTACTAACACCAATTTTTCAAAATAAGTAAAATATTTTAAAGTATTTAATAGCAATTTATTATTTTCTAAGTATTCTTTTGATTTATCTAGTTCTTTTACTAGCATTTAATGGTATGACAAAGAATTCACCATGAATAGAGCTAACCCTTATTTTCAATTTATATCATTTTGTCTCTTGTACAAAACCATTTTTTCCAACAAATAGTTTTTGGGGTGTGTGTGTGTGTGTGTGTGTGTGTGTGTGTGTGTGTGTTGGTAGTGGTAAAGGATTGTTTTATCATTTTATCATTTTTTTGCTTCCGTGACTTTAAAACAAATGAAAAGTCCTAAACTCTGAAAATGAAAAGAATTCACCCATGTTGTGATAACCTACTATATATTTAAAAATCTAAAAGAAAGAATTTGGAATGTTTTTCACCACAAGTGAATGACAGGTGTTTGAAAAAAAATAAATGTTTACCATGATTTACCATGATCTGTACATTATGCAGTGAATATATGGATTGAAATATCATATGGCACCCCATAAATGTGCAAAATTATCATGTCTCGGTGAGAAAGTTGAACATGTTTAACACGAACTCACTGATGACAAATGAGAGGCCCAACAGGTTGGACACCTGTTCTCATCCAAGAACTGCTGAATGTCAGCTCTGCAGGCCACAGGGCCCACTGATTCCAAAAGCCATTGTCCTTCCCACCCAGGTTCCACCACAAAGAAAATAACTGACAAACTGAGTTTTTATAAGAAACTCTTGGATCACTTAGAGGAACACATGCTGGTAAAAAGTCATTGTGGCCCTTGAAAATGTCCTCTAGGGCAACTCGAGAATTCCCACATGCAGCACAAGGAAGGGACACACCAGGAATCTCTGCCTTGGCTGCAAGGTGTGAAGTTGATGGTATATTTCAGGAGGCTTTTTGTTCTGGATGTGTCGCTATAAGATTGTAATATCTAGTGGACAGATTTATTAATGAGAGCATTGGCCACCATCCAAGATGGTCCTTTGATAATCTTTGATTGTTCCAACTTCATATGGAGGCTTCTATGCATGTAGATCCTTGACCTCTGGGCTCCATTAATTTTATATGAGAAGGCCTAGTGGGGATGCTGGGAATCTGTGCTTTCAGCAAATTCTGGCTTATTTTAATAGAACAGTGGTTCTCAACCTTCCTAATGCTGTGACCCTTTCATCCAGTTCCTCATGGTGTGGTGACCCCCAACCATAAAATGATTTTCATTGCTACTTCATAACTGTAAGTTTGCTACTGTTAGGAATGTTAATGTAAATATCTGATATTCAGGACATCTGATATGCAACCCTTATGAGAGGGTCATTTGATCCCCCAAAGGGTCATGACCCACACATTGAGAACCAGTGCAATAGAGGATCACCTGGGATGACCGTATGAAGAGCATGAAGAGCGTGCCTCAGTTTTGAAAGATGGAAACCTAAGCTCTCCACCTTTCTCTCCTCCAACCTGATGAATTTGAATTTCAACTCATGAATTTGAGAGTCTCTAGAAAAGAGTAATGGGCTCTAGGGCTACAGAAGGCAAACTTAGGAGCCGTGGGAACATTAGTAGTCAGAAAAGCTATTGTAGTGACTCTAGCTGAAGTTCAGTATGGTTTCTCCTGGGCTAGTGAGAAGTGTTTGGATTCTAGATGCATTTCAATAGCGAACAACTAGGCTTTGCACTGAGTTACTTATAAACTGTGGGAAAAAGACAACAGTCTGTGTTTGTTGTGCATGTTTCTTTAAAGGGTTTGTTTATTTATATTTTATCATATGTGTATGAATGCTTTGCCTAAATGTACCACTTGCATGCTCAGTACCCATAGAAGGCATCCAATCTCATGGAACTGGATTACTGATGGTTGTGAGCCACTTAGATGTAGCTCTTAGAAACTGATCCCAGGTTCTCTGCAAGAGCAGCAAGTGTTCTTAACTGCTGAGAGATCTCTGTAGACGAATTTCTAAATGGTCTTATTAAATAAAAAAACATGGAGCCAAATATAGGGGTGAAGGCCTTAGAGAGATCAGGGAAATAGGGAGAGTCACTAGACAATCTTACCTCACCAACTCTGCAGCTTCCAAATGCAAGCTACTTCCTGTCTTACCCACGCCTTTATTGCCTTGCTCTTCTGCCCTCTCATTGGCTATCTTAGCCCAGCTACCTCACTTCCTTGTCACTGTCTGTCTGTATAGACTTCCAGGTCTCTATGGTTGGTACTGGGATTAGAGGCATGTGTCACCACACTTGGCTCTGTTCCCTAGTATGGCCTTGAACACACAGAGACCCTGCCTGATAAGTGATCAGATTAAGGGCGTGTGCTGCCTGACTTCTTGTTTACTTAAAATGGCTGGCCGGTTCCCCCTGATCTTCAAGCAAGCTTTATTAAAGCACAGATAAAATATCACCACATTTCAGCACAAATAAAATATCACCACAGATCTCCCCATCTCCTGCTATTGAGTTTTTACCTGTACATTCAGAGCCAAATTGTCTTTTAGTAGAAAAGTGTGAGAATAGGAGGTCAGGAGCAAGGTTCTAAGTCCATTATGAAGGTGCTGAGTTATCAGTGCTTTATAGGTCTGTGCTGGCAATGTCAAGTAGGAAGCTAGATGTATGACTCCAAAGTTTTAAGGAAATTTGTACAGAGGAGTAAAGCTGGGCCCAATGTAAATACCAATAAATGATTGATGAATGGGCAAGTGCCCACTTTTCTAATGTCCTGTATTGTTTATATTATGTAAGTCTATTTCACAGTTAAAAGTATTGCCTTCTAATCTGTCTTGGACTGAATTTTGTTTGTTTGTTTTAGTTTTTCGAGACAGGATTTCTCTGTGTAGTTTTGGTACCTGTCCTGGATCTCACTCTGTAGATTAGGCTGGCCTCGAACTCACAGAGATACACCTGGCTCTGCCTCCAGAGTGCTGGGATAAAAGGCGTGTACTACCACCACCTGGCTGGACTGAACTTTTGATACTTTTATTATTTATATATATATTTTTCCTTGTATCACTGATATATAGGAAATAGACAGGGATCAAGTCTGGGTTTTGTTTTTTTTGTTTTTTGTTTTTTTGGTTTTTTGGGTTTTTTTTGCCTCATTGGTACCCAGAACAATGCCTTTTATCGTTTTACAGACTAGAATTGAATGAGGACCTGTGGACTGACATCTCTGAGCAGTTAACACCAAGATGAAAAGCTTGGTTAACTCCCAACTCTTAATTCAATCTCACAGGAATGAATTAAGGAGGGAGATAAACGCAAGGGTTGAACATTGATGTCCTGCAGATGTGGTATTCCCACTCAGAACTTGAATACAGGTGTCTAGCCTAAAGAACTTCATTTGAAGTGCTCTGAGTCAGCAATCTGCTTGAGATTTTCATGATTGTAGTTTGAGTGTGTGGTCCAAGCTGATGAGAGATTTTCTAAACTTGAAAATGAAGGATTTAGTCCCCTTGCCATTTATAAGGGATACATAAATCCTGACAGCTGAGACTATTACAATTCAGTGATAAACTGAAAAATAATTACATTATTTCAAAATATGGTATGTGTTCCTGTGGGTGTGATGTATGTTCCTGTGGGTGTGATGTATGTTCCTGTGGGTGTGATGTATGTTCCTGTAGGTGTAACATATATTTCTGTGGGTGTGATGTATGTTCCTGTGGGTGTGATGTATATGTTCCTCTGAGTATGATGTATGTTCCTGTGGGTGGGATATATGTTCCTGTGGATGTGATGTATGTTCCTGTGTATGTGAAGACAGAAGTCAGCCTTGGCTTTCATTCCTTGGGAACATTTTCGACCTTATTTTTTGAGACACTTTTTCTCACTTGCCTGGAACTTGCTGATCATGCTAGGCTGGCTGACTGGCAAGGCCCTGTGATCTGCCTGCCTCTCGCTAGCCACTCCTGTGGTTTCAGATGTGTATATATAGTTAGCATTTTTATGTGGGGTCCAGAGCTTAAACTTGGGTTTTTATGTTTGTACAACAACCACTTCACCAACTCAGCCATCTCCCCAGCCACCCAAAATATTCATGAATTATTTTTTTTATTCCACTTATAGCATGTTCTGATAAAGTTTACAGATACCTTATTTAATTTATGTAGATCTGTTCTCTGGTTAATTCCTGTAATTTCATGTATCTTATCATCACTGCTGACCCCAGAGGTTTTCTTTTTTTTTTTTCAGTCTTCTCTCTTTCTCTCAAATAAAGAGTGATTATCCTTTGATACAAGAGGAGACTGTGGAGCAAGTGTCAGGGAGGCTTCTGTCTCCCTCTGGCTAGATCACAAACTTCCACATAACAGATTCGGAAGTCTCAACTAGAAAGTGAAGCATTTTCCAAATCCATGAACATTTTGAGATGATTCTGAAACAGTAGAAACCATAACATTTAAATTGTGAGATGACAAGGATATGGTTTATACACAAAGCCAAGTATGGCTTTATCATTGATATTGCTCAAAGATGCAACAGTTGTCTAAATGTGTGGTAAGTCTGGGAAGCAAAATTAGTGCCAGTCAACAACATGCACTTAGATGATCAACATATCATATTGAGTGACTCTCAGTTACCATCGCTGCCCCAGACCTGCTCATAAGGTATCCTTTGATACTGCGGAGTTTTCGACATTCATTGCTTTTGTGAACTATACAGCATTTATGTCAAATTCCATACTTAGCTTACAGCCCACGATATAAGGATGATCTTCACAGTTTTAAGATGGGATAAAATAAAGGGAAGAAGCCAAATATAAGGAGGTGAAAGGAAGAAAGAGAAAATGCCAGAGAAGATGCATGGTCCACCAAGTCTAAGACACTACACAATCCTAAAATACCATAGTGACAAAAGCTTGCTCTGACCTATATCTGGTAAATGACAAGGCCTCAGTCACTGGGGAATCTTTTTTTCCTTAATTTTGACTTCTATACTATATTGTATTATCTAGTTGATCCAAAGGAACTTGGATTTTCTTCTGGGTGCCTGCTGTTTACCTGAGGGTCTAGGAGTTAGTATGATTGAATAGACTTCTAGATTTAGAGTTGAAAGAACGAAGGCCAGAGTCTCAAATTATCTTATTTAATGAAAATCCAGATGACCTGGCCATGCTGGGTCATGTCTGTTTTGACATATATGGCAGGTGTCCACCTTGTCTGATGGAGCACCAGAATATTTACCTTATAGAATCACATTGCACATTAATTTTTATTTGTGTTAATTGCTTTCCTTAGCACTATGACAAAATACCTACAAAAGCAATTTAAGTAGAAAAGATTTCTTTTTGGCTTATAGCTTAGAAAGACTTCAGTCCATCATAACAGAAAAGGTACCAAAGTGTTCATGGTGACATGAACATACAGCATAGACTTCTCACACTGCAAGGACCTAGAGATAGCATGAGCAAGAATGGAACTAGGGTAGGGCCATAATCTTCAAAGGCCTGTCCCTCCTTACCTACTTCCCCCAGCAAAGTACCACATCTTAAGTACTCCTTAGCTTTTAAAACAGCACCACAGATTGGGGAACCAGAGTGCAAAGTATGAGTTTATGGAAGACATTTCAGAGTCAGCTGCTGCAGTGGTATACAGAGGTAGAAAATTGTGAGTGTGCAGGCTAACTTAGTCTACAAGAGATTTATAATCTTCTGCACAGTGTTAGTATGCTACCCACTGGGTAATTCCTGCAGCAAGACAAGGAGGCCATTTGCATTAGGAGTTAATGCATTTCTTCCTATCCATTCTCAGAGGATACTACAGAATATGGCTCAAAACCAGAGGCCAAGGAATGTGTTAGTACAGTTCTGCTTGACTTACTCTTTGACTCTCTGTATTTGAATCTCCTTCTAAGGTGTAAGCAAAACAATCCTTGCTTCTTGCTCAAGTACTTTAAACACCAGAGTAAGAAACAAGATGAAGGAAGACAATAATTATTTATAAAAATAACAATTTCATCTCTCTGAGACTCATTTGTTTATATGTATGCTCAGTGAACAAAACCAAGACCAAAGAGGAGTTTGATATGGGAACTACTTCAGAGGAAATAAAATAATCTCCTTATATCTCTCTACTAAATAACCTAATAAAACTTTTGCAGAGGGATTCTTCACATTCTTTGCCCAGTTGCATATTTGTTGAATGGCTCTGTGAAGAAAAGACTTTTAAGGTCTCTAAATCCCAAGTTAATGTTCTGCTCTGCTTTAGTGAGAATGGATTTGAATATACCGACTTAAGACTCCCTCAGGAAGGGAATCCCATGTAAATAATGGAAAGTGAGTTTAAATGGTGTGCCAAAGATAGTATAACAGGGAGCCTAAAAGCCCAGAGAATCTTTGGCAGTAATTTTTGCATGTGAACTCATTTTCAACTGAATCACAAAGCCATAGACAAGAGACAAATGCCTTGAGTGCTTTCTCCCTGGGTAGAAAAATTAATTGAATATGCTTGGAGCTTAGTAATTAACAATACAAATCTTTCGGGAAAGGGCTTATAGGCCTCAAATAACATATGGCATCCACTTGTCCAAATGATAGTACATTGTTATAGTTTTCGAAATTGCATCAATTGAAAATGATAAGGAACAAAAATGTTTTAAAATTAAAATCTATAATATGATAAATAACAGCAGAAAGTCATGGGTGGTTTGGAAGTCATAGGTATGGGTGGTTTGATAACCAGTTATGTAAATCAAAATCAATGCACAGATTCAACTGTATAGATTGATGTAGGTATAAATAATGTGTGTGTGTGTGTGTGTGTGTGTGTGTGTGTGTGTGTGTGTAAAATATTCTACCTTAGTGATATAATGCTTTGGGAGAAGCCATGGTGTATAGGTTGTAAAAATTATATTACCAAATAGAAATATTTTGAAATATGTCTAGAGAAATATTCAAATTATTGATAATAAAAATTTCTTAATTTTTGAAATATAATTAAATATAATTTTTAAGTGTGACATGTTTGTTTTCAGTGTTTCTTTGTTGTGTGGAAGAGTGAGTTTTAGACCCTCAATTCTAGGATTTGTTATGACCCAGACCCTAAACCCCAATCTTAGGAAATAATAGTGATATATTTGAGAAATTGAAAAAAGCAGTGATATAATCGAAAGTCGTATGTGTCTTTTGCGAGTCAAATATAAATGTAGCAATTTGTCTTGCTTCTTCAGTGAGGTTTTCCTAAAAAAGTCAATTTATTCTCTCAACTTTTATCTTTATGGAGCTGATTTGCTTAGCTAGGGACTACAGTTTAGGTGTGCTGAAATCCCTGCTGTAGTTTGCATCTGTGTTTTCCCCAGATGCCTAGTTGTTACAAATTGGCCATGAGTTTATGGTTCTACATAGAGGTGGTGGGACCTTTAAGAACTGAGGCCTAATGGAAAGAGGGAAAGTCAGTAAGACATGCCCTTGGAGGCAATGTTGGGAGCCCAGCCCCTTCTGTCACTTTGTTTTGCTTCCTGGATGCCAGAAGGTAAACAGATCCTTCACTATGATCTCCCACCCTGCTGTACTGTGCTGCTACAGGTCCAAACGCTGTGAACTAATGAACCATGAACTTAAGTGTCAAAAATGGAATCAAAATGAGCCTTCCTTTATCTCAGGTTATTTTGTCACAGCAACAGAAAGCTAACTGATACAATCCATTTTCTAAAATCTTTTTTTTTATTTTATAGTTTTTTTGTGTTTTTTATTTTCAAGACAAGGTTTATCTGTGTAACAGTCTTAGTTGTCCTGGAACTTGCTTTGTAGACCAGGCTGGCCTTGAACTCACAGAGATCCACCTGCCTCTGCCCCCAAGGGCTGAAATTAAAGGTGTGTGCCACCACCACCTGAATGCATTCACTCTGCATGTGTTGAATGTGTCACTGACTGTCTAAACATCAGGAATCCAGCACAGACCTGGACTGAGCAGGAAACTGAGAGATAATATCACTTGGCATTCATTGGGCACAGGTGACAATGGTCTGGCTGCTCTAACCTCGTACAGTATACAGTTTGGAGGCTGACACAGAGCTGAAATGGATGTAAGATCATAATCCTGATTGGTACTTCAGCGAAAGCTGCAGTATTACCTTAGTGATCTAACCTTTGTGCATCCAGCCACATCCAGGGAAAGAGTTCAGAAACCCAGAGAATGACAAGATGCTAAGTAGACAAAGAACATTCTCCATCACAAGAGGACATAAGAAAGTGATTTTCCTAGTTTTCTAGTCCTTCCTGAGTTAAGGATCAGAGTGCGTGGTCTGAATCTTTTACCAAACCGCCTGCTGATTGTATGAACCCTGGATGAATTATTTCTACCGTAGCTGCCTTGTCTGTAAAATGAGACTAGTGAATATACACATTCACTATCGTATTAGTTTCCTATTGCTACTGTGATAAAATACCACAAGGTAGTTTTAAACAGCACATGTATTGTCTTTCAGTCAAAACAACACACATTTTTAATCTCATATTTCTGGGGCAGAATTCTGACACAGATCTCACTAGGCTGGAAATTGGCAGAGCTGCCCTTTATCCTGAAGGTTCTAGGAAGGAATTGGTTTTTTAATCTTTTCTAGCTTCAAGAGGCCATCCACATTCACTGGGATGTGTGGTACTTTGAACGGGAGCAGCTCCCATCGTCTCATATAATTGAATGAATACTTGGTCCCCAGTTGGTGGAACTATTTGGGAAGGATTAGGAGGCATGACTTTGTTGCAGAAGGTGTGTCACTGGGGGAAGGCTTTGAAATTTCAAAAGTGCACACCATTCTCAGGTGGCTCTCCCCGCACCTCTGTGTGTATGTGTGTGTGTGTGTGTGTGTGTGTGTGTGTGTGTGTGTGTGTGTGTGTGCTTTGTAGTCTCAACATGTAAGCTCTCAGCTTCCAAAGCCAGCAGTGAAGCATTTTCATATAGCTCTGTCCCCTGACTCTCAGCCTTCCCCCAGGACCCTGCAATTACCCGGGTAATTCAGGCTTTCCTCATCTGTAAATCAGTAACCTTATCTCCTCTTACAGTCTTAACTTCTTCCTGTCATGTGATACATTGCTGACTTCCTGAGATTAGAATGTACACATTGTTAAGTCACTATAAATCTGTCTGCCATACTATCTCAGGAGGTTATTTAAAAAACCCAGTAGATAAATACAAGTAACACATCTATAATAAATCCTGGTGATTAGGAAGAGCACAATAAATTTTAGTTATTTTATTGCTTCTTATTGTCTTGATAAAATGCATTCACAAATTTCATTTACTTTAGAGTTATTTTAGTAAAAGGAATTGGATTGCTAAAATGACACTTAATTTGTGCTTCATGGAATATGAAAAGATGGGAAGGCAAAGTTAGATTTTTTTAACATAGCACTTTAATATTTATTTAATAGAATATACATATGAATAGATTGTTTAGAGAACATACAAGGGTATTTGAATTTCTCTTTTGTGTCATCCACCACTTGCTTGTTCTTTTGAAATTTGTTTCTTTATGCATTTTTAAATCATTTATTAAAGAAGTAGTTCTTCTTTCCAGTTTTCAAATTACACAGAATTTAGAAATAATAAGGACCAAAGATGCAACTGTAAGAACTGTTTAGAGCTGGCGGATGGGGAGGTAGAACAAGAGGTAAAGTGCCCGATGTACAGACACGGTGAGCTGGGCTTGACTCTCCAGCATCCTTATACAGTGCTGGGCATAATGGTGCACATTTATAACCCCAGTGTAAGTAGATCCCAGGGGCTCGCCGGTCAACCAGCCTCATCAAAACAGCAAGCTCTGAGTTCACTAAGACATCCTCTTTCAAAAGATAAAGTGGAAAGTGGTAGAGGAACACTCCCAATGTCAACTTCTGGTTGTCTCTCTCTCTCTCTCTCTCTCTCTCTCTCACACACACACACACACACACACACACACACAGACCAATACACAGAGAGAGAGACAGAGACAGACAGACACATATACACACACACACACACACACACACACACACACACACAGACACACAGACACACATACAGAGAGAGAGACAGAGACAGACAGACAGACACACACACACACACACACACACATACACACACACTGGCCAGCCCACCTGTGCATGTATGTGTACATACACACACACACAAAAAAAAACTCAGTGTGCATTTATACTCATAAGCACATTTTAATATGAATTCTCCGTTATCATCACAATCATTTGCTTGATCTATAGAATTCATAAAATTTACAATTAAAACAGTAAAGTCCCATATATTGTTTTTGAAAATTAAACATTTTCTAAGAATTGATAGATTATCAATTGTTCATGTTAAATTTAATTGAAGTGAAATTGAAAGAAATTCACATATTGAATTAATCACTTCTCGGGCACTCCTTGGCCACAGATGGCTCTTGCTGTTGTATTAGGCAGTGTAGGCACAGCAGATAGTGACCTTGTCCAAAGTCATGCATCTCAGAAGGATTTGAACTACTTTTGAGCTCTGGCCAGTGTTTGCAACCACAGTGCTGTGCTACCAAACCCTGCATGTGATCTACAGTGAAGCCTGGCTTACCAACGATCACTCTCTTGTCTACTCATGAGTGGTCATTTCTTTGACTAAAGCAAAACCTAGACACAACAACAACAACAATTGGCTGTTTCATATCGTTGAATTATGTAGCAGGCATTAAAGAGAACAGGTCAACTGTTAATCTGAGTGTTTAAGGTGAATTAAAAATGTATCATTCTTCTCTTGTCCCTAGAATATTCTTCTAAAGTGGATAATTGGCAGCATTATTGAGTTGGCAAGTGGGCTATAACAAAATAGATAGAAATAAAGTGATACTCAGGCTAGTGGTAGAGGCAGGAAGCATCCTGTGCAGCCATTGGCTAGCATGTACCTGCCACTTACCATGTTGCTGGCAGCCAAGCCAGCCCTACACCTTCTTTCCAGCTACAGTGTAATCTTACCCAATCCTCTCTTTCCACTGACCAGGCCTTCTCTCCTACAGCCTGGCCGTATCTACTTTTTTTACATTTCTGTCTCCTACTCACTTCCAAGCTGGCCGTGTCCATTGTCTGCTCTTGCATTCTGAATCTCTATTGTCTCAGGCCTGGATTTTTTGTTGCTGTATTGGACAGTGTAGGCACAACCAATAGTGAGCCTGTCCAAAGCCATGCCTCTCGGGGGGATTTCACTGGCTTTTGAACTCAGAGCAGTTCTTGCAGCAACACTGATACACTACAGAACTCTGTGTAAGCTCCGCCTCGCATACCAATAAGCACAAAAGTGTGCCGTTCTTTATCATGGTGCCTGCAAGATGCCTGAGGCTCCTCTTTAAGTTCACAAAAACTTCCAGTGAAAACTGTATAGAATAACAAAATGCTAAGAATTTAAGATAATAGATTCCAGTTGCCTTGCTAGAAAGGGAAGATCAAGGATGAGGAGATGAATTGGCATGGCAATGGATTTTTATAACAACTGGTACCAGAATAAGTATATTTGATCAGTTCTGGAAACCAAGAGAGTCATATTCTCATGAATGCATGTGTCCCTGCCCTTTGGCTCAGAGGCAGTGGGCTATAGTTTCAGAGTCTGTGCATAGTTTCAAGTGGAACAACATAAATGCAAGCTGAAGAGTGCCATAGTAATAATAATTTCAGTAGCGAGGAAATATTAGCCAGTTTCTGACCATCTTAAGAATAAATCCACTGTAGGGGAATGAAAGTCAGTTCTGCCTTTCTGTACACAAGGGACTCCTGCTCCAAGTGAGTCTGTTGACTATTTCTCAAGGACTAAATAAAAGGAAATGCATTCAAGTTAATCTATAGAGTTAAACAGTGAAAAGAACAGCGGCATCTAAGTTCCAGAAGACAACTGTGGGGGCCCATGAGGACCATGACAGAGATGATGAAGGGCTTAGAAGGTAAAATACTTTTTTGTCATTCCTCACATTAACTGCTTACACATCTCTTCTTGGAGAACAGGCATGTATCTCTGTGGCCTTATAGAACTCTGAACCTCAAAGTTGTGTGACAGAAACCAGATGGTCTAATGACACAGCCAACTTGTTTGCTGTTTATGAAATATGAGACTCGAGGGTAAGTCTCTGAGTTCTCTGAACCTCTGTGTCCTGGATTGAGGCATAAAAATGACTTTTCATAGTGCTAGTGCTGATAGAGATGTCCGGAGTGAAAATACTCCCACAACACTGTCTAGGTTGCCCCAGGGACTGTACTTCATTATGCTCATAAAATGTGAATATCCACTGCCCTCCAGCGCTATAGAAATTAAGATAATGACCTCTAGAGGTAGCAGCATGATCTAGGTATTGTTTGGGGGTGGTTCTAGGGAGGCATTTTAGCATAGCTAGTGAGAATGTTGAGTTAGAGACTCAATAATTAGACAAGTTATCTCAAAAAGAATTCAGTGAAAATGGCAATTGCCTTAGTTAGGGTTTCCATTGCTGTGACAAAACACTATGACCAAAAAGCAAATTGGGGAGGAAAGATTTTATTTGGCTTACACTCCCATATCACTGTTCATCACCAAAGGAAGTCAGGACAGCAACTCAAGCGGGAAAGGAACCTGGAGGCAGGAGCTGATGCAGAGGCCATGGAGGGGTGCTGCTGATCGGCTTGCTCCCCATGGCTTGCTCAGCCTGCTTTCTTATAGAGCCCAGCATCACCAGCCCAGGGATGGCACCACCCACATTGGGCTGCTCCTCCCCTGCATCAATCACTAGTTAAGAAAATGCCTTACAGCCAAATCTTATGGAGGTATTTTCTCAATTAAGGGTCCCTCCTTTCAGATAACTGGTTTGTGTGTGAAGTTGACATAAGAACAGCCAGCACACCAGTGAACCAAATGATGGTCTCCAACTGGAAACAAATGTGAGAAATCAGGCAAAGGCGGAGCTTGGGGACAAGGAGACTCACTGAGCAGGGAGGCGGCACACTTACATGTGACACCATCGGGTTGGTCTGTAGTTATTCAATGATTCTGTCCTAAGGCTCGCCTTCAAAGAAATGTACCCTAGCTCCACTCTAAAACAGTGTGACATTTCCATTCATACTGTTCTCCCTCTTTTTTTTTTCCTTTAACATAACAGTTTTTTCATGGTGACTGCTTGCTGCCTTTTGTTCCATTGTTGCGTGTGTCATTGGAGATTGTTGAGTTTTGAGTTGAGATTGTATGAATCCCTTTCTTTCATTTGGTTCAGAAAGTTAAGAGAAAAATGTCAGATCTGTACATAACAGCTGACTGCTGTTACAGGAGTTGAAGATGGTTGTTTTGAACTGTGTGCATATAAGCCAATAGATATTTTGGAGTACTGATTTTGGAAAAATAAATGGGAAATAAAATGTTATCATCAAATACCTCATTTTGCACCATTAAGACAAAGACAAATTACAAGACATACATAGTTTCACACATGTGGCCATGTATGGAGTAAAGATCCACTGTAATGTTTCATACATTGGCCTGGTGATACTATTAGGTGGAGTCATATGTACACAGAAAGAATCATCTGTTATTTGACTTAGCCAGTTCCAGTGCCTGCCCTGACATGATTTGTTTTGTCCTGAGATTAATATTTTTTGTGTGGCTTTACAATTCAAAGGCTTAAACTACTTAGATTTCCTAGAGATTATTTTCTTATTCTTTTTTTTTTCAGGGCTGAGGACTGAACCCAGGGCCTTGCGCTTGCTAGGCAAGTGCTCTATCACTGAGCTAAATCCCCAACCCCTAGTTTCTTATTCTTATGCTCTCTTTAAAACATTGCATGTGACTTATTTTGAAGCGTAAAAATGCTAAATGAATTGTTTTCAGTACCTTTCTCCTTGACATTTTTTTCACCTGCTTGATTTCTGAGCAAATGCTGCCTTGTGTGCACAAAATCATGGCCCTAATTCATATTGTTTTATTTTGTCAGTAGTTGGGTGACTCTCCACACTTCAAAATCTTAGATCCATATTCTCTATTTAGATTTCAGCTGTGATTTCACTGAGACATGTTCCTAAAATACATAGTAAGTATCAGAAAACAGAAGTTGCAAAAGCATAGGAAAATCAGATAGCATAAAGTCTCATGTTTCCCCCTTTTTATTGCTTATTAAGATATGAGAGCAGGGGGTTTCAGAGATGGCTCAGCAGTTAACAGAAAGGGCTTGTCTTCCAGAGGGTCAGATACATACAATTCCCAGCACACAAATGGTAGCTCACACCCATCTGTAACTGCAGTTCCAGGGGATCTGACACCTTCTGTTGGCCAGGCTTATACAGAAATATGTACAGACAAAACACTTAAATGCATAAAATAAATAAATAAAATACAAAAAGGAAAACCACTGAAAAAGATATTACGGGTCTCCGACTCTTGTCTCTGCTCTTGGGACTCTTTTCTTCTGTTGTATTATTATTTCCAAACTTCAATATAACAGTTTTCGCTTCATCTTATTATGTTTTATTTTGTTGGGTTTGTTTAGGCTCTTAGAAGCCTATTCTTTTCTAATAATAGACAGAAAGGGAGTGGATCCAGAGGAGAGAGGAGGTGGGAGTAACTATGAGGAGTAGAGGGGAAGCCATAATCAATGTGTATTATGTGAGCAAAGACTCTATTTTCAATAAAAGAAAAAAAATGGGGGAAAGGATAATTCCTAGAAAATAGAAGTGAAGCATAAAACAGACCTCCCACTTTTATTTCCATTTCTCATTTTTGGCATGTTTATTTATTTATTTTTAATTAAAACACAATTATAATAGTTCCCTCTTCCCTTTTCTCCTTCCAACCCCCTTAATATTGCTCAAATTCATGATTTTTTTCTATGATCATTGTTGTGACATATATGTGCATAAGTATATAAATACAGCCTTCTGAATCTATCTAGTGTTGCTTGTATGTATATAGTTTTATGATCCACCACTTTGTATTAGGGGCCTGTCCCTAAGGAAGATTCATCCTCCCTCTTTCCATAGTCATTAGTTGCCTATACTTCTTTGTCTAGGGGTGGGACCCTGTTGCACTTTTCCATTCCACATTAGCATGTCTACTGGTGTTGGCACTGTCGGGGTCTTGGGCAGGCAGCCATATTGTTACGGTATCATGGGTATTTTCCTTGTCATTTCTTCCTTTTTTGCATTTTTATTTGGTTGGTTTTTTGCCTTAAGAATTACACTCGATAATTTATAGTTCCGTTAAACTAAACATGCAGTCTTAGATCAATTAGCAGTTCATAAGGAAAGTGGCATTTATTTAATGTATTTGAAGCAGCATGTTGTCAAGTAAGATTACATCTTTTAATGAGTAAAAGACTAAGGGGGCCATGACTCCAAGGAGGTCCATCCATCCATATGTTAAGTTGCTTTCATATTATATATCAGAGAAATATGAGGCCTTCAGAAATAGCTTTGACAACAATTTAGAGGGAAGAAGAGCTCAGACGGTAGATGATGATGCCCAGGCTAAGCACTGGGAAATGTTGGTCAAATATCTGAAGGCGTCTGACTGTCTGTTGTCCCCACCTCATTGTAGTGGGGTAATGTTAATCAATTAGTTCAATTCTGCCATAGATAGTAAGTAATTGCACTCACTGGAAGCCACAGTGGTCTATTAATAATGCATCCTAATTTCTAAAAGTAGCATGTCTCTTGGCTCTTAGAAAAGCTGGTTTCTGTTCTTTGTTTTTGTATATAAAACTCATGGTTGAAGTAGAGTTTATGTCCATCTCATAAGTGACCTTATGAGAAGAAAAATACATAATTATGAATAGTATTTCTGACATTTTCTACATAAGATTAGCACAATTCAAATTTCTTTTCTAAGAATGCTAAAAAAAAAACCCTTCATGATATAGTGTTTCAGTCTATAATATACCTGTAATATCAATGTTTGACTCAACCCTCAACATCATAAACAGTCTGCATGTGAATACCTTTCTGATGTCCTCACCACCAAATTGCACAGCTTTACATTGCCCCAGAAGTAAATGTGGTTCCTGGCCGCTACACAACTTCAACACTAGCTTTCCTGACACAAAGGAGAGATCAGCATGGTCAGACAGTGAATGCAAGAGAACCTAGTCACCAGACCTGTTACAATTCGAAACAGTCTCTTGATGTTTAAATGTTAGTAACAAACTCACACATCTACAAATGTGGGGAGAAGAACAGAGCTATGGGACAGAGTTGAGTGACAGGCTGCCTGATTGTCATTCTCATATACAGTCGTATTAGAGTTTCACTGTCATTGAGTGATCTAAGCTCAAGGAAACAGTTAACCTCCTGAAGGGCACTACAATTCCTTTGGCGGGTGTCTATGGGAAATTATTTTTGATGTGTAAATATAAGGCTAAGGATTATATTTTAATTTCCAAAAAAAACATGCTCCGGCTTCTAATGCAAAAGGATTTCTGTGAGTGTAAGTAAATAAATAACAAGTCAAACCATTAAACAATCAAAGGGGAATGTCATATGTTACAGCTGACAATTTAAACTCATCAGCAAAAGGCCAAACAAAGAGTCATAGTATAGCACCAAAAGCATCAGATACTCTCAGAAATCTGTTTAAAAATGAGAAGAAACCTCAGCTGCTTCTTCAGAGCACAGTAGAGAGAGTAGACTCAGATGACCAACATTTGTGACTAAACTGAGCCATTAATGATTTTCCTTGCTGACAGCAGCGCTTACTCAGTACTTACTAAACAACCATGAAAACCTGCCCATGCTTCATCCCATGAAAGCGGAGATTTCAGAGACCCAACAAACCCAAAGCCACTTACCTCAACAGATATTGCCTTTTGTCTAGTTAAAAAAAAAAATCACTTTATGTATTTATTTAAAGATATATTTCTCTAACTGACGTACACAAGTATCTTGGTCATATTACCACAGAAAGTGACTCTAGGAGAGATGGGTGCCTTAGCTGGTTCTCAGAAAGGAACAAGTCAATACTAAAAAGGTGCTCTGATCATGCCCTAAAGTCTATCTCCCAGCCACCATGTTGATAACAAGAGTCCCTTTGCTTCAGGATCCTTAAAACGTATATCCCATGTCTTTACTAAACTCCGGCAATCAAGGTGCTCCTGTCCCCTTCTTTTACAAAGATATTTAAAATTCTATTTAACTCGGTTATTTGCTCTATGTTTCAGCTGCAAACCCAGTTTTCTAAACTGTGTGACATAGAACAAATGTTCTAAAGATGGGCATATTGGTGCCTAGAACACCAGCCCTCAGAAACTTGAGTCAGGAAGATTGTTGTGAGTTTACGGCCAGCCTGGGCAACGTAGAGAGTACAGCAGGGATATTATAACGGTGAAATGTGCAAAAGAAAATAAGTGTGGGAAACATCACATACTGCATACTCCCAGGAATTTTGTTTGTGTGTTGAAAATGCACAACTCTGGGGAACTCTGCCCCAAAGAGGCCTGTTTAGTTATGCTCAGGCTCAAGTTTCCCTAGTTGACTTTGTGAATCTCCTGAATCTTAAGACATTAGGGAACTCTAAAAACAGTAAGAAAACACAAAGATTCTGACAAGATGGGATGCTGCTTACAGATTCTGAACTGGGAATGGCATACTGAAGCTCTTCTTTCTAAAAGAAAATTGCTACAATGAGAGGGGTGATTAAAACCAAAAAAAAAAATTACATCATTAAGATTTCATGAAGGTTATGCAAAGGAGATGAGGAAACTTAATGTGAATATCAAGTCCCCGGCTTTATCTTCTAGGTTGGAGGTAATGATGTGCACACGGTAAACCCACATAAAAGAAGATTTGGACAATAATGTTATCAACATTTGAAAGAAAATACTAAGGCATCTTCTTGTGGTTGACTTTTTACTGTTTTGTAATGCAAATTTCACATCATAGCAACTTCTACAACTATCTCCTTTAAGCTCTGTGTGGGTAAAGAACGTTATCTTTCTGATTATCCTAAATACTTAGTATAGTATCTGTGCTCATTCATGGAGTAAGCAAATGACTGCAAACAGTTAATACTGCTTGAAAAAAAAAAAAAAACTACTTTATCTAATGTAAGAGTAATAATGAACCAGGAAGTATGGGTAGGCCCTCAGATTGCAGCTAAAGTTCAGGGGCAGGTCCCCGGAAGCCCAAAGAGGAATAGAACCCCAGAAACAGTGATGAAAAAGTGTGCAGGATTGGAGGAAACACTGCTTTGCCATAAGTTATGTCTGTGTATTTTGGTTTTCATGTCATTTCTGTTGGGCCATAAGCTTATAGAAGTGACAGTCTGGTGGGATAAGTGGGGACTGAGATGTTACCTGTGGGAAACATCAATGCCCAGTGGTCACAGTGGGAGACAGAGAGTGAATCTCCCCACTGCCTTAACCCTGTTGTGTTCTCCTATAGACTTGAGGCTCTGCAGTAAGCTTTAGTAGTGATTGGCTGCCACAAGTCGATCCAAACAGCAGAGTCAGGTAGCACTGAGCATCAAGCACCTTTCCAAAGTCCCGGTTTGTCCATGTCGGCTTCAGTTCTTCAGCCTCATTCAAGTTGAATGTAAGAATAGTGTGTGTGTGTGTGTGTGTGTGTGTGTGTGTGTGTGTGTGTGTGTGGTGTGGTGTGTTTTAAGAACCCTATATATTCAGATTTCACCAAGATAATATGAGAAACTTAATTGAGTGAGAAAATAGGGTTAATATCCTTTTCAATATTGTGTTTACAAACCTTATCAAAGGCCATGTCGTGTCAGAAGGTGCACCTGCTTATTTCTGAATGAGCTCTAAAGGACAAAGGGGGCATCTTTGAGGCCACACCATAGGGACAGAATATGTACAGCAAGGGCTTCTGATTGGAAATTGTCTTTGTTTTCCAATTATGAAACTAAACATGAGAATAAACCAAGGCTTTTATTTTCCTGGGCATTAATTTACTTGAAAACAGACGACACAAGCTGTATTACTTAAAAACACAAAAATGTAGACTGTCAGGGATGAAAAGGGCTTTAGGACAAAGATATCCATGGAGAATACTCTTTTGCCCAAGGTGGCCCAGTGCAGAAGTGAATAGAGTGGACTCGTGCCTACCTTCCAGTGTAACTCACTGGTTCATCCTGCATGCCCCCCCCCCAAAAAAAAAGAAAGAAAAGAAAAGAAAGACAAAGAACAAAAGAAGTAGCTATCAAAGGCAGTCTCCACTCCATAGCTCTGGCTGCTGAAACACATGCGTGAACACAAATTCAAACCTGGTCTCTGGATATACACTCCTCAATGGCTATTAAAGCAGGAGGGATACCAACTTAAAATCAGGCCAGTGAGCTGTTGATGCAACCTAGGTACATGATTTCCTTCCCAATCTATAACACTCTTGCAGTAGAGTGAGCAGATTAAATGTCCCTTTGTCAGTGTACTTTAATACCTTTCCATGTCCTTGGAAAGCTATGGAAGGAGCTTAGGGGAAGACAGAAAATGAGAGTGCAGTGCCCCCTTCCCTCCCCCTTTGTCCTGCTCACAACATCAAATTGATAATTATAATGTTGGTCCTTACCACATGCCAGTAGACAGCCCAGCACAGTTGAGACATAAAGACCATACTGTTTATTGCTCTGGGAATTCACAGACCTTGTTTAGGCAGGGAAATAACCATGAAAAGATAAAACAGCATATGATATTGGTTAATGCGTGGCTTTCTTAACTTCCTTGCTATTTGAGCCTTTTGTGTGGGGTGGAGGGAGATGACAGAAATGGGATAATTGGAACCTTTTGTAATGATGCATCATGGGGATTTAAAAATGGGGTGACCAGTGTTGCAAGAGGCAATGAAGGAAAAGAAGTCAGCTGTGGAGGGTGTGAGTACGCAGGAGTAGAAAGGCTACTTCATCGCATTATTTGCATCCATACCAAGTAGGTCTCTTGCCACTCATTTCACATTCGCCTGTTCCTGTCATTGCCACGTGCAAAGCAATTGGTGCCCTTTTGGTGTCCATACCCCCCCTTCCCTCTAGTGGTCAGATTGCAAATATCTAGTGTAGCTCAAGTCTTGAAAAGGTCTTATTAATAAAAACAAACCCAGAGCCAGGTAGTGGGATGAAAGCTGAAAGATCAGAGAAACAGAACCAGCCACAGCTAACCTCACCTCGCCAATTCCTCAGCTGATCTTGTTTCCTCAAACTGGAAGCCTCTGAGTCCTCATCCGAATGGATCTCAGCTGAACTGTTGCTAGAAGCCTAAATGCTTAACCAGGCCCTAGTTCCTGGTCCTCACACCTTAATATACCTTTCTGCTTGCTGCCATCACTTCCTAGGATTAAAGGCATGTGTCACCATGCCTGGCTGTTTCCAGTGTGGCTTTGAACTCACAGAGATCCAGATGGATCTCTGCCTCTAGAATGCTAGGATTAAAGATGTGTATGCCACCATTTTCTGGCCTCTCTATCTAGTAGCTGTTCTGTTCTCTGACCCCAGATAACTTTATTAGGGTGCACAATATATTGGGGAACGCAATATCACCACAATCTACGCCCTTCTTGTACTCCGTCCCAAACACAGGCCATAGGTGCCCAGCTTTAGACCACCTCCTCAAAAGAATTTTCTCATAGCCAGACTTGCAGCTACCATTCATTGAGCATATTCTTAAATCCCAGGCACTACACTAAGTGTTCTACACACACTCACTTGTCAAGCCTCCAACATCTAGTGAAGTAGGAATCGTGCCTCTCTGCATGTTAGAGGGTGGATTATCCATAGTCCTCTGGCAAGTGAGACTGGGAACCCAGCCTGAGCTGGCTGACTTGTGATCGTTGTAATCTCACAGTGGCAAGCACCCTGCTCCCATCTTTATCCTTCATGTGGGTACCCCCATCTCCAACTCACCCAGGTGCCTAGCTAGATCTCATCGAACATTGAAAGCTATAACGTCTTCCAATCTTTCCCCAGTAAGACCAGAGGCATACACAGCCCCTCAAACAGAAACACTAGCTCAGCGCCTCAGAGAGTGGGAGTTTGAGGTGCTGTGGATAAGAAGGAGTGGGTACCAGTAAGCCAGAGGTTTTTCAAGTGGGTCAGTTCAGGGTTTAGGAGGCACTAACTCAGTTTGATCTACAGAGACACACCCACAATCATCCAGATCACCAGCCTGAAAGCTGCCATCATAGAAACACTGTGTCTGGATCCTGGGGTGGGCCAAACACAGACTGCCTCTCTTCCTGGGGAAACATAGCAAGGTCTGGAGATGGTTGACTGTCACAGTGGCACAGAATTGCATGGTCGGCGAGAAGGGAAATGACATCATCCAGTAAGATGTGTCCCTAAGCATCCCACAGGATTCCCCTTGACAAAGAATGAAGTGGTCCAAAATGTCCAGAGGTCAGTAGTTCAGTTTTAGAAAATGTGATTTAGATAACAACTTAGGGAGACCTGGCAAGCATGGCCACCTTTGTGAATAAACAGAGGAATAGCCTGTGGAAAAGGAGATGAAGTAAAATCACAGGCGGGTGGGGCAGATAAAAGAAGCTTGAGAAGAAGAAGAAGAAGAAGAAGAAGAAGAAGAAGAAGAAGAAGAAGAAGAAGAAGAAGAAGAAGAAGAAGAAGAAGAAGAAGAAGAAGCTGGAAGTAGGTCTGAAGTGCAGCTTTGGATGGCTGACTTCACTCCAGGGATTTCTCCTCATTCACCTCCATGTTCAACATAATCCAACCGGTTAGTTAATTGCCCTGACTGAGCACGCGTTAGAGAAAGGAAACATTTGCTTGTACAGTGAGATCTCAGTCTAGCATAAATAAATCATTTGTACAGGGAGGTGGTCCCCACAGGAACACTGCTGGATGATTCTCTGCCTAAAACACTGTTGGGTGAACTACTCTTCTGGTCACTGTGTCTCAAGGTGTGGCTTGTGCAGTATCTGTAATGAACATTACCTAGATGCTCATTCTAACAGCAGATGACTGGGTCTACTTGAGATTACTGAGGCTTGATGTTGGAATCCACTGTTTCACCATCTTTCTGTGTTGTTTGGACATATACTGGAGAATTCTTTTTGGCTCACATTGCAATAGTGACTTTAAGGCCACAATTTTACCCTTTAATGCCTAGGCCCTAACTCCGGTTACAGTGTCTGTATGAAGTGTTCTTGCGTTTGGACCGACACGGTGCTTTTCCTTGTTTTTAAATTCTCTGGCACATATGCCCCAAGTGTAACCGAATTGCTACCTCCTTGTGTGTTTATGTATTGGTGCATCTCACCATCTCCTACACAGGCTGCAGGACATGTTTGTTCTAATCTTGTCTTTGGTACTGGTAGATTGTACTGGGAAACAGGAATCCAAACTTCTTCCAGTTTTCTCCATCTCCACAAACCAGATTGAACAGGCATGATGTCCAGAAGAGAGCTCTGAAATCCTCATTTTTTTACCATTTTCATTCTTTTTTAAATTTATTTTTATTTTATTTTATAATTTAATTTAATTTTACATATCAGCCATGGATTCCCTTGTTCTCTCCCCTCCCACCCACACCCACCTTCCCCCAGCCCACCCCCCATTCCCATCTCCTCCAGGGCAAATACTCCCCTGGGGATTGAGTTCAACCTGGTAGATTCAGTCCAGGATGAGCCGAGCATCCCTGCATAAGCCCCAGGTTCCAAACAGCCAGCTCATGCAATGAGGACAGGTCCCGGTCCCACTGCCTGGATGCCTCCCAAACAGATCAAGCTAATCAACTGTCTCACTTATCCAGAGGGCCTGATCCAGTTGGGGGCCCCTCAGCTATTGGTTCATAGTTTATGTGTTTCCATCTGTTTGGCTATTTGTCCCTGTGCTTTTTCCAATCTTGGCCTCAACAATTCTCACTCATACAAACCCTCCTCTTTCTCACCAATTGGACTCCTGGAGCTCCACCTGGGGCCTGGCCATGGATCTCTGCATCCAGTTCCCTCAGTCATTGGATGAGGTTTCTAGCAGGACAATTAGGGTGTTTGGCTATCCTATCACCAGAGTAGGTCAGTTCAGGCTGTCTCTAGACAATTGCCAGTTGTCTATTGTAGAAGTATCTTTGTGGATTTCTGTGGGCCTCTCTAGCACTTTGCTTCTTCCTAGTCTCATATGGTCTTCATTTATCACGGTCTCTTATTCCTTTGTTCTCCCTCTCTGTTCTTTTTTTTTTTTTTTTTTTTTTTTTTTTGGTTTTTTCGAGACAGGGTTTCTCTGTGTAGCTTTGCGCCTTTTCCTGGAACTCACTTGGTAGCCCAGGCTGGCCTCGAACTCACAGAGATCCGCCTGGCTCTGCCTCCCAAGTGCTGGGATTAAAGGCGTGCGCCACCACCGCCCGGCTCCCTCTCTGTTCTTGATCCAGCTGGGATCTCCCACTCCCCTAAGCTCTCTTTCCCTCGACCCTTGCCCTTCATTACCCCCACTCATGTCCAGGTTGTTCATGTAGATCTCATCCATTTCTCTGTGTCTTTCTTGGGGTCCTGTTTTCTAGGTAGCCTCCCTGGAGTTGTGAGTAGCAGTCTAGTCATCTTTGTTTTACATCTAGTATCCTCCTATGAGTGAGTACATACCATGTTTGTCTTTCTGAGTCTGGGTTACTTCACTCAGGATGATTTTTTTCTAGATCCATCCATTTGCCTGCAAACCTCATGTTGTTATTGTTTTTCTCTGTTGAGTAGTATTCCATTGTGTGTATGTATCACAGTTTATTTATCCATTCTTCAGTTGAAGGGTATCTAGGTTGTTTCCAGGTTCTGGCTATTATAAACCATGCTGATACAAACATAGCTGAGCAAGTGCCCTTGTGGTATGATTGAGCATTCCTTGGGAATATGCCCAAGAGTGGTATAGCTGGGTCTTGGGGGAGATTGATTGCCAATTTTCTAAGAAAGCGCCATACTGATTTCAACAGTGGTTGTACAAGCTTGCATTCCCACCAGCAGTGGAGGAGAGTTCCCCTAGCTCCACATCCTCTCCAGCATAAGCTGTCTTCAGTGTTTTTGATCTTAGCCATTCTGACAGGAGTAAGGTGGTATCTCAGAGTCATTTTGATTTGCATTTCCCTGATGATTAGGGATGCTGAGCAATTCCTTAAATGTCTTTCAGCCATTTGAGCTTCGTCCCATATTCATTCTTATTTACCTGGTAAGGAGCGAAGCAGAGTACAGGATTCTTCCTTTAATTGGAGGTCTTAAGCTATGCTACATCAAAAGGTCAAAAGTTCAAGAACTTACTGCAGAGTGCACAGTTAAGACAATTAATGTTCTAAAAACACAAGAGTTTTTGGTTGGAAAACAGAGGTGTGTGATGACACCAATCCATAACCCAAGACATTAATGCTTTAAATCAAAGAACTATTTTAGCTTTGCTGCCTCCTCGTAGAGACCTCAACGTGCGATATGGTAACACTGAAGGAACGGTTTGAGCAATGGACACGTTTGCAGGGATTGTACCTAAGCTGAGTTCTTGATGAGTAGCTAGTCGTATGCATGATCAGAGTTTGGAATTATTACTCACTTATTTCCCATGAAGAATTATGTAGGTAAGCCAAGTCAGATGGATAAGAGTGTATTATTGTATTATTTCTTGTCTTTGCATGTGAGAGAGTGTGGGGGTGTACGAGTGTGCATACCCACGTGTGGGGGAGACTATGGTTGTGTGTGTGTGTGTGTGTCTGTGTGTCTCTGTGTGTGTGTGTGTGTGCAGTTATGGAGACCAGAGGTCAACTCTTGGCTTCCTCAGTTGCTTTCCAAGCTGCATTTCAAGACAGAGTCTCTCCCTGAATCTCGAGCTCACTGATTCAGCTAAACTGGTAGCCAGTGAGCCCCAGGGGTCCTCTTTCACCTCCCTGGCACTGGGATTACAGATGAATTCTGCTGTGCTGAACTTTTGTAAGTGGATACTGGAGGTCTGAACTCAGGTCTTTTAGCCTGACTGGCGAACACTTTACTGATTGGGCCACCTGCCCAGCCCTTGCCCCTGATTTATCAAAACACACCCTTTCCCAAAGATCATCAGAGAATAAAATGTATATAATGGTGATATCCTATAAATGAACCCAAATTTCCACTGAGACTCTGTCTCCTCATTGTGCGCAGTGTGATTTCTAGAGTCATTATTTAAAGAGTGGGTGACATTCATGTTGAAAGTTATCAGTGGGTATGGTCATGGGATGCCAATTTTAGGTGCTCATTTTGTTTTAAAGGGAAAGGACTCTGGTCTGTAGTGAGCTTTGCCATCAGTAGAGTGCTGGAGTGGGGTTCAAGCCACTAAGCAGAGAGATACTGCTGTCTCTGTAGAGAACCCCAGTGTCCAGCAGTCTCTGTCTACTAAAAAGCAATAGCATTAATTCAGAATTCCTTAGCCCAGGATAGCTGTATGTTTTCACTCACCTGACCAGCTATGCAAGAAATCATCTGCTCCAACCAAAAATGTCTTTCAGTTCTTCTTCAAAAGATAGAGAAATGATACTATGATGCAAAATACTTTGCAGACAATACATTGCTCAACCTTCATCAGAGAGGCTACCTCTGTGGCAGAAGGTAGTTAACCCAGACACCCACATTTGTTCAACCTGCGGATAATAAGAGATATCAGAGTGCTCAACTTTAAATGTAATGTCTACATCACATTCCTCACTTCAAGACTCAAGTATCTGGATTGGAAAACCCAGAGGTGGTGGATGGCTTTAAGGAAACTATTTTCCAGACATACCAGGGCCAGTGGACATTTGAACTCATAATGACAGTAACAATATGCACAAGATGTATGCAAGCTCAATGCAGACACAATCCTAGCATGGAGGAGGGGGAGTGGGCATGAAGTTCCTCTCCTAGCTAAGGAGCTACTTCATCTGCTGGGAGAAGGAGAGTCAGTTTTCTTCACCTGGTATATCAACGACATTCCAGAGCAGGCCTCACCCACAGCAGTAGTCAACCTACACGCAGAGAACTAGATAGACTTTTAACAGTGAGGAAGAGAGAGGGGGATAGGGATAGCGACAAATGAATATTTGTTGGTTGAGTGGCTAGGGAGGAGGGAGAGGATCTGGGAGGAGTTGGGGGAGGTAGGTAAAAATGATCAAAATACATTGGATGATATGTTCAAAGAATAAATAAAAACATTATGGAAAAATAAAGAAAGCATCTAGCTTAGAGGGATTTCCAGGTTCTTTTCCAAGATGAAGAAAGTGGGAGGGGGAAGGAGAGAGAGAGGGGGGTTAATAAATATACAGAATACATGTTTCCAGCAAATAACTATTTTTAAAAGATTATAGGCCATAGAAGAAAAACTGTGTTTTCTTTGGAATAAAACGTAGTGGGAAAAGAACACTGTGCTCTAAGCAAAGAGTTGGCATTACAGCTCCTTCAGGATAGAGCCAGAGGTGTAAGAGTCCCGTGTCAGCCGTGGTGTTTTCGAGGTAGTCATCATTTCATTGCTGCTGTGCCCTGGCATCTGAGGATGGAGGCAAACGGGTGTGATTTGGATTCTTCTTTCCATAATAGTGAATGGTTGACCCTTACAGTGCTCTCCTTTTCGGTAACAGACCAGACTAATGCTGGACACACTTAAACACACATGACTCCTCAAACAGTTGTTCTCCACAGAATGCCAGCCCCTACTCTTTATAACAAAGCTTCAAAAACTGTGAGATTAATCATGAATAAACTCTAAAAATCACAATTTTTAACAATAAGAGAT
The DNA here is from genome assembly GCF_004664715.2 of Peromyscus leucopus. Classification (NCBI taxonomy): domain Eukaryota; kingdom Metazoa; phylum Chordata; class Mammalia; order Rodentia; family Cricetidae; genus Peromyscus; species Peromyscus leucopus. Next base: position 32,298,181 of record NC_051074.1, read on the forward strand.
TTATGGTGAAATGTGTAAAACTACAATGCTATTTCTAAGATTGAAGTCTGTGGCCAATGAGGAAGTACATGACTGAAGACATGTAATCCTTTCTCTGATTGCTATTAGATTCTAAAACAGGATAAGGAACAAGTTCCTTACCTTCCTGATGTGCTGTCCCATCTGACCCTGACTCAGAATTTTCACTTGCTGAATTCTACTCGGATGATAATATGAATAAATACTTTCATAATGGGATACATATCTGAATGTAACTGGATGGGTTGCTATAAATATTTTTAATGCAATGGATGCATTACAAAAAATCATCACACAACTGACACACTTACAACTAAACTGACACACTACTCCCCCACACACAACGTGCTTATACCATATGCTTCTATTTTTAGCTTGTCAAAATTCTCCCTCGGTGTGATGCATATGGAATGGTACTCTCTATTTCCCATGAAGGCCCAAAATACTCCATTCTAAAAATCAATATTATCTGAATGAGAGGTGTACTAAAAGATAACAAACAAACAAACACAAACTATTGTGTTCTACAAACACTGCCCCCCCCCCACCGAAAGCATTGTGTGTTAGAAGTTGAGGGTTTGGTGAGGAAGTCCCTGCTACCATTGGTAACTCGGAACTGTGCAGTTTGGTTGACTTTTCACACCAGAAGAAGAGACTTGAGTGCTAGTCACTGGAATAGTACTTCTGCCTGGGCCCATGCTCCAGTGAGACCACAAAGGATGAGGAAGTACCGCCTTGTTGCTCGGTTTCCTCTAACTGTGCTTCGTGGTGGTAAGTAGCGCTTGCAGGTGCTCCGAGAACCAGACTCACTTTTCTCTGTGAGCAAAAAAAAAAAAAAGAAGAAGAAAAAGAAAAAAATCAATGCAGTGAGCCCCAAGAAGGCAAAGAGAAAATCACCCTGGAACAGAAGAAATAAAGAAAAAAAAAAATACAAGGTAAACTCCTGGGCCATTCCCCAGCAGCAAGAAAGTAAGCAGCAGGTTCTGAAAAGCCCAAACCAATGATAATACAGACAGCATGAAATAAAGATGAAGTGGGCAGCTACAAGTGAAAGTGTTGCTCACACGTATTCAGATTCACATTTGCACACCTGTGCGGCCCCATGTGTACACATGGAACCCACAGCCCCGAAGATTTCGGTTCTCATAGTTTAGTCATTTTTAGGAAATGGATTCACAGACATTATCTATGAGGCGTTATCAAGTTTCTGCCCAATTTTAGGCACAATGATGATGTGACTAGCAAATTGGATAGCCTGAATAACTGAACGCAATTTTAAAACATAACGTGATTGAGCCCGTGAAAGAGGGTCTTCTTAAAGTGTTTTTTTCCTCCAGCTAACTGCCTTGGTTGTCTGCTCATATGTTTGATGGCCCCTGATATTTCACTCCCTCTCTTCCAGTTTTGCTTCTTTCTGCCACAGCCTTATTTTTCTCACCTTTATTTCTTTGTGCTGTTTTTCCAGTAAATGGTCTACAAACTGAATTTCTAATTACTCCCACTCATTCTCACCTCAGCAGAAACCTAGATCCCACCTAACTGCTCAGTGGAAACCACATTCAAAGGCCAAATGTTTTCCTCATCTACACCTCCTGCTCAGTCTATTCTTAAGTTTAAAAATACTTTGAAAAGTTAAACACACAAAAGGCCAGACTATTGCTGAGGTGGATGATATCCTTAAGATGTTATGTAGTGCTTTAGCTGGCTCTTGGGAGCCTATTCTTCATGCTGGATTGCCTTGCCCAGCCTGAATGCAGGGGGAGGTGCTGGTCTTATGATATGCCATGCTTTGCTGATGCTCATGGGAGGCCTGCCACTTTCTGGGTGAATACTGAGAAGGGATAGGTTGAGGACAAGCAGGGAGAAGGGAGTGGAAGGAGAAGAAGGAGGGGATGCTTCAATGAGGATGTAAAATAAATTAATTATTATTATTATTTTTTTAAAAAGGCCAGGCATGGTGGCAAACACCTTTAATTCCAGCACTCTCAGGGGCAAAGGCAGGTGGATCTCTGTGAGTTCAAGGCCAGCTTGGTCTACAAAGTGAGTTTCAGGAAAGCCAGGGCTGTTACACAGAGAAACCCTGTCTCAAAAAAAAAAAAAAGGAAAATCAAATACTGATCTTGTAGTGTTAATGTGACAGGTTTTTGAAGTTATGAATTAGGGTTGTATGATGGTTACTTCTAAATGTCAATTCACCACAACCAAAAGTGAGGAAGAAAAGAGCCTAATGGAGGAATTCTCTAGATTAGACTGGGCGTGTCTGTGGGGTATTTGTCTTGACTTGACTGAGGTGAGAAGGGTCACTGTGGGACACACCATGTCTTGGGCTGGACCCTGAAGTGTGTAAGAGAAGAAAACTATGAGGGCATTAGCAGCAGTGAGCAGGCAGCCTGGGCTCACCTGCTTCTCTCTGTGCTTGAGTGTGGGTATGATGTGACTAGCTGCTTCGAGTTCCTACCCTGACTTCCTCTCCATGGCAAACTGTAACCTGGAGTCAGAAACCACACAAACCCTTTCCTCCCTGTGTTGCTTTTGGTCAGGGTATTCTATCACAACAACAGAAGCCAAACTAGAACAGGTTACTAGCCAGGCAGCCTAGAAATATAAGCATTTTGTGGATTATCCTAGAAGAATAAGGCTGCCCTCGAATGGCCTCAGGCTCCCAGGATTCTCCTGTTGTAGAACAAGAGCAGCAAGCAGAGGAAGATGGATTAGAAAGATGAAGCACCACCCCGTGACCAGGGGACTTTTCATCGTAAGAGGAGTTCAACTGCTTCTGACTCAGAAAGGGACCGTGAGCCAAGGATTGGGGTTAGCCTCTAGAAGATAAGCACCACCCTTCTGTGGCAGACAGAAGAAACACGGCTCCTTCAGGCATCCAATGACAAGAAATGAATTTGCCAGCAACACCCCATGAGCCTAGAAACAGATTCTCTCCTGGAGCTTCAAGAAAGGCCAAAGAATTGCCAGTATCTAGATCTCAGCCTTTTAGAACTCTAAGCAGGGATCGGTGAAATCCTATGTGCTCAAATTTTTTTCACTCTTGAAAAACTATGAGACCATAAGTAGGGGTTGATTTCCATCTCTAGATATGTGGCAATTTTTTTTTTACAAGAGCAATAAAAACAAACAAAACAAAACAAAAACCAGACTGCTAGCATATCTTCTGAAATTTCTGGCATCTTAGTATTCAGATTCCTAATTCTTTTAAAGCATGGTTAAGACTGTCTTAACATCCAAACAGCTATTGAAAACTGAAAATGTACTACCTTTCCTGGCTGGATGCACAGTCTTTGAATGCATATATAAGAATGCACAGCCCTGAGAGTTGGGTATGTGTTTATTAATTCTGTCTGTGTATGTGTTTATTAATTCTTTGAGAAGTTTATACAATGTATTTTAATCATATTAAATTGATCCATCTCTGCCCAGATCCATCTCCCTTTTCTAACCACTCAGTTTTTTATCCTCTTTTCTCAAAAGCCCATGAAATCCCATTTACTCTTGGATATATGGCCTTCCCATGGAGCATGGTGGACATGCATACCTTTAAAGAAATCTGATTCTTCTGCTAGAAGCGATTAGCTGCCAATAGCTCACAACCTAAGGTGGGACTTCGTGCCAACCTCCCCTTTCCCTGCTGGCATTTGGTCTGGCCTGGCGGGGCTTTTGCATGCTGTCACAACCACTGTGAGTTTATATGTACCCTGCTGAGTCTAAAAAAAAAATATGCTATTTACTTGTAGCCATCCTCCTCAGGCTCTTACGATCTTTCTGTCCCCTCTTCCACCAGGATGTCTGAGCATTGTGAACAAGAGCTATGACAGACATGACCCATTTAGGGCTGAGCATTCCTCGGTCTCCTATTCTCTGTACCTTTACCAATTCTGGATCTCTGTGTCAATTGCTACCTACAACAAAAAGAAGCTTCTCCAATGAAGGTATAAAATGATGAGTCACTAGGAGATGGTTTAATACCATGTACATTTAACTGAATAATAGTGGCAGGTTTTTCCTTAGGGCTCATGACCTGTCTAGCCAGTTTCTTGGACCCAATAACATTGCCAGTTATGAGTTCCATCTTATGAAGCAGGCCTTAAATCCAGCCAGAAAGCTTTTGCTTACTCTCATGATATTTGTTCCACTACTGCACCAGTGGACTTCTCTTACCAGGCCAGTCATCACTGTGGCACACAGGGCTCACAGCTGGGTAAGACTGGTGAGGATCACTTTTCTCCTCCGATAGCAAGCACATCACCTTCCAGCACTGTGAAAGCTAGCCAGTCGGGAATGAAGCCTCCAGGTGAATACAAGCTTGATTTCTCCATATGTTATGACTCAAGTATGTAGTATCTTCAGCAATAACATCTTGTCATCAAGTTCTGGAAAGTAACCCAGAGCAATGGCAACAGACTATAATGTTTGGGTGTCTACAGGACCTCACTAGTCAACAACTCCATTCCTGGAAATGGGTTTTTGATTTGTTAGCCTCTGGTGCCTAGTAGGGGGATTTTTACCTTATTATAGGGTAAGTCCCTTTAATTCCCTTTCATACATGTTCATGTGTATATATTTTAAGAAGTTTCAACAATAGTAGATTTCCATATGACTTTTTTGAAATTTCTTTATTATTCCCCATATTCTCTCTTAGATCCTGCCCTTTCATAACCTACCCCAGTTTAACCCTTCCTGTTCCATTATTCCCCTTTAACCATTTATTCCCCCCCATCTTATACATCCCATCCTGGAAAGAACCCCCCAATATCTAATTTCCTGAACTCTATTAGTACTCCAAGTACACGTATTTCTAAAGACTCAATGCTAACATCCATAAACAAGAGACAATGTGTGTAGTTTGTCTTCCTGGGTATAATTATCTCACTCAGAATGATTATTTCCAGTTCTATCCATTCACCTGCAAATACCACAATTTTGATTTTAGCTACCTCTTATGCTACATCTCTTTTCAGGCCCTAGATCTATCCCTGCTTCAGGTGCTTCACAACCTTATTCATATACTTCTCACCAGAATGTCTGGGCTCTGCACTGTGCCGGTAATCACTATAACATCTCAGTATTTTCTGAATTGCCTTCCATCTGCCATATTCAGAACAACTTTAGGATCTTGATTTCCATTCTATATTAGTTTCTGTAAGATTCAATTTACTTTTACAACCTCTCAATTGAACTCTATCCATGACGTTCCTTTTCACATCTCCAGTCTGGCTCTTCCCTGCATTTTAGGAATACATCTTTCTCCATCTTCTTGACACAACATTCAGCATTGAACATTCAGTGTAAATAAAGAAACCCTCTCTTCTCATTCCCTTGTACTTGGAATCATCTCTCTGATAGCCAAACTCAGGAACCTACAAGATTTCAATCCTAGATATTCTGTTAACTGGCTTTGGGACTCCTGTTACTGTGGCCCCAATATATTCCTACGTAAAACTAGGGTGAAAATAGCAATAGTAACAAACATACTTCATCGTCAGTTTGTTAGAGTTTAAATAAACACTTGGGCCAATACCCAGCACCTACTGTATACTCAACAAATTCCTTCCATTATTTTCTGTTTGATCTCTAAGTCCTTCTTTATAACCTCCTTAGAGTCAATGTTGTAGATTGATACAGATCCTTGGAAATTTAGTCTCTGCAGCCTATCCTGTCTGCAGCTCCCCAATTCTTCCTAAAATGCCATCTTAATTATTGTTTAGAAATCCCTCACTAGTCACTATCATTTTCAAACACAGTAGAAACTTTCATGATGTTGACATTCAGAGCCATAAAGGAACCATCTCTAGCTTCAATTTCCAAACCCTCCACTTCTCCTATTTAACTCTTGACTGTAGGTAACCTTGACTTCCAGCTTTTTCCTAATATTCCACTTTGCTCTACTCCTTAGCCTCTATATTAACTAGTAACAGTGCTTACGGTATAATAGGCAAGATAGTGTGTTGACTTTTTAAAGCATTATCTCAGTTATCCTTAAAATTTCTACAAAGCAGTGACTATGACATGTCTGTTTTATAAAGGAGGAAAAGAAGACCTAAAGGGGTGAGCAATTAGCCAAGAAAGATCAGTCTCTGACACCGACCATTCTCCGCTGATGCCTGTTCATGTTAGATGGCCTTACCTGCAAGATTTGTTGCCTTGTACCTACCTTCTTGATGCTCACCTGCTATTCAAAACTTCCTTAAGAATGTCATTTCTATATAGCTCTCCCAGGCTTTTACAAGCTCCAGTGGGATCCTCTGTCCAACACAGCTTCTTAAAACTACGGGAAATGCAATGATGTTCAAAAATAGTACTTAATCCATTCTGATCTTGTACTGGAATCAAGTTTCTTTTCTGATGATCTTGACAGTGACTCCTTGTGATCGGTCCATTACCAGGTTTATGTTTATCAATGGTTCTTGCTCACTGTCCTCGTTATTTTCATCTTCAAACACGTTTCTGAAAAAAGGGACTTAGAATTGGACAAGATGCCACTGGATGCTGGTGATGCAAATCTTAGAGCTCCCCTGTGGCTATCCCATGGGCTATGCTCTACTGAGCTATGGGGTTTGCCCTCCTTTGCAGTCACCATGAGATCTGTCTAGCTGACATCCCCAGTTGCTCTTTGGTAATGCCTCTTTTTAAGGAAAGCTGTGTTCAACAGCCAAAGGGACAGAGAAATGAGGCAATCTTTCTTTCTTCTTCTTTTTTTTTCCCCTCAGGCTGGGCGTTGAAATTTCAGGCTCACATATACGTTATATGAGTTCTTCTATGCATCAACAGCCCCAGCAAAATGAGCCAGTTTTAAATTGCAGAAGCTGAGGCATGGGAGGGACTCTAGGATTTAGAGCTGTGGCGCCTAAAGAGGAATAGAAGACAGATGATATGCAAAGACAAAGAAAGAGAGGAAGTTGCTTAGGAGTTTCGTGAGATTTTTATGTGCTTCTTATAAGGTGCTTTGCCTATCATCTAAAACTGTGAGTCAGGAATTTGAAGGAAAACCATGTTTAGGAAAACCCAAAAATACATGTCTAGAGTTATGATCCCTGCCAGGTTTGGCAATTTCTAAACACTTGACCCTACACCAATACTTGGCTCCATAGCTTCTTAAGCGACTCTATGATAAAAAAAAAAATAAGAAGTTGCAAAATACAATTTTTCAACCCTGACAATAAAATAAATCTAACACCAGAAAAATCAAATGGTGTGTTAGCAGACTTCTAACGTCACATCCTATCGTGGGCCTGCTCCTCTAATAGATATCAAAGGGTTAGATCGAGGGTGGGTTCTGTTTAGAATCATTCATACAGATGATCAATGGTCTGTGTCGCTGTCTTGCATTAAAGCAGGTGGCTAGGGAGAACTTGTGCACGAAAGCAGAGTTCAACAGCTGGTAGTTAGAGGCTCACAGGAAGCGGTGACTTGTGGGTTTGCCTTTCCTTTCTGATGAGTTATATAGACGTAGCGCGAACACTTCCCTTCTTGGGGGAGCAGAGAGATTTGGTCAACCTGCTTAGTGAAGCCTCGGAAGAAAAAGGTCTAAGAATATCGGAACTTTTCAAATATTTTATGACTCAATATCAAGGCATACGATGAGCTTCCGAGGAAAGGAATTTTGGAAGAAGAGGCGGACAGTGAAGAGAGTGAACCCAGAAGGAATCCACAGGGTTAGTGCTGTAGGTATCTGAGCAGACTTCTCCTCTTTTCGCCCATGTTTTCTCTGAAAAAACGGTGTGCTTTAGAGCGGGCCTCTACCACGAGTTACTGAACAAAGTGCTCTATACAACAGCATATTCTGTTTGGCTCGTAAATAGCCCTTTTAAAACTTGAGTAATTACTTTGAAAGTCACATTGTTTTCAAACATTATGTAATTGAAAAATACTGCTACTGGATTTAATCTGAATATCGCTAGAGTGATTGGAATTCACCTAGGGCTATCTTAACATTTATGTATTATTATTATTTCTAAAATTGTTTCTCTTGGTTCTATTTGCTTGCTTTTAGATCTATGTTTTGGTTTGAGTTTGGGGTTTATATTTCTGAGATAGAGTCTCATACTGTAATCTAGACTGGCCTGCAATGACTATGGAGTCCAGGCTGACTCAAACTCCCAGCAATCCTCCTGCTTCAGCTTCTGAGTAAGGGATTTCAAGTGTGAGTTATACTCTCCACTCACTCTCTTTCTTAAAGAATACTCTTCAGTTTCCTAAATTAAGACCCCCAATGTACTGATTTGTTTACTATTATATTTTCTTAAATATTGATACTCTATTTTCATCATGTACCACAAATTTACTTTAACATTCTTAGAAAGAATAATTCCAACTACAAAAAGAGTTTTATCAACAGAGCTAAGGAATATTATAAAGGTAAAAATGATTTTATTTGACTGAGAAAATGGTTCTTCTTATTATTCTGGCAAAATGAAAGGAAACTACGGACAGACACGTCCTTAGAGATACACACCTAGAATTGTGTAGAACTCAGTGGTAGCCGATTGACAAAGCACCTCCTGTAACAGGGAAGGTTCACTTTCTATGGCAAAGCTTTGCTGCAGCAGTATTACTGCATAGCTCCTTTTAGAAGGTTGATTGTTTCACAAAGCTGATCGAGTTCTGAACGATACCTTCAGAGCAGTCCTCAACCTCGAAATCATGGTCATTTGGAGTTTGAACATACTTATTGTGGGGGTTCTTCTACAAATTGAAAGACATTTAGGCCGGGCGGTGATGGTGCATGCCTTTAAGCCCAGCAGAGCCAGGCAGATCTCTGTGAGTTTGAGGCCAGCCTGGGCTACCAGGTGAGTCCCAGGAAAGGCACAAAGCTACACAGAGAAACCCTGTCTCGAAAAACCAAAAAAAAAAGAAAGTAAGTAAGTAAGTAAGGAAGGAAGGAAGGAAGGAAGGAAGGAAGGAAGGAAGAAAGAAAGAAAGAAAGAAAGAAAGAAAGAAAGAAAGAAAGAAAGAAAGAAAGAAAGAAAGAAAGAAAGAAAGAAAGACAGACATTTAGGAATATCCCTGTTCTTTCTCTATGAGGTCCTGGTGGCAATGCTCTGAAATACAACTCCTATCAAGTGTCCTTGGTGGGAAAGACTTATTGTCTGGTTGACAACTGCTTTTCAAGGGGTTAAAAACAAAACACCCGGTAAAACTCTTTACTGATGCAAATGCCTAAGTCTAAAAACAGATGTGATTTCACACACACACACACACACACACACACACACACACACACACACACACATGCATACATGGCTTTCCTTATACAATGGTTTGGTATCCATTAAAAAGGAACAACACTTATTAGCAGCATTTATTTTCTGGCTTGTAACATTGGCACTGTGCTATTTGTTCAGTTTCTATCTCAGTAGTACACATCTGTGTTAGGCAAACTCAAACCGTCACGTCCCTCGGCATTGTTCCTCTAGCATGTGGCCTGGGTTTACCCCCAGAATTTGCTCCCCATTTGCCAGAAGTGTGAGCTCAGTTGTGTCCTCTTGACCAACTCTGCAAGCGCATCCTCAGCTGTTTCTCTTTAGTCTTCTAAAGAGTATAATCGTTTCAAAAAAATTCCCTTGGTGTGTGATGGTTTCAACCTTCAGATCAGTCCAGGAAACATAATTCTCCTGCTGTGTCTTTTTCAGTATTTAGAAGCCCTGTGGGTTACGTCACAATGAGATTTGCTTTTTGTTTCCACTAAAAGAGACAAGACACAGGAGAAGAATGAGTCTATCTTACATCCACCACACATACAGTATTGGCAAGAGGACAGTCCCCAGTGTCTCACAGTATAATGAAGCTAATCACTCTATGAATTATCTTAATTGAATTTGAACGTATTGCTACTGAATACTATGGGAGAAGCAGCCAATAAGGACCTGGTGTTTTCCCACAGCATTCAGGAGCAGTGCATTCAAATTTAATTAAGATCATTCATACAGTGATTAGCTTTCTTCTGTGGAAGGCACTAGGGACTTTCCTGCTACACTTGCCTGGTTTGGGTCTGCCTAAGATAGGGATATCTACCCTCACAGGCTTTCTCTTGTATTGAGTAGAGAATTATTCAATCCACCCTCAAGTGTTTTCTAAGATGTGGCTTTCATTTTGGAAAACAGACTCCAAGAAAGTGAAACAACTCATTAGACACCTCAGGGTCAGTCTGACTCTCCCTCTCTCTGTACTCACGTGCGGATTATTTAAATCACTCTGAACCTCTGTTTCCCCTTTTGAGAAATGTTCCTCTAACACCCACTCCATCTTAGATTGCCTAATAGAATTACATTTATGCCTTGTGTGTCCCTCTAACACCCACCCTGTCTTGAGATCACTTGTTAGAATTTCCTTTATGCCTTCTGAGCCTAGTTTGAAAGCTGCAAAAGGTAAAATTATTATTATTCAAGTATTGTTATTTCCAAGGGCCAGGGGGAAAAGGACAGCATTGCAGTGCAGGTTTCTTCTAGGTGGCTCAGTTGAAGCCACAGAGTGTAGGGGATTCTGTCACGTGGGAGGAGCAATTTTGATAACACAGCTACTCATAAAAAGATGCATCTGGATGTGTTGACTCCCTGGTGATCCAGGATCCCAGAATTCTGTGTGTGGATGGGATGGAAATCGCCTCAGAGTGTGCTATCTCCTCTACTGTGCACACCCAGGTTAGCAGAAGCCTACCCGGAGTCAGGTGGAACTTTCCACTGCACGTTTATCTAAGCTTCTAAACACTAAGCTGAACCCCTAGGGTGCCCTCGGAGCCTCCTGAAGAGGTGGTAGAGAAGATGCAGATCAAGTGACAGGGTTCCCCAACAGAGACCAAAAATCATGCTAGCGAATCAAAAACTGTATGCTTTTAAATTGTGGAAGATGATGGTTGGATATAATTACCACCATTCCCCTGCCCGGCCTTTGTAATGATCACGTGAACATTGGCGCCGCATTCAATCCCTGCTCTTAGGCAAATTTAAAATTTACTTAATTTCATAATAATCTAGAATTCTTATTCAGAACTGGAAGTTTCTGAGACATATGCCTGTCAAATTTTATACTTGCTTGACCCAGAAGGACAGTCTTCGTGCGTTCTGTGTCTTTCAAATGCCATTTAAAGCTGTATAATTTACTCTGTTGGAATTTTTATTATTTTGAGGACTGGTGAGATAGCTGAATGGTCGAGGGTTTGCCTAACATGCAAGGCACTGGGTTAGACCCCCCCCAGCACCTGAAGAAAATAAAACGAAACCATCATTAAATCACTCCTTTGCATAAAATTTTAAGTTGTTTGGAAGCTTAGCTTATCTGCTCAGCTTTCAAATGCATTGAGTAAGACATACCTTCATAGATTTGGGTTTGTGTTTCCAGAGGCAGCACATGAGTTAGACAGTTCTGTGTTGTGAGAAATGTTCAGGAGAAGTGAAACTTGCTTGTGAGGTCATCGCCAACCTTGAATCTCAGAGCTGTGTGTGCCGTGCTCCCTCCAATTGATGGGTTCCCCCCCCCCCCCCCCCCCGCAAACTACATTTCTTTGTTTACTTTTATTTTTCATCAGGATTATTTAACATGATCTCTAGTACATAGGAGGTCTTAATGAAAAGATCATTTCCTTTGTCAGTTTCATGGCCTAATTTGGAAAGATCAAACCCACGATTAGGTTGAGTTATTATGTGTGTCATCCACACAGTCAGAAGCAAATGCAGAAGTTTTAAAAATAAAAATGATTCATTGTTTTAAAATTGTCACTGGCTTGTGGATTATTAATCTGCAGGGTTTCTGGGTGTTTGGGAAAGAATGGATATGCATGAGCATTTATCTGCTCCTTAGGAATGTTGCCTGTGAGCACTTAAGGAAATGAAAACTCTAGGCAGCTACTAATTGGAGAGACTTGTATTGGGTTCTCATAGTCATCACGGTGTGCTGCACCGTTCTGCGGCAGTCCCTCAGGTCACCTTTAAAGTACTGATCCAGGATAACTTTGGTAGGCTTATGTGAATCATCTCCCTCCCTGGTCACATATCCCCCTTTGCTGTTACTGCTTGTTGTATACAAACATCTAGAGCAGGGTGTCTATTTATGCCACTGTTTAAGGAGCTACTTAGCAAATGAGAAGCACAGAGTAAGGACCAGGAGTGATGTGCTAACATTTTGTTGTTGTTGTTTGTTTGTTTGTTTGTTTGTTTGTTTATTTATTGTTGTTTTATCTTGTGGCACTGGGAATCAAACCCAGGGCCTTGAACATATTAGGCAAGCACCCTACCATTGGACAGGGTGATGCATGGGGAATAAGAAGGGAGACTGGGTCAGAATTGAAACAAAACTGGATTGCAAGGATGAAATTCACAAAAAGGTACTTTGAAAGAAAACCAAGAAGAGGGAGTTACCAGGGACTTCTGAACCCAGTCAGACCATGCACACACAAAAAAGAGAAGTGTGCTTTGGAACTTGATCCAGCCTAAGAATCTATGTGAGGGCAGACCAGGGGAATCTGAGTGGACGGCAGAAAGGGACCCGGTAGCTCTGTTGCCGGGGAGCTGTGGAATGGCTGCCTCCAAACTGGACGTGGGAGGGGAGTCTGTAATGTCGCCAAGAATGACCTCCCTTTCCTTGAGGCTGACTGTGATGGGAAAGAGAAGAATTAATGCAGAGAAGAACCACCTCTCTATCAGAGTGTAAGATGGGCCATTTGTTAGAGTAGAAGGTTCACAGTGAGGTCGTGGTACCAAATCATTCCTGATACGGGATTTTTAAAAGGATTGCCTTGAGAGCTGGTCAGTTGCCTCAGTGAGTAAAGTGGTTGTTGTGTAAGCATGAGGACCCCAGTTAGGGTGGCTGTAGAGACTGGAGCTCATAGAGTAGCCAGCCTAGCCCAATAGGTGAGCTTGGGGTTCAATGAGAGATCTTGTCTCAAAAAGAATGAGAGAGCCATTGAAGAAGACACCTGACATTGACTACTCACCTCCAAATGTACACACACACACACACACACACACACACACACACACACACACAAACATACACACACCTACATGAACATGTAATACCCCATACATACATGCAAACACAAGATTCACTCAGTGACTGGCAATTTCCAGTGTGAATCCTGACACAGTATTATCAGTCTTCATTATACAGTTCCTGAATCTACCAAATAAGTTCTTGTCTTCCCTCTCTGTCAAATTCTTTCCTGAGGGACCCAATGATCTCATGCAGTTTTGTAGACTTCTAATGCTCTACACTATTAGAAAGAAAGAAAGAAAGAAAGAAAGAAAGAAAGAAAGAAAGAAAGAAAGAAAGAAAGAAAGAAAGAAAGAAAGAAAGAAAGAAAGGAGGGAGGGAGGGAGGGAGGGAGGGAGGGAGGGAGGGAGGGAGGGAGGGAGGGAGAGAAAGAAAGAAAGAAAGAAGGGAAGGAGGGAGGGAGGGGGAGAGAGAGAAAGAGAGAGAGAAAGAAAGAAAGAAAGAAAGAAAGAAAGAAAGAAAGAAAGAAAGAAAGAAAGAAAGAAAGAAAGAAAGAAAAAGAAAAATCACAAAGTGAGCAGGAATAGTACCCAAAACTACAGCTCTATTCTAGAATATTCCCAATAGGAAAATAAATTCTGGGTTGTTGGTTTGGGTTTTGTTTTTCATTTGTTTGTTTGATTTTTGGCCCTTGCAAGTACAAATTGCTGACAGAGTGGACCGCAGTCTTCAAGCTTAACTAAACTTAAATATGAACTCTCCCATCAACTTACTGCTTGGGTTGCACAAGTTTTCAAAATCCAAGGGAAAAAAAGTAATCAACTGTGATGATGTCTTCTAGAATTAATATAGGTACTCAGTGAGAGAGAGCATTAACTTGTATCATAGTCCTTGTAATTGACCATAATAACACCAATGAGAAAGCAATTATTATTGCCACTTATGGTAAACTAAATTACAGTGACTATGGCTACTATTATTAAGTATTTTGGTGTAGCTATATTTTTTTTCTGTAAGTGAACATGTATGAATTAGTCTTAATATAACAGTGACCCCAAATGTGACTCCTAAGATGAAAATAATAGAATGAAGCAAAGTGAACTGAGCCTGAGCATGGCTTCCAGACATTGTTACAAACCAAAGAGATATTTCAGCACCCCTAGCACAAACAGGTACCTCCTATGGAGAGCAAAATTATAGCCTGCTTCTGTCAGCACTGAAAGCAAATATGGCCATATACTTTCTTTGTCTGACTTCAAAAATCTTCATCTTCTGGCATCATGGTAAAGTGATGGTTGGATGAGTTTGTTCTGATAGAAAATTAGAGATTAGAGCTGCCCTTCATGTCTGACCTTGGGAAGCCAAAAAGTTATTGAAACCTCTCACTCATAGGGCACATGATATCTAGTGTATTTTTTTCTCACAGGATGAAATGGTATTGGGATGTATCAATAATACACAACCGTTGAATTCCTGCATTTCAAAGGCAGAAGTCATTGACTGCAAGGGGTTGTACATGAGCATTCAAATCTGAATAAACTTGGAAAATAATAGGCCCCTGTGGTAGGTACTGCTCCTGGTATCACAGAATAGATTCCTTTAATTCCAAGAATTAGAAATCTACTCACATAAACAGACACGGTCCAGAGAAGGGAAATGAAGGCTGGAAGAAGATAGGCTTGGGGAAGAGCCAGTAAGGAAATCAGAGCCACCAAGGCAGTGGAAACCCTGTTGTCTTGGTAGTTGGGCACAATGGACAGTTTTTGTGAAACTCAGCCTCAGAGATGGGCAGCTTCCAGCTTTTATCTCAACCCTGTCATCCCTTCACTGAAAACTGGGAATTCCGGAGGGAAAGGTTGCATGGGCTTTGCTTGGGCTGCATCCCTTTTGACCATCAGAGAAGCTGGTGATTTTAATGATCAAACCCATCACAACTAGTCTTTAAGGAAGAGACCACAAAGAATGGGTTATCATTTGGAGAACGTTTGCTGAAAATGTAAAATGTAGTTGGAAGAATTGTTCACATTTGAATTGTGCTTATGTGTAAGTCTGTACATGACACACACATACACGCAACATCAACAACTACTACTACAGCAACTTGACCTGTGAATGAAAGTTTGTATGACTGTCAAAGTATTAAGATGGTGCCAGAGGATAAGCTGGTGGTGGCTTTTATCACAGACCTCCTATAAATTAATTTAAAGTTTCCTGCAGCTTGTTCTAAGGCATTAATTTCCCTGGTGTCAGGCAGGCTTGTAATTGGGTTGTGATGTATTTTTAATGATATTTATTATCTCTCAAGTGTTTCTAGAAAACTAAATGAGACATGTAATTTAATTTGATTTAGGTCTTGTTGGATATTTTCTATATCTTTATAAGCACCACCATTGTATGGAGAAACATTTTCTGTCATTGGTTTAAATTTTCATTTGCTATGCAGATCTGTGGACATTTTGACATGTTCCAAAGAAATATGATGGGTCAGATTTCCCTACAATGAAAACAAGACTGCAAAACTGAATTAAATTTGAGAGTATCCCTTACACAGTAAATTTTTAAAGACTGGTTTGTCTTTGATTTCTAATGAAATTCTACTAAATATGAAAAATTAATCATATTAATCTTATATAGTTGATAAGTTTTATATACTTTATCTGGTTAATAGTCATTCACATTTCTGAAATGAACTAATACTTAAAGAGCAACTACTGCTTGATTTCTTCTGTGATCTGTCTGTCTTTGTTGCCAAGGGAACCATTTCGAAATGGCTTAATCTGAGTTTGCCCAGCTGTATCAAATCTTAACTTTGATTTAGCTAGTGTTTTTCCATTCTCATGAAACTCTGTGGTTCAGAACAGAAAGAAGGTTAAAGGGTCTGCAAAAGATGCCTTATGCCTTACTTAATCATTTCCTTTCTGGTAAGAAAAACTTGGCCTTGTTTTCTGTAGCTCAGGCTTCTGAGACGTTGTCCAATGGAACTCCCCCTGATGAAAGGCTGAATTAAATCTGTCACACGACCACGGGGTGACAGCTGTGGCCATGGATGCAGCTGTGAGGGCTCTCTCCAATCTTCCCATTTGTTTTAAACACAAATAGTGTGGAAATTGGCCCCATTCCAATCACATTATGGCAAAAGAGTCTTGGGTTCTGTTAGCATCTAAAGAACTTTTGTTCATTTAGAGGTTTTGTTTCTTCTAAGAAATTTACCTCTCTCTCTCTCTCTCTCTCTCTCTCTCTCTCTCTCTCTCTCTCTCTCTCTCTCTCTCTCTCCCTTTCTCTCCCTCTCCCCCACCATGCCTGGTAGCTTGTTATCTTGATAATACTGAACTGAAGTTTGTTTGTTTTTTATTTCATATTTTAGTTTTTGTTTTATGTGTATTGGTACTTTGCCTGCATGTGTGTGTGTGTGTGTGTGTGTGTGTGTGTGTGTGTGTGTGTGTGTGCAGTGCCAGCAGAGGTCAGAAGAGAGTGTGGGAGCTTCTGAAACCGGAGTTACAGACCATTGTTAGCCACATTATGGGTGCTGGGAATTGAACTTGGGTCCTCTGGAAGAGCAGCCAGTGCTCTTAACCACTGAGCCGTCTCTCCAGCCAAACACTGAAGTTATTTGACCACTGTGTTGTTTGTAAAGTGCTCTGATGGGCTCAAAATAGGAATGATTATGACTATGATTAGTTTAGGATTCCTCTAAATAGCTTAGTCACTGAAAGCTGTTCATTTTGAATTCTGAATTCTCTTGGGTGCTAGTAGAGCCCACTCTACTCATCCTAAAGTAAATTTCTGTTTATGATTGTTGTCCTGTGTCATTATTTATATTAGTCATGTATTAGTTACATACTCTCAAAGGGCATTTATATATGATGTTAATGTTAGGACAGTAAATGACAGGACATGAGTAAAGATTCAGAAATGTAGAAATGGGGTGTGTGTGTGTGTGTGTGTGTGTGTGTGTGGTGGGGGAAGAATCAGAGAAAACTGGTAAGTCCCAAGTAGCACCACAGGATAGACAGTGTGACACAGAAAGATCATGAAACTTCTCAAGTGTAGGGGAAAAACTCTTTTCATACTATTTCTTTGAAAAGACCAGGTTTTAATGAGAACTAGGAATAGCTGGTGTAGAACAACAGAACTAGAGTGATCTCCGAGAAAGTTCCAAAGACTCACTTGCCCTGATTACACTTCCAGTTAAGAACCCAGGTTTGCATACGTGGCCTCCAAATACAAAGGTTTGGCTGTAGACACTGTTCTGCTCCCCTGACTCTTTCAGCCTTTCCCAAATAGCTCCCTACAGTAGACAGAGTCATTTGTATTTATGGAAGTTAGAGCTCTAGAATGAAATTCAAAGCATAACTTTTACAACATTGTTTTTGCTCTGGAAATTTGTATCTGCGAAGCTAATGAGTTTAATATAAAACCAATTCTAAATTTGATTGTTGTCTTGTGATCTGACAGTATAAAAAAAACGATAAGACATTTTCTAGGCTGTTTCTCAGAGCAAACAACAGCAGACTCTGAAAGTAGTGTTGAATTGCTTATAGGCATACTTCAGCTACACATACTTAGTAAGTTCACCTTCCTTTTCCTGAAGGGCATAAAGAGGCCTGGCTTGACTTAGAAGATACACAGGGACAGCTCTCCCCTTTTTATTTGAATTTATTACTTCTTTTATTTTTATTAGAACCATTCATTTTCAATATATTTGAAGGGAAATTTAGATAATAAATGTAAAATACATAGTACAGTTCTTGATAAATGAAGAACTCAATATTCTTGGTGTGACAGCTTGATTGGTACTTGATTTGGGTATAAGTCTTTGGGTAACACAATTTTCAAATAAAACAAGTCTCTATTTTGCTGGTATCTTGTGGTTCATCTACCATGCTGACATATCTCCTCGGTCTTTATTTTTATTCATCCTGACTAACTTCAGCCAAGATTCATATGACTTGCCCAAGTCACATAGCTGGTAGGCATGAGAGTCTAAACTTCCCACTGGAGTTTCCAACTGGAATCCTGTGCTACAAGCACCACTTCAGGATGGTGTTTAAGTAACTCACCAGATGTTTATGGCTCCCTACGAAGCTAAAAATAGTTCCGTTATTAAATCGCTAATTGTGCTTCTCTGTTTTGCTGGCATGAGCTTCTAGAACCGCAAGCCCAATCTGTAATTATTTTCTCTAGTCTCTTTTTCCCCCGTGTTTTGTGTATCTTTTGTTGTAATTACTTGAATCTGTTAGTGGTTGAATTTCTATGTGAAGCCCCACTGTGATATTTCTGGGCTTCCTCTCTGGTGGATTTTCAAAGGGTAAACAATTTTAAAATCAAATAACTCCCCAGTGTTTAATGAAGTCTTGATTCTTTTGAAAAACCAAGTTCATCCTTTTTAGCATGATGAAAGCAACACATGTTCATCCAAAAACATTAAAAACAACAGCATCCTGAATGCTACAGTACCACCCAAATGCAGCAAGCTAGTGATGTTTCAATCTATGTCAATAATTAGTTTCTTTATAAAGTCTTGTGAAGTTACTCTATTATATAATATTTATTCTCATTCTTATTAAGCAATAATAAACAATCAATTTTTATTTTGCTATAAACTTGAGAAAAAACAGTTTTTAATAAGTGTTCATAGTTTCATCCCTCATACTTTCTGAATCAGGCCATGCCCTGGCAGCCTAACTAAGTCTAAGATAGTATAGATTCCAGTTCTAATCTCATGTGTGGATCCAGAAATATCATCAAGGTTTCTTCGAACTGTTCACCTCCTGAGATAATTCCTTTCTTTGTCCTTCCATTTGTAGCAACACTTGATCATGGACCTTACCTTACTCCAGTTTTCAAACAACAAAAACACAAATTATGTGCAAAATATTGACAGCTAACTAACTCTGGTGAAGCACTGAAGAATTTAATAAATCCATGACATATTACACACAGTCCTCCACTGATTTATTCCAGACCCTCTCCTAGTCTTAATGTCCTTTCTAAATCTCCTTACAGATTAATACCTTTCCCTATTACTCATGATTCTTGAAAATTACTTCTTTTGAAAGGCTATACTTAATATCTTCCCTGGTTAGGAATGACCACCATCAATCTACTTACCTTTCTTGTCATTCTTCGATGAAGTTGAATACATTTCTCCATCTTGTAAGGAAGATAATGTTGCAAAGATACCCTAAACACATCTTGGATTTTATGTGTGCTTATTTCTCTCAGATATAATCTAGGTTATTCCTGGATCTGGATGAAGAGATGTATACTTAACTATGAAACACATGTTTATTGTGTCCTATACACATTATAGGTGCTTTCAATCTAAAAATTGTAAGCCAGTCTTTATTTAGCACTCATGAAAAGTCTTGTAGATAAGTATTATTCTAAGAAGTACAACATCATTTCATCTTCCAAGGTAGCCCCTACTCAGTCATTTTACACATATACAAACTAAGGCATGAGGCTTTTAATCACCACGCTCATAGTCTCATAGCCCACTGGGGTGAGGAAGGCATTCTCACTTTTTTTCACAGAAAGCCTACAACCGCATCCTCCCACAGACTTTGAACTTTGCTAAAACAAGGCTAGTCTAGGTTAATTTCTAGTTGGGCTGTGCTTCTATTCTGGAGAAAGGTTGGCAGTCCGGTCATTGATCTTTAAGGGTACTATATTCCAAATGCTTATTTCCTTCAGTGTTGTTCTTCACCAGTTGATTTTGAATTGCTATGATGAAAAAAAATCCAGATTTTCATGATATTATCCTTTTCTAGAAATTAAAAGCCCAGTTAGGACATGGACATGTTTCATGACAGCTGAACAGTCTTGACAGCCTGGACTATTACCAACAGGGCAGCTTCCCCACTCCGGGGCTTAGGCATTGTGTTGGGCATATCATTCGAAATTGTGGATAAATACAGAGGAAGAAAGCTTTTGGGTTTTGTGTCAGGATCCCGTTCTTCCTCTGCGAAGTTGATTTGGTAGAGAGCTGTGGATTTGGGGAACCAGGTTAAACAAATCTCTTCATAGTACATAAGAATGGGGCCTGTTGCCACTGTGGCGCAACATCCCCCTGCTCCATAATAGCAGGTGCTGGTGGGTGACTTTAGAATAGTTAATGAAATTCATTACTCATTTGAGAGAAAGAGTATGAGTAAAAAGCACTATTAAAATCCAGTCCAATTCAGGGTAATCTTGGCACATACCTTATCCCGCTTAGTGTATTTCCAAAAGAAATAGGCCCATTAAACTCAGGAGGGACAGCTCGATCCTTGTTAAAGCCATGAATCGATGCTGCTCAGTTCCCAGCTCTACTCAGTGTGTCTGCAGAGAGCAAGAGTGGGAAAAGAACTGATCCCACCATGCATGAGTATGCCCTTCTCTTTGAACAAGATGCTGAGCAGACAGGTCCCTTGCTTTAGAGACAACTGCTGCCTGTCTATTCTGGGGCTCTCGCCACCACAGACACAAAAAGTCTCCATGCAGGCTTTGTCAAATCTCAACTTCTTAGGGCTGTGAAATCTATTAGTGTCATTTTGGGTTGTTTATAACAGTCTCCTGTATCCCAGACTGACTTTCAACTCACCAACCTAGCTTAGGATGACTTTGAACTCCTGTTCCTTCTACGTCAATCTCCCAAGTGCTAGGATTAAAGGTGTTTATCACCACATCCAGTTTATACAGTGCTAAGGGTGAAATTTATAGCATCACACATGCTAAGCAAATACTTTACCAACTAAGCTACATCTCCTGCCACCTCAATGCAACTCACTTGCTAAATTCATATGCAAAAAGCTACAAAAGGTGGAGTATCTCGAGTGATACTCATTAAGAAAATCCCTGGGAAGACAAAAATTTACTAATGTATCCCTCAGTCAAAGCTTAGTGAGTAGATATTCTAGATTTGAGATTTCCCCATTTCAAAATAATTTCAATGCAATATCTGAAATAGGAAAGGCCTGGGGAATATCGTTCTTGAGTTCCCTGATGAGTTCCCTATGAACTCCTCATAGATTAAGCCAGATACATAAAAATGTGTCTTTCCAAATATTTGCAATCCATACCTTTTACTGATCTATCAATAATAGCTTACAGTTTGGCTTGTAATTTGTTGTACCAACCTTAGACACTGGAACTCTGATGTGCCTGTTGTAGTAATTCAAATAAGACTAACTTTGGCTACAGCTTGCTTTTCAGTGAAAGGTCTTTTTTGAAAGATCCTTTAGCCTCTAATTTCTTCTTTGTGCATGGTTGTAGGGGATGCAGATGTGTGTGCAGGTATATATGAACATGTATGCATGTGCATGTATTCAGGTGTATATGAACACACATGCATGTGCATGTATTCAGGTGTATATGAGCATGCATGCATGTGCATGTGTGCAGGTGTATATGAACATGTATTTGTGTGCAGGTGTATATGAACCTGTGTACTTGTGTGTGTGAAGGACAAAGGACAACCACAGATGTGATCCTCAGGAATGCTAAGCATCTCCTTTGAAAGCACCTCCTTTGACACAAGGTCTTTCACCAGGGCTCAACAACTAGGGCAGACATGGCCAGTGAGCACCGAGGATCCTCCTGGCTCTGCCACGCTGATGCTGAGATGGCGAGTGAGCAAACACCATTATGCCCAACACTTTTAACATAAGTTCTGGGTACCAAACTCAGGACTGAGTGCTTGCAAGGCAAGCACTTTATTTAGTAAGTCAACCCCTTAGCCCATCTTCTAAGTTAATTTGCAAGCTCTGTACTAATGAGACATAACATTTAAAAATGAAACAAGATCGTAGACTCCCACTCCCGACATGTCACTTCTCTTCAAGCCTCTGGGTTGCTATACACTCACACTCCTGTTCACACTGGGGTGAGAAGGGAAAAAGACAAGGTGTTGGCACCCACTTCATGGGGC
The DNA here is from genome assembly GCF_004664715.2 of Peromyscus leucopus. Classification (NCBI taxonomy): domain Eukaryota; kingdom Metazoa; phylum Chordata; class Mammalia; order Rodentia; family Cricetidae; genus Peromyscus; species Peromyscus leucopus. The sequence goes on from NC_051074.1 coordinate 32,320,046, forward strand.
ATTGCAGTGAGCACTGACCAGCATTACATACTCAAAAGATAAAACTTGTGAAGGAAAGGGATATAAATAAAGCGCCCAGTCTATGGCAAAAGGGAGAGCTTCCTGATGGGTTTCATCATACATTTTTATTTTTATTTTATGTGTTTCATATGCAGGGGGAAGGGAGAGCGAGCAAGCGAAAGGGGGCACAGAGTCATTGTTTTATGATTGAAAGGTTTAAAAAGGTAGTTTTTCATTTAATTTCTGGTTGTGGCAGGGCCAGGGATAATATAGAAAAACTGAGACCTGGGGCTGCCCTGCTTAAAGACGGTCAAGGCCATTCTTAAGATGGACCTCAGGAGAGGGAGGACTTAATGGGCAAAGTGCTTGCTGCTCAAGCCTGAGGCCCTGAGTGGGATTCCCAGCACCCGCACCACGTGTCTTTAACCTTAGCACTGAGGGGACAGAAGCAGGGGGATCCTGGGAGCTCACCGATCATCTGGCCTAGCCAAAGAGGGACCGCTAGGCTCACTGAACAGTTCTGTCTCGAAAACTAAGGTCGATGGTGATTTAGGAAGATACTGATGTCCACCGCCAGCATCCACTGCGTGTGCACAACCCTGCTCATCCTCACGCATGCATACGTTGCACACACAATCCCCAATTTGTGATCCTTGGAATTAGCTTTTGCCTGAGAAATAAGGAATTTTGAACTGAAAAATAAGTGTAAATAGAAAAGCATCAAAATGCAGCAGACCTAGGGAGAACTTCCAAACTACCACAGAGTCTCTGTAAATTCTACTCCAGATGTGTAGTGTTTTACACCACAGCTCCTTTTCTTCAAACACCCCAAGAGCATTCAGTTTGCTTGATGGGCCCTTCCAGAGAGAACACTCACCTAGACAGTTTATTTAAGCACTTAAGGATTTTTGTTTGTTTTTGTTTGTTTTTCTTTTAATCCAGATAATGGATGGGTATCTTGCTACTAGCCCATGATATTCACATTTGCTGTTTGTAATATTTGGAAAATCATCAAAACAAATATTGAATGTTATTTTAAGAAGCCCATTAGCAGTTTTTAAAGCATAGATGAAAATTTGGGGGACCATGCTTTACTGAGGTGGAGCATCTAGAGGGAGGCTAGGAAGTAGATGGGGCCGATGCATTAATATTTACAGGATCATCTTAGCATCTGGCTTTCATGGTGACCCTTCATGCTTCTAGAAGCCCAACCTCCAAATGCACATAAGGACAGAGGAGTCTTCTCATTTCATTTGCATAAATATTTCTTCAAAGGATTAGGAGACTCCTCTCATCCAGTTTTGGGGTTTCTGTTTTGTAATACTGTTTTCTTTTTCTTCAGGGAAGAGCCCCGGTTTTCTCAGTTTGTGATCCATGTATGGTGTGGAATAAACTCATCAACTCTGTAATGATACTTTGCTTCTCCCTCTAGCAGTTATTTTCTATTTGTTTTATTTTATTTTTGCACTGTGGGGAAGCTTGTCAGAGGGTGTACAGCTTCTCTTGGGTCCAGGATTTTAATAGCATGTGATTATCTGTACTTTTTAAGCCCCGCCCTTTTCCAACACAGTATATCACACAGTGGAGCTGTCCTGGTCTATTAGAGACTGATCCAGCTTCCCTCTGTAGAGGCAACAAAGCTCAGAGCCAATCCATTAATCCTGACATGAGATCCATGCTTCATTGACAATGGAGGCAGCTTGCAATAGTTTGATTCCTAGCAGGGTGCCAGCGTTTGCTAACTGACCTCAGAAGAACTCACGAAGTATCTGATTCAGCAGGAGCAGTGAGGACCGTTGTCATAAACTATACTGAGAACATCTATTGCACCTCCATCAGTACAAGCAGCTTGAATTACTCAGGGAGCTGTCAGGTATTTTAGGGTCCCCTCACTTCATTTCAGATATGGAAGTAATCAGTACGTGATGATGTGGCTTCTTTCCCAAATTCCTGGAGTCCGTGAGACCCGAATGGAAAGGACTGGGTGATGGCAATGCCCCCGTGACAGCTAAAATGTGAAACTGGAGCAGTCGCAGGGAAGAAGCAAGATGATATGCGTAACAGTTAACGTAATGTTTTGTTTTGTTTTTCCCACAGCAGGAAAAACCCAGACTTTTGGAGCCTTTGGATTATGAAACTGTCATTGAAGAACTTGAAAAGACCTATCGGAACGATCCTCTTCAAGATCTTCTCTTCTTCCCCAGTGATGACTTCTCAGTAAGTCTCCGGAAGTCCTTTAAAATTATCAGGGGCCATAAGTTAGGTTCTGTCTTTCCACATAGATTCAGAAAGTAAAGCCTTCTTGTAGTTGGGTTTTTGTTTTTTTTTTTTACTCTTTGGGGGCCTGCCACACAGCTCAAAAATAAACACAAGGAGACTTGTTCTTACTTATGGGTGCCTGGCCTTAGCTTGGCTTGTTTCTAGCCAGCTTTTCTAACTTAAATTATCCCATCTCTCTTCTTCTACATTTTGCTTCTGGGCTTTTTAACCTTTCTATATTCTATATTCTGTGTATCTGTCTTTTCTCTTACTCCATGGCTGGCTGTGTGGCTGGGTGGCTGGCTCCTTACACTCTCCTTTCCTTCTCCTTTTCTCCCTCCTCCCTCCTCTTTTTTTTTTTCTTGGAGCCTAGATTTCTATTTATTCTCTCTGCCTGGCAGCCCCACTTATTTCTCTCCCCTGCCTAGCTATTGGCCTTTCAGCTCTTTATTAAACCGATCAGATATTTTAAGCAGGCAAAGGAACACAGCTTTACAGAGTTAAACAAATGCAACATAAAACAATGCAATGCATATTTGCAGCATTAAACAAATATTCCACAGCATAAATGAACGTAACACGTCTTAAACTAGTACTCTACAGCACCTTCTTGCTATGGCCAACCTGCTTCATATTATAACAGCAGAAGGTCATTTCCAGACATAGAATAGGCCCAGGGCTTCCCCGGTTTGGAGGGGTGGAAATGAGGTTCAACGGTGAATGCAAAGACCCAGAGCAGCACATGGTACTGCCTGAGACCAGTTGGTGCTCATGTTCCTGCCAACATCCAAAGCTCTTACCACAGCCTTCCTTTGACTTAGAGTACCTCTTCCCTCAGACTATTTCTAACTAGAAGCTTCTGAGACATAGAAATCAACCAGGGGAACAAGTATAAGTCCAACGGTGCAAAAGAGGAGATTATTTTTATATTTATTCATTTATTATTCTCTCATATATTACATCCTGACTGCATTAAAACCACCATGAATCTTGGTTGGCCTTTGTTTACGAGATGGTGAGTCTTGGGGTCAAAGCAAGAGCATCTTTGCAGAATGATTTATGATGTGACATGTGTTCCCTTTAGGACAGTGTACACTTATGATGCTCTTGAAATTGGTAGAGAATGAATGAGAAGGAGGGTGACAGCCCAGTTAGTAAAGAGCTTGCCGTGTAAGCATGAGAACTTGAATCTATTCCCCCATAACCTACATTAAAAAGTCTGGTGTTAGTGACACACACATTTGCAGTCCCAGTGCTGAGGAGGCAGAAACAGGAAGATTCTAACAACTGGATGGGCGACCTAGCATCAGCTCCAGGTCAGTGAATTAGACCAAGAGAGAAGGAAAGGAAGTTAATATTGAAGTTAAAAAGGATAAAGTTGTGGATGATGAACACCAGAATGTCCCACGGATTAGGTTCTCTTCCCTGTAGTCATCTGGAGCATTAATGCACTGTTAGTAAATAGCTCTGCAAACAGAGGCTGCCCTGGGCAGTTGGTAAACTTTTCCATTTTTCTCCTAAAACAAAGGTAGTCTCAGGCACGTCAGACTTCAACATTGCAGATGAAAAGGCAACTGGAGGGTACCCCTGCAGAGCAGGCTGTGCCTGGGGATTTCTCTCTCAGGGAGTGTGGGTCTCGATTTCCACATTTTACTAACACAGCTTCCGTATCCTCTCTCACTTTTGGGGACAGATCTGGCTTCTGGCTTCAAAAGGGTTTTTTGTTTTGTTTTGTTTTTTCCTTCCTTCATGGATTTAGGAAAAAGAAGCTACATGAAAATTGATAGGTCTGTGGATGTAGCTAAGTTGATAGAAGGCTTGCCTGACCTGAGATGCATGGGGCCCTGTATCTGGTGGAATACAAAAAAAATTATAGAGGAGACAGAGTTAATACTTCTCTGTTCCCAGTGTGGATAATAGTGGAAGAAAGAAGACAGACATGGGCATCGGAAAAAGCAATTCTTTTCCTCTGTTTTTCAGTGTTTTGAAATGGCTTCCACTCACTGTTGGCACATTTTAAGAGAGATTTATCTCTGCAGATCTCATTTCTGTGGTTGGATCAGACTCTGGGGCTTGAGCTGCAACTTCAAGCTGAACTACCTTCTTCTTCTTTTTTTAAATTCCACATCCTTATTTCGATTCTTCAGTCTAGGGGTAAACTACCCCAAAGCCCTTTCTGTCAGGCAGCACCAAATTTCGTGAACCTTGGAGCATCTTTTATTCCAGCTCTGCCACCCAGAAATATGTCAAGTACCACTTGAGTGGCCCTCCACCTCAGACAGAAAGCACAGGTGGATTTCACACTGACTCTGAATTGAACTCCATTTTTGTCATCTTTCCAGCCTCACTTAAACATGGTCTCTAACTGGTTTGTTTTTACCTTTGCCATCCTTAGTAACATAAACAAAGCCTACAATAGCATATTGCTCTGTTTTCCCAATGCGATCCCTCCAATCAACTCACAGGACTGTTTTATTATGGGCCTGTTCAAACTCCATGTGTGTTTCCTTATTTCCTCCATAATGATGTTGTAGGGCCAACTAGATGGCGCAGTGAGTAAAGGGGTTTGCTGACAAGCCTGAGGACCAGAGTTCGATTCCCAGGATGCATACAGTGGAAGGAGAGAATACACTCCCACAAGGACTCTTCTACTCACAGCCACTTTCCAGCCCACTGGAGTAAATACTAGCACAGTTTAACCATGCTATTCTATCACATACCCCTAACCATTTCCTTCATTTATTCAATAAGAATGAGATGCAAAACACTGAATATTAATCATTGTCCTAAGAATTAAGAGGCAGCAATGATTGAACAAAAATATCTTGGTTCTAAGGGCACTGAGCATCTTACTGATATGTGAGGAAAAGATAAGAAAACTAAGTCACAAATTAATTTAAAAAAATAGATTATTTTATAAGGTTAAAAATAGAGCAATGTGATTAAAAAAAAAAAAAAAAAAAAAAAAAAAAAACTGAGTCCTGGGAAGAGCTGAATTAGACTGAGTAGTTGGGCAGTCGTCTGACTAAGTGACATTTGGGCTGAGCTCAGCTTTCTCAAGGATGACACGAACAGCCAAGGAAGGACTATTTTAGTCTGATAGAACGGTAAGAGCAAGGTTATAATAGCTCTCAGGTCAGGCAGGTAGAGCGATCGGAGAGTAGTCCAAGACAATGTTGCCCAAGAATGAGAAAGCTTTTGTGTCTTTTTCTAAATGCAAGCAGTGAGACATTGACCTGTTCCTAGAACAAATGACTAGAGTTTACTATTAACAAAACATGTAGCCTCTTTGTAATGGGGCTTGGAAGGCACCACAGGCCAGCTGGGAAAAAAGCACCCAATTAGTACACTCAAGAGATATGCAATGGCCTCTAATTTTATTACCAGAAAATGACATTTCCTATCAGTGGCTGAATTTTCATTTGTACTAGGTAATTGGTGGTGGGTAGTATTGAACACTATATCAGCACAAAATTGCCAGGAATTTCTAGTAAAAAGTCTGATTTTTTTTTCTCACTCTTTCCTGCCCTGTTTTTCTCATTCTTGCCCTATGCATTTTGGCTTGGAAACCTAGATCCCACGGGTAGTATGCTGCCTATTTTTGTATGTCCCATGAGCCAAGAATTTCTGATTTTAAACAGCTGACGGGAAAAGCAATCTAGTTGGTAGCAAGTGAAAAGAATCTGAAATGCACGTTCCGGTATCCACAAACCAAGTTTTATTCGAGCGCTTGTATTGGTTCATTTGGTGGTTGCCAGTGGCTGTCCTGGTGCAAAGGCAGTGCCCTGAGTGGTTGGGGAAGTTTGAGTTTGGGCATATAGCCCTGTTCTAGTCAAATTTCAGTTGTCGGAAGATATCCTGGCCAAAGACAACCTAGGAGAGGAAAGAATTGTTTGTCTTACAATTTCAGGTTAGTCTATTACTGTGGGGAGGTCGAGGTAGGATCTTAAAGTATGGCATTGACATTCAGGAGCTCAGAATAAATGCATGGATCCTCACTTGCTGCTTATGTTTATACTCAGCTAGTTCTCTTCACTCTTGTACAGTTTAGGGTCCAGCGCTTGAAATGGTGCTGCCTTCCATGGACTGAGTCTGTCTATACTGATTAATAACAATCAAGACTGGCCCCTGTAGACATCCCACAGGCCACCTTGATGGAAATCATTCCCATTAAAAATCTTCCCCCAGGATTCTAGGTTGTGTCACATTGGCAGCTAAAACTAACCAGCACAAGCCCTGAAAAAAAAATGTATCTTCTGACTCTGCACACACACACACACACACACACACACACACACACACACTACCCTGATAAAATATAACTGTATTTGCTCTGGACAGCTCTTTCGTCCTCTATACAGAGTATATAAACTTCTCTAAATCCCCTGCCGTCATCTGCCCCATTCACAGCCTATGTCACTTAGGAGTGTTGCTCACCACCAAAAACGTACCACGCTCCTGGAAAGCGTATCATTTCCTTGACTCTACTGGAGCCTTGGGATTCTCTGTAGTGTGCCTGGACAGTTTTCACTCGTCCAAGCAGAAGTGACAATAAAATGACCAGACTAATCTCAAAGGGTGGATGGAGTATGGAGGATATTAAAACTCCCACCTGTCCTTCTAAACATCAGTCATCAGGATTCTGCTCTTCGGATTAGAGGACCCAGCTCACTTCTCTGTTTCTATGGTTCCAAGTACCCACGCTTCCTGCCGACATGATTCATTACTTGCTTTGTTTAATCAATATTTATTCAGCACCCACTGGGTGCTGAATATAGAAGAACACTTCCTAGAGGAGTGAGACTGGCAAGGAAAGCGAGTCTTGTGCTTCACCAGCTCGTGCCCTAATATGGATAAAGTAAGGCTGATGAAATTGCTTGGGGTTGAATACCAAGAAGCAGCAACTGTGTCTGGCATTTGATACCCCCAAAAGAAAGTCTGTTTCACCACACAGCATCCTTCCATTGCAAGCATGAACTTTTTGCCTCATCACTCTGATGGCATGAGATGCCATCATCATTTTCTGCCTAGGACCCCAGAATGCCCTTTTTGGGGGATCTATGCTTTCTCCATAGACATACTTTGGTTCATTCACATTCTGTATTGGCTAGAAGCTTTCAGAGTCACTTATCAGACAGGATCATGCCTTTACTTAGAACCTTCCTCCATCCAAGCCCAGTCTTCACTGTTCTCCCTGCCCCTTGGTCATCTCCAAGCTCTCATTTCCTAGTGTTAACCCTGGTTCACCACACAGAGCACCTGACCTTTATTCTGTTCTCACACTTGGCAAGCGCTTTGCCTCTGTAGGACCTGTGCTCCTGACAGAGATGGCTCCTGTGATGTAGTTGTAAGTGTGACCTCTTTAAAGAAGAATCTTTGAGGTCCAGCCTACTCTCCTTCTGCACCGGAGTTACTCTATCACAGCCCCCTGCTGCTTCACTTTAGTGCACTGATTACAACTTGGAAATAGCTCCAGTTTTGCATATTTGCCTGCTTCCTTCCTTGCTTGTTGGCTTTTTCCTTCATGGTTCTGGGAAGCAAACCCAGGCCTCCATGCATCCAAAGCAAGTACTTTACTACTGAGCTGGACAACCCCCCCCCCTCTAAACTTGCTTTTTGTTCACCTTCCTGGCACTGGTTTCTCACCAAATTACAATTGTAGGACATTTTCCTCCCTTATCATTGTAAGATGCACAGCTACGAAGGTAACACTTGACACAGAGCAAGTGCAACAATCAATTTAGGGACTGGAAAGATAGCTCAGTGGTTAAGGTGCTTGCCACATAACCAGGGGGACCTGAGTTCAGATTCCAACAAACCAAGTAAAGTTCAAGTAGGCATGGTGATTTACTAGAAATTCCAGCCTTAGCCAACTGAGACAAGACTAGCTATATTGCTGAACTCTGGGTTTGAATATGATACCATGCTGCAATTAAATGCTTCAGAGAATAGAAAAAGAAAACATAAATGATAAAAATAAATTTCATGAATTTTCTTTCAGAATTCCTTGGGTTGTTATTTTAGGAAATAACTTGGATTCTTTGAAAACCTTAGCAATCAAAGGCCATCCTGATGTAAAAGTCTTGAGTTTAAAAAAGGAATAGAGTGATTGCCTCTGCTTGATGATGAGAAAATGAAGGTTAATAAGAAGTTCTCCTCTTATTAACATAAATCAACATATTGTCTTTAAAAAAAAACCACTGAGAAACTTGATCCTTCCTCTAGAGGCTCACTCTGTGTAGTACAGTACCCAGCACACAGCTGACATCAGCAAAAGTAGCCTCCTCCTTCAGACACTTACATGTACTAATTTGATTGATTTCTATTACTAGGTAAGAGAAAAATTATTTCATATCCATATATCAAATACCCAACATACTGTACAGCCCATGAGTATTCAGAAGAGGCTGTCAAATAGTGACTTAAAATGTTCTCCCAGAAGCATTTTCCTTGTCTCTTGGCACACCAGGTAGAAATTACTCACCTGCTATGTAGATTAAAAGACCAGACAACATAAACTTCTACACTTCTTCCATCATAATCTTTTAGTATGAAAAACCAGTGTACCTGCATGTATTAATCCATGAATTCAAAGACATGGACAATTTCATTGTTAAATTCGCCACTGGTGATTTTATCTTTATATTTTGAAGTTGGCAGTAATAGAAACAGACTAAAAATATACTTGATCATTAATGTGTGACTCAGTAAAGGAGTTAAGGGGTGTATTGGGGGAAGGGGAAGCGGAAGAATCATTTAGAGGACACAATGAATCATGTTTGATGACTCAGTCTGAATAGAAACTTAGGCAAAAATCACATAACAGAAGGTGGCAGAGCCATAAATGACTTTCTTGCTGGGTGAAAGGTGCCAAAAGCCTGAGATAGAATCACTTAAGCCATACAGTGGAGATGTCTAGGAACAGGAACACTGGGCAGTCTCTTTTGTGTTCCCACGGTGCCCACTTACACAAAGCTATGCTGAAGTTCAACTTTGAGAACCACTTTTAGTGACCTAAGCATAAATGTCAAGAATACCAATACAAACAGGAGAAAATGCTTACGCTTGAATCATTGGACTTTCTGCTGTTAAAAGGGCCACTTCCAAAATCATAGTTCTCTGTTGCTCTCGGTTCAATGGGAGAAGTAGCCTTCCAAAGAAGTTACATCATCTCCCCAAAGTCCACTTCTTATTAATGGTTCAGAATCAGTGTTCAAGGGCACTCAGGTTGATCTTGCAGTTGTCTTTGGCTGACTGTCAAAACTGAATGACAGATTTGATGATGTATCAAGGGCTTACATTTTTCACAGTATATTTTTAGCTATTGAAAGCAACTGGTAACTTGGGGACTTCCACGCTTTACCACATGGGCCATTCTCTGAGAGGAAGTTCAAAGACCTTGCTACGGTTAAAGTTACAAAGCAGAAAGGTCAGGAGATTTCTTTTTATCTGAAACATAGCTTAATATTTTATAGGAATCTCAACTCTTTTCAATCTGTGGCTTTTGAGTCTGAAAAGAAAGCATTAAATGGCTCATAATGTTTGTGTAAGGACACTGCTATTGTGATTTGGAAGCTAAGTAATAGCCTGTGTTCAATTACGTTATAACATCCCTCTCATGAAGAGGCCCTTGACCAAGGATGTAAGCCGCTGAAGACAAAACTCAAACATAAGCACTTTGGTTTTCACTTTTTGTTTCCTTCAAAACAATGCACTATGTGCCAGATGCTTCCTAAAAAAAGTGAGGCATCCAATTGGGAGTAAATATTAAGTTCTCAAATCTCACTGTGAAGGATACCATTAGAAAGTCAATGCAGTATTATTTAACCACAAACAATGAGATTATGTAATGTCCAGGAAAATGAACAGACCTGGACATCGCCATAAGTCTCACAAAGACAAGTATTGTATGTTTTCTCTCATGAAATCTAGAGAAGAAAGATGTGAAATAAAAAGGGAACTATCAGGTATTTGGAGGGGAAATGAGAGAATAAGAAAGGGTGAAAAGAGGATAAATATGATCAAAGTATATCATATACATAAATGAAATCATTTTAATAAAGCCTCTTTGAATAATTAATACATATTAATTAAAAATAATAATAAATGAAAATAACAAAATTGGGGTAGCAAAGCAATTCTAGCTCTTTATTTTAAAGAGAATATGTAGAGGCCCTTGTCTGTGTTTCATTGTACACAGAATGTATGTCCACATGAAGCTTTATACATAAATGTTTACAGAAGCATAACCCCCAAAAGGAAACAAGCAAATTGTCTACCAACTAGTAACTAAAAGTAATTTGGCATATTCAACAATAATGGAGAAAGACATATGGATACATGCTACAATTTGAATGACCCTTCAACACATCATGCTAAGGCAGTCACAAAGGACCACTATTATTTTCCCTGGGGAGATGAAGTAACATCACCCCTCCTCATAAGGCCCAAGGATAAACCAAAGTACTACTCCATGTATGTTTTTCTTTGGGGCCAATGAGCTTATTATACTCAGTTATGGACCACGAGTGAAAAGTTTTTAGTGAGAGCATGACAGATTCCAAAGCAATTACACTGGGAAGTCTCCACTTAGCATGGATGATGGCTTCTCCATGGCCACATAGATGGATCCCCCTCTCATAACTCCCCCCACTATATACTCTAGCATGTCTGCAAAACCTTCAGACCATATGCAGTTAGGACTGGATTCCACACAAATAGCTGGAAGGAGTGGCTGGACACTTGGGTAAGGGTCCAGTGACCCTTTCCACATCATCATCATCATATGAAAGAAGGCCCAATCATTATTAATTCACTCAGATAGGCGTGGCTGATCTGATGTAGATAGGAATCTTTTGCCCAGAGGACAGGGCTCTATGTCAACCATGTGTAAATGATTACATTTCAATGGAATGTGTAGGCATAGAAAGCAGATTAGTGGTCGGTTGCCAGGTACTCAGGAGAAGGGACTATCTGCAGATTGCTAGGAGATAAAGGGTTTCTTGAGATATGATGAAGCATGCTAAATGTAGATAGTGATGGTGATTTCACAACTTTGAGTATGCTCAAAATCTACAGAAATTTACACTTTAAATGATGTGCCCTGTGGCATATTATTAATTATATCTCTCAATAGTGCTCTCATTCTTTTATTTAAAGAAGTTGTTCTAGGTTATAAGGTCAGAAGAGGTGTAGATAGTCAAAGAGAGAATACTAAAGAAACATTCAAATACATCTATATTCAAGTTCTTTAAGAGTAATAAATCAAAAATACCAAAGGAACTATATAGGGCATGAGAAAACTAGCTGCATTTTATTTTATTGTTTATTTTTATTTTGTGTATATTGGTGTTTTGTTGGCATGTATGCCTGTGCATCAACTACATGCAGTGCAGACCACTGTGGCCTGCCATGTGGATGCTTGGAATAGAACCTGGGTCCTCTGGAAGAGCAGCCAGTGCTTACGTGGCTTAATCACTGAGCCATCTCTGCAGTCCCTGACTGCATTAATTTTTATATTTTATCCCCAAAGTAGATTTTATGAAACCTGCTGTATTAGTTACTGATCGTTGCTGTAACAAAACACTTGACTAAACAACTTCCAGAAGGAAATGTCTATTCTGGCTCACAGTGTGAGGGTCCTGGCAGTGTGAGCCTGAGGCAGCAGGTCGCACTGTATCCACAGACAGGAAGCAGACAGAGACGAATGCTAATGCTCAGCTTCTTTCTCCATCCTATTCAGTCCAGAACCCTTAGCCCATCAGAAGGTATTACCCATGCGTGTGTGTGTGTGTGTGTGTGTGTGTGTGTGTGTGTGTGTGTGTGTGTTTGGTTTTTCAAGACAGGGTTTCTCTGCAAAACCCTGGCTGTCCTGGAACTCACTCAGTAGATCAGGCCGGCTTCGAACTCAGAGATCCACCTGTCTCTTGCCTCCCAAGTGCTGGGATTAAAAATGTGAGTCACCACTGCTAAGCAGTTGTCACCCATATTTAAGGTGGTGTTCCTTCCTCAATTAAACCCATCTAGATAATCCTTCACAGGTCAGGTGGGCCCAGGGGCTAACTTTATCTAGATAAACCCTCACAGATCTGCACAGAGAGTTGTAAATCCTGTAAAGTTGACAGTCCTCCTTGACCACCATACCTGCTTATATACAGTAAAACACTTGTCTAAAATGACTCGCTGGATCAATCAACAGCACACCTTTGGGATCTAAAATATTCCACGTCTTGACTTCCTGTATGGCATAGACAGTAACTATAGAGTTTAAGAGAAAGATGGGCTTGGGGTGAGGAGCCATGGTTTGCTTTGTTTGTTTGTTTTTGTTTTAAGGAGCTGGTATCTATCTAAAACCTGAAAATTACAGAGAATAAGTTTCAGGTTTCTTGAAGGGTGAAAGGCAGAGTAAAGACCCTCTGTAGGACTGGCACCATCATGGAAGAAGGAATGTGGGCTGTCCTGTGGAAAAGGCCACATAGAGTCAGCCAGGGTGGGCAGCCACCACATCAGCACAATGCTCTTCTGTGGGGATCACGGCAAACAGGCTTCTTCCTCAGCTTCCCTGCATGGTGGGCTTAGCCTACAGGCCTGAGTCCAACTTATCAAGGGGACATGCTGGTGTCGTATGCACCTTTACGCTGACGGAGCACTTGTTTCTACTGCTTCTCATATCTTTCCTTGTGTAGCATGCACAATTGTGTGCTTCTCAAAAAAGTTTTTCACATGCAAAAAGGCAGAAATATTAACTACCCAGATTAGATCATTATATGCTATACATGTATCAAGTTATCACGTGTACTCCATTAAGTCTGCAAGAGCTGAAGTAATAATCATTGTTAAAGAAAAAGAGGGATTCATTCTTGCCTCCTTAGGGGATGGAAGATGCGCTTGAGTCTAGAACAGTGGTTCTCAATCTGTGGGTCACAGCCCCTTTTCCTGTCACATATCAGATATCATGCATATCAGATATTTATATGACAGTTCCTAGCAGTACCAAAAGTACAGTTAGGAAGTAGCAACAAAATAATTTTATGGTTGAGAGTTACCACAACGTGAGGAACTGTATAGAAGGGTCGCAGCACTGGGAAAGTTGAGAACCACTGGTCTAGAAGTTGAACCACAGAAAAAGTGAAATAACTGTCTCGGTACTTTGTTGGTCTGAGAGTTCAAGACCATAAACCTTACTGACGTACTTAAATAGTATAACAACTAAACTACCACACTGGACCTTGCTGGATCATGATGACTACCGACTTATGGATGGTTGCTCACCGTTTATGCAACCTATAGTCTGTAGTTTTCTTCAAAACTAGAAGAGTTTCCCTGTAAAGCACAGTGAAGTTATTAAAGAGCCATTTTCACATAGTTAACAATAAATAAGAAAAAAAAAACACATTGCTGCTACTTTCTGAAATGTGGTTTAAAAAACGCTTTTAAAACAAGTACGGTAATGCATCTTCTCTAGCAGAAATCAACATCGGTGTCTTAACCTGCTAAATTAAGTGGCATTTCTTTTTCAATACACGATTAAGCCAGGATGTATTTTAATTGTGAGCTACTTGTTCATTGTGGGGGTGATTACATCTTAGGACTGATGGATTTCCTTAACCACCATCTTCCCTGTCCTTGCATGTAGCAACTGTGACCTATCATAAGAACTGACATAGGGAGCTTCCTCAGCACCTGGGAGAGTAAAAGCAATCCATCGCAGACTTTAACGGTGGCCTTTAGCCAGCTGAGAAATGGCCCCTGTGCACTTTGGTTGAAGTCTAACCTAGCGTCATTTTAGCCAGCAGCATGGCTGCTGCAACAAAACCACAAAGACTACCCAGTGCAGCGTTGAGGGAACGAGGAAGTCACCGGGCTGCAGTCAAAGACACTGAATACAGTGGGCCTGAAACTGCAAACACAGGCTTGGGGTCATCAGTTCAAAAGAGTTTTCCTTTCCAAATGCCTGACAATGCGCCCCTTGTAAAACTCTTGCCACCAGATGAGCTCGGCCGAGCGCCAGTGCGGTCTCAGATCTGTTCCATGCTACTGAGCTATACCAATTGTGGAACAGAGCTGTATTAACGAGAACAGGAAGTCTGTTGTGGCCAAGACAATTTGTAGTGGTCTGAAAACACCGACTTCTCAGAAAGGAAATTCTTTTTAAATGTATTAATACCCTTAACAAATAGGATTCTTCATACTTCTATTTTGACCAAGTTACTTGGGTTCCAATACAAGCACTTTAAACAAATATAAAACAAGTGGAAGGATCCCAAACTTTTGGAAGTTCTAGCCTCATGGAGGCCTTTTGGTTTTTTTAAACAAACGTTTCAGCGTTATACTGAGATCGTTAGCATGTCTTGGCATGCACACACATTCGTATCACATTCCTTCTCTTGTGTCATGCTTGGGTTGTACACAGTATTCTGCATGCACAGAACTTGCAAAATAATGTCCTAGATTTATCATATGATTTCATGAGTGTGAGTTGGCCACAGTGATCTTATTTTTAAGGATCAACATCATGTCATGACCACAGGTCATCAGGAATCCTTCAACTCACTGAATGATGGCCAGCTTCATGTGTTGCACATGGCTATTAACTATTTTTCTATCTTCATTATGCTAGATCACTAATGTAACAATGAGTGAGTCTTAATTTGTAGTGTTTCTGAAAACGAAGCAAGTAACTCAGTGTATCTGTGAGCTGTCTTTCCAAAGTCATTCCTGGGTCACCGAAATCTAAACAATAATCCCCAAGGCTCAGTTTAGACTAAGTTGTTAGTATTCACAGAGAGACTAACAATAAAGAAGCAACTTGAAGTAAGGACTTGTACAAGGAATTATAAATGGAAAAAAAAATCTAACCTGGCTTCATTGCACTCTACACAGAAACAACCACTTCCTGGTCTGTCTGTAGACCTCTGCTTCATCTTCAAGACCTACACTTGCTCTCCTTGTCTACACTTGGTTTAAGTTGGCAGTCCCAGCTCTTGTGTCCTCTTCTATAGATGCCATGAAGTCCTGGAGCCTGGTGAACTAACTCTCCCTATAGCTGTATTTTAAGTTGAACATTACATTTACTGGAGTATCTGGAACACTGAATTTTTCGTTATTTTTATCCTCTGATCTTAGACTCATGTGACATTCTTCCTCTTTCACAATGTCAAAACCCATGCCTCCCATGTACATGTGCATGTGCGTACTCCCACAGACATACCCATGTGTCACATGTGTTCACACATGCACAGAAATACACAGATAAACACAATACAGGCATGCACAGACCATACCCATGCAAAACACACAAACAGCATATATATACACACACTCTAGTAGCATACCCTTATGCATAACCACAACCGCACACCCACACTTACTGTATAGACACACTCATGCATGACACTAATCACACACACACACTTACTGAGTCACTTACCACACCCACACACAGCAGAGACACTGTTGTACCCTGAACACACACTACAAACATACACTCAGGAAAAATTCAACAGATAACCAGTTAAGCACCCTACTGAACACTGAGGCTATGGCCGCAACAGAAAACGAATTGTTTTCCTACATTGGACTTGTATCAGGGGTGAAGGGAGGATTTGAAGAAAATCCCAAGTCTGAAATCAGGCTAAAAGCAATGATGGGCAAGCAATGATGGGCACAATGATGTTAATGCTGACAGAGCTGGCCACAACCCCATGAGCTTGGAAGACAAAACTCCAAGATCCCTCTTGTACCCGCTTTGCCTAAACTGATGGTGGGCTTTGAGATTTTCATTTGTTTCATCCACTAATCCAGGAGCATGCCTTTCATCAGGACCAGTTTATATAAACTGTAGTTTGTATCTCAGAAACTCTGAGGAATCATCTGTGTTTGGGGAATGTGTGCCATAAAATCTCCTCAGTGATTGGTACCCTGGGTGGTACTGTCAGTCATTTTCACCACATAACCATGAAAGTGCACCGACCGGAGGAAGCTGCTGGCTGTGATGCACTGGTCTCAGAAAATTATAAGCCAGCACCTGGAGACACACCAAACAAAAGCAACCTTTGAAATTCTGGCCTAGATGTTTCAAGAGGTAGTTTACCTATTAGTTTATGTGTAAGCATTTAATAGAATCCTATTTGTTTAAATAGCTATTTGTTTAAATTTGTGAAAGCTCTTTCACTTACTTCGGCAGAAAAAAAAACATTTAAAACATGACCTTGTTTTCTTCAAAGTCCAAGGTCATTGTGCTTTCTTCCCCTCATCCAGCTGTTTGTACACACACACACACACACACACACACACACACACACACACACACTTCCTAAAAGGGGATAAGTTTGCATGTTACTATTTACAATGGGATTTTGTTAAGTTCTTAAAATTCATTTCAAATTTATTTTAACACAAACAGCAATAACAGTAACAAAAGATTCAAATAGAAACAAGTTACAAACACAGATGTTCACATTTTTTTTTTCCTCCCGGTAATAAAACTGTTCTTAAAACTTTGAACGCACAAATGAAGGAATAACCATTGAAGTGGTCGTGTCTTTAGGGTTGTTTGGCTCTTCTTTTATAGAGATTAAAATTATAAAGGCTGGGGAAGCTTCTCCACCCACCTCTAGGACAATCTGCCCTTGTTTTCGGGATCAGCGTCCACTCCACTTTTTCAAGATGGAGGCCTGAATTTCTTTTCCTTGTTCTTCCCAGACAGCCACGGTTCCTTGGGATATCCGAACGCTGTATTCAACGGTACCGGAAGAGGCAGAGCACAAAGCAGAGAGTTTGCTGGTAAAAGAGGTAAATGTGGTGTTTTCGTTCATGCTCTCTAAAGCTCCCACCCCCACCCACCATGCCCGGCAATCCCAACACACTCCTCTATCCCAACTTTCTACTATGACCCTCCGTTTGTTCATCTGCAATTGAGAATCTTACAGAATGTCTCAGTCCCGACGTCCATTTCAACCTTCGGCACCTCTGGGTGGCCTTCCATCTTTCTGTAGCCATTTTCGATGATATGGTAACTGCTCTGTTTTAGGTCTCTCCTTCCTTTGTTCTTTTTTCCTTCTGCTTTCACACTGAGAAGTATTCGAGTGTTTTTAATAGAGAGATCTGGGTTTGTTTGACTTATTCATACTGTGATATAAAACGAAGAAGGCTATATTACATGAGATTGTTGGATTGTGGAGTATCTGTTTTTAGAAATATAGTTAGTTCTGCTGGGTGCTGTGAAAAGAGATGATGATAAATTACTCTGGAAAATTTGAAGGACTGATTTAAAAATCTGTTGACAGCATATACTTGAATTCAGTTGGTGAAACAACTTCATCTTCTAACCAGACATCAGGCTGCTTTGGGATTGGGCCAGCACACAGCAGCTAGGTAGCAGACCTTTACAGGATGAAACCAGCCCCTCCTTACACACACAGTAGAAAGTTAAAGTGCAACCCAGCACAGGTTAACTGGTAGAGGAAGGGTTTAAATGTCCTCGTTAGTCTAAGAACGTGGTGGATCCTGGATAAGATTCAGATGAAACTTTTATGATGCTTAATTGCCAAGTTGGACCATTTAACTAGGTCCTCTTATATGTCAATGAGTAAAAACCGCAGGCTTTTTATAAAGACCCTGAATTTGATTGCTAGATTTAGTTCCTGATGCCTTTTGTATTTGTTGTAAAGGAGAGTAGAATCGTTAAAGTACATTTACTTTTCTTCTTGTTAATTATAGATGCAAAAGATACAGGTAGGCAAATGCAGTAGCCAAGAGGTATGTACTAGTGGCCATGGAAATACAAATAAAAGCAAAATTTATATGTAATATCTGAGGGGCTGTGGGAGACCAGCTCCCACATTTATTTATCCCAGGGACTCTTGAGGGGTAAGAGATAAGAGACATAGATAGAATATAGAGAGGAGAGAAATAGATAGAAACACAGGATAGCATTGGGTGGGCCTGGATCCTTATCCACCAGTCCAGAACTTTATTCCAAAGAGCTTTATATAACAATGCCAAGGGGCGAGGCAAAAGACCTCCCCCTGCTAGGTACAGCCAAGTGTAGACCCTTTCAAACACCTGGTACCCAGGCCCATGGTCCAATCATCCTCTATGCAGTCCTGCTGGGTAAAGCCACCAGGAAACCTTGGTGGGTTCCAGCAAAGGATAAAAAAAATGAGATGAAATCATTTTATCATGGTGACCTCCACCACCAACCTTCTAATACCATCAAGTCCACAAGGTTAATGTTGTTGCCTAGCAACCAGATCTGTTCAGCACAGGAGAACTCCAAGGGGTGTGGGGCTCCTCTGGTCAGAAGTTCCATGTGATTCCAGAGCCACCGTACTGCAGCTTCCGATGTCATTCACTCTGCAAATTCTCTAAGGCCACCTTCCGTTGGCCACAGGCTGACCACAAAATTTGCCTTTCTCTTGTTACTTTTCCCGTGAAGAAATTTCTTACCTTTGCTTTTGTTCCACTTTTATTATTACCGTCTAAACAACCCGCAGATGTTTCTCTCTCATCTACTGCCAGCTTCCCTCTTCTCCAAAGAGAAGAATTCTTCCAAAGGAGGGAAACGTGGGAGAAATCGTTTTTTATTTTCTCCTAATTTGTCTACATCATCCTCTGCAAAAAGGCTCTGAATTTGGTTTGAAGGATGGAGAAGCCTGTACTTCACAGTCTGAGAAGCAGGAAAATCCTGCCTACAAGTGTCCTCCATTAGCAATGGAGCATCAACAGCCCGGCCTGCCTGGGGGTGGCTGATCAGAAGAAAAGGAGTTTTAACAGAGAGCTGCTTTAAGATGGAGAAATGCCCCCAGAGAATTATGCTGGCAAAAAGACTTGACCTCAAATAGTAAGAGCAGCCAATCATTATTGCCGAGTTGCTTTGTGCCAGATACACATCTAAATCATTCACTTGTAATAATTACAAACAAATGTTACAGCAAAGCAGCATCTTTTAAAGACGTGGAAACCACATCATAGAAGGATTAAGAAACTTGAGCAGGTCGTATCATGCAGACAGTAATACATTCAGTATCTGACCCTAGGCTACTGAGCCCAAGCCCCTGAACTTTGATTGACAATGCTAACTGCCAATCTGAAGCTTTACCCTAGTGTCCTCTGGAAGGACTCTGCCCTAGCAACTGTGCTTCAACCTCTGTCCAGGCTATTCTGGTATACATAGTCAGTAGACAGAACATTGGGGGACACTGCTAGAGTTGCTGAAACCAGACTGAGCTAGCGCTGAAGTGGACTCAGACATTTGCACGGCTTTTGCAGAAGCTCATCTGTTTCACCACGGTTGCTGTATTGAGCTTCCTTCTCCATCCACCCTGCATTAAATTGCCCAGTGACTCCATGCAGCAGCAAGGATAAATGCCGTGGTTGCTAAGCAACAAAACAGAAAGAATCTAGTTTCAATACATCCGGCTCAATACAAATCTTGAGTTCTCTCTCACATTACTCTACGCCGACAATTCACAGCCTCTTGTCAAAGGCAGCAGGCATTCTTTTCCTCAGTTTTAAATGACTTCCTGCTTTTTAAAGGGAATTAAATAAAAATGAACCGTGTATCCCTTTTCATGCTTTATCTGTTATTAATTATCCTCCCTGTTCAGTAGTATAAGCTTAGCTGTTTCCCACACAAAAGCATCGGCTCATTTCATATCTACAATGTGGCCAGTTATGTAAATATCCAGACACAGTTGAGCAAAAAAATGTACATACAGGACCATGTTTAAGCATCCTGTGACACCGGTGTTGTTAACTCATTTACAGCCTCATCCACAAGCCCTACATGGTTAATTTGCCCATGTACACACAGATAGTGACAATTCGACCCTTGCTCACTCTGATCCTAGTCTCCAGATTCTTTTAAACCCTGCACTTGATATTTCCACTGATAACAAAGAAACATACCCTTTATTTTGACATACCTCAGCTTCTCCATCTTTATATAGGACTGCTGACCTAATGATGTGATCCTGAAAATAACACTAGCAAAAGTATGGGAAACAAGAGCTTGGGAAGCCTGTATCTGATCCTCCAAGCTACCTAAACATCTACTTCTATAACCGTTAAAAACAAATCAAATTAAGTGCTCCTGGGATAAAGGAAGCACCATTCCCACTGAGGAACGGGGCAATAAAGGAGTCTATATATAGAATTCAGGCTTCCTGAACAAGACTTCTATAGTAAAGTTTCTGTTTAAATATGCACAAAGGGGTAGTATGTAGCTGGAAGTTGAGCCCACTAATTAAAACTAAGCTGCTGGTTTATTCTCTATTAACAAAAGAAAATGAAGAAACAGCAGATTGAGTATTATGATGACTCAAAAGAAAATAGGCTCTGGGAGCACTTCAGATGAGTGGAAGAAGGAAATACTGGCTAAGTACTAAGATTTCAAGTTGCCTTGATACCAAAGCCTGTTCAGTTAATGGAACCCAACCTCTTTACAGGAGTGAAGTCTACATAAAATGAGAAGAAAATAATGAAGTCAAGAATCCGGGTCTTACTTTGATCCTGGCATAAAACACTTAGGAACCAAGGTGTTACAGAAACAATATTTAAAAACAGAAGTGGATTTCTCTGTGTCTGTGGCTAGCGTAATACCTAGATGCACATGGTCGTTACGTCCTATCTTTATGCGGGCAGTGCTGGGTTACCTTGGACAGTTCATATTTTATGCAGGGGTTCCAAACTAGAAATAGTGGAGTTTTCCAGGAAGAAAAGGAAAATAAGACTTAAGACTGAGGAAAAATATGAATCATGTTTAAGGGAAGGAAACTTTAAGGAGCCACAGAAAATCATATGAAAAGCCCAAAGGCTTCCTAGTTTGAATTAAGGCCCATTAATTTCATACCAGCAAGGTGTTCTGCAGAAACCCAGTTTACAAAGGTATTTGCAGGTATTACACACACAAATACAGAGAGAGAGAGAGACAGAGAGACAGAGAGAGACAGAGAGACAGAGACAGAGAGAGACTTTAATTAGTGTACATCTACTCAAACAATTTTAGAAGAGAATATGTTATGAACCACTTCCCAGATTTCCTTGACCATTGATAAAACTGTTTTCTTCTAGTATCTTGAGAAACACATCTCATAAATGCTGGCCTCGAGCTGATACAAAAAGATCATCCTGAACCAAAAATATATTTCAATCAAAATAGAAAACCCATGCATGCTTGACTTTGTAGCATCTGCTAATGATAAATATTAAAACCTCCAAAGAGCAAATAAGTGGTAATTTCTTCTCATAACCAAATCTCCTGTTGATTCTTATTGTTAGTATCAAAACCTCTGCTTTTGTCCATGGGTGTGGACACAATTCCCAGACGAGCATCTGAGAAATGTGGACTCCCCCTCTTCAAGAAAACCGTGAGAATAAACAGAGCCAACTTCATGCTTAAAGACAATAACAATGACCACAACGGCCAAAGAAACTTTTTCAGCCATTAGATATCTCTTCTCCACCCTGGATCCAATTAGCAGGCTATTCTTTCTGTTCTCCTAGAAGTAAGTTTGGGTCCAGGAATACAAACAGGTGCCTACTGCTGCCACCCCCAATTTAGTTGCATGGCATTCATTATGAAGTCTCTCTGAAGGGTTAAATTCTTTAAACAGAAAATTTCTTCCGCACTGATTTACTGTTAGTGTGGGTCATATCATAGTTAAGCTAGCATGGAAGTAATGAAAGGCAGCAGCCACTAACTGAAAGCCTGGATTGGATTAACCATTTAGTATGTACCACTTGCTAGCCAGATGTTACCCAGTGACTGAAGCATAGTCTTTGCTCTTGAAGAGTACACCACCAGGAGAAAAAAGTCACAACCCCATGATCAGAGTTTTGCCCTTCCATCAGATGAGCAACCCCTGGAGTCTTACTAAGAAAAAGAAGCAAGGTCAGGTTCATACAGCAAGAAAAAAAATATATAACAAAAACACACTAAAGAACAGATTGATTGCTGTGGGTAGTATCAAAGCCTAAAGAAATGGGAGGGTGATTATACAGATCTATAATAACAATAGTAGCATTTTTGTAATGGTAAAAGTAAAGCACTAATAAAGGAGGTAGAATTTGGCAGGATTTGGAGACTAAAAAGAAAGTAAAGGAGAGGAATGTACTGAAGGTCACTGACACATATGCCTTGGACTACTGTGACAGTAACTTAAATAAGTATGCAGAATAAAGTAAAGATTGCTGGAGCAGGTTTTGAAATATGGAAGAGAACCTTGTGTAGTGAGGCAGGGGAGAGTGGAAAGGAGAAAGAGAGAAGGAGGAAAGATAGAAAGAGAAAGAGAGAAAATAACAAGAAACAGGCAACAGTATAGGTCCAGAACACAGGAGAAAGTTGGGGACAGCTGCTTCAGGTTTGAATGTTGAAGCTTTGAACTGGGAAGAACTTGCCCAGGATATCATGAAGGATGGGGCTGGAGCTGAGAGGGCAGGACTCTTAATCATGTCCCCAATGAGGGAGCTCTTCAGGAGGACCTTGCATAGACAGCAGAGATGGAGTAGGAGATAAGTGGGATGGGAAGAAGGAGAAACTGATACTCGGAATCAAACAAAGATGGATAATGGGAGTGTACTGATGACATAAAACTCCGAAGAGGGAGAAGGATTGAGCTCACTGAATATGGAAACTTGGGGTCATTACTGGTCTTTAAGAGAAAGTTTCAGAAGTTAGGGGCATGGACTGGCCATAGTTATAGTACATTAAAGCCCCAGGAGATGTGGGAAATGTTACCATCAAACCATTATCTACAAAGTAGCTCGGGAGTAAATCCAATAAAGATGCTGGACTCTTGAGACAGAATGCCTTATGCACAGAAAAGGTAAAAGTTGTTCACTGAGTCATGGATTGATCTTGAAACTACATACCACAGTACCAATTCCCTAGTGGGAAGGGCAAAATGTCCCCAAACCAGTGTGATGAAGGAAGTATAATACTGAGAATGAGTTTTCTTCCTCTTTCTCTTCTTGCTGTCTGACCACCCAGATTCAGTCAAAAGGCATCCAGTGAATTCAGGAGAAGAGTGGGAAATTCAAATTAGAAGCCACATCGTGTGGCTTCCTGGACCCAGGCTAGGGCCAGGAAGGAAGTTACAGGATTTGGAAAGGAACTGGACACAATCTCCAACGAGCTTCATGCTACTCACCTTTGTTAACTGGAAGGGATGGGTCCAGTGATAAAATTTATCTTGTTTCAAGGAAAGTGGGTTTTATTTTTGTTCACAGTTAAAATGATAAATTTGATGTCTAATTCTGAACTGTCATGCACATTATGATGAGCCCACTTGCCCAAAATGATTTTGTTTAGTATACTTGATACAGATTTTTAAATCTCATACATAGAATAACATGAGACCCATAAACAAGAAAGTCTTTCAGTAGTTTGAGGGAGTAGGTTGCATTCATGACTAAATTAGATTAAATGTATGATATTTCTTGCTTCTAAAACACTGGGCTGCACAGGAAGACTGCAGCCCAGTGTTTCTTACTTTAGAACTAACTTCTGAGCCAGCCGGTGGTGGCCACACCTTTAATAATACCACTTGGGGGGTAAAGGCAGGCAGATCTCTGTGAGTTTGAGGCCAGCCTGGTCTACAAAGGGAATTCCAGGACATCCAGGGTTACAAATAGAAATCCTGTTTCAAAAAACAAAAAAAGAAAAAGACAACTGACTCCTTTTCTGAAACATCAGGCTACTAAAATAATTTACATCCCTAAAGAATGTTGAGAGACATGTAATACTAAAACCACTCAAAATGTTAAAAAATATATATATTCTCTCTCAACAAAATTAGGGTTAATAAAAATATTTTGTTTGTATGTGTGTGTTGGCTTTTACAGCTGATAGTTTTATTAGTGAGTGAGGCTTTTGGTTTCTGGATGGAGGTCTTGCTGGAAGCTGAAAGACTTTTCATTTGGTGTGTATTTGTTAAAAGATAATTTACATATAAGGTTTATATTATAACCTTGAAATTTTAATGGAGATATTAAAAGCCTGTTTTTCATGTTTGGCCTGCTCTCCTTTGCATGTGATGGTTAGATTTCTACCATAGCTAGACTAAAAAGGAGCAGCATTTTCCAAAGCAAACTGTCAAGGCTATATTACTAAGCACACAAAAGATGATGAAGGTAAATTAAATGCATTTTGAGTTCAGTGATATTAGGATAAAATGTACCAGGAAAAGTACTGATGAAAATATTGGAAATAAATTTGTCACGTTTCATATTAATAACCTGAAGAAATTAACTTTCTGATCACTAAAATCTTTAGAATAATAGTCATGGTAAATACAACAAAGGCGCATTCCAATTCAAAATTGACCTTTTCATCTGCACAGTAACCCCCTCCCATAGGCCGTTCAGCCCTGGATAGAAACTCATATGGACGATTTGGGGACCTTGGAACATAAGACTGTACATTCCCATTTGGAGCTGGAACCAAATCTTCCAGTCATACTAAATTATAATGCATCTCATGTTTACATGAGAAGAATGGTTGGACAATAAACAATTGCTATGGGATTTTAACATCAGCTGTTACTCATGTCCTAAAAAGCTACTGGTAAGGCCTTGACAAGGGACTACAATATGTATTTCTAGGCTAAGCTCAAATCTTATTTGTGAAAGTTCATCTGATTGCTTTAACAGAATGCATTTTAAGAAGAGAAACCAATGTTTTGACTAATTTTCAACTTACACTTAGCAGCACTACTGGGGGACCCTTTGGACTACTCTCAATTGCAAAATAACAAAATAAAATAAAATAAATGGAAATGGCATTCACTTCTTTCACTTGTAGTGGGTACATATGACGTTCTATTCACAATGAGCACCCTGAGCCTGCATCCTTACATATAACCCTATCTAATATCACGTCATATTTTTAAAAGGAGAGTTGAAGTTTACTCATTATGTGAGATTGTTCTGTACTATCTGAAACTATGTTGTGCCTCTATCACATTGTTTGTGGTATCTAAACTCTTTATTTTTTACTTCCAACCTGAGTGTTTTACAAACTCATTAGCTGTCAAACTTGCTTTTATAAAGCAGAAATTAATTGTTGTGCATTAGGGAGATATATAGTGTGGGTGATCCAATTGAAGAAGCCATTGTTCTCTGTGCCTTTTATCATGTTTCTACATTATCCATGTCTTGCTTTGTAGGAGCAATCCCTTGTTCTGTTAACCTGGCTAATGGCACCTGTGTTCCCCCTGAAAAGTCTCATGTAGGCATTAAATTACCGAGTCATCCTTTCAACATGTAGTTTGTCTCAATTCACTTAATTTCATAATGCTTCCTTTTCAACATGTATTCAATAGGCATGGCATGAATATAAAAAATTGTTGTATTTTACAAATGTAGCATTACTCAGTGAGGATGAAGACCCACAATGGGTATCTTTTATGGTTGCATTCATTTTTCTGGCAAGAAACTACTTGTGTGATTAAATAAACCTCCATAGCCAGAAGGGAAAATAATTTTATGACTAATAAGCCATTTGTTACCTCTTTAGTGCTCTGCAGCCAGAATCTAATCATCAGCCCTTTGAAGAGGTTGACAAATTGTATTGCCAAACAGAAATTGCTAGTTCAGGGATTGTAACAAGATTTGAATCGATCCTAATGGGCCTCTGAAGACAAAGAGAAAGGGGAAAATGAAATATTTTCTTTATACCACTTTAGGATGTCACTTATAACTTCCCACTTTTCTCAAGTATTTAGATTCTTTACGTCAATCATTTTTAAAAGAAAAAGGCTATTCATTGTTATAGTTTAGATTTTTTTAAAAAAGTGTCTCACATGGGCTCATTCATATGTTTGAAGAGTTGGGGCCCAGCAAGTGGCACTGTTTTGAGAGGTGGACCAAGCTGGAGGAAATAGGTCACTTGGTGACAGGCATTGAGTGTTGTATGCAGTCTCTGCTTCCAGCACTTTCTGTACTTCTTTACCTATGGAGATGTAAGCAAGCAGCCTCACACTGAGTTGTGCCTCCCCCGCTGTGATGGACTGTGTGCTGACAAACTGTGAGCCAAAATAGTCCCTTCCTCCCACGAGTTGCCTCTTCTGTAATTGGTCACAGTGTGGAGAAAAGTAACTAATAATAGTTATTATGTAGCAAATGCATATTGAATAGACCCCAAATGTAAAATCCCATGTTAGAGTGGATAATGATGTTTAAAAGAAAAAAACCTATATGTAGAGGCTGGAGAAACACCTCAATAGTTAAGAGCATTTGTTGATCTTGCAGAGGATCTGGGTTCAGTTCTCAGCACCCACGTGACTGTACATAACTATCTGTAAATCCCATTCTAGAGAACTCAAACCCTTTTTCAGCTTCTGCAGGCACCAGGCAAATATGTAGCATATAGATAGTTTCATGCAAACCACTATACACATGAAATAAAAATAGAGGCTGGAGGGATGTCTCAGCATTTAAAAGCACTGGGTACTCTTAAAGAAGACTCATGCTCAGTTCCCGGCATCCACACCACAGCTACCAACCAACTGTAACTCAGTTCCAGGGGATCTGATACCCTCTTCTGGCCTCCCTGGGCACTACACACCCATGGTTCATAAATGCAAGCAAAATACCCTTTCACATAACATAAAATAAATAAAATATTTCAAAAATAAATGAGCGTTTGAGTCACTAGGGTTCACTGTTTGAAACTGGGGCCTAGTTCCCTAGGTCAGAGTAACCAGAACCAGGCTACATTATCACTTGTGATGGATTCTACCTGCTGAAGTAGCGGTGTTCCTTAACCTCATTCAGAATCACGTGTGGTACTTAGTATGCTCTATCTATTATTGACTAGAGCATCTCTACAGAGATTCTGAGTTTGTGACATTCAGATGAAACTCGGCAACCCCAAAGGAATCATAAAATTATAAAACACTTACCATCATGGTTAAAGGCCTTTGGCCTCATCAACTTTAGCTAGGATTTTTGGATCTAAACACACACAGGCAGAAATGGTGAAAATAGATGCATATCCAACACGGAAGTAAGTGGGGAGAAATGTGCAGCAGGACATCTGAAGAACCTCACCAGCTCCGCTAGTTTTGTTCAGTCTTCCACTTTGCAGCACACTGTGCCAGCCTGCAATGAAAGGGGTGGGAGCTGGTGTATCAACATGGGACTAGGTACCAAGGGTGAGACAATCCAAAGGGAAAGCAGAAGCCACTGCCTTGTAACAAGTAGAACTAGCCTGTGACTCTAGATTTTTTTTATTTGAAAATTTTTTTTATTCATTTTACATACCAACCACAGATCCCCCTCTCATCCTTCCTCCCATCCCCCCCCACCTTCTCCCTTGACCCACCTCCCACCCCCTCCTCCAAAAGGGTAAATCCTCCCATAGGGGGACAGCAAAGCCTAGTACATTCAGTTGAGGAAGGACCAAATCTCTTCCCCCCGTGCATCAAGGGTAAGAAAGGTGTCTGACCATAGGTAATGGGATCTAGGAAGGCAGCTCATGCACCAGAGATAGATCCTGATCACACTGCCAAGGGTCCCTCAAACAGATCCAAGTACACAACTGTCTCCCATATGCAGAGGGTCTAGTCTGGTCCTATGCAAGTTCCACAGCTGTCATTCTAAGGTTCGTGAATTCCTTTGAGCTTGAAGGTTCAGTTGTCTCTGTAGATTTCCCCATCATGGTCTTGACCCTCCTTGCTCATATAATTCCTCTTCTCTCTCTTCGACTGGGCTCCCAGAGCTTGGCCTTGGTGCTTGGTTGTAGATCTCTGTATCTGCTTGCATCAGTTACTGGATGAAGGCTCTATGATGACAGAATATTCACTGATCTGATTATTGGAGTAAGCCAGTTCAAGCACCCTCTCCACTATTGCTAGTAATCTTAGCTGTGGTCATCATTATGGATTCCTGGGAAATTTCTTAGCACCAGGTTTCTCTCTTACCCCATAATGTCTCCCTCTATCAAGATATCTCTTTCATTACTCTCCCTCTCTGTTACTCCCCTAGCTCAACCATCCCATTCCCTCATGTTCTCATCCCCCATCCTCACCCTTCTATTGTCCCCCTCACCCCCAGTTTACTCATGGAGATCTCTTCTGTTTCCCCTTTCCAAGGTGATCCAAGCGTTCCTCTTAGAGTCCTCTTTGTTTCCTAGCTTCTCTGGAGCTGTGTGTTGTAGTCTGATTATCCTTTGCTTTACATCTAGTATCCTCTTATGAGTGAGTACATACCATGTTTGTCTTTCTGAGTCTGGGTTACCTCACTCAGGATGATATTTTCTAGTTCCATCCATTTGCCTGCAAATTTCATGATGTCATTGTTTTTTCTCTGCTGAGTAGTATTCTATTGTATATATGTACCACATTTTCTTTATCCATTCTTTGGTTGAGGGACATCTAGGTTGTTTCCATGTTCTGGCTATTATGAATAATGCTGCTATGAACATAGTTGAGCATGTGTCCTTGTGGTATGATTGAGCATCCCTTGGGTATATGCCCAAGAGTGGTATCCTTGGGTCTTAAGGTAGATTGACTCCCAATTTTCTGAGAAGTCGCATACTGATTTCCACAGTGGCTGTACAAGTTTGCACTGACTCTAGATTTCAGCTTTGCTTTTAGTCAAAGAGATGCCGTAGCCACAACTGTAACAGTTTTTAATGATCATCTTAGAGCGACTGTGTGGGCTGCAATGAAGAATAGAGAGTGATTTTCTATGCATGTCATTTGAAAGTGAAGAGCCATAGCTGTGTGGGAGAAACGTGATGTGTTTGTAAAATGAACCAGCTTCCTCAGAATCAGAAAAATTGATGATTGAAAAGGGTTCTCAAGAGCCATCCTGCCAAACCTCCACTTTTACCTACCCACCACATATGTGAAATCTAGCCAGTAACTGCAGAAAAAGTATAAGGAAATCAGAATTCTTCAAAATCATTGCTGCTGTGTCTCCCCAAACTCTACTTACACAAACCAAGGAAAACAAGTTGTTATTGGCAATTGAAATGAATGTGGGTTACAGATGAGCTCAAACTTGATGTTTTTTTTAAACGAAGCTTTTGTAAAGTACTTTTCCTATGCTAAGTGTTGCATAAGAGTTATTGCATTTGGTGCTTGTGAAATGGGTATTATTTAGACAGATACAGAAACTTAGAGTTATTAAGCTATTCATTTGAGATGCCTCAGATAATAAATGACACAACAATATTCAAAACCAGACTTGTCAGAGTCTGGGACAGAAGCAAAAACACCAGCAGCAAACTTCCAGAATGATGAACCAACAATATGAATGACCAAACAATGCACAAATATGCTGAATGGGCTTTCATAGCCAAAAAAAAAAAAAATTCATTTGAATTTTTCTCTCTATCACTGATTCTAAGTAAGGAAACACATCTTGTCTCTCTGATCTATTAAGAATACTAAAATCCGCAAAGCTACACAGAGAAACTCTGTCTCGAAAAACCAAAAAAAAAAAAAGAATACTAAAATCTTGGGCTGGAGAGATGGCTCAGCTGTTAAAGGTTAGGCTCACAACAAAAATATAAGAATACTAAAATCTGTCAAATGCCGATTAAGATGATGTGTACAGTGACTAATGGCAAAATATCTGACAAATGTTGCCAGTATGAGAGAAGTAAAGATGGAAAGGAAATGTATAAAGGAGACAGAGAGAGAGAGAGAGAGAGAGAGAGAGAGAGAGAGAGTCAGTCCATTGCTTTTAGCTAGTAAATTTAATGAGTAGCACATCTTAGAGTCAGATAAGCCTATGGCCTATTGAGAACAGTGCATGTAATGCATATAAGTTTACATATTTAGCATAGTTCAAATAGATACCCATAGGAAGAAAAGTTGAGTGAATGCATCTGAGTCCCACAAACACTTGAGATCAGTTCTCTAACAGAAGCATCTCACCCAGCTCAGCATTCTGAGTGGTCAGAAGCTGAATCTGAGATCCTAATAAGAAAAACTATTGGACCAAAATCATTGGCTGATTCATTCAAAAATGAGAAAATATTTAAACTACTTTGAGAATTCTGTCCTAAAGATAGTATCCAAATGTGTTGTGCTTAGAGGAAGGTTGAGAGGCCGTAGGCAGGAAGATGTATGCCAAGGAAGTCTTTTTTCATAGTGGCACCAAATTTAAATTGATCATAAAAACAAGTTACTTTTTTCCCTTCCTTCAATCCTGTAAGTCCGTACACATCAGCTTCTCTGTAAGATCCACCCTATTTAAATCACGTCTCCCATCCCCTTCCTCTACTGAGTTCTTTTTCACAACATCCCATTCTCTAACACAAGACATAATCTTTAATTTTTGCATTTATTAAATCAGCTTTTCACAGCTTTTCATCTTTTTCAAGAAGAGATGGATTTTTTTTTCCTCCTGTTCACTGCAAAATTCTCACCACCTAGAACCACTTCTGGGTTATTTCGGGGTTGAATGGTCATTGTTAAATGAATTACTAATGAGTAATCTTCAAATCTAGGAGGCTTAGGTTAGTGAATTATAGTACAATATCTCATTCTTCTATAAGTCAAATTTAGAAAACAAATGTAAATGAGGCTACAGATATAGCTATGTGGTATTATAGTTGCCTAGCATGTTCAAGGCCCTGGACTCAATCCCTTGCACCACCAAAATAAAAATAATAATAATAATAATAATAATAAAGGAAAGAAAAAGAAAGAAAACAAAATAGAAATCAAAAGTAAAGATCCTTAAAACATTAACTGAATAAAAGTAATATCCATATACCAATTTTAACCTAGAGACAAACTAGGCAAAACCAGACTAGGAAAAAAAAATGTTCTAGAGGAATGAAAACATGGAGTGGGCGTCATGCTTTTAATTTTCCATTTTAAAGCACATTTTGAGGGCTGTAGAGATGACTCAGTTATTAAGAGAGCTTACAGCTCTTGCAGAGGACCAAAGTTTGGCTCCCAGACACACATGCCAGCTTATAACCCTCTGTTATTCCAGTTCCAGAGAACCTGATATCCTCTTTGGGCCTCCAAAGACACCAAGTACATACGTGATACACACATATCCAGGCAGGCAAAACACTTATACACATAATTTGAAAATAAATATATCTTAAAACACATTTTGTTTCACACAAAAATGACCACAAGATAGGAATTAAAGAACGTAAGGGAGGAGAAATGACCACTACCCTGGGAGTCCAGACAGTCTGGCTCAGCTTGCTGTTGGCCTTTCTACTCCTTGTCTGAATGTCTGGCATTTTTGTCTAAGGCAAAGAAAAATCCTTTTAGCCAAGGGGCCTATTAAGGCTCCGTTTTCTTCCTCTGTACTTTGCAAATAAGGCTCTAGGAATGGCCAGTCTGTGTTGAAGATTAGCTCAGTACATTGTTTTGTTCAAACCTATCCACTCAAGTCTTTCAGACCTCCTTAAATGCCTTGCTTCCCTATGTTCCCCTGTCTTAGTGGAGAACTTTTTAGAGAAGGGGGAAAGAGTGGTGTTTTTCTTTTTAAAATATATTTTTGCATTTTTATCATAGTCACTCCTCACTTAGCCCCCTAACTCCTCCCAGACTCACCCCCATCATGCTCCCAACTTTGTGCCCTCTTCTCTTTATTTTGTGATAACCCACCAAGTCCAGCTTGTGCTACCCATATACTCATGGGTGTGAGGCCACTCACTGGGGTTCCAAGAACCTACCAGGGGCCACACTCTTGAAAAAAACTGACTTTTCTTTCCCCAGAAATCATTAACTGTCAACATCTTGACTAGATATGGTTGCTCATGCATCTCTGCACTGGAATACTTACTGGCTTGATCTCGTGCAGGTCTTGTGCAGGCTACCACAGCTGCCATGAGTTTACAAGAACAGAGATCCTATCATGCCCAGAGGACCCTGATTAGTTCAGTCTTTCTTGACCTCTGGGTCTTGCAGCCTTCCTGCCCCTCCTTGTGGTCTCTGAGTTTGAGTGGAGAGAGTATGACACAGATGTCCTTTTTGTGTCTGAGGACTTTTCAAACACACATACTCTGCACTTGGACCAGCTGCAAATTTCTTTGTTAGTGGATGTCCAAAGAATGCACAAAGGCTGTCCAAAGGATTCACAAAAAAAAAAAAAAAAAAAAAAAAAAACTTTCTATGATAAGGGTTGAGAGTTATCATTCTTATTTATTTAGTTACCTTTGAAAACTGGCAAAGAAGACTTGGGAATTGCCTCAGTGGATAGAAGCACTTGCCACACAACCTGAGTTTGAGCCCTAGAACCCACATTTAGAGGGGAAAAAAAAGAGAAAAGTCCAGATGCAGTTGTGGCCATCTGTAACCCTAGCACTCTTAAGGCAGGAAGAAATACAGAGACAGGAGAACCTTCCAGAAGCTCAAAGACCAGTTAGCCTGAAGTATGCCAAGAAATAAGAGAGACCCTGCCTCCCCAAGGTAGAAGGAAAGAAACAACTCCCAAAAATTATCCTCTAACCTCTCCAGGCATGCTGTAGCAATCAGGCATGTCTGTGCATACACAGAGGCACACACACATACACAAACAGTAAGTATATTTTTCTTAAAATTAAAAGACTTGTATATAAAAACAAAATATGTTTATTTATGAAATAATATGATATTATATGTATATGTTGTATGACTTTCAGATCTGAGTCAACATCTGTTGCCTCTAAGTTTTATCTGCATTTTGTGAAAACACTGAAAATCCTTTCCCTGGGTTTTTGAAATCGCAGTACATACAGTTATGAATGGTTGCCCTCCTGTGTCATGACATGCAGAAAATTACATCTAACGAGCTGCAGTTTAGTACAAACTGATCACCTTCCCTTTTCCTTCTCTCTTCCCAGCCTCTGCTCACAGCCTCCATGAGCTCAGTGTTGTTTTAAAGTCTTCATTGGCACTGCATGCACGCTGCCAGCCTCCCACTCCTACCCTTGTCCCAACCTCTCTTGCTCTGTCCTCGGCTGCCAGTTTGTGCGTGGGCACCTCTCTGAACAAATGAAGCTCCAGGGCTGAGGGAAATCGGGACCAGAGAACCTAGAACAGATAAGGTCCCCAAACCTGCCTGTGCTGGACATCTGAAGTTCCCTGCCTCGGACTTTTTAATATGTGCCTTGTCTAAAAGATTTCATTTAAAGCAAAGTTGTTGAAGATCCAGACCAGGAACAGAAAGGCAGCAACCTCAGTCGAAGAGCCTGAGTTCCAGGAGTTGTGGTCCTTTTCCATCCTTCTCCCTTACTTTTCTTGCTCCCCTGTTTGTAGTGGACGATGCCCTGATTCCATCTAATTCTATAGAAGTCATGCTTTTCCTTTCCTGTCAGCAGACCTGTGTGATAACATCTGTCTATCTTATCCTTGGTTACAAAGAAAGCTTCACGGACCATTATTCCTCAAAGGTCAACAAATTCATGGTGCCTCAATTTTCTTCCACTAGTGCAAGAAGACATGGTCTGCTTTTAATCCTAATAGACAGCTACTTAATTCTCAATACCA
Source organism: Peromyscus leucopus (assembly GCF_004664715.2). Lineage (NCBI taxonomy): Eukaryota > Metazoa > Chordata > Mammalia > Rodentia > Cricetidae > Peromyscus > Peromyscus leucopus. The sequence goes on from NC_051074.1 coordinate 32,353,759, forward strand.
TGTCATTTTAGAATTAAAGGGGTGTTAAAATCTAGTTTGACATAGTGAAATCTCTATTGCAAATCCACAGTTGTTACAATTAGCCACGTGTTAGGTAGGTGTTTGGAAAATATTTTATGTCTGTAAGTGGTATAAATCAATGGTTAGGGAGATAGTACAGTCAGTAGAGTGTCTGCCACACAAGTACTGGGACTTGACTTCATGTCTTCAGTTCCCATATTGTACACCTAATGGAGTGCATCTGCAATCCTAAAACTGTGGGTAATGCCGGTTAAAAAGCAGAGGATCCTTGAAGTTCACTGGCATGCTTGTCTTGCCTATTTAATGAGTTCTAGGTTCAGTACAGCCTGTCTCAAAAGGAAAATGGAGAATAGCAGCACTCAAATACACATCTGGCCACAAGTACACATATGCATACAACACACAAATAAATAATAGAAATCAGTCTGAAGCCTTTATCTAATTATTCTTTATCAATAAAAACTTAGGAGTCAACTATTGGGGTAAGAATCTGAATGATCAGAGAAGCGGCCATGAAGCAACCAGTGACTTCTTCTCTCTCTCCTTCCTTGATCCAAAAGGCTGAGAATCTTTCTAAACCCCTACTACTTCCTGTGTCTCTCTATATGTCCTTGGTCCTCCAAAACCTCTATGGCTAATTTTGGTGGACTAGTAGCTAGCTCTGCCCTCTGATTCAAAGTAAGCTTTATTGTCAATCTCAGGAGTGTCAGAATGTGATCAAAATACCCCACAACATCAATCATCACATAATTCATTAGCTTCATTTTCAACGTAATTCTCAGTGATCTTTTATGAACATTCTGTAGAACTCAAGAATAATCATGGCAAAGTTTTGAGATAAAGCAGAAAAGCCAGCTACAGGCTGGGCTAACAAGTGTGGTAATATTACAGGAGCAGAAGAAATAGTAGTTCAGTTGCTAAAGAAGAGTCAGGAAAAAAAAGAGGCTAAAATCACAACAGGACTAGATACAAATAAAAATATTCTTCATGACTACAAACCATCAGATGATGGGTGTGATGGCGAGGAACACTAAAAACAATGCTTCTTGTGACGAGCCACACATTTCCTGGTGATGAAGTGAAACAGAGACACTGTGTTAAACAGTTCTTCCTCCAGGAGTCTGGAGAGAGTTCCATGACATTGGAGAATGCCTGGTGATGACGAGGGGCAGGACTCTTACCTACCTTGAAGTGGCTGACATGGCCACCTCCGAGCCTGCCTGTGATCATGAGAACATTTTGCCAGCACAACTGACTTTTAATGACAAGTTTTATAACTGTCTCTTTTGTTTGTTTCAGGCTTGTAAATTCTACAGTTCCCAGTGGTACGTGGTAAACTACAAATATGAACAATATTCTGGAGACATTCGACAGTTATCCCGGTAAGGATGTGTCATCTGTTTATTATAAAGATTATGTGGGCTTTTTTGCATATATTAAAAAAATCACCTCTTTGCAAGCTTCAACATTGTTTATGAACACAAGCGTGTTTATTTTGTGTCACGGTACATTTTGCAAAATTTATGAGTCAAGATAGAGAACATTTTGATCAACAACATAATAGTTATGTTGTTATAGTAAGAGATTGGAATGAGGCTCAGTCTTCTCTAATTTGATGCCTGCTTGCAGTTTGAGCTTTTGCTCATCCTTGAACCATTCATCAGTGAGCCGTCCTTTCAACAGTGGCACTGGGAAAGGCCAAGTGCTTCAGAGAATTTCTGACCAAATCCCATACAGCATTTATATCCACCATTTGCTTTATGTGCTTTCGCTGTGGGATGTCAAAAAGCTTGCAAATGGATTCCACAGAAGGGCATGTATCTAAAAGGAGTGAAATAGAAACTCAGTGCGTAACTTCCCCCTGACACTTGAGACCATAAAGCCTTTAAGAAGGTCACTTTGTTCTGCTTCTTCTCAAGCATCACTCCACAGAGACCCACCTGCTCACCTGAGCTACAGTATTTATTTCTTGCTTCCTCTACTGAAATAAAAGCCTTCAAAGGGTGGGGAATTTCTCTGCTTCTCTGCTGAGTCCCTTTCAGGATAATTCCTAATTCCTGGCATATAATACTACGGAAATTTTTATTTTAATACACAACATTCCCAAATTGGGATGGAGTAGTTGAAAATTAAAAAAAAAAAAAACTGCTTTGAACTAGTACCTCTCAGCTCATGGTTCACCAAATAAACATGATCCAAAGACACAAATACTTCAGGAAAAAAACAATAAAGACTACCAAAAAAGTTCAAAAGTTCAGTGTCCACTTCTCCTCTCCTCAAGTGGTGCACCCTGGGTCGGGTTTGTTTTATTTGTCCATGGCACAAAATTCAGCTCTACTTTGCAATGTTTTCTGTCCCTGGGAAAGTCTTTCCAAACTAGGATGCTTGCAAGTGCCGTCTCAGTTCCTGAAGGCAGACTCTGAAAGGGGGATTTTTGAGTGACTCTCGGAAGGTGACATTTGAACTGTATCTTAAGAGACTGTAGCTACCAGTGCTGTGATCTCAGGAAAAGAAGTTCCAGGAGTGGGGTGGGGTGGGGTGGGAGGGGTACAAAGTTGGTATGAACACCCGAGCAGAAGGAGAGGCTAGGAGGCTGGAGGAAGGAGAGTAAGGGCTGGAGGGGTGGAGGGGAGCGTAGCAACAAGAATCCAAAGACCTTATGAACCCTAGAGGGGAGCTTAGTTTTATTCTCACTGCAAGAGAAGTCTTGAGGAATGCCCACGAGGGTGCAATGTATTTAGAAATCACTTGGCCTACATTTGGAGGAGTGACATGGAAGAGAAAGGAGAGGAGAAAATGTTTTTTTTTTCCAGAAGTTGTCTCACTGTGAAGAGCAAGCCAATGCTTCTCCAAAACAGGAAGTCTATTTTCAAAGAAAGCCCTGTGACCTTAACTCCTACAGATTTCTAAACATTTTGAAAAACCCGGGACTCCTTAATGTTAATCTCTTGTAACTTCTCGTTGGGAAAGTCTCGTCATACTCTGGGGTGTCTTAAGTAATGATGACATTCAAGATGTCTGGGTGTTAGTCACACACTTCCTGTAGATGCAATCGAAAATCAAATTGTTTTCTAACACCTGCGCTCCCTCTTTCTAAGAACAGATCTGAGAATCATTCATAATTTGGAAGCTATATCCACGCTTGAAAAAAAACACATGTTAAAGGACAGGACCTAGGCAGCCACATTCATCTCCCATTATTTTTGTATGTTGTCTGTGGGGTGCTCATGCATGTTTGTGTGTGTTCTAGTGCACCCGAAGCTGGTGTTGGGAGTTGCCCTTGCTTGATTTTTATTCATAGCAAGGTCTCTCAGTGGATCTAGAGCTTGCCAGTGTGGCTAGTCTCGCCAGCCATCTTGCTCTAAGGATCCCCGCAATGTCCAAGATGCTAACTGAAATTGTGGGTGGGCTACCATGCCCACCCAGCATCTTACAAGGATACTGGGGATCCAGATTTCAATCTATATGCTTGTGTAACAAGTGCTTTGCCTGATGAATGATCTCCCCTTCACTTTGGAGTAAAAAATGTTCCATTTAGATATATGGAGCACTTCAAGTAACTTTGACTACCAAACACGATCTGTTATTATAGACATGATGCTGTAAAAGAAGTAAATACAGTATTTCAGGCTCACTGAGTTCTCCCTCTATTGAAGGATATGGAAAGCATGTCCACTAAGGAGAGCTTCTGGGCGTGGTTACTGAGTTAGGATTTTCATGTGTGTAGACACATCTCCCACGTGGTGAGAGAACGTAACTGAAAGGTTGTTGAGAATTTCATTCATATTATCTAAAGATGTGGAAGTAGATATTAAGAACAGGAAAGTGTGCTACAAAGTCTGAAATTTTAACTTATTTTCATTATATTCACATGAAATACAATCTATCATAAACCTAAGTTCTAGAGCACAATCCCCTAGTATATGCCCCAGAATAATGAATACTTCAACATTGCATAGGAGAGTTATTTTTTAATAATTTTACAAAGCAAAGAGCTGCCCCCTAAAGACTATGCATATTTAGGTCAATAGTGGGAACAGATTCATTTACTTAGGCCTTGTGAGGCTGTTAAAAGTAAATCATGTTCATACCTCCTAGATTAGAAGAACTCTCCTATGTCTGCTACCAGTTTAAACTGATCATTTCTTTTTAAGTTGCTAAGACTGCAAAATAAGATTGTAAAAGAGGAAATTATGGAAAAAGTAAAAAGGAAAAAGAAGTGAAATATATTCTCTAAATTTGAAGGCATGTTAATTTTAACTCTTATGAACCTGCATGATTTCAAATGTGTGTTCAACAAAGCAAACTAGAGAGATCCATTATTTTTACCAGAATATGAAGCGTCAGCCTTTACATAGTCAGCATTGAACTTGGAGTTCCTGGGAGATTCAAATAGCATAAAAATCTACGATGATGCTGAGTTCATTAGAGCATTGATAAAATCCAGGGTTGCACAACATAAAACAAAAACAGAAAAGTTTTTACCACAGTTGATCTGAGAAAGCATATTTCCCAAGGGTATTTTTTTTTTTTTTTGACTGAAAATCAAATCAAGTTTGGCCAGCTCACCTAGGCTAAGCAAGAACAAAAATGATTTCTCTTTAAAGAAAAGAAGCTGAGCAGGGTAGTATATACCAAACACTCAAGAGGTGGAGGCAGGAGGATTAGAATCTCAAAATCATTTTCATCTACATAGTGTGTTCAAGGCCAGTTTAGGCTACTATAAATCTGTCTTAAATATAACAGAAAAAAAAAAACTTAAATAGTTAAACAAATGTTTGTTCATTTTCTCCAGTGTGTTAGAATATGTTAGGTGTGGTACATACATTTTCTCAGGTTAACCATATAGAATGGGAACTGTTGTTGTATTTTACATGAGAAATGTGAGCACTAAGTTCACAAATAATTACTGTAGGAGCACTCAAGTGTTGCCATGATCCTTCTTGGGGCAATAGGAGGAAGTGAAAAATAAGATTCCCTGAAAATGATTACTCATATTAGGTTCAAACTCAAAATATAAAGTCGCTGGTCAGTCTTTTATCTTGAGATTCCAAAGGTTCTTAGAAACCACCCAAAGTTCCTTCAAGTTGAATTTTGAAGGCAATAGACAGAGATACAATCTTTTTTCTCTTTTTTTTATTAATTAAATGTTTTATTCATTTTACATCCTAACTGCAGTTTCCCCTCCCTCCTCTCCTCCTCCTGCCTCCCATCTGCCCCCCACATCCACTCCTCCTCTGTTTCTGTGCAGAAAGGAGCCGGCCTCCCATGGGTGCCAGCAAAGCATGGTACATCAAGTTGAAGAAAGACTAAGCTCCTCCCTTTGTATCAAGGCTAGATGAGGCAACCCAGTGTGGGGAACAGGTTCCCAAAAACCAGCTCAAGTGTTAGGGACAGGCCTTTATCCCACTGCTAGGAGTCCCACAAATAGACTAACCTACACAATTGTCACACACATGTAGTGGGCCTAGGTTGGTCCCAAGCAGGCTCTCTAGCTGTTGGTCCAGAGTCTATGAGCTCCTGTGAGCCCAGGTTAGTCATTTTCTATGGCTTCCCTTGTGATGACCTTGACACCGCCCCTGCCCCAGCTCATACAATCCATTTAGCAGAATGATAGTAATAGGTTATCCTCTAAGGCCTATGACCTATGTAGCTACAAGTTATTGGCCTCAACAATGGTGTCCAATACGAGTTTCATCACTAGGAACAGGCCTTAAATTCAATCACAAAAGTGATTGATAATTCCCATAACAGTCATGACACTGTAGCACCAGTAGGCCTGCCTTGTAAGACTTGTCCAGACTGTTTCTGTTGTTTTTGGTATCCACCATAACTTGATGATAAGGTCTTGTTGCTAAAAAATACCACATATTAGAGTCATAAAACTTGAAGAAACAAGTTGATTTTGACATGGAAGCTTCATCCTTGCTCACTAGCATTCATAATGCTGGAAGCTGCTATGCATGCTACCAGAGGAGAAAAGTAGTCATACATCCTGCCAAGCTATGAAACCTGTGACTTATAGAAATGACTGGTCTGGCAATATGGGTCCACTGGTTCATAGTAGCAAAAGGGTTATAGGACTGACAAAACACTTTCTGGTTGGATTTAAGGTTCATTATACTTTTTTATTCACTGTAATAAGAGATAGCATTATATGTTCCTATAATGTGCAAAGTGATCTTTTGAAATATGGAAGCATTGTGAAATAGTAAATCCAGCTGATTAAGAAATGAATCACTTCACATCATCATCATTTTTGTAGTGATAGCTCTTAATATAACTCCCTCTATAGTTCACAAAAATATATGTGTGATGAGTTAACACGGGCGTTTCCTCCACCTTCCCTTTACTGCCGTATCATCAATGTAAAAATCCCATAATGCGCATATTTCAGATAAAACATTTCAAGCAATCATTCTGAAACTTGCCTCTTGAAATTGCCCCTGAAACTCAGATGACATGTCACCTCTCGTGAGAGGAAGAGAGGAAGAAGATTGTGTTTGAAGGCCTTCTCTTGTCAATCGAATAAAAATGTGAAAGGGGTTTTTTCCTGTTCAAGGAGTACCATATGCTATTATGGGGGAAAGGAATGGGATAGGAAGAATTTCCCATGGTCCTAAGGTAATACTGTGAACACTTCTTGCTATGCCTTCCCAGAAAGGTGACCGTGACCAAAAAGAACAGAACAAGTTAACATCATGGTGACTATTAGCATAGATGAGTTGGAACATCGCTGAGGCCCTGCAAAGAAAAAAAGATTAAAAACTGGCTATATTCTTCCTAATATTTTTTCTGTGATGATTTGAAGTCATCTTTCCTGATAAAGTTATTTCACAGATACATCCTGCAACCCCATCTCTCCTTTGTGTTTATATAAGTGGCCCTTATGCTCTTCATTTTTATCTCTGCAAAATAGCAAAAGAATAGACAAGTCTGGGGCACCAGTATTGTGTGCCAAAGTCTGATTATCCACACGTGTCATCAGACAAAGAGCAATATCCCATGCACATTTAAGCTTGAATACAAAACTCCATCTGTGTTTTTAAACATCTTCCAGCTTGTCAATGAGCCGTGGATGGGGAATGTCATATTATATGCTATTGTTTTCTGACATGAAATAACTTTAGTGTAACTATATAAGTTATACATATCTATTAACTGCTATGCTTTGAATGACTACTATGTGCCAGACTTGAAGAAGAGATAACCTCTATGTGTGTGTGTGTGTGTGTGTGTGTGTGTGTGTGTGTGTGTGTGTGGTGTGCCAGCAGGTGCTTTCTTCTCTGTATGAGCATGTAGACTCCATGAGGTCAACATTAAGTATATTACTCTTATTTTTTGAAACAGGCTTTGCTAAATGAATCTGGAACTCACCATTTCAGCTATAGTGACTGGCAGAAAAACCCTTAGGAACTTCCTATCTCCCGACCCACCCCTACCAGTACTGGGATTACAGTCATACACAGACACATCTGGCTTTTACATCGGTGTAGGGGATTTGAACTCAGGTCCTCATACTTGCACAGCAAGCCCTTCCCTCCCCCCCCCACACACACACCATCTCCTAGCCAGAGGAGATAATCCTGAAATACCACTCTCTACAGCTCTCCTTCCCACTTTTTTTTCTTCCATCTTTCTTTATTAAGAAATTTTCTACTCACTCCACATACCATCCACAGATACCTCCTCCTCCCTCCTTCCACCCCCCAGCCCTCTTTCCCAAGCCACTCCTGCATCCCCACATCCCCCAAATGGAGGTCTCCTGTTTGGGGGGCACCCAGGCAGGGGCATTGCGATCTGTCCTTGGTGCATGGGCAGGCTTTTGGAACCTGGTGCCTGTGGTGTGACACTTTGCACAGCCTTGGTGCAGTGGGAAGGGGGGCTTGGACCTGCCTAGGTTCAGTGGGGTCTTCTTCCCACTTTTAACTGATGAGAAAGACAATTACCACTTGCAAGTACTGACCAGCAGGTCTTGAGATTTTTACCAAGATCACAAACAAAAAAAGCAGAGAGGAAGATGACAGAAGATTCCACATTTCATCCTTAACACTGAATCTCAAGTCCTGTGTTCATCACAGTAGCTCTCAGGACCCAGCGACGGAAAATGTCTAGGGATAGGCAATGGTGATGGATGCAAACATTTTCTAATTTTGACAGTCTGTTAAGAAATGGGCAATGCTTACTTAACAACGAACGAGATTTTCTTCTGTGCTACAACTTCCCATGGTGCACTGGGAAGTAGGCACTGGAGTGTCCTTTAGAGGGAGGATGAAAGAGCACTTTACATCCATTAGGGAGCATCCTGTGAGAACGCACAGAAGGAACATAAATAAGAAGCCTTTACCCCTTCCCCTTTCTCTTGGGTACACTGTCAGCTCAGGAACAGATTTGTGATGGGATCAACAAATTCTCTTCTGGTCTTTTCTCATCATCAGATTCAGATTCTACAGGATGTGTCATCTTAAAACATTATATGAGAAGCTGGAGAGAGGGCTCAGAGGTTAAGAGCACTGGCTGCTCCTCCAGAAGTACTAAGTTCAGTTCCCAGCAACCACATGGTGGTTCACAACCATCTATAAGGAGATCTGGTGCCCTCTTCTGGCCTGCAGGCATACATGCAGACAGAACACTGCATACATAATAAATAAATCTTTTTAAAAAATTATATGAAATGTCTGCATATAATAAGCTTTATGCCTTAAAAGGTGGCAAAGGGCTGACTTTCGAAGAAAGCCTAAACTTTGAGTGGAGAGTCTGGCTTCTTCAGCCATTCATTATGAAACAGACTTGTACCAAGAGAAACTTACTTCAGACTTACTTTATTCTGGGCATATAAAGCCAGATGTGCCTGCTCACTCCTCTGGGGTGACCATTCATGCCGCAGCTAAAAGGGCAGCGATGGCAAGGGTGCACACCACATGGGCAGACACCGCTGCTCCATCTGAGTGGCCTTCTGAAGGACTACCACTGGGGCATGACACAACCTGACGGCCAAAACCCAGGCTGCCTCTCGGGACTCAAGGCCTCCCACACCTGAGGCTGCTTAGGCAACCATCCAGTAGCCTTGGCCACATCACAGACAGGTGACCCAGAAAAGCTAACAAAGGTGTCTGTGCTTAATATTCTACTTCAGAATGCAGAAGATGGAAGACAAAACTTCAAGATTTCCATCCATCCTCTTTGCTCTCCTTCAATACAAAAAGATATATACAAAATTATGTCAATAATGACTCCGTGAGTTAAAATATATACTTAGTAGAGATAGGATATGATGATGTAAGGGAAAAGTTAACTCTTCTCATAGAAAAAGAACCCCCAGATTTTTAAGGTTGCAAAACATAAAAAAAAAAAAAAAATTGAAACAATGTTAGCAGAGCCTTGTGATCTTAGGAATAGTAGAAAACAAAAGCAAGATATCAAATAACAAACTGAACTTTTTTTTTTTTCAAATATCAGAGCCGAACACAAGCCAGAGAAGCTTCCTTCACATTCCTTTGAGGTTGACCATGAAGATGCTGATAAGGACGAAGTAAGTGACTGTGTTGAGTGACAGGTTTTAAACACGGGGGCAATTAGTTCCTGTCTGCACTGGCTTCTTGGCAATCTGTTTTTCGTGAGCAGGAGAGGCTGGTTGTGTTGGGGCTTTCAGGCAAAATGAATCATGTTTGTTTTGACACTGAACATGATTGTTGCGGATGAGTCAGGGAGGAAAAGGAGTCTCGTTTGGAAGTGCGGTGCTGAAGATCTGGGCTCCACAGGGCTGGCTGTAAGGCTAATGATGGCTTTCATTGCAGGATACCACATCCCACTCATCTTCCAAGGGCGGTGGAGGAACCGGAGGCACGGGCGTGTTCAAGTCAGGCTGGCTCTACAAGGGGAATTTCAACAGCACTGTGAACAACACTGTCACGGTCCGGGTAAGGACACATCAAGAGTGATCCCCACCCCCACCCTGTCCCCTTTCCTCACATCCCTTCTTGGGTCACAGAATGGAGAGGAGCCATTGGCATGATATTCATGCTTTCTATACTGTTTTATTTATTCAGAAGTCACTCTCCGCTCTAGAGCACTGCCCTGCTGAAGAACTTTGAAGACTTGTCATTCCCATGAGTAGCCGTATAATGAACTTCAAACTCCCTCCTTCTATCTTTTATTTAGTCATTCAAAAAGCGCTACTTCCAGCTGACTCAGCTGCCAGATAACTCCTACATTATGAACTTTTACAAAGATGAAAAGATATCCAAAGAACCCAAAGGCTGCATCTTTTTGGATTCCTGCACAGGTGTGATACAGGTGAGTGAAATCCCTCTTCCCCATGGTGGTTTCCGTTTTGTTGCATGATGCATGCAACAAATACTTAGAATATATCTGTGTAAGTCAAGAACATTCTGGATTCTGGGAACACATTGAAAGACACACAGTCTAGATCCACACTTCCACAAAACTTATTTCCAATAGAAACAAAAAACAGGAAATAAGCACAGAGACAAAGAAGCCATGGAATCAGTTGGAAATTTTTTCAGTAAAAAAACAACCAAAAAAAGAGGTAAATAGATGGAAGAAATGTGGGTTGCAATATGGAAAAGGAATATTGATATTTGAAGAGGCATTTTGGAAAGAGACAAAAATAATTTAAAAGAAATAAGCAGAAAAGAGACTAAAAGATCTATGGGCTAAAGAATGGGTAGGAGCAGTAAACAAGTATAAACAAGTCTGAGCTACATCAAGGAAAAGAAGAAAATGACCCTCACCCATTCTACAACACAGAAGACCAGTGAATTAGTGAAATTCATGAAGGTGACATGTCAGTCACATACCTTAAAGTATATACTTCATAAATGTTCTTCTCTTTATAACCAGGTAATATATTCAATGTGCACACACAGCATCTTTCTTTGAAGTGGAGGTTTTTCTTTAAAGACAAGGATTCCTTTGATTGCCAAGAGTTTACAGACAAGGCTGTTTGGGAAGTTCTTGATCTTCGAACTATTTTACTTAGTATTATACTTGTCACAAACTACTATATCAAGTGGGAGGATAATTCCCTGGATGTCTCCCACTCCATGGACATGGGATGTCCTTCCTTCACTCACACGAATCCATCTTTATTCCTTTACTTGAAAATGGAAGCAATCGCGTGCTGTAGCCATCACCCCTCAAGTTTCACATTATGACTCTGGATCCTAGGGATACAGTTTGTGTGATAAGCACACCCAAGTCACTCTCCGAGCTTGTCATGTCATAGCTGAGTCTACATCCTGAACTCTCAGTCAGGGCACCTAGATCTATAGATGCAAAATGGAGTAGTCTGCAGTCTCTGCGTCCTAAACTATTTCTGGACACTTCATCTGTTAAAATCTGGAACCCCTCCAGGAAGTAAGAAGGCTGAACTTTAAGAATTAATTAAGTGTTGCTGAGTACCCTGCTAGAAGGGAAAGCTAATTGCATTTTAATGCAGATGCCAGCTTTCCATATGGAAAGGGTAATGAGGATCTTAATGGAGAGTGGGGGTGGCTGTCTATTGTTCCTCACTAAGGAGACTCCTTGGCCTTAAAGTCTGTAGCAAATCTGTAACAATACTTTGGAGATCAATGATTATATTTTATAATTACACTGAGCTGAAATTGTAAAGTTTTTCTTTTTTGTTTTTCCTCTGGTGAATCCTTCTAAAAGGTCTTGTCATGGTCTTTTTTATATATTAAGATTACAGGGATGTAGTTTATATTCAATGACGTTCTACCAGATTGTGTTGTAATCTGTCTACCCTAGGCCCCTGTCTTCACCATCTCTAATTTAGAATCTATTTCCATCTCTTTTTACAACATTGTCTTAGGAAGACCCTGACAGGGCCAGCAGAAGCTTATGATTCCTTCAGGTCAGCATTCAGATCTTAGTTTTTCTGTTGACCTCCTGAGCCCTCTGAGTGAGTCACTCAACCTCTGATCTCAGGTTTCTCACCCATAAAACTGAAGTAAATGTGCAGACTTTGGAAGGATGTGGGTGACAGTACGTCCTCACCATGCTTCCCTGATTGCCCGATTATAGTTGACAACTTTGGAAGAAAGACACTCTATTGTAGAAAAATGCACTAGTAAATTATGATTTGTCTTCCTCAAACTGATCCCTAGATATGTCAATTAATCAATATCTTTATTCACTAACTCACTCATTCATTCAGTTCCTTATTTAGTGCCTATATTATGCTTGGAACTATGTTGAAGCATGGGGAACTCATTTCCTTGTGAAAGTCAGAGACAGACATCAGAACAGCATGCTCACTGTTACATCAGAACATGCTCACTGTTACATCAGAACATGCTCGCTGTTACATCAGAACACACCACTGTTACATCAGAACACACCACTGTTACATCAGAACATGCTCATTGTTACATCAGAACATGCTCACTGTTACATCAGAACATGCTTACTGTTAGATCAGAACATGTTCACTGTTACATCAGAACATGCTCACTGTTAGATCAGAACATGTTCACTGTTACATCAGAACATGCTCACTGTTACTCAGCATCCCTAGAGGACAAATGGAGATATGAATGACAGTATGTGAGAGGCTCTAGGAATGCAGAAGAGTGATAATTCTCTTAGCTCCAAACATCTCAAAACTGATCATCACACCTGTCTTCTTTCTGACATCTTCTTTTGGAGTCACAGAACAGAGGACAGAGTATCTGGACCTTGGGGATTCCTCATGATGGATTTTATACATGTATCTTTTGAAGAGTTCATCAACTCTTCAAATATCCTTGAACTTATCAAGGCCTTTCCCCAAAATCTTCTTCCTTTATGGAAGTAGGGACTCCAGTTACTTGAGATTGGTCTTTGGGGGGACATGCACATCAGAGACACTAGTCCCAGTTCTTACATCACGGCTCTTTCTGACTTACACATGGCAAGGAGATTGCAAGAGAAATCACACAAATTTTAAACATCACTCTAGTAAGCTCTCGAGCACATTTTGTGCCTAAAGATGAATCACACATACACAATAGCACAGAACAAATGGGTAACAAGGATGAGTCAGATCTGTTTTGCCAGGGATCCTTGCCAGTTTTTTTTTTTTTTAATTAAAAAAAAAAAAGTGAACAAAGTCTTTGTCTCAGTAAGTGCTACCTAACTTCCTAACTCTTTGGGAGTTCAAGTTTATAAAAATGCTTTAGTGAACATAGCATTTTAACTTGACTCATTTGGACTCAGTCTATACCATTATTTTTTCCTAAGAAAATTATTGGAATGATGAGACACAGACTACAAGGGTGACCACAAAGAGCGGGACATGTCAATTCTTCTTCAGAAATATTAGATGACGTTTGTGAATGGCAGGTTCTTGAGTCTGGGTGATAAACAGCAAACCTAACCATGTTTCTTTTGTTCTGTTTTCCTTTTTTAAAGACTATCAACAAACAGTGTTAAATCTGTATTATAGGCCACTTTTGGAATATTTGTGTCTGGGTTATCCAATTGTGGTCCTTCATGTTTTTTTCAGTCATTCATTCATTTATTTATCCATCTATCCATCCATTCATCTCTACGTTTCAGGTCTTGCCACTATGGAAGAAATTAAGTGGCCCAAGAATCCCATTTGTCTGAGGTCTCATCTCAACAGTCCCAATGGTTGAAACCTCATCACAGAGGCTCAAGTTGGTAGTGAGGTGACACCTGCCAGCACATGGACCAGGAAGCTTTAAATAATAACCTCATGTGTTTAAAGCTAGAAATTAAAATATTTTATGCAAGTTAGACAACTCACTTCATGGGTGAACTGGGGCTGAGGATGAGATGCAGGAGTACCTTAAACAGTAGGAAAATGGGGTACACATGCCCATCTAAAAGTAGTCACATGGAAGGAGTATAATTTTGAAAGGAAATGGATCTAGAAGCCATATATAGCCCACATACTTCCCAATAACAAATTCTGTCTCTGAATATTTTTATTTCCCATTATAGTAACAACAGAAATGTATTACAACCTTATCCATTTAATATGTTACTTGATATAGTTGATGGAATATAATTACTATTGTCCTGTTTACCAAAAAAAACAAAAAACAAAAGATAATGTGGCTTTTCCCAATTCACAGAACTATTAACTGGCAAAATTAGATATAAAGTAGAGGAATATACAAGATTACAGAAAGATGTCTATGGGAATACTGTGTTTATAACACATAAAATGAGCATACCCACTTATATGCATCATCCTATATAAACCACGTGGTCAAAGAAACTCACAATGATATGCTAATGTGCAGTTTAAAGCAGTGAGATTTAGGAGTCATCTCAGCAAATATACACATACTTAGAAAGTTTCTGTGTGCACAGTTCTTTGGAAAAGCCAGATATAGAAACAGGTATGGTTTCTGCCTTGAAAGAGCTTCCAGACCATGGGGAGAATACACAGAAAAAGAAGTAGAAAATGCAGATAAGACATGAGTAACAACTTCAAACATTAAGTCTTCACAATGTACGCAGCAACAAAATACATTTATCATTCCACAATGCCTCATTATAATATCAGTGATATTATATTATTTCACATTATACTCTATACACATGCATTTCTGCCTATTTGTTTATTGACACCCTATTAGCAGGTAAGTTTAGGAGTCTGGGGAGATAACTCAGTCAATGGTTGCTGAAATATTTGAGGTCCTGAATTAAGATTCCCAGAAACCCATGTAAAAGTTGGATGAAGCAGCATGCATCTGTAATCCTGAGTCTGCAAAGTAGAGATAGGCAGATCCTTGGAACTCATTGACCAGCCATCCTAGCTGAGTGGATAATTTCCAAATTCAGTTAGAGACCCTAACTCAGAAAGTAAAGTGGAGAACAACTGAACACATTGACATTAACCTCTGGCCTCTACACACATGCACATAAGTGTACATGCACTCTTGCTCACACAAAAACATGTACATTGCACACACACACACACACACACACACACACACACACACACGGAAGAAAAGGAAGAAAGAAAGCAGGAAAAGTAGAATGCAAGTTCAAAGAGGGAAAACACTTTACATGAATATTTGCTAATGCTGTGTGATTGGCATAAAGAAAGTATTGGATAAAGTTTTGTTTCCTGAATGAACAGATAAACCTAAAGAAAGCAGAGAAGGTCACATGAATAGGAGCCACCAGCATCATGAGCATCATGAGCCTGGGTGGGATGTCATGTGTCTGATCATTCTCCTTTGCTTCCTATAAAATTCTATGAACAATTCTAGCAGCATAGCAGACGTAATGGAGCACTTGATTTGGGTAATCTCCCTCTTTACCAATGAGTCCTCTGTTGCCATCCGTACTTTCTTTACAGTCTGTATAATTGGGGTGTTTCCAGGCAAAGAGAATACTGTGCTGCAGGCTGTCTATCACCATTCACCAAGCACGTTAGAGCCATAGAACATGCTGCATTCCCTATTGTTAATGAAGCCATAAACTCTTCACTGGGCAAAGCCTTATGTCAACTACAGAGGACACTGATTTCAAAGGAAAATGAGGGAAACTGAGAGAGTGTAAAAATTGTCATTACCTCACGATTCCTATTTCAATGACCACAATTGCATGTTGGGATTATTCAAGTACCTTATTGATTTCCCATGTTTGTCCTCTCGTTTTTCTTGTTCTGTCATCTTTGGCCACACAGGAGTATGATCAGAAAGCACTCCCAGCATAGGTACACTCCAGCATTGTTACACCCTCCCCAGAAACTGCTGTGCACTGTAGATTGCTCTGTCTCTCAGAAGCACAAACACAATGTCCATTTCACTTATAAATATCCTGCTTTGAGAAACAAGAACTTGTTATACTTTGCTGAAATGTTTTTAAACGATGCATATTTTTAAGAATGCTTTTGAATTATTAAAATATTGGCAACTATATCCAACTCATCTGAAGTGCAGAATGCAAGTTAGAAAATCAAGTCTTACTTCTAAAACTGGATTTCAAAGCGAACTGCAGGTGGAGTCACTTTTAATTCCAACCCAGAAGGAGCATTTGATGTAGTTTTACAACTAGTCCTTGTTATTTCCAGCCTCGGATTAGTCAATAGATGCCGCAGTATTGAATTTCCAAACAACACTAAGATTTGTTTGCATTGTGCTATGTTCAGATCTTGACAGCATCCAAGCAGAAGCTATATGCCCTGCACTCTGGATATCCCTAGTTTTTTCCTGGGTGTCCAGTTGTATCTCTCGTCATGTGAAGCAATTGGAACCTTAATAGGAGAATTGCTTTCCAGCTTCATTGTCTTTGCCTGTAGAACCTCTGTTTGAGGAGCATCTCAGGCAGTTGGAGACTTCCTGCACCACAACTTACCAGAAGGGCACCGTGGGGGTGGATGGAGAGAATCTGCCCACCCTTCCCAAGTAGAGAATCTAGGGTTTTGCATTCTTAGGCTTCCTAGCCATTCACTTTGCACACTAAGTGTGAGGCTGCTGCCTTTCTGCTTATGTTCCCAGCTTGTTTGAATTGCTATCAAAATGCAAATCTTAGCAATTACTTTGCTTTGTCCAAATAATTCTCTTCTGCGTCCTTACAGAATGTAGTGTCTCTTTTCAAAACATCTATACAAAGTTTAAGTATGCTTACTTTGCAATTTAATATCTCTAGGGCTAGGTGTTTAACATTTATCCCTCCCCCACCCCATTCTGCAAGCCCAGAGACCAAGTAGAGCTTTGAGCAGTACAAAGTGCCGACAGAGCAGACCCCTCTCTTGTGGCAGTAAACCATCACTATACTAAATGACACAGGTCATCCAACAATTCACAAGTCCCACGTGCAGAAGCTGACTTTACCTGTGTCATTTAGTGTACTCTCTGGGCTTGCAGAATGGGGGGGTGGGGGGAATAAGTGTCTGCTCACTGTGTCTGGAGAGTATGTGGGTGGGGCTCAGTTCAGCAAGAACGGTGTTACAGGGGCAATTCGTGGAGCTATAGTAAGGCCCCCTTGGTTGGCCACCCAATACAGTGGAGAGATGTAAAATTAAAGGAGAATACGGAGGTTGGTTTGGGTGTCATTGTGTATGGATATTTGGAGCCTTTAGACTATGTGAGAGTGAAGAGAATTTAAGGCAGAGCTGAGGGTTTCGTTCGGAGAAATGGTAAGAGGAAAGAGCCATCAATGAGTGTGGAAATATGCAGAGACCGGTAGATAGAAAGAAAACCAAGCAGAGTGTGGGTCCAGGGTATCAAGGGTTTTAATAAAGTGATGGCTGAAATGTTAATTAAGCTAAAAGATGAAGGAAGACTCAAAAAAAGAAATGTCCCCTGGTTACTAAGGCAACATGAATGCAGCTTGTTAGTACTTTGACAGGTGATGTCCCTAGAGCATGAGGGGTCAGTATGAGTCACAGATCGAATTTAGGTGGCAAATGAAAATGGAGCCTCAAAGCAGTTATCTAAAGAAGTCTGCAGTATATTCACATGTATGCCTAAAGATGAAAGTTTTAAGCCAAAATGCCATTCAAACAATTAAAAGAGGCATAAAATATTTTTAGTACAAAAAGTTCTAAAATAGATAAATAATAAATAAATAAATAAACAAACAAACAAACAAAATGACGGGACTCATCTAAACCTCTGTTGTGTTTTGTTAAGGTTTTCTTTTTGTCGCCCACCTGGATAGAAAGACTTTGGAATCCCAAGACCATATAAATGTCTCCCTGCCTCATGGTTCATTGTTTTGTTCTTTCTTTTTATACCACAGAATAACAGGCTGAGGAAATATGCCTTTGAATTGAAAATGAACGACCTGACCTATTTTGTGCTGGCAGCTGAAACCGAGTCAGATATGGACGAGTGGATTCACACACTCAACCGCATCCTGCAGATCAGTCCTGAGGGGCCACTCCAGGGAAGGAAGAGCGCAGAGCTTGCTGAGCTGGGGCTGGGTAAGGGCTCAGAAAATCATCTCCCTGCTCTGGTCAAGTGTTGGCTGGTAGTGGCTGTCTTTCGGGCTGTGCTCTTCCATCCTTGAGCTACACTCTCTAAAACATTCACCCCAGATCCTTACTTTTACCAAATCATCGCAGTTGCCACCCTTTGGTGCAATTTTGAGTTGACTGGAAGGGACTTGAGGCTCTTCTCACCCAACAAATAATGTTGGTACTCATGACTCAATAACACATAAATTATACACATTTCTGATGGCAAGATCTTATAGAAGGTACGTTTGGATTTGGGCACTATATTACACTTAATAAGCATGATGTATTGTCTGTAAGAACAAACATGTTTTACTTCCTCTTAGCTACAAGGCATCTTTTTTGCATGCTGTTTTGACAGTCTTGAGTTCAGCTGATATATGAAAATTTCAACATCATGTGTCATACATAGTGTTTTCATAAGACAAAAAAGAAAGCTGGAAGATTAGTTCAGTCACTAAAGTCCTTGCCATACAAGTGTGATGATGTGAGTGCAGATACCAGCACCCAGGTAAGAAGCTGGGTGCAGCAGTGCACACCTATAAACCAGATACTAGGGAGACAGAGACAGGGACATCCCTGGAGTTTGCTGGACAGCCTGTCTAGCCATATCAGCCAGCTCTGAATACAATGAAAGAACCTGTCTCATAAAATAAGGTGGGTAATCACCAGTAGATAGTTGTATTCACAGATGGCCCTGGTTAAACTAAATGGGTCACATAACAAAACTTCATGAATCTGAGGAAGGGACTGGTAACAGTAGTGTGGTAGCAACTGGACACAAGATAAGAAAGAGAAGAGGTGAGGATAATTGGAACACATTGCATGAATGTCTACAAAAAATAAGACAAAAGGCAACTGAGGGTGACAACAGACATGAACCTCTGGCCTACACACATACACATGTGCAGCACACAAACATGCACACACATATACATTCGCATTTTTTTCTTTATTCCAGCCTAGTTCCCTCATAATATTCTAATCATTATAGACCAAAAGAAGGAAGGAAGAAAACAGAAAAGGGCTAAAATGTAACCATCAAGTCTTAGCTATATAGATGGGAGGTTCTCAGCCACTGATTCAGTCAGTGTTCCCCTTAGAAACCAAAATATAGCCATTATTAAGTTCTACTTACATGTGTGTCCTGTCCCCTAAAGTGAAAAAGTTACAGATAATGAGGAAGAAAACTTGCTCATTTTCACACACCTGCCATAGGCCATAGCAGGTGTTTTTACAGTCACTTATTATTTGCTTACTAATTGTTAAATAGAGTACTCATGCTTTCAGTGTTCTGCAGAATTTAAATAGCTGAAGCTAAAAGATGAGCTCTGAATGGATGCCCTAAGAATGAAAATTAGAAAAAAAAATTACATATTCATGAAAACTTTATTTTGCATTATTAAATGAAGCCAAGACAACCTATACATGTTAGCATCATAAGGATCCAAAGTTCTTAGTGATACAGGATGATAGCATGGTATCATAGCAGCAATCCTAAAATAATTATCAGGAAGTTTCATTTCCAACACATGATTGTGCAACAGTCTGGCGTATTGTAGACGGGACAAAAGGAAAGTTGAGGTTCATCAGTATTCTTCTGAGCTCTTGAATCTAACCCAGTATTGCTACAGATGAGGAAACTACAACTCATATTGTTGAATGACCTGTGTTGTTCTGTCTTTTCAAGATCCATTGGATAATTCTGTGACTTGTGAATGTACACTGGAGGAAACAGATTCTTCAGAGAACAGCCTACATCCTGACTTTGCAAAAGTAATGAAGTTGACATTGTATTTGCTTTCATGGGGAAAAAATGCCACTGCTTTCTTTTAAGATTTAGACTAAGAAACTAATCTAGAATTTTTCATCAATCAAAAGAGTTTTACTTAACATGACACAACCCTTGAAAATAAGAACATATTTTTTAAGATTTGCCCAGTTTTTATGGGTGACTGAACAGTAATAAAACTAAGGGGCTGTATCTTGGCTTTTGTGGTTGTGTTGGGCTCCATGAGGAAGTTTAGATACCAGAGATTAACACGGGTCTCTCCGCAGTACCTCACAGAAACTGAGGACACGGTCAAAACAACGCGAAACATGGACAGGCTCAATCTGTTCTCACTGGACCCAGACATAGACGTAAGTCGGGATTCTGAACAGAGATGAACTTGACCCAGATAACTGTTGATTTTAATTTAAAATTTCTTTTTTCATGATCAGCGTTGGCTAACTAAGACTTTTGAAAACTTTTTGTAGACACTGAAGCTTCAAAAAAGGGACCTTTTTGAACATGAGTTTGGGATCAAACCCTTTGAAGAGAAAGCTGCCAAGAGGATCATGATCATCTGTAGAGCTCTCAACTTGAATCTTCAGGGATGTGTTACAGAGAACGAAAATGACCCTGTAACCAATGTAAGTTTCTCTCTCATTCAATCAGACAACCAGTCAGCTGACATCACTCCGCCCTAGCCCAACCTTTTATATCCTTTCTAATCTCAGGATTTAGCATCTAGTGTACAGGGAGTCTATTTGCCAACACTTCTCATATTGCAAAGGTACACAAGTTCCGAGGAAGAGTTCTTCATATACTGCTATGAAAGTCTCCTCTTTTTTTTTTTTTTTTTTTTTTTTTTTTGGTATTTCGAGACAGGGTTTCTCTGTGTAGCTTTGCGCCTTTCCTAGAACTCGCTTTGGAGACTAGGCTGGCCTCGAACTCACAGAGATCCACCTGCCTCTGCCTCCCAAGTGCTGGGATTAAAGGCATGAGCCACCACCGCCCGGCTGAAAGTCTCCTCTTAACTTAGATATTTAAGAAAAAACAAAGGGACAGTGCTCTGGAATTCTTCATACAAAATTAGCACAGTGGTCTCCGCCAGGATTGTTTGTATCTGTTTGGTGATAGTGAAGATGAAATTGTTTATTGTGGTGCTGAGGGTAGGACTCGGGGCCTTACAAGTGCTAGGCAAGTGCTCTTCCCATGAGCTATATCTCTAGTCTTCAGTTTTGTGAGACAGGTTATTACTGAGTAGATCGGGCTAGCCTAGAACCCATGATCATCCTAACTCAACTTCTCCAGGTGCGTGGGATGCCTGGTGCACACCACCATGCCTGATTCAAGATGGCTTTTAAACTGACATTTGTGTTTTGCTGTCGCTTGGAGGGAAGCCAGCTAGCAAACCCACTCTAGGATATCATAGTATTCCTCCTTAGAATAAGACTAAAGGATAAACCAAGTAAAGAAGTACTAGATAAACATTAGGTAAAAGTGTGGGTGTTCTGTGCAATGGCAGGTATCACAAAGGCATTTGCAAACACCTAATACACAGGACACCAAACCCACACAAAATTTTTCTTCTACTGAGGGAACTCTGTTGAAAATCTCCTCTTAGTAGGAACATAATAGTGGACAATTCTAGACTGATTGCAAATACATGAGAAAAGAAAATTAGATGTTGAACTGCAGAGAAGAAAATAAGTCATCACCCCACCATTGGTACAAGTCGCAGTCAATGTTTGAGAGTGTTTTCTTTCATTCTCTTTCAATGCAGTCTTTTCTGACTTCTATTCAGTCTCAATTGCTGTATTCCACCCCAGAAAAGAAAGTTTATTTTCATGTTTTTGATACACAAGCCATATGTGCTTTAGAAGGCAGGAGTGGTATTATCCACTTGCTTAGCCCTACACAGTCCCAAACCTGCCTCCATCATGATTGAAACTCATTTGATGAGTTGGGCACAGTGGGTCACGGGACTGACTGACTCTTCCAGAAGACTTCCTCACCTTTTGTCCTTGGCTCCTCTGTCCTCTTTAAGGCTCCTACCTACTGCTGTGGGAACAGGATAGAGACATACTTTGTACATCCTTTTGGTGAGGACTATCTATTGAGATGGACAGCTTGGATCAGATTCCCTAGCTTTGGAACTTAGGAATTGTCCCATGTGGTCAAGTGTCTGAGCCCAGCCTCCTCTACATAATGGTGGGCAATAACAGCAACCACTTCAAATAGGTAATCTATGGAAAGTTTGGAAGGTTCTTGATGCAATTTAGCATTCATTCAGCTCAAAGAGTTAACTATGAATGTAAATAAAAATCTGAAGATCTGGTTTAAGCACTGACCTGGGAGGAATCATCTAAGAATTTCTGCATGCATGGAGAAGGGAAAGTAACATTTAAACATTTAAATGTGACTATCAAAGTTGCCAACAAAAGACTAAGAAGGAATTGTTGTTGGAAGAGAGATAAACCAGAGAAATGTGGGGTAAAAGGCCAAGAAAGAACAAACCCACTGTGTGTGATGGTCCTGAGACTGTGAAACATGAATTAGAGAAACTTCAATAGACATGCAGCAGAGAGCTGCACTTTCCTTGTAGAAAAAGATATTAGAAGGGATTAGACCATGCTTTCATGTCTAACATAAAACAAAAAAAAATGCCTAAAAACTTTGTTTTTGAAACCATTTGGAAATTTAAGAAAATTTGATCCAAATTGTAAAGCCACTTAGTCAGCACACTACATAAAAATAAATGGGCTTTATCATTTCATACATTGACCTATACTAAAAATATAAATATTTTAAACCTATGTTTTTCATCCAACACATTCTTAAGTGCAATTTAAAAATCCATTTTGGGAACTAAAAGTCAAAGAAAATGGGTTTATTCTTGGATGTGAGAGTGATGAGGCTGTGTGATAATATCTACCATTATTGTCATCCCCCTCCCCACCCATTGATTACCAGCATTGATTCGAATGACCTGGCTGGCTAGGCAGATATCTCTATCATCTCCCACGACTCGTTATGTGTGTCTCCTGAAAGCTTCGTACTTGGTTAAAGGGCACAGCCCTCTATGACTGAAAATAGCAGAGACACATCAGTAACTTCATTCCTATGGTGAACCTGAAAACAAGCGCCCAGAGACAATGGGCTTTTCTTTCCAGTGCCAAAGGCATGTGACTCCTTCCATGTAGATCGTGTTCAAAAGCGACATGGCTCTATTTGTTTAAGTCTCAACAGTGTCCTTTAGAAACATTTTTATTTTTATTTGATTTTATTCCCTTACACTTCATGTGCATTGGTGTTTTGTATGCATGTGTGTAAGTATACCTTGACTCATCCGCAAGGGCAGCCAGTGCTCTTAAACAATGAGTCATTCCTGAGAGTGGTTTTTCCAAGTCCTTCCTGTCTCTCAGGCCAAGGAGTTAAGTTGGTTTTGAGGTTCTGAATTGTTTCTAAGTAATTTTACAGTAGATACAAGTGTTTAAAAAAATGAACTAGGAAATTACTTTTAAAAAATAATTTCATTGCACTCGTTAGTAATCATATCAAAATCAATAAACAGCCTCACTTTGGTGATAGTTTATCATTGAATGAAATTGTAGCACTCTTCCCCTAATGGCACTCTTCAACTTCATCATTCTTAACTTTGATGAGCATGTTTTGAAGAGCAGTTCTTCATGTTCCGGAAGAGCTAACTGCTGCATTTCATACACGAGTGTGTCTACAGACTCAATGAAAGACTTTTTTATAATGAGGAAGCAGACTTTGACAGTATGTAATTTTTCAGTCAATCAAATAGAACACCAAATTCTAGCTGATGGTTTCATCGCCTAAGATATTTCCTTGAAAATGGGAGTTGACGCCAGCAATCTGAACTAATAAAGCTGTTTCATTGTAGCTACATTTGAATTTCCCTCTTCCTGAATTTTCAGAAGTAATTCATCAGCCTAAACCTCAGCAGCCTACAAATTAATTTGTCAGGCTCTGACGATGTTTTGTTACACAAACATATCCTGCAAAGCCAACCATTTAAAAAGTAAGATTTGGCATTTTCATTGTGAAGGTGGATTGGAAAAATAAATGAATGCCACAAGACCTGTAATTTCTGATGTCGTATTAATGGAGGTAATTTATTTCCATTCAGCAAATGGGATGAAAGTCAAAATCCAACAATTCAGAAAAAAATAGTGATTTCTATTTCTCGACCTTCAAAGTGTTTTGTGTACCTGCATTAATCTTTCATTATTTTTGCATTTTCAACTCTTAGCACACTACAACTACCCCAAATGAAGACTTTTTCTAAACTAAATCAAATTACTGAAATATAAATTCTACTTGATAATTACTTTTAAGTAAGCGTGTATATGTGTGTGTGAGAGAGTATGTATGTGTGTGTGTGTGGTATTGTGTGTACAAGTATGTGTGGTGCCTTTGGGAAGCCCCAGAGCATAGTGACCAGAGTTCACAGTGGCCACCAGGTCATCAAGTCCATCTGCACCAAGCTGCAGAATAAGGAACATGTACTTGAGGCTCTGCATAGAGCCAAGTTCATGTTCTCTGGCCACAAGAAGATCCACACATCTCAAAGAAGTGGAGCTTCACCAAATAAATGCAGATGAATTTGAAGACACGGTTGCTGAGAGGTGGCTCATTCCCGATGGCTGAGGAATCAAATACATCCCCAATAGTGATTCCCCAGGACTATTGGCTAGCCCTGCATTCCTGAGGACTTCCACAGTACTCTCCTGTACCCTACCAAATCATGTTCAATAATCTCCCATCCAGTCTGCTTATGCTAAAAAAAAAAAAAAAATGGCAATGAGGAAAGTGTCATCTCACTGGAGTCCTAATTAACACATGTACAGAAGGACAGAATAGCACAGCCATTGAGAGCCAGCACAGTAGTCACGGATCGCACTGAGAGTTCAGATTGGTGGGAGGTGGGCTTGAAGAACAGCAAGACAGAGGGTCATCTTGGAATATGTATCTACAAATATTGTTGAAGGGACAACGGTAACCTTAGGGTTAAGAAAACTGGCAGATGACATAACCAGAAGTTAGTTAGCACCACCATTACTGAAAGAGCTGACCCTGGTGCTGGAAGTGTGGTGGACTTCAAAATTAGTACTCAATGAAGAGACCACATGATGTCTCTTTTAAAACTTCATCTTAAATACTGACTTCTTTTCAGGAGACTTCCCACCTTCTCTGACAACGGGTCCTTTCACAGGCCGATGCTCATCTGTGTCACACTATCATATTCATGAATGTATTAAAACTGCACAAAATAGTAGAAAGCACAACACCAATGTAAAATAAATATTATTATGATGGTTTCAAGCTGTGATTTAAAAAAAAAATCTGAAAAGCACCGGTTGTGGTGGCACACACCAGTAGGATTTGCTGAAGGAGACGGAGGCAGAGAGATCACCAGTTGCTCAAGGCCAGCCTGGGCTACACATTTAGCTAGGTGGTGGTGGCACATGCTTTTAAATCCAGATCTTGGAAGGCAGATGCAAGTGGATCCCTGAGTTCAAAGCCAACCTGGTATAGAGCACAAATCCCAGGATAGTCAGGGCTACACAGAGAGACCGTGTTACAAAAGAAAAAGAAAAGAAAAGAAACCTGAAAAGCAATTAGACTAGTGAAGTATTTCTCAGTACACTCTAGACATTTCTAGGCTCCCATTTTAGTTCTCCAAAGATCTGGGGAAACTGAGGTTAAGGGGTATTTTCTTAGAGCATGGGGAAAACAACTTGAAGGCTGTTAAAGCCTAATTTGCTGGTGGTAAAACATGTGGAAAAGCATACTTGGATGGGAATCTAGGATCAAGAAACAAACGAGAGGCCGCCCTAGGCTTGGAGGCCTCTGCTGCAAGGAGGGATTCTGGGTACTTCTCACTGGGTCCAAGGGAACTCGCTTTCTGCGTGTCTTTCACCCGATGTGTCGAGATGCAGTGGTGCACAGGGTAGTGGACGGGTGACTGCGGTATGTCAGAGCCACCTGGGTTTTCTTTTCCCCAACAGATTGAGCCTTTTTTTGTGAGTGTGGCGCTTTATGACCTCAGAGATAGCCGGAAGATCTCCGCCGATTTCCACGTGGATCTGAATCACCCTGCTGTCCGGCAGATGCTCTCCGCGACGCCACCGGCCTTGGAAAACGGCAGCATGGACACTGGGGGCACACCAAGACAATCAGAAGAACCTCACATAAAGGGCATTCCAGAGGAGTGGTTAAAATTCCCAAAGCAGGTTGCACTTTGTTTACTTGTAATGGGACCCAAAAGCCTTGTCCCTTAGATTGTTCCTTAACAATGGGTTATACGGGATGTCTTTTTTTTTTTTTAATGACATTTTGTGAACGTCTTCAGGGTGGCTTCTATGGTAGTTATTTACTGCTTTCTTTGGATATAGGCTATATTCTCTGTGAGTGATCCACACTCTGAAATTGTTTTGGTGGCCAAAGTCGAAAAAGTCTTAATGGGAAACATTGGAAGTGGTGCAGAACCTTATATTAAGAACCCAGATTCCAACAAGGTAAAGATTATTTTCTTATAAATAATTTCAGTCACTTTGAAGAAATAAAGTCATGCTGCCTTCCTGGATTATAAAAGCTGACAAATGTACGACTTTCAACATTCACCTAGCAGTATAATTAATATCTACCAAAAACATTTTAAGTTATACATTTTGGGTTTATGTCCTTTTGACTCAACAGTCTCTGATGTCTACGAATCTGTTAGTAAGGTGGTTCTCAACCTTCCTAATGCTGCAACCCGTTAATACGGTTCTTCAGGTTATGGTGATCCCTACCAATAAAATTATTTTTGTTGCTATTTCATAACTTTGATTTTGCTTCTGTTATGAATTGTAATGTAAATATCTGTGTTTTCCCGTGGTCTTAGGTGACCCCTGTGCAAGGGTCATTCAGCCCCACCCTACCCCCTTGAGGGGTCATGCCCCACAGGTTGAGAACCACTGTATTAGCAGAAATGAGTTGAAATTTGTATATATCATTTTAGCCCCCAAAATACCCAAAGATGGAGGTATTTACAATAGCAAAGTTAGGAGTCGGGATCAAGTGAAGGCAATTTGCTAAAATATCAGCAAGCTGACGATGGACTCAATAGCAGAGACAAATGATTGTACATTAAATATAATAACAGTGAAGTGCAGGGAAATAGAGATGAGGAAGAGTGTGAGTGGGCTGAATGATAAGAGCAGTGATGTTTTTCTGTTTTCTTCTTTCTATTGCCTTGTTATTTCAAATAATCAAATTATGGACTACCTCCATTTACTAGAAGATAAATATTTAAAGTATATATTTTCCATACAAAGGAATGGTATCAAGGAAATGACTCAAAGCCAATGAATCTGAGCATGTGCGACAATTTAGACTGTAGTTTAACGTGTTCATGAGTTTCTCATATCATGGTTCAGGAAACTATCTGTTCAGATCACATCCAGCCTGTTACCAGCTTTTGTAAAGAAAATTTTATTGACACTCAGTCACACTTGGCCGAGAATGTGTGAAGCCCTGGGTTTGCTCCAGCACTGAAAATGAAAATGTCTCTTGTACTTACTACAGCTACCTCCCCACTTAGAGCAATAGATCTGAGGAAGTGTGACAGGGAATGCAGGGTCCATGCAGCTCTTCAGAGAAAAGGCCTCTGGTTGAGTAAAAACTGTGATCGATTGTGAATGTAAATTCGATAACTTTCCATTCATGATTTTAACTTCTCCTAGCTGGAAGGTAGGCAGGAAGAGAGGCAGGACAAGTAGATAATAGTTGATATTTCAAGACTAGGGGATTTTCCACACTTAGAATTTTCAAATTTAAAAGAAAGCCTAGAATTCTACAAAAACTTGAACACAGAGGGTACCATATGTAATCTATGTGCCAGTAAGATGAAACTGTATAGAATTTCAGTAGATAATAAAATGGAAAAATAAGCATTATTATTCCACATGCACAATTTGTAATTGGCTGTCCCTAAATAACATTTTATTTATTTTTTCCTCAGTTTGCACAAAAAATACTCAAATCCAATAGGCAGTTCTGCAGCAAATTGGGGAAATATCGGATGCCATTTGCTTGGGCCGTGAGGTAAGATCCTACTTTGCAACTCACAGAATAGAGAAGCGCTTACAATCCGCATTGGTAGCTATGGCTTTGAATGCCTTTATGGTTGTCTATTATTTTTAATGGAGCCACACCTAAAGAAATGTTAACATGGTGTCATCTTCGTAGACATCATGAGCTCTGCAGAGATATATACTTCACAAATTAGTTCAGCAAGACAGCTTATCTGAAGGCCCCTGACTTGCATACAGTGGGGGCATGGCCAGATATACTGGGAGGTCTCAGTCAGTACCAAATCGAAATCATAACTTGTTTATATGTAACTGATTTAATGAACACAATGCTTGTTCAGTCCTGAGAGCCAAATGGACATAAGATAAGGAGGGATAGTGCATACTTTCCTGTGCACCTGCATATCTTCATTTATTCATAGAGCTCTGCTCTGTATGTGAATGTCCAAATGAGACCATCAAGTTTATCACTTAATCTGCCTTTGATTTTGGTATAAATTAGCACAGTCAATCATATCCCCAGTTGACTCTGATGGAAAAGCTGGGTTTTGGGTGACAAATAGTAGACCATCCATCCAAGAAATGGAACCTCTGTGGAAAATAGAACTTGCTTTTCAGATCTACTGACACATCAACTCTCAGTGTCCTTCTCAAACTCATTACACCTGCATTGCTATAAGAATTCCTTAAATGGGGGAAACCCTGGCATAGACTCATAAAACAACTCAAGATCAGCAATGAAACAACTTAACTAGAAGGGATTAACTACAGGCCTAGAACAGAACACCCACTTAATGAATGTTGGTGGCATTATCCCAAAGGCAGTCCTTTCAACTCAAAATGCAAAGTCCAGAAGGAAGGGTTGACCTGTTGGGCATTCTTCAGTTCACACAGCTTCCATTGAGGCACACGTTCAGAGAAAACCCACCAATGTGTGCCAGAATGTTATGGCCGTTATTTAAGACTGGAGACCGGCAGATAGAAGGACAGAAGGATTCCAGCCCCAGTAAGCCATGACAGATTCCTGCAGGCTGCAAGGACTGACTTATATTCAGACAGCAAGGGTGGGAGAGCCAGGCTGCCAAGCCTGGTAGACACAGCAAAGCTGACAAGTTCAGGTCACCACTTATTGAATCATTGATTGAGCCATGGTTCCAGAGTCTCATCTGTAGGATGGAGCTGAAAATTCCTGCCTCATGGGCAGCATGTTCTGTTAACTTCACATGTACCCAGATTTGGCATAAAAGACATTATGAATATTATTTTATCTCTTTCTTCCTGCCTTTTCTTATAGAGATAACTAATGGTAAACATGAAAAACATGGTATCTACATTGTCATTATTATTATTATTATTGAAAGTCATCATGGAGTTCATATTCATGCTCCACAACTCCCCATTTCTTGTAAATTTTCGTCAGTGACAAATAGTGTGGAGGACAGAAGTAAAGAATGTGTCAATCATTGGCAGAATGGCACTTAGAAGTAACACCCTCACTCTAAAATTGTCAGCCAACTGTAAGGAAGACAGATGAAACTTCCGTGGAGTCTGAATGCGTTATCGACTCTTGAAGTATTTATTTCTGAAAGGAAAGCTAGCGAAGCCACAAGCTTGCTGTGCTAGTGGTTCAACTGTCGGTTAGTAAGTTGTATGCACCACCAATGATTTCAATTTGCGTGAGCTTCTCTGGCAAATGAGAAAAAATGATTGAACGTGCAGAGATTGTGGAATGTTGGGTCATTTGGATTATCTAGCTTCCGTAAGCACACAAGCTACCCAAAGAGGCAATCGCTACCCCACCTTCCAGTGAAAACACCGCGTAAGTTAAGAGTCGGCAGGACCCTCAGAAGGTGAGCTGGCACTCACATCATTCTGGAACAGACCAGCTCCATGACACAGGTAGTACATTGTTGGGACTGCTAGGTCCCCATTGGCTTTCCCTTCATACTTTATTTTCTATCTGGCAGTTTGTTTCACAGTATAGCTGTTGAGTGTACCCTAAAACATTTGAAAGCAACTGTGGTTAAAATAGTAGCATGAACAGTTGCTTGGAACCAGATTTTTACCCAGCTGCTGCAGTACACACAGATCTCATTGCTGTGAACATCTAATTTGAAATGTATCTGGTATGTTCTCCGCTTTGACGCCAGCTGCACTGCTACTTTTTAGCAAAAAAATATTATCTTTTGAATAGGTGTAGAACATGCACACACACACACAGGCACACAGAGCTATGTGGGATATCCTATAATTAACAATTCTAAAAGAAGTTGAATTTACAAATATGTCCTATTGTAATTAAACTTTTCCCATGCATGCCACCTCTAGGATCATAGGGGCCCAAGCCCACGCCAGGATTACCTCACAGGTTCTTGTACACTGTCTCATTTTAACTTACAAATGACTAACAGACGGTGCTCAATTTTCTTTAAAATTCATCAGGCAGGACTAAAACAAATTTTCATTCTCATATCTGTACCTCTACGGATGCACAATGCAGCAGTATCTCAGATTCTCATGCTGCCATCCCAACAAGTGGTGGTCCATCTCTGCATGCATCTTCCAGTGGCAAAGCCCCTAGTATACCCTCACCAGGTCCTTCTCTGTCTTTTTATAGTTCTATTATTATTGGATCATTCATTTTTATACCATTGAAATTGCCAGTCAACCAAATTAACTTTTTTTTTCTCTGCTTGGTGACTTCTAGGCAAATGTTCTACCGCTGAACTACATCCTCAGACCTTGGAGAGTTTTAGTTTTTTTGCTGTTTGTTTGTTTGTTTGTTTGTTTGTTTGTTTGTTTGTTTTGAGAGAGGGTTGTCTGTGTGGCTCATCATGGCTTTGAACACCCTGTCCTCCTTTTGTCTTTACTACCTCAGTGCTGAGATTATAGTCATGTGCCCATGCTAGGCCCTCACAACCACTTTAATCTGTTGTATCCACACATGCAGAGAAATGCCTAAATCCCACATGATGCTATATGCCTCTGATTTTAGCACTTGAGAGAGTGTGGGGTAGAAGGATCAAAAATAAAGATCTCAGGCTGCAGTATACTTCATGAGTAGCCATTCCCAGTGAAGGATTTCCACAGGACAGCTGTGGATATGAGCAACATGGAGTTCACAGCTCACATAGATTAATTATTTATACAAAAGTCATTTTTAAGTTAAATGCTTTGAAATTCTTGTCACATTTTTATGTATTTACTTTGTGGGGTGGAGGCCGGGGAGGGCATCTGCAGCTTGCTGCAGCTCTCATGTGGAGTTCAGAAGACAATGTGCAGAAACAGGCTTTCTCCTTCCCCCAGAGGGGCCTTAGAAGCTGAGCTGGCAGGCAGGCTTGGCTGAAAGGGCCTTTACCTGCTGCGTTCTCTCTCTAGTCTTCAAGTGAGATGTTTTGATTATGCTTTCCTGATGTTATTTCATTAAAATTTCATCAAGGAGAGATTATTTTTTCCCCCTCAGTTACTACTTAACAAGAATTGCAACAAAACTGTAAGGAGACGATTTCAAAGGGTCTAAAAATATCATTTCAATACATTTCTAGGCCCCATGTTCCATTTTCCCCATGTTCCTTTACACTAAACGTCGATGGCTGATATCATTTTCAAAGCCATTTCAGCTACTTTATTAAAATATTTGATTCATTTAGATGATAAAATATTCTAGTTAAGGCTCTTAAACTAGAAGAAATAAAAATTCAACATTTCTCTGATGTTGAAGAAAAAGCAATTACATGTGGGCTGAATTTTTCTTCGGTGCATATTAAGTGTGGGGGTGGGGCTGACGTCAGCAAAGTGCACGTGAAACAAATATTGCCAGACCTCACTCCGTCACTTAGACAACAGCAATTGTGTGTTCTAAATAAGGCGTTATAGCTCCCACGAAATGGATCAAGGAAAGGAAACAACATAACGTTACCCTTATTTAATGCAAAACTCTGACTCACATTTCCTGCGTCTTATCTTAACTTCTGTCCTAAAAGTTAGAACATGGCCTCCTTAACCTCCACAAAGACATTTTAAGAATCACGCTTTCTTTCCACAGTTGTAATCACAACATGATCCTTACTGCACATTCATAAATCCTGATGACACCACCCAAAGTGCAGTGGCCCCTTCTTGCCCAGGTTAGGGTGCCTTGGGGAAACAGTTAAAGGAGGAGCTTAGAAGATAGCTCGGTCGGTGGAATGCTTGCTTTGCAAACACGGGAACCTGAGTTCGAGCCACAGAACCTAGGGGAAAAAACTGGACATGATGGTGCATGGTATAGACATACCACAGAGGAAGCAAATGCAGGAGGATGTCCGGAGCTTACTGACCAGCCAGCCTAGCCTCTTCAGTGAGTTTCAGGCCAGTGAGAGGTTTCACTTCATGAAACAAGATGGATGAGGCCTTGCTGCGTGCGCGTGCATGTGCGCGCGCACACACACACACACCAACACAACTTCACCACTGGCACAAATGCACATGCAAAAATTAATATATTCCCGCTTTTCCTGATACTCCAAGATTTTGATATGGTAATAAATGTCAGACATCATAAAAACAGTTGTAACGGGAACTGCTCCTACCTGAGGATATACAGTTGAAAATGAGGAATATGACACAAATGTGGTGTTTATAAGGAAAAAAACACTGTCTAAGAATTGGTGTCTTTTTACTTTGATAAGACCCTTGGGTACTTTCTATTATAAACTAAAATGATCATTAATTATCCTCCTTAAAAACACAAGTTCTTAAGTAGTAACAACATAAACATTATTTTCCTGCAGATCTGTATTTAAGGACAACCAGGGAAACGTGGACAGAGACTCAAGATTTTCTCCATTGTATAGACAAGAAAGTAGCAAGATTTCAGCTGAGGACCTGCTTAAACTGGTATCGGACTACAGACGGTAGGATAATCTGGATGCCCCTTTATGTAATCAACACATTGTTTTTCTCTCTCCATAACACCTGAGGCCCTGAGTCCCAACTGTCCAGACACCTCCAGAAACAGATGGCTGTCTAGTGACTTCCCTTTCATCCAAATTGTGCCAAAGAGTCAGTTTGCCAGAATCGTACAGAAGATTTCTCACATGTTGGGCTATATCATTCATCTCTAGCTGTGTGACAACCCACCCCCAAAATTCAGTGTCTGGAACAGCATTGTTTACGGTACTCCTGATTCTTTAGTGTCATTTTGTTTCTTCCACACATGATATTGGCTGGCAGAGGACAGTTGGGACTGGAGAATCCACTTCTTCGCCACAGGAGCCTCTTTGTGAGATATGTAGATGACCTTATTATATTATTTATCTTACACTATTAGCCTCTAATACACAAAGTGTTCTTGTACTCGTTAGCCTTGAATAATGGTTCTGTCTCTTCCGCCCAAGAATCAACAGTCTCTTATCAACTAATTTTACATATCCCTCAAAAATATGAAGATATGTTTAAACAAGCATGGCCAATATCTTCTGCAGCATCAGTGAATTATTTGCAGCTATTTAGATAGAAGGGATAGTTTATCAAATCTATCTAATAGTCACCATTATGGAAGGTTTTAGAACATACGATTAGGAGGAGAAGTAGACTCTTAGGCAAGACCCTGTACCTAACTTAATCCTTTGTAGTCCAGGCAGAGTACTGGTAACGTAAGAGACCTGTCTTCCCTTCACTCATCAAACATCCTGGTCAAATCCTATACCCAGGTCTTCACAAAGCCCCTCAAGCCACCCTGAGAAAATAAAAAGGGCTTTTCCTTTCGCCTTCTTGACAATCTAAGACTTGAAGAGCTATAATAATGAGCAGAATGGAACATGCAAAGATTTAGGGATAAACTGATACAACAAGCCTCCTGTTGTCAGTGAATACAGAGAAACTATAAATGGCATGTGAGGGGCACCTTGAATACATAGTGCAGGACTGACATTAAATTAGGACTGATTTCTCCTGGTGACCAATTTCTATAGCATTAATTAATTTGTCATTGATGACTTCAAGCCACCAAAGTGGTTCACTGAACACAGAGCTGGGAACAGAGGTAAACAACCTTGGGGATCCAATCATCTTATGGGGTGTGTATGAGTTATTTTTCTAACTGCTTCCTCGTAAGAGCAACTTAAGAGAAGAGGGTTCGCTTTGGCTTATGCTCTCAGAGGATATGGTGCTTTGTGGCACCGAAGACAGGAACACAGTCGGCTGGTGACATTGCATCTGCAGTCAGGAAGTGGAGAGTGAATAGGGAATGGAGCTGAGCTGTAAAACTCTAATGCCAGCCCCGGTGACCGACTTCCTCCAGCAAGACTCTACCTCCTAAAGGTCCTTCAACCTTCAAAGAATGCCACCAGCTGGAAGCAGGGAAGGAAACAGAACTCCAGAGTCAAAGAGTGAACGTGCATAATAATAGGAGAGCGAGAAGCGCATGTAGAGGCAGTCAGTTCTTTGTTATTGAAGACGGAAAAAAATTCAAACTCTTAGCAATTACAGCAAAAACTTTTGTTCTCAAAAATTCTTAAAACTCACTTTGACAGTCAAATGCTTAAGCAATTTCAAATGAGTCTTATTGACAAGACCATATAATTTATATTCATCTGGCTGCATGTATAAGTGAAGTCAGAGAGAATAAGTTTAAGGTATTTTTCGGGATATATGTAACTTGACTCCTTCATAATTTTTGTTTTCATTTATAGTAACATATTTTATAGGAATTAAACTAACCAAGTAAAAACAATCAATACACCACTTTTTGTTGTCTATTCTTTACACTTCTCAAAGCTCAGAATTATAGTACAAGATGGGGTTTCTTTGAAAATCAAAATAATACTGTGTGTGTGTGTGTGTGTGTGTGTGTGTGTGTGTGTGTGTGTGTGTGTGATGTCCTTTCACAGAGCTGACCGGACAGGCAAAATGCAGACCATCCCTGGAAGCCTGGACATTGTTGTGGACAACATTCCCTTGGAGCAGCCAAGTATGATGCCGATGTCATTGATGTCACAGTTCATTTAGAGACTTCTGAGTATCTTGTGGGAGATTGTTTGGATGTTTGGTTGGTTCTTCAGTTAACTGGTTGATCCCAAGATTTGGGTTGTTTGGGGATTTAGTCTTCCAAAATGGAAAGGAATTCATTATACTATAGGAATATGGGACTTACTTGTCCGTTGAGACAGACAATGAAGTCATAACGAAAACAGTATCCTGGATAGCTTAACTTTCATCTGTTATCCAAATATGGGTATAATATCCAGCAAGATATTAGTTATTCACATAACCCTTTAAACCCTGGAGTGTTATGAGGAAAGTCAGACTCAAGTAAATGAATAGCCAATAGTGAAAGAATTCAGATTCTATCTAGTTTCCCTGACTCAAGTATAGACTGGTTCTGCCATACCTCACTGACAACAAATTGCTTTGAGCACTGGCCACAGCCACCTAAGCGACTAAAATGTCATTATATAGACTGTCTATCTTATTTGGAACATGGTAAAACTCCTGCTTTTACTGACCTAAAAATGAACGTTTCAGAATACAGAATCAAGTTTTCGTATAATAAACAACTGGGTAGAGACTACAGACAGGGAATATTAGGATGGCCATCTATCCTGATAAGTTTCCACAAATCATTTTAATATAAACTATAACAAGAATTTTAACTTGAGTTCTGACTCAAAATCATTTTCACATTGAATGATGGGAAACAGCAGAGGAGAAATTTAGCCATTTTCTCTACTTGATTTAGGGAATAAGGCTTTATTACCTACAGAAAGGACAACAGAATAGAAAGCTAAATACTCTCCTTGAAAGAAGGGTAGATTAATAGAGAAATTTGAGAACATAATGAAAATATTATAATCAATACCTGATGAAATAATAGAACTGTCATCTGATTCCCAAGTATGTACAGCCCATCACTTTGTTTTATCTGAGTCCAGGAAGGTCCTTTGTAGAAACAAAAGCAGTGGGGCTCTTTCCCTTTCAACATGATAGCTCCTCTCTTCAAACAGTGTAATGACAGAAGTTTTGACATATACATTCTTAACCATCTTTTCTTATGTTTTCTTGGGCTATTTTTTTTCCTTAGGCTAACTGCAAAGTTAGAGTTTTAAAGGTGGTAAAAATGTAAGAGAAAGAAAAGCAACAAACAGTGTACAGAGGGCTTTAGGCACTGACCATAAAAACCATTCCATATACAAAAAATTACTACTAATTCATCTGTCACTATCACTAATAGACCCACTGAATAACTTTATTCTGCTACGCAATAATACATGTATTTTATTTGTAATAGCAAGTGACTGTCAGTGGGTTACACCTTATCTTATAAAAATCTACCTAGAATATTCTATATATAGAAAACATTATGAAAATTATAAATTCAGGGTCTGGAGAGGTGGCTCAGAGGTTAAGAGCACAGCCTGCTCTTCCAGAGGTCCTGAGTTCAATTCCCAGCAACCATGTGGTGGCTCACAGCCATCTGTAATGAGATCTGGTGCCCTCTTCTGGCGTGCAGGCATACGTAGAGGCAGAATGTTGTATACATAATAAATAATCTTTTTTAAAAATATATAAATCCATCTCAAAGATTTGCCATGGTTCTTAGCCATGAGTTTTAATATTAAATATATAACTTTCTCATGCCCAATGCCCCTTCTCACATTTTCATGCTCTTGCTACACAATAGCAAATTTCCATTTTAAATAGATTCATGTTAAGATATGTTAAGTGTTGTTCACTTTAGAAGACCCATATGAAATGACAAACTCTTATTTTCTGATTTTTTAAGACTGTGTAACATCGTCCTTTATTCCTGTCAAGCCTTTCAACGTGATGGCTCAGTCAGAACCTACAGTGGAGGTGGAAGAATTGATTTATGACTCAACAAAGCA
Organism: Peromyscus leucopus; assembly: GCF_004664715.2. Taxonomy (NCBI): domain Eukaryota; kingdom Metazoa; phylum Chordata; class Mammalia; order Rodentia; family Cricetidae; genus Peromyscus; species Peromyscus leucopus. The sequence goes on from NC_051074.1 coordinate 32,390,470, forward strand.
TTGCCGACCATACAGAGTATACAAAAATCAAATTTATGTCTACCCCAAACACCTCAAGTACGATAGCCAGAAATGCTTCAACAAGGTAACTTCTCAGTTCACTGTATATAGATCACACAAGATGGTTCTTGAAAGAGCAACTTGAAATAACTATGAGCCAAGACTTGGAGGAAATGCTTAGCCAAGGGTGGGTACATCCTAGAATTTACTTTAGGATTATTTAAAGATGAATGCATTTTCAGGACCTTGAAGTATTGCAGAAGAGTTATCTTATAGTTGTTAATCTCTGAATTGTTTGAAGATGTAATTGTTGTGTAATATATTAATAATCTTTTCTAAAATCTTTTCTAAAATCTAAAATCTTCTCTAAAATCATCCTGACATAAATTTAATCTAGACCAGTTTTTTTGGTTCTTATAATGCTCTGAAAAGAGCATGCTTAGTCCTATACTATGAGCTTTTTTGTTGTTGTTTCCTTTAAAATCTCTCCAAATCCTGCTGCTTCTGAGGACCAAGACAATGGTGGTTATTCTACATTTTTTTTTCATATTTAATTAGAAGCTACTTATTTTAGGCCCTTACATTGTTTGGGATGTTAATTTAAGAGGAAATTACCATATCCATTTTCCCCCACACTATAATTTCAGGCACGAAATATAACTGTGTGCATTGAATTCAAAAATTCTGATGAAGACGGTTCCAAGGCCGTGAAGGTGAGTCGAGTCACTTGGGGACACACGTGAGAGGGAAGGCAGGCACCTCGGTCCTTTGCATCACTGGGAGATTTTTATATGAGTATGGTTAAATGAGGAGCAATTTCAGGCATTTGCTTTAGATTTCCTGAAAGTGTATATGACTTAACAGCCATCACTAACACCATCTATCAGAAATGGTAATCTCCCACAGCTCTTCACTTCAGGATTTGGAAAAGGGGAACTCATTATAGTGTGAAATAAATACAATAGTACCCTGTGAAGAGTCTGCCCTGTGCACAAATTAAGTCCACCTCTTGATTCATCATACGTGATTTGTAGCAGTACATCCAGCCTGCCTTCATGCTGTCCCCATAGAGAGGCTACTATACACAGGCCTATTGGTTAATGCAGGAAGTCCCTGGAGAGCTCATATTTATGAACAGGATAGTTGGTTAATGCAAGGTACGTCCATAGAGCTCTCATTTATGGAGCCAACTGCCCTAGGGACTAGAAAAATGACTCTAAAAAGACAGCCCACATGAGTTAATAGTATCATTATTTTGACCTATAAAACTGGATTGCCTTTTATAGAGTTCATATATGATATGTACTATTTTTTAGGGTTATCAAATAACAAAAAAAGCCTATAAAAATAAAGAGGAAAGCTATTTTTACTGAGCCTATGGTCAAATCTTCTAGGTTGCAGTGAATCAGAGTGAAGAGGTAGTTAAGAACCAAGATAATGTCTAACTAATCCTACCATTGCCCCAGGCTGTTTCTCATGATACCATCAAGTATCAATTATACTCTGATTTATGATAGCAGGAAATTTTTAGTCTTATTTCAAAGAGCAGGGATGAACTTAAGAATGAGCTAACTCATGTAGGGTAGAGAGGCATTCTTCAAGATAATCTTGAGCCACTATGAGCATCCATACAGACCGAGCTTTTTACAGCATTAGTATCAGGAGAGGAAAATTAGCAGGCGATATTATTGTTAAGCAATGCAATGACTAGGTAGGAAGCCCAACGGGTCTGCCAAAGCAGTGCTTGTAATGGGGATAAACTAGGAATGAAGAGCAACAGCAGGTGTGTGGGCTCCCTGCTTCATTGCATTATTGACATCATGCAGAGACGTAGCTTGACCAGACCTAAGACTAGAAGAGAGGTCCAGAGCTCCAGGCATATGTGCCCTTCACCTGTGTGATTCATGAAAGCCTATTCCAGTCCTCTGACCCGATTAGAGGTTAGGATACAACATCAAAAGCTGGGTCTGTCCTGCTACCTCCACTGTCATGAGTAGGACTTGGTTTGCATGGAACTGGGGTCCAGCCAAGCCTGAGGACCTTAACTCTCTCAGGAAGGCATCCTTTAGGGATCTGTCTTGAACATTAACTCATATGACGATCAAAAGTCATCTAGTGAGTTGGTTCGACCCTCATGCCATACCTACAAGATGAATAAAGACTTTTAGATGTTCTTTGATGTCCCGTTGCATAGTACACACAGAACATTATATCAACGAAGTTCAAAGTTAACTAGATGTCATCCTGGGATGTCTATCACAAAGTGTGCTGGTATTGGTACTGGAATTGGAAACTGAAGAATTGACTTTTTCTCACTTGAGAATATTTTCAGGCACTCACAATTGTTTCCCTCATAATTTTCTAAACAGTGTATTTATGGAAAACCTGGAGGGCCGCTCTTCACTTCAGCTGCCTACACAGCTGTACTGCACCATTCTCAAAACCCAGATTTTTCTGATGAGGTAAGGACCAGGCCTCCACAGCCTCTACCTGTAACTCATGGGTGAGTAGGTCAGGGAAACCATGTCTAGACCACATCTCAGATTGAGGACAGTAGTGTACCCATCCCAAGACTCTAAAGTGACACTGACTGATGTGACGCTGGCTGATGATAATCCTGGTATATGTTGCAAGTTCCTGCAGCTGAGCACAAGACTGACCTTCAAAAAAAAGATGGTTCTCTTTTGTCATTTGTAGATGTAACCAACCATCTTATTAAAATAAGAAACACAGAACCAATGTAAAAGGGAAAGCCGAGAGGTCAGAGCTCAGAGCTAAAATCTTACCTCCTGCGGTGCTCCTAGCTTCCCCGAAAGAGAGCTACTTCCTGTGTGTCTGTCTTTAAATAGTCTTTCTGTTCTGCCTTCTCATTCGTTGTAAACCCAAACACATGACTGCCTCGTCACTGCCTGTAAGTACTGCCCTCCAGGTCTAAAAGGCGTATGTCTCCAATGTTGGCTGTATCCCTGAACACACAGAGATCTACCTGTCTCTTCTACCAAGTGCTGGAATTAAAGGCATGCGCCGCCGCTGCCACCGCCGCCACCGCCACCACCACCACGCTCTGGCTATGGCTGTAATAGCTCTAACCCCCAGGCAACTTTATTTATTAACATACAATGAAAATCACATTTCAGTACAAATAAAATACCACCATAATCATTCTTTTCCAATGAGACTATTTTTCCTCATTTATTTTATGGGTGATTTTAATAAAGATTATATTAGATAACTTTACCAATCAGTGGCAGCATATCATATCATTTTATAGCAGGAAGACCAGATGTTATGAATCAACACTATTGCTAATACCTGCATGAACTTCATTGGGCTCCATCCCCTCATCTCATGGTTAGAAGTGTGACTTGTTCTGGAAAATTCAACACTCTTACTGTGCACCAAGCATATAGACATCATCTCACTTAACTCCTCCAAAGCTTGGAGAATCCGGCACTGTTACCACCTCCTGTTATATAGACAAGGGCACTGGCTCAAGCAACTTTGTCAGGGTCATATAACTACTAAGTGACAGTCAGCATTCAAACCGGGCCATATTACTCTAGATAGAAGTTTCCCGCTTCCTATAACTCATAAGAAATACCATTAGGCTAGTGGTAAAGTGCTGCTCACATATTAGCTCTTTTATAAACAGCCTGAGACAAGTTTTAGTGAAAGCTCTAAACTACTACAACCAGCTAGGGTTTTATGAGTTACTCTATTGATGCTATAACAAATTTGCACCCTTCAGTTGCTCAAAACAATACACATCATTTACAGCTCTGGTGGTTAGGGGTCTGAACTGGCTGTCATGTGGCTGAAATGACCGTGTTAGTGAGGCCAGTATGTCTCCGGAAATGTCCAGAGGAAGATCTGTTTCCTTACCTCTTGCAGCCTCTAAACACCACCTCATACCTTGGTTTGTGACTCCTCTCCTGCCTACCTTTTATAAGAACTATGGTGGAACTGGAAATGTAGCTCAGCTGATGAATGTTCACCCAGCATACATTAAGTCCTGGGTCCCGTTCCTAGCACCACACACATCTGGGTGTGATGATCACAGCCCTTGGGAAATAGAGGTAGGAGGATCATAAATTTAAGATAATCCTTTGCTATCTAGACAGTTTGAGGGCAGCATGAGGTGCATGGGATCCTTTTTTTAAAAGGAAGGAGAAGAAAGGGAGGGAGAGAGGGATGGAGGGATGAAGAAAGGAAGGAAAGAAACTCATTGTGACCACATTGTACCCACTTGTAATACCTGATATAACCCCAAGGTCCTCACCTTAATCACATCTTTGAAGTTCCTTTTGTCTTGCACAGTCACATAATCATGGGTTCTGGGTTTTAGAACACAGTCACCTTTGGGAGCCATTCTCTGCCCACCGCCATTCTCTGTCCGACACCCCATGTTACACATTTGTCATTTTCAAACTAATTAACAGAATCCCCGACCTTACCTCCTACTTCCTTATCTACTTAATAATCTTATTTTCCTCCATCAATCCAGATAAGAAGATTTAAAAAAAAAGCAAAATGCTAAGGGAAAGAGTTATTATCATATTACAGAATATTTACCATATTGATTGACTTTTTGACAAAACAGGTGTGAAAGATGCATTTTCTGTAGATGTAAGAATTTCATAAATTAATGTTCTCAGAGTCTCAGTGCTGTTAAGTCTGGCTTTTAATCTTTTTCATTTTCTCATATTTCCTGGAATCTCATAAAAACCTATGAGCTTTTCCACATGGCATGTAGATTATCAATCACTTAGTGGCCTTTGCAGCACAGATTTAATACTAAGGTTTTATTTCCTTGATTGTAGGAAAAATGATGGCATTATCTTTAAAATAGGTATAAATTATCCAATGCATCGTTACAATAAAATGTAACTATTTGCAAGATTTTTTAAGTGAGGGATTGTGAAGACTAGTTTTATGTCAACTTGGCACAAGCTAGAGTCATTTTAGAAGAGCGACCCTCAATTGACAAAATGCCCCCCACCAGATTTACCTGTGGGAAAGTCTATGGTACATTTTTTTTTATTATTGTTGAATGATGTGGGAGAAGCCAGATCACTGTGGACAGGGCTTCTCCTGAGCTGGTTGTTCTGGGTGCTGTAAGAAAGCAGTCTGAACAAGCCAGGAAGAGCAAGCCAGCAAGCAGAACTACTCTGTGGCTTCTGCTTCAGTTCCTTACCATTTAGTTAACTGAAATTCTTGAATACTTGGTGCATTGCTACGTAATCTTGAAGTTGGCTCAGAAGAAATTTTCTAGTGTTCTGCTTATTATTATGGATTTTGAAATGTGTATAGGCTTTTGTAACTAGGTTAGTACACTGTTATATAAATAATATATCGGCGTGCAACTCATAAAAATCCAGGAATCCTCAAAATCCTCAGGGATCCTCATACATCAAAATTATCTGGAAGACTGATTGAAGCAGAATACTCAGATTTGGGTATTCAGCGTGTCTGAGTTAGGCCTAAGATTTTATGGTTCCAGGTGAAACCGATGCTACCATTGCAGGGACCACACTGTGAAACATGTAGTCCTAAGTCCTTCCTTAAACAGAATGAAAATAAACCAGCCAGATGCACAGGATAGCTAATTAATAATCTATGGGTTTTAGTTATTGCTCAACTTGACTATTCCCAGAACGAGTGACTCACATAAAGCTAAGTGCATGATACCTGGACAGGCTCCTGGAATCCTGGTATACAGGGGTCATCAGAAGATGTAGGACTATCTTGGAAGCCACCTATTACTAACTCTACCATCTCTTACTCACCCAGAGACTCCAGTATCTCTGGCCTTGAGTCTCACCTCTGTAGTGTCCCCTTCATAAGACAATAGGGAAATTAAATGTATGTGACAGAACTTTAAAACCTAATCCAAAAGGTGCCATAAACTGTAGGTGGTTATTTCAAACCCTTTCTTTCCAGAAATATGGAATAACCCATGTAGTTATGTTTGTGTTTAATCAGAGGCATCATTAGTAACCCTTCAGTACAGCTTCATCAAGTGACTCATTACTTCCTATGACAAAAGTCATCTCATATGTGTGTGTGTTGTATTGTAGAGAGACGGAGGCCAGGCTTCCAGTTACCTTGTTTACAGTCACAGTTCTTGGTGATGTGTACATGAATTGCCTGGGTATCTTATTAAGATGCAGATTCAGATTCTGGGCAGTGTCTGAGATTCTGAATGGCTAACACATGTTCATTTACTACTCATGCCCATGAGCATGCTCTGGAGGCTAGGACTTACAGTTTACATAGTTTATGGTAGTTCTTAATGTTTGTCTTCCTTACATTCTGTAATCCTGTTAGTGAGTGTGTGGTTTTGAATATGTATATTTAATGCAGACTCTAGAAACATAAATCATATAATGAGAGATGCTACATAATATAAATTATCATCTATCACATAAGATGTAAAAATAACATATTAATACATTACAGCCAGCAGATTGAATATTTGTTGAGTATTAAATCATTTTTGACTAAGCATGGACTTAAAATTCACTCTTGTGCTGACGTGAAGCAAATGATTTTAATCTCAATCCAAATGTGATATCTTTCACTGCAGGTGAAAATTGAGCTACCAACACAACTTCATGAAAAACACCATCTTTTATTTTCTTTTTATCACATCACATGTGACATCAATGCCAAAGCTAACGCCAAAAAGAAAGAGGCTCTGGAGACTTCAGGTACTTACAAGAAGTGACCTAAAATAGGTCAATGTGTTTACCTAGAGTTGGAGAACATTTTAAAAAGATATGATTTATTGATTTTTAAATGAAGTCAATGTTTATAGTGACAAATGGTATATTTGTGCTTCTTAGCATAGTGGTTTGCATTCAAAACTTTCTACGTGTTGTCTCCTTTCAGTGGGATATGCTTGGCTTCCTCTGGTGAAACATGATCAAATAGCTTCTCAGGAGTATAATATCCCAATAACAACCACCCTGCCTCCAAATTATTTAAGCATTCAAGATTCTGCAAGTGGAAAGGTATTGTATAGTGTATAATTTACAAGAAAATTTTAAAAAATCAGCTATGAAACAAGGCTATCTTTTTTCTCTACTATTTAAACTAGCATGATAGTGTGCCTGTCCATTGCAATTATGAACTTAACCTACAATAATCCAACTCTTACTTTATTTGTGACCATTAAAAGAATGACTTTTGAAAGTATGTCAGGCTCATCTCCAAAACTTCCAAATGAATCTTCACATTTTTCCTGTCTCTAGAGCAATGTGGGAATAATGGTTCAGAATAGCAAATTAACATAAACTAAATGACTTGATTCTCTTATCTCATATTATCGGTGATGGCACCAAACTCTTTCTTGCAGCATGGCGGAAGCGACATTAAATGGGTCGATGGTGGCAAACCACTTTTCAAAGTGTCAACGTTTGTTGTATCAACAGTGAACACTCAGGTGAGTGTCATGTTCTAAAGTGGAGACCTAGACTATGATATAATATGATGGTGGCTCCTGCATGTATAGGAGAAATGTATCATTTCGTGAGTTGTTTAATGGGCAGCTGGCTGAACTTGCCAAGAAAGATAACTTAACGTGTAATTTTACACCTCTTTCAAGACAAAGTGCCCTAACTCCTTAAGTAATACAACTTGAGGCCAAAATGCAGAAGTGTATTTAGCATATGAATGTCTACTCATAGTATGATTTCCTCATACTTACAACTCCCAGATCTAAAACCTGTTCAGTGGTAAAAACAAATACATTTGACATTTACCCCAAAACTAAGCCTAATCCCCATGCCTACCCAGGACTATGAGATAGACAGGACTTCAGTAGACAGTCACTTTGACCAGTTCCTGGCTTGGTGACTGAACAAGTTACTTTGGCCTCTGTGGGTCTCAAGTCTTATTCAGGAAAATGGTATACATAAAATATCACTACTTAAGCTTGTGATGAATACCAAAGAAAGAAATTCATGTGAAGGTAATAGTAATTCATGAGCTATATCACATGCTGTCTACACACACGTAATTGATAAACTGTAAGCTTACTCTTTCTGCTGTGAGGCAGCTTTTTTGTTTTGTACTGTTTTATCTCAACCTCATATTTGGCTCCTAAGAATAATTAAATAATCCAGGTTCCATGTAGAGATAAGCACAGAGATAACACAGATAAAGATTCACAGATATGATTTTAAAATTAATAAAGTTCAGTGTTTCAAGGAAACTTCCATCCTCATCCCCAGTCCTGGATCCCACAGCTGATTATACCCACCTCATCTTGTTTTCCAAAGGTCCAAGGCCCTCGTCTCCTATACTCTGACTTCCAACCCATACTGCATTCCTTTAACTTCTCCAAGACGTTTTTGGTACCTGCCCTTCTTCAGCCAGGGAGAAAAGCACCTGCCCACTCTCTCTGCCTTCTGCTCATCGATCTGGTCAATTCACCCTTATCGTTCAGATCTGAGGTCAACTGTCACTTCATGTCTCCTAAGTCTTACTGGTTCCCTGAGCCTACAGACAATGCTGGGCTGTCTTGTAACCTGCTCAGATGGCATCTTGCTTTTATTGTGAAGCACTTCTCAAGCTGTGAATAAATAAGTACATATGGAAGCTGTGGTATGATGCTGGTCATGTTGTCATGATGGACAGCCCATAGCTGATGTGATCATGTCTGCCCTGCCTTTCTTCTGTCAAAAAGACCTACCAGGGGCCTGACACACAGTCGGCTTTCACTAAATAATGACTAACTGGACAAATATATGCAGACATATCTAAGAGGAAAACACTGTCACTAGTTAAGAAATAAACTGCAAATAGGAAACAGAAACATCACACACTCAAATGCCAGTATGAGGAAAATCCATGCTGGATGCCCATGTAGTATGTACTGCAAGAGAAACATCAGAAATATATCTCAAACTCAAATATTCTTTCATTTCTTGACTATATAACTTAGCTCAGAACTTAGAATTTCAGCAGATTTCAACAGATCAAAACCAAGATTTCTTGGGGTTTATGTCACACTTTTTGTTGTGTCCTAATATTAGGCTGATACAGCCACATCAAACCTGGAAATATTCCTAGACATGTCAAAGACAGCACAGTGTCCTGTGGGTCATAGATGATATAAGAGAGATTTATAAAGTTCTCTGGAATGTGGGCTGGAAAAATAAGGAACATTGGGGGAAAAAAGAAAGAGAGGGAGGGAGGGAGGGAGGGAGGGAAAAATAAAAGGATGGAAGGAAAAAAGAGAAACAGGCAGGGAGGCAGGTAAGGAGGGAGAGAAGAAAGGAAAGAAGGGAGGGAGGGAGGGAAGGAAAGAGAGAGGGAGGGAGGGAGAGAGGGAGCCAGCCAGCCAGTCAGCCAGCTAGACAGCCAACCAAGGGATGTCATTCTCTAGCTAGGGCTATTTGGCCAAGAGGGATGGGAGAACTCTGAGTATGAAATATTTGAGAGATTGGGCATTGTCATCCAGAGTGCTGGAGTTCAGTTAGGGACCTTGAGGTGACCTCTCTGTCTACTGAAAGAAGGGGCTCTAAGTCTGATGTCATGGGGAAACGCTGCTTAGAAGTGCTTGCCACCATCACTCAGAGTTTGTGTGCCACCACAGATAAACACTTCTTCTGCCTTTGCAGGACCCACATGTGAATGCATTTTTCCATCAGTGCCAAAAGAGAGAAAAAGACATGTCTCAGTCACCTACCTCGAGTTTTGTCCGTGCTTGTAAGGTAACAGGATGTGCAGATTTAGTGGTTTGTGGCATAGAAACTGGCAAAGAAAACCTATTTCCCACTGAATAGCAAACTAAGAAGTGATGGTCATTGGGGACTTGAAAAGACTTTACAGTTTAGGGAGCAAATGAGTTTCACTTCATACTTTCTACATGGTTCTGTTCACATGAAAAGGAGAAAAGGCAAAGATCAGTTTTTTATCCTAAACAGAAATCTTTGAAAATGAGAATGTATTTACCATTGCTAATTAAGCAGAGTCCTTTCAACATGACCTACACCTTCTGCCATAGTGACACAGGAAAGCGAATGACCAGATAAAGGGGGAGCCACGGTGATCACGTGATCACATTGTATTCCTAAAAACACCTGCAGATTGTGCTGGGCTACCTCCCCTCATTTCTTTACATGTTTCTTCTCATCAACTCACTGCAGAACTTACTGAATGTGGACAAGATCCACTCAATCATCAGCCTCCTGCCTATCATCCTGAATCAGCTCTTCAAAATTCTAGTGCAGAATGAGGAAGAAGAAATCACTGCGACCGTCACCAGGTATCCATAGCAACCCTGGGGCAGGGGAAAGATTGTGCCACCCTTCCTCAGACAGAACCCTGATGATTGATTCTGACTAAATAGCCACATTTGTGTACATTTCGTATGAACATGCTTTTCAGATTTAAGCATTTCTCACTCCCAAACCCTTGTTTTCAGATTCCTGACTATAATCATTAGTGGAACACTAGATTTTTTTTTCTTTTGTGATTTAAACGTTTTATTTTGAGATAATTGGAGATTCATTAGAAGTTAAAAGGGGTAATATGGAGAGAATAAGTATACTCATTATTTAGTCTTCCCCACTCTCAATACACACACACACACACACACACACACACACACACACACACACACACACACCTATCTGTGTATGTATGAAATTATACAGTTAGCTTTTCCACTCATCACAATTCTCTGAAGATTCACCCAGGTTGTCCATCTATGACTAGGTCACTTCTTTTCATGGGTGAGTAGTATTCTATGGTATGGATTGTATCACAGTTTGTTTAAGGATTCATTTGTTGAAAGACATCTGAAATTTTCCTATTTGGGGTCTATAATGAACGCAGTCCCTATAAATGTTCATATATAAATTCTAGGTCAGCATAACTCTAATGCCTGACTTCTGATGTGAATCCACAGTAGCGCAATGGCTGTACAATTCGTTGGCTGAATATTAGATTTTTTTTTTTAGAAACTGCTAGAATGTTTACCAAAATAGTTGTATCATTTCATAGTCCCACAGAATCTTTTTAATTGCAGTTTCCTTTCTTTTGTGTTAAATTTAGTCAAACCATACTCTTCCAGCATCACTATTAAGTCTAGTCATAAACTTAGAATTCTGCATTTATATTATCTTGAATTAATAATTTAAACATATATTTGTTGTGTGTTTCAAAAATAGCCCTAGCATTAGGAAAAGATCACAGCTAGTATTGAAATATTGACTGTTTCTTCCTTGTTCATATTATTTATCTTTTCTACAATGAAGGCTTTTAGCTTTGTTTTTAACATAAAACCCCGAAGTTCTGGGAAATTAAAGTATGAGTATCAGTTCCACAAACATCCAGTTCTGGACCCAGATTAAAAATCTCAAATTGTGGCATCAACTAGTGTCCCTTTCAGCTGAGTATTATGTCAATGTTGAGAAGACTTTTAAATATTGCAGCTAACAGATCTGTTAGCTTCTGAGATCTCCCAAAGCTCTCCAGCCATGCAGCAACTGATCATGTTAATATGAAAAAATATCAACATACCACTGCTACATGAAACCCTAGCCCAGCTAATGAGGGAAATATACAGCTTAACCTAATCTCTTTTTCCAAAAATAGGTCTTCTGCTCACTGGTTGAAAGGTGAGCCCTTTAAAATGGAACATGGGCACTAATCAGAGCCTAATTAGGTACTTAAAATTATCCCTTTTCCAGGAAGACAATGTCAGCAAGTGCAGAGACCACAAGTAGTGCATTCAGCTCGGAGGAAATGTCTCCAGTGTGACCTCATGCCCTAAGACCTTACTTACCTTACCTTACCTTACCTTACCTTACCTTACCTTACCTTACCTTACCTTCTTAGTGGGTTCTTGGAATGCTTCTGTTTGGAAATTACTCCCAGGTGATAGAGATATGTCACGTGCCCTCTGTTGGGAGTGAGGAAGGCAAGAGAAGAGTGTGATTTGGCTGGTTCATTCATTCATTCATTCATGAAATACCCCATTTTCCAAGTATTCTAAGACAGTAGAATCTTTATATCTTCAGCCAGGCCACTGAACATCCTTGCTTTTCCAGGGTTCTGGCTGACATTGTGGCCAAGTGTCATGAGGAGCAGCTAGACCATTCGGTCCAGTCATACATTAAGGTACGGAGTCGCCACTAGGGCACTGATCATGTGCCCTGTGCTGTGTGGCTTGTCTTGTTTCCTGTCTGCACTAAGAGGGAGGGTCTCGCCCTGAAGTTGGATGGTGCCCACCATGGTCAGAACACAAGTTCACCTTAGAAGAATTCCATTTCTTTGCATTAATGGGCTAGCTGTATTGTTTAAATGTAAAAGCACTGTGTGCATGTGTAAATGAATCTCAATGTGGGAATGGTGGAAAGAAAAAAGACAGAAAAGAAAGCTAAAGTGTTGCTCCTTTGAAGTTGACATTAGAAATATATAAAATTTCTATGCTAATGAAGAAAGACTTCTGCGGGTTTGTTGAATGCTCTGTGTTTCTTCTGTATTGTTTTCTTAGCTCTTTTTATTGTTTTCTCAGGCATTATTTCATTTTCCCAGTTACTGTATATTTGTACCTGCTTCTGGTATGTTAAGTCCTTTATCTTCTGGCATGAACCATTTGCCCATCTCATTGGTGTGCACTGCTTCCTCAGTGTCCCTTGTCAAGTGTCCACTTGGAGATGTTCTAGTCTCATTTTCAATTGGCTGTGAATCGATGCCAATGAACTTGTGGTGATGTTTGCATTCTCATAGCTCTGCTCCAAATATCCTTTCATTGAAAGCAAAATACAAGCATCCTCAATTGCTTTATGATACATACAAAACTTACATTTCCATTTTGTATACACAGACTGGATCTTTGGAGATATTGCTTTTTAAAGGAAATATATTCAAGTCATACATAGGGATAAACATATACATTCTAGATGTCTAGAAATGCAACTGGAGAAGAATTGGGGTCTTCTGTGATAGAAGCTTCTTTAACAATGATTAGTGTCATAGAAATGTTGCTACAAAAGGAAGTAGTTAAAAATCTCGTTCCGGAATGAACCACTCTGAGATTCCACGTGCATGGATTCCTATCTATGTATTTTCTATGAGAAGTGTTAGATGTCTTCCCCAAGTACCAAAGCATGAGTTGTGACCCTCCTTAAAAGAGCCTGCATTCTAGAATAGTCATTTCACAGCCCCTTCCTTAGAATATAATTGTACCTGCTAGGACCCTGACTTCAATTACCAAAAGCTAATTACACCCACAAATACCATGTAGTTTGCTCTGTGCTTAATAGAGGCGCATCACTTACTTTGCTAGTGGATTGATGAGTGTATTTGTTAATGTAATTATCTGGGAAGAGTTTATCTTCTCAATACTTACTTTCTATTTCAATCCACAAAGAGACCAAATAGAATAAAATAATTCCTTGAATCATTGTACTTCATTCAGACAACACCATTTCAACTGTAGTATCAATTTCCTTGTTCTAATGGAGTTGTTTAAAAATATATTAAGAACTTCAGCTGTTGTGGCTACTTCTGTCATCACCAAGGCCAGCTCCTGTGAGAACCTCGGATGCTCAGACACTTACTCTGTGGTGCTCTTGGAAATGCATCTTGGAATAGGCTTCATTCTCACCCAGAAAACATGAAATATCTTGACAAGAGTGTCACATTCTGCAATACAGAAGAGAAGTGGTTTACCCTTTGTTCTAAAGTAGCTCAAATCCAGAGATATACTTTCGTGGAATTTCAGATTGACAATTCCTAAGGATATTTTAGAATTTATTTTGAAATAAACAAACACTTCCTAATAAGTACAACCAACTTGTGGATCAGTCTGGGGAAAAAAAATCCCTAAACTAAGAAGTGAGAGACTTCAGTGTAAGCAGTGAAGTGCTCTGAGAAGTGAACCTCAGGAAACCTCAGCTGTTTCCTCTGATACAGAAGAGGAGACAGACTAGACGAGGACCCAGACGTATGATTCTGTGATCAGACTCCTGCTAAGGTATATGGTTAACAGCCTGACCTTGAGCTAAGAGTTTGAAATTATTTTTACCAGAGGTGGAAGGGAAACATTTAACATATAGGTATATATTAAGTCCCACCCCTAGGAACATTGTAAGCAACTGATGGGCTGATTCCAAGACATGCTTGTATATCCTTGGGTGATGTTATAGTAATTGTAATTTGTATTTATCCACAAGTAAACAAAACACCATTTCAAGTTCAGTGGTACCAGCTGCTAACTCACTCCATCTACGGTATCAAAACTGCACACATACACTGTGTCTTTTTCAAAGATGTGTGTCTGCGTCAATCTAATTAAATGCTGCGCTTCACAGGGGTTTGTAGCACCAACAATTCTAAGAAACAGGTTTGTAAGGTTAGACTAGTCCAGTGCTAGTTGAAACAAAACACCCTTCAGGCTAAATAAATGTGTAGGATTCAACAGTTGATGGTAAGTTTGTCTTCATAGGAAGTTCAATGCTTAGGGGAAACTAATTACCCTTAGCTGTAGCTGGTTTTATGAGCCCATTAGCTTTCTGTCTTCCCTTTGAGATGAACTTCAAACCTCAGGGCCTACCCTGGTGCTGAGGTCCTTCGAGGTCCAAAGAAAGGGTTAGAGATCCAACAGTAAATGCACCAGTCTCCTGCCTGTCTTCCCTCTAAGTTGTAGTCTATTCTAAATTATGAATATCATGAAGACAATACCTTTCTTGAGGCAAACCCAACTCATAAACAAACTACTATAATTCAATATGAAGCATTTAATGTCTTTGAAATATGTGTATTCATATGTATGTATTGATGTTCTTAAAATATATGAAGAAATAAAGAAGGTTATCACCAAGATAGTCCTTGGGGAGAAAAAACAGGAAAGTAAGCAGCGTTCATTATCTTACTGATGGCTGATGTTCATCAACCTCTTGATAGCTGTGTCTAGCATAGGTGATAAAACCTGGGCTTATGGGGCGCTCACCTCCTCACTTCTGGAAGGCACCTGCTTCCCCACTTGGCTATTTGAGTGGGTGCTCTACCCTTTCAGGATGAAGAATTGCTACCATGCCACCTGTTGCCAGTGGAAGGAAAGAGAAGGGGAGTGTGTCCTAAGTAGGTGGGTCCAAGCCCTCCATGACTCCTTGAACCTGCTCAATGGCTCTCTGGCCCTTTCTCTTGATTTCTACAGAAAGAGTGTCAAGGAGAGCTTAGGTGAGCAAGGCCCTTTGCAGAAGCAAAGACCCCAACTAGGAGCAAGTGTGTCCTGCTCTTCCCATCAGGCCTCCGCTGACTCCATGACTAAAGCTGACACAAGCAGCAGCTGATTATGAGAAATGAGTTGTTCGTGTAGGGTCATCTTCGAAACCTTTTAAGAGTAATTAACTTTGTTCATTTATCTGGGTTTTCTTCAGTTTGTATTCAAGACCAGGTCCTACAAAGAGAGAACAATACATGAGGAACTGGCTAAAAATTTGAGTGATCTTTTGAAGTCAAATGATTCAACGATAGTCAAGCATGTCCTAAAGGTAATCCTCTTCATCACAGCGCATAAGTTGCTAGCAGTGGATACAGAATTCTATCGCTCGAAGGTGATAGGACTCACTGATTTCCACAAGTCATTTTCCCTCTAATTTCTGACATAAGTTTCATATCAAAACTTAATTATATCAAGTTATCAATTAAAAGTGGGGTCTTCTATGTCAAGAAACAGAGAGAGGCCGGGCGGTGGTGGCGCACGCCTTTAATCCCAGCACTCGGGAGGCAGAGCCAGGCGGATCTCTGTGAGTTCGAGGCCAGCCTGGGCTACCAAGTGAGTCCCAGGAAAGGCGCAAAGCTACACAGAGAAACCCTGTCTCGAAAAACCAAAAAAAAAAAAAAAAAGAAACAGAGAGGAGCAAGTTGCACCAAGTTTAGTCCTTTGATCTAAAGGCAGAATGAATTACTATTAAAAATTGTCTGGAAATATTCACAAACAGTAAGTATAACACAAAGCTTGTTCAGCTAGTTATAGTAGGAAAAAATAGGAAAGAACTGTAATGGCATATTAATGAGCATATTGACAATAGAGGATAAGTGAGTAACAGCCAGTTTTCGATCTCAAGTTGTAACGTGTGCAGGGAGATGAAAAAGATACAGTGAAAAAACTATAAAATGATGTTGGAACCCTGAATTTAGATTCAAGTTTTTTGTCTATCGTGATTTGACAAATTCATCTGATTGGGTCCAACTGATTGCAAATATCTAGAAAGGCAATATGACATCATAAGCCATCAGTATAAGTTCACAAAAATCTGACTGACCAAGTAGTTTATTTTTAAGAAGCCTTCTGAGTATATTCATCGTATCTATTCAACTGATATATTTCAGGCACCTGCCTACCTTCAAGCAGTCAGACTCCTAGGCACATGGAATGTATTAGAGAGGTGACTTAAGTTCCATGCCTTTGGGTGCTTACTGGGAGGAAAGAGCTAGGGATATAATTTAATCATAAATTATATGTTGATGGCAAGTCACATGGGAAAAGAAAGTGTGGAGAAGTTCAAAGAAATAAGCAACTCTACTAGGGTGGGCAGGTGACCTGATAGAGAAGGGGACACTTGAGGAAAAGGGAAGGGAGCTGGCCATGGGGATTTCAGAGTAGAACACTGTAGGTGTGGGAAAGGCCTTACCTATTCAATAAGGCTGTAGATAACTCTGAGTCTGAGAGCACCACTGTGGGCAAGGATGGGAGCGGTTAGATGAAGTCAGAGAAGCCATGAGCAGTCTGCCATGCCTGTGGACCACCATGAGAATGGAGAGAATCTGTTGAATATGGAAACAAATGGCGGAACATTTGGTACAATGAGTTTGGGACAGGATAGGAAATGGAGGTAGTTGCAGTGTGCCTTGGATTCCTTAAACACTTTTGATAGTGTGGGTTTCAGTTTCACTCTCAAGCAGACACTTTTTTCATTTCTTCAGGGAAGTGATCCCTTCATTAAGCCACATCTGCTTCTTTAGAATGGACGTCAACCTCTCGTCCCCTTCACCTAAGCCAATCTCTTGGACTTAAGGTGATGGTCCACAAGGGTCACCACAGCATTGCACTAGCCAGAAACTGGATGTGATTCAATTGCTCTGTGGTAGTACAGCAGAGAGATTCATGATGATTGAATATGTAGTGTGGTATTGCGATGTGACCCCATGCTAATGAGTCTCCATAATGAGACTCTAAACGAGGTTTGTTGAATTAAAAAGGTAGTCTCAGGAGAATAGGTAGAGAATAGCAAATTTTATGTGGTGTTCAGTGGTAGAAAAAGGTAAATACACTTTCAACGTGTAAGTATTGGTGGGAAAATGATTAACACATAGCAAAATGAGCACAAAATTAAGAGCCCAGTGATGAGCCTATCACAAAAGCTTTATTTTAGTTTTGTTAACTTAAGTGAAACAAATATTCATGAATAAATCTTTCATGAACAAATGCTCAAAAAGTCATCTCAAGTAAACTGTACACTTTTTAGCTTCAACTTTTTGATATTATTAAGGAGCTAATGTACGTAATAATGTATGATGTGAGCTATGACAAGTATAACTTTGATAAATGTCATCCTAACGTAACAGAGAATGTGTTACTGCCCTGGTCCATTTACTTACTAATTTACTAATTTACTTTAAGGTAAAAAAAAGTAGTAATATTGTATTGTAAAGATCATAATCATCATTATTTTTACATAGATTAATAAATCTTTTATTGTCGTTTTCCCTTATAGCATTCTTGGTTCTTCTTTGCAATTATTCTAAAATCAATGGCACAGCACTTGATTGATACAAATAAAATTCAGGTAAGATCATAGGTAATATAGCAGTGTAATATCATCCAACAATTACACTAATGAACATGTTCTCATTAGTTCCACTTTTATTGGCTGTGTAAAACCTTAGCAATTTATGTTAATTGCTTTTTAAGTACAAGAACTGATCATGTATGTTAATAAGGGCCCATTCAGAAGCAGATGCTAAGACAAAATTACAATTGCAAAATCTATTGGGGAGAAGTAATTATAAAGGACAAATGGAAAAAAAAAAGAGGTAGGCAGATCTGATACCTATGAGAGAAAATGGAGAAGGAAGGGGTGTTGGTTTAAATGAGCCTGGCACTAAAGGAGCTTTCAGCCTGGCCAGTGCATCATGTGGAAGCCGAGGATGCTAGCTGGAGGAATTGTACACTGCACAGGTCCTGCTGGCAAGTCTCAGCCAGCTCCATCACTGAATGGAAAAAGCTGAGATAATGCGTTTTTGCCATGAGTGATTGATTGGGTCTGGGGCATAGCAAGTTTTTACGTGTTTTATACTAGTTAAGGAAATGTCTGGGCTTCTACAGTCCACAGTTATGATGGCACATTGCACACAGTCATGAATCTGCTCCTTCACATCCCCCATCGCCTTCTCTTAGAAGAAGGGGGGTTGGTGGAATTAACTCCAGCTCCTATCACAGTCTCCTCAGAAGCTTACCTAAGCTCACCATCCCTTCTTCTACAATCCATTCCAGGTCCTCTTACTCTAGCTCAGAGCTGGGAAAGTCTTGGTGACCCACCAGAGAGTGTGGCCCAGACCCTCCTTCCAGAGTGGTCTGAATCTCTGGCAACCCCATTTCTGTAGCCAAGGTCGCTGCATGTGATCTGTGATTACTCACAGAGTCAGGGAATGAGAACCAACCCATGAGCACCCAAGGGAATACCTTGAGTTCTCACACACCTCTCTCGGCCTCCATTTGGATAGAGCCAAGAGAGGAGCACCAGTGTGGTGGTATTGTGTTCCCCAAAATATTGTGTACCTTAATAAATTTATCTGGGGTCAGAGAACAGACAGCCACTAGATACAAAGGCCAGAAAATGGTGGCACTCACACCTTTAATCCTAGCATTCCAGAGATAGAAATCCCTCTGGATCTCTGTGAGTTCAAGGCCACATTGGAAATAGCCAAGCATGGTGACACGCCTTTAATCCCAGAAAGCCAGCCTTTAATCCCAGGGACTGGTGGTAGAAAGCAGAAAGATATATAAGGCGTGAGAACCAGAAACTAGAAGCTTTTGGCTGGTTAAGCATTTGGGTGGTTGAGATTTTGGCTGGTTAAGCATTCATGCTTTTGAGCAGTAATTCAGCAGAGACCCATTCTGGATGAGGACTCAGAGGCCTCCAGTCTGAGGAGAAAAGACCAGTTGAGGATCGTCGAGGTGAGATAGATATGGCTTGTTCTGTCTCTCTGATCTACCAGCATTGACCCCAATACCTGGCTCCGGGTTTGATTTTATTAATAAGAACTTTTAAGATTCCTGCTACACACCAGTGTGCACCCCCACCTGGCATTACCACCACCACCAGAAGTAGATTCAGACAGTGTTGCAGTGGTGGGCACAGCAGATCAGTGACATTGTCCTGACTTGCCTTCCTGGTGGGGGACAGTCAATGTCAGAGCTCCCTCTGGCATCCTCACAAAGACAGCTCCAAACCATGGCCTCCATGTGCAATGTTTAATCCAAATGTTAGTTTCTTCTATATAAACTTCACATTT
Source organism: Peromyscus leucopus (assembly GCF_004664715.2). Lineage (NCBI taxonomy): Eukaryota > Metazoa > Chordata > Mammalia > Rodentia > Cricetidae > Peromyscus > Peromyscus leucopus. The sequence continues at coordinate 32,410,009 of NC_051074.1, forward strand.
GGGACCAGGTAAATGACTTAGGGTAGCTCTTTGACACCCCATCCCATCCATCTAAATGTTATCAGAGCTTTAGTCAAGATTCCATCTTCAGTCCCTATAGGTCTGCATTCTTAGCAGGGTAGATATGAGGATGATTTGGGTTTCGAGCTAGGAATATCATGTAGATCCTGTGTTCAATAGTGCTTGAAGTATGCAAATGCCCTCCTCTTTCCAGCATTCATAGCCTTGGTAAATGTCCATAAGACCTTTGGAAGAAAAATAGATAGAATCATCACTGCATATAAGTTACTCGGTAGAGGTTTTGGAAGCTTTCCTCTTACTCAGCTTCCTCTTAATTCATATGCACTGTATGTAGAAGTTAACGCTGGTCAGAGACAGGATTGTGTCTACTTAAAGACACAGACCTCCATCTTCAAGTTGTCTGGCCCTAACTTCTTTGTTATAATTTCATATGGAATTATCCAGCTCTACAAGTCCCTCAGAGTTGAGCTTTCTTGGATGTCCCTATAGCCTTACCACTAATCACAATGCCCTAGCCAAGCACGTCACATGGTCTCTGTTACTAGAGTGACCCATTATCTCCATGGCTGTTAATGAGTCAGTACTATGGCTGCTTCTGCTACCAACACACACCAGACACCATGGAACATGACAGTAATGGTAGTACCAGCACCTTGATGGTGGCTTGTGCTCATTGGAATATTTGCTGTGCTTTCCTATGCAATTTCATGTTCTAACAGGCACAATGGGCTCTGTTAACAGCAATTCCCTCATGTACACTTTCTTCTACATCTCTACTCCAGCCCTTATCCTCTGCTACAGTAGCTAAGACATTTACAAATTTGACTCCAGGTGAGTTAAATCCATTTCTTGGGTCTGAAAAGCCATCAGTGCCTTATAGCAAGTTCCCTATCATTTAATCTTACATGCTCAAAAACCTTCTTAGCTATTAATTCTAATGCAAACCCTTTTATATCCTGTCCCTTAAATCAAACAGCCTCGGTGTCCAATATTAAGTCTCTTTCATGTTGCTCTTGTAGATGCTACCTGGTTTCCATAGCCAACTGTGGTATGTTCTCTATGACTTGATTAGGTCCAGGAAGCTGTTAGGTCAGGGCCTTTTAACCAAGAAACAGCTGGGTCAACTTGCCTAGAGTTTGACTATTTCCTTACAAAACCAAGGCTTTGTGGCATCTTCTCTAATGAGAAGAGCTGACGGTTAGAGGGATATAGAAGACACCATATAGGCATTAAAGGTTAAGAAAACACACAGGGATCCTTCCTCAGTGACAGAAACACTTACCCACACTTCCAGGTCCCAGCACTTTCCAACCATCACCTTGACTTTGGTAGAAGAGAAGCGTCTTCGCTATTCATCCATCTCTGCAGCAGTGAATATCTTCACCCCAATCCCTGTATGTGTTTTTTTTGTTTTGTTTTGTTTTGATTTTTGGATACACCTGCTTTCCTTCTTCTAGAAATAAGCATCTCCTTCCCCAAAGAAGAGGAAAATCTAACATGAAGATAAAAACGATTCTTATCTCTAAATTCTGCCCTGTGGGGATGCGAAATTCTCTCTCACTGCTGTAATCCCTGCTCTGCCACTGAAGTGCTGGGTAGTAAAAATGACACTGGACATCTAGACAGGGGCTGTTTATTTGAGCTGTAAGAGAATGGATTGGACTAAATTCTGCTACCAGTGTGACTGATGCGTATCTTCTCACATAGATAGGTCACAGAACAGACTGAGAACAAACTATCTAGACAGCCCATTGTGCCCAGAAATTCATGTTTCACTGATCCCAGTTGGCCTTTACGTCACCTACTTCAGCAGTAGCCCTCACATTAATTCACGCAGGAAGCCAGCTCCTTCCGTTTTCCTTACTAGTCTCCCTAGGAAAAGATGTCATCCTTTGACACAAAAGCATCCAAAGTAAACTTCTCCCAGGGCGTTTGCGTATTTTGTTTTATTTTCTCTTCTCTTTTAATTATGAAGTGAGTGGCTTTCCACATGGAAGGAATTTTAGTCATAAGTTTCTGGAGCAAGAATGTGTGGGGAATCTGAGGGATTCGGGTACAATGCCTCATTTGGTCTGCTGAGAGATGTGACGTGGCTGGATAGAGTACCCCTGCGTGGCCCCTGGTCTTCCGATTTAGGGGACGTTCATATTCCTGGGATCTGCTAAAGGTCTTCTCAGCACTGAGAAGCACCAGCAGGTCCGTGGAGCTGACTAGCTTTCTCCTCCCCATCACTCACTTGTTGCCAACAAAGCTCCCAAATGCCCCATACCTGGGTCCAGCCCTCATGATCTTGGCTGTCTCGAAGCCCAGGTCCTCCTCTCTCTCTCCAGACAGGCAGTTTGGGAGCCTCTGAGTCCCACTCCCTGTCTCTGCTATCCTTTACCTCAAGCTTTTCTGATATTCATTCAGGGAATGGTTGAAAACGTTCCTTGTGCATTTACCACACCACATGCCTTTGGGCTAAGAGTAGGAGTAGAACACAGGGGGAATTTCAACAGAAGGCATAAAGAGGGAGGAAGAAAGAGAATATCAAAAATCCATGGCATTTGTACATGTCTCCGGGGAGAAAATATAAGCTCTGGTATACATGAGTCCAGAAATTAACAACACCCAATGAGGAAGCTACAAATGTGTTTCGTTTATTTAACAAGTGGTTGTTCAGACAGGGGATGGCCCAGTCAATAAAGTGCTTTCTGCAAAACCCAAGGGCACAAGTTCAAGTCCAAGCACCCATATATAAAGCCAGGTGTGGTGGCATACATTTGTAATTCCAGTGCTGGACAATTGAGACAGGGAGGTTCTCTGGAGCCTGTTGGCCAATAGACATAGTAAATAGCAAGCATCGGGTCCCAATGGGAGATCATGTCCCACAAAACAAGGAGAATGGCCCCTAAAGAAGACACCTGAGATTAATCCCTGGCCTCCAGCCCTCCCTAAACACACACATATGCATATATACCTGAGTACACACAACACTCCCCACAGACACAAACATAATACATAAATAAATGACTGATGCCTTTGTAATGATAAATTGTTTATCCTTATTGCCCAAGATATATGGAGAAGATTGAAAATGGTATATGTGATTCATTAGCTTGGGTGGGGTTTTTTTTATCAATTTGTATGATTTCAACAATAAATTTTAAATACATATAAGGAATAATGATGAGGCTTTCGAAATACTTATAAGTGGTATTATGGAAAGAAAAACGAAAGTCAGCTCCAATGTTCCATTACTAAATATCCATTTAAAGTGATCCCTGTAATAACAACCCTCATGTTTTGTTGTGTTTTGTCATGTTCTTACAGTGTGAAAGGCTGTGTGCTTGTAATTGAACATTACATGATCCACTCTAACTCTAATTGTGGTGACAACAATCACTAAAACCAACTTGTAGAGATGAATGAATCTTATTGACCTTATAGGAAAGGCCTATAAAACCCAAGAGACAGCTCAGCTTTCTCAAACTTTCCCCTTTTATACTGACTTCCAAACATGGCATAAAATTATATTAAATATGTTATATAATCTCACAGCAAAGCTCTTCTATATCTAGTCTCAGAAGGATCTTGATATTTCTTTTTTTTTTATTTTTTTCATTTATTTGGATCTTGATATTTCTTATCTGTGGTAAATCCTGGAACCATAGAGTTAGGACCGACTAGAACTCATGTTAGAAACTGTTTCAGACCAGTAACTATTCTCACCCAGTTATTTGCTTATTTTTTAAGATTTTCTACATTTTTATTTTTGTCTGTGAGTGTGTGAGTGCATGTGTGTGTGCAGGAACATTTGTGTGTGAGTTCATGTGGAGGCCAGAGGTTGACATCAATTACTCCCCACCTTGTTTTCTTGAGATGGTCTCTTTCTAAACCTGGAGTTCAGTGCTCCAAGAACCCCCTGTGATAGAGTTGAAGATGCAAGCCACCATGTCCAGCCTTTACAACCCCTTCTGCTTCCAAAGCAGCCAATTTACCAATTTACTGAGCCATCCCCTGGATAGTCATTACCATATTTCTTTACATTTTGACAACTTCACACATATATATGATATATAGTGACCATACTCACCCCTGCCCATTATCCTCTCTTATTCCCCCCACTTTCCCCTGAACCCCTTTTTCTTCCCATCTAGTCTCCCATAGGCTAAAACATTAGACAAAATTACACACCCTCCTCCAGCACTCACTAACAGCCATTAGCTCCTTGGGGAGCTAAGTAAGGCATGTCCTCGCTCCATGTTGATATCTCAAGGGTCCAATCTTGTACAGGTTCCTATAACCATTGTGTGATCACGGTAGCTGTAGCAATGTCCTATCTGGGTGGCAACATTTCATGACACTCTTCCCAATCCTCCATGGTTTAAATTCTTTCCACCCTCTCTTTTGTGATGCTCCCTTGGATGGGGAGGGGGCTTTGCTATAGATGTCTCTTTTAAGGCTTTAGCACTCATAGTTTTTTCCATTGGGAGGATTCCTGTATTTTAAAAATCATTCTAAATTAAGATCAATGGAGTTGTCTGACTAGAAATTATTTTGGAATAATATTCATTTTAGAATTAATATATTTTATTTAAAGTTTAATAGTTATTTCCTTGGAGGCAAGAGGAAGGAATTAATATATGAGAGCATGAAATTTTTCACATTTTGCTTTGCACATGTTGCTTGAGTGTTTGAGATTAACAGTTTTTAATGTAAAAGTATAAATTTACCAGTCAAGCTAGAAGGGAACATTTAATAAAAATGATAGAATTATGACCTTGAAACTTAAGAGGCTTTTAAGTTTTATTACTGCTTTCAAGTTTTCTAAAGAGCTCCTTTGATTTGCTGGTCTATAAAATGTAAGTCTTTCAGTTTGCTTGTCCCAGCTTGGTAAGTCACACACCACATTATGAATAACATGTTCTTTCCTCAGCTTCCCAGAGCTCAAAGATTCCCTGAGTCTTACCAAAGTGAACTCGACAATCTGGTGATGGGCCTGTGCGACCATGTGATTTGGAAATACAAGGACGCCATGGAGGAAACAAAAAGGGCGAACCACAGCGTCGCCAGATTCCTTAAGGTACAGCTATGTGAGAGCACAGTTCTGTTCAAGTCCCCTTGACAGTGGCTGCAAAGCATCCTAAATGCCATTAACTTACTCTCTATTATGATGAAGGCTCAGAAGGTAAGATGAACACTGCCACGTCTACATTTCTCCTCTGTATTTTTACATAAAAAAAATATGTTTTAATATTCATTCCAACTCGGAGGCTCTTTCATATCACATGTGCTCTATTATCTCCTCTTATACTTTTTAATGTGGGTTGCAAAATCATTGCTTTCCAAGAAAGCTTCTTCATGCACACTTCATTCTGGTGAACCTTTCCCCTGTCCTCTGGTCTCCCCATCCACATCAAACTACTATCTGCTCAAATCCTTCTCTCCCCAATTCCCCATCTCTGCTTTCACTGCGCCAACACTCTACTATTCCCTCCCCTTGATATTTTTAATATTTTTTTCCTTTCAAGTAGAAGGAAAAGATGGTGTGTGTTAAAAGGGAAGAGAGTAAAGGAGAGAGGAAAATGACTCACATTTTCTACCACACTTTAAGGCCCACAGACTAAAGTATTTTGTGTTGCTGGTGGCATACTGGAAGTGCTTGACAGAATAGAAAATTGGGTGAACAAATTTATATCCAGTCCAACTTGTAAGCAAAATGCATTTAAGGAAACCTCTGCAGTATTCTTCCCTAAACTGAAAGAAAAAAAAAAAAGATGACTAAGCAATTTTCTAAGAAAACGAAGAGACTCCATATATACTACTCTTGGCTTAGATGCTTGTTTAAAAAAAAATGTGTTTATTTGTAGTGTATTTATACAAAGGTTATTGCTGTCTATGTATAAACCTCATGTGGAGGCGATGGAAAATGTCCAAGATGAAAAAGTAAACAGTAATGGTGAAAAAGCATAAACTGATAATAAACACATATAGCTAAAAATAGCAATAACAATACTTCACATAGACTCCAGGTTGATCTACACACACACACACACACACACACACACACACACACACACACACGAGAAATTTATGAATGAAAAGATTATACTTTGTATCATAAATGTCCACAAAATCCATCAAGCACACACACTTCTAATTTAATTACATTTTATTTATTAATTTATTAATAATTTATTGACACAGAAGACAACAAATGCTTTTGAGATCATTGTTAAAAATACTAGCGAAAAAGAAAGGAGCAAAAACCAGATTTGGAAATTGTAAAATTGAAAGTCTTGATTTGGCCCAATTCCAGGAACTGAGGAGCCCTGACCTTTCCCACCCCAACACTGCCCCCTTGGTGTTGCGTTACAAATCTCTTGTACTCCCAGAAATCTGTTAATGGCCATTCCTCAAGAAGGCTCTCAATGTTTCCCACTTTTGGTTGTCTAATTCCTCATCAGTAGTCAAATACTGTGAGTCAGAGCAGTCCTTACTTTCCTCCTGGCTGTCACAAAATCCTTGATAGGAGCAACTTAAGGAGTGATTTGTTGACCCCTGAATTCAGAGTGTCACGATCCATCTTCCGAGGGAAGGCAAAGTAGAACTACTGTTGTCTGGTGTCAGGAGTGTGTGGCAACTTGTTCACATGGCTGACACAAGGAAACAGAACAGAGAAGGAAGGCCAAGGGTAGAACTTTCAGAGTCCCACCCCTATCAACCTTCTCCCACTAGCCAAGCCTTAGGTCCCAAAGGTAAGGCTCCATAACCATTAAAATAACAAGGTAACATGGGTACTGATTAATTAAGACGTGATGCTCAGATCAGGGTGGGGCATTCCAGATCTAATCCATAAATAACTGTCAGTTATTGGTATTTAATAAGACCATAATTGTGCTAGTTGTTTTCCAGTCAGCATAAGGACAGACTCTATGGAAGAAGCCCTTTGAGAGTATAAACATGCCCTGGGTTATCAGGTACCCTCCCTCAACCTACATCATGAAACGAACCATTTTTACAGTGTTGTGCCAAAATCTTGTGTGTGTTTATTGTTCTCTCCTTAAAGCAGATGAGTCTTACACGGACCCACAGCTCAGCAACCTGTATAGCGTTTCTGTTTTTTCCCTTTCTTTTTCTTTTCCTACCAAACTGAGTCTCAACTCTTTCTGACACACATCTGTTCAAGTGCTCTTCTTTTGTAGCATAATGTCAAGGCAAATGTTGCTTTTCCTGTTCAATGTCCATGTCCTGCTGCCTCTTCATCTGCCTGATCCCTGTTTTATTTCAACTAGCTTTTGAAAACCATTTGAAAATTAAATATATAAGATGGACCTCAAATATTAATAAATGTGTTTAAAAACATTCTAAACAGTAAAATTAATTGGCTAAGCAACTTTCTACAAGGGAAGGTCTTCATATCTAATCTGTTTGGCTAAATAACCTGTACTTGGGGAATAAAAGAATGTTTCCCCACAATCATTTTTACTGGTCATCATAAACCAGTTCCTACTGCGGGGCTACAGGACCAGAGTCCAGAGTGAAAAGGGAACTGATAGAAACAGTAGCTTTGCCAGATGCTGAAAAGAACATATTCTAGAACCATCAACGTGCCCATTATAAATTTGACCTAAGACCTTCCTGGCTAAGTTAACAGGATCTGGACAACAGAAAAAGCAAGACACAAACAGCTCCCTGATAGAAATGGCAGGATCTTCTCTCTTTCTTCTTCAAATGTATGCTTCCCTGGAAGAAATAAAGAACAGTCCCCTGTTGAAGGAAGCCATTAAGAATGAAAAGACTGCTGGCCTGTTTTACTACTTCCCATCCCACCCACAGTGTGTAGCAGATGGTCTCCACCCGAGCAACTCTGGGATCAATGTACTAAAAACAATAATAAAATGTAACCAAGTAATTAAAAAGTAGACAGCTTTCTATATGAAAGAAAAAGTCTAAAATAGCTCATTGTGAGATTTCAAGCAATATTTTAAACAGCCGATAGGTGCGGATATGGAATTTCAGGCATTTATACTATCTATGGTGTTTTAATTACTTGCCATAAGCAGATGGGTGTTCTAACATCCTTTATAGATTTTTGAAACGCATATCACACTTAGTTATTTATTACACTGCTTCAGTATACAATTATCTTTTCTAAAATCCCTCAAGTAAAAAGACTTGACTTTGGAATTTTATCTTCTTAGCGCTGCTTTACATTTATGGACCGGGGATTCGTGTTTAAGATGGTGAACAATTACATCAGCATGTTCTCCTCTGGTGAGTTCAAGGTAAGGACCAGGGATGAAAGTAATCGTTTGCCAAATCCAGCATGATAACTAACTAAAGTGATCTCCATGTGGAACACTAACCTATCATCCATTTAGTGAGTCATAAAAAGAGGTCTATACTATCTGGTTTGGGACTTTTCTTTGTTGACAGGCTTCTTATGACTATTTTAGTCTCATTGACTGTTATGGATGTTTAAGTTGCTTGTACTCTCTTGATTTAACTATATTAGATAATATATGATTAATAACTTGTTTATTTTAGATGTCCAAGGGTTGTGTTTTCAAAGCATTCCCTAACAATCTTCTGGATTTCATTGTACTGGATTTCAAAGTACATTTTTGTACTTTGTATATTACATTCATTGTACTTTGCATGTGTATTAGGTACTTTGTATGTATGTGCTTTGTATGTACATTGTACATATCTTCTTTTTATCTCTGATTTTATTAATTTGTATCTTCTTTCTTTTATTAGTTTGGATAAAGGTGTGTTAATCATATTTATCTTTTCAAAGAACAACTGTTTGATTGATTCATTGTATTATTCTTTTAGTCTCTATTTCATTAATTTCTTCCCTGGACCTTTGTTATTTTTGTCATTTAGTTCTTTGAAGTTTGTTCTTCTTTCTCTTAGACCTTAAGATACACATTGTTATTTATTCGAGATCTTTCTGGGTTTTTTCGTAGATGCAATCATATCTGTAAACTATATTCTAGGAATAGCCTTAGCTCTATCCCAAAGGTCCTTTAACTATTTCTTTAAAGAATATTCAGTTGTGTTGCTATCATGCATAAAATGTGAATAATCTTTACTTAAGTATAATTGTACTAGACATACATATTTTTCTGAAGATCAAGTGGCATATTTTCAGTGAAAAATAATTAAAAGTGTGTATAACTTAATTATACACTTGTTCACATAATAAAAGGGCACATAAAATACTGTTCTTGTTTGAAATGGCAATTCTGTACATCATTGAATGATGTTGCCAGAAAATAGAAGTTTAATCTTAGGTAAAGGGGTATTTTTATATTTTGTGAGCTGATAGCAGTGAATATAGTAGTGACAAGCTAACTCGCTCTTAAAGAATGATTATCTATCGTACATAAGAGAGGATATAAAACTGTTATAACTATGCTAAACATTCCTACAGATGTGATTGTCCTAAGACATGAATTACAGTTATCTTAGACCAAGTCTATACGCTGTGATTCACTGTCCAAATCCAGATATTATGGAAAAGACACACCTTTCTGCAAAAGCAAGGGGAAATGGGGAAGTGAATGACACTGAGAACTAGTGGCATGTGAAGCTGACTCCACTTCAGATAATACATACCATTGTCTTCCTTGACTGTGGACCGCACCTCCTCCTGATCACAGTCTGTTCTGTGATTTGAGTTGGATGCTTGAGAGAGCTCCATTCACATGATGCAACAGGAGTGAAGACACAATAAATACATAATGAAATAAGCTAAAGGCGTGACTTGGGATTTTCTCTCATGAGCTGAATGTGGCAGTTGGTCTCCTTTCCTTAGGTGGCCTTGAGTGGTGTACAAAGATCAGGAGTGTGACTACAAGAAGCAGACTCCGTTAAACCTAGGAACTACTTGGTGGTCATAAGAAATTACTTCTTCTTTGTAAGGGTCAGATTGAAGCACATGCCTTTTTGCCTATTTATGAACATTCTTAATATACAAACAGTAGACATTCTGTTTGCCTCTATTTCAGACTTTATGCCAGTATAAATTTGATTTTCTTCAAGAAGTTTGTCAACATGAGCACTTCATTCCCCTGTGCCTCCCCATAAGATCAGCAAACATCCCAGGTAACAATGTCTTCCTAAGTCCTTAGATGGCTGGTCATTTGTTCTGCCTCTGTTCTCTAGGTCCCTTAACCATTCTAACGATGTAACTTGGGTATGAAAGTCTAATAATCTGAGAAAAGTCCAAAAGAAGTTGCCCCATATGGTTGATGACTAAAACTCTGTATTTCTCTTCCCCTTTTCATCAAAGAGAAAGCCAACAGAACTTTGAATCTTGTTATTATAAATAAAAGAATTGTAACTGTTAACCCTGAGATTCACTGGAGAAAAACCAGTTCTACCATTTTGACCAGATTAACGCAATCTATTTTATTAAAATATTAGATACTGACCGAGATGGAATTTGGTCAGGACCACTCCTGGAAACTTTACAGTTGGGTGGCCCTAAGACGCATGTTTTCAGGGCTTATATTGACAAAACCCATAGGCCACCATCCTTTCCCATGAGGCATTGTTGTTATTTTCAAGAACTACAACTCCCAGAATGGAGGAAGTCACCTGGTCTTCGGGCAGGTGGGGCTTACAGGTTAACTTAGGGTTTAATGGTAACCTAGAATCCTACTAGCTCCAAAGGACAGATTTCCATGATTTTTGATATCTAAAGACAGGAAGGAAAAGGTTTTGAGTATAACTATAGTGAAGATTATTAAATATCATGCATAGATATTGCATTAGAATGAAGTTGCTAGAATGAGTTGTGTGAAGAAAAGAAAGTTGGAAGGAAGGAAAAAAGAAGGAAGAGAGGGAGGGAGGACAGAAAGAAGGGAGGGAGGGTTACCCGAAGACCAGGTGACTTCCTTGATTCTGGGAGTTGTAGTTCTTAAAAATAACAACAAAGCCTCATGGGAAAGGATGGTGGCCTATGGGTTTTGTCCATATAAGCCCTGACAACATGTGTCTTAGGGCCACTTAACTGTAAAGTTTGCAGGAGTGGTCCTGACCAAATTCCATCTCAGTCAGTATCCAATATTTTAATAAAATATTAAATATTCTCACTCCTAGGCCAGAGAGAGAAAAAGATTGAGTGAAGACGCAAGAATGGAGCCCATTTCATTTACTAAATCTGATATACATTATTACATGTAAATACTGCGCACAAGATGTTTAATTTATTTTGTAAATTTAAAACCTTTCTATGTGCATGCATATGTGCCTATGGGAAAAAAATCCTAAGAGAATGTAAACATCAGAAACTAGTTGAGCATCAAAATACAAAGAGAGTACTGAAATTGAGTCAGAGACCTGATGTACCTTGCTGCCGACACTGTTGACACTGCGGTGTTAATGGTCAAGAAATGAGAAAATGAGAAGGCACAGAGCCTCCTCATACCTATGGCAGCTTGCACTGACACTACAGAAGGGAAGTTACAACAGCAGGCCCGGAAATATGATGCTCTTCTAATTTTTAATGTGGTCTATCAACACTATACCATTCCTTTTCTAGTATATTGTACGCATTCCATAGAGGAGAGAAAGAGTAGAAATCCAGGCTGGAGAGATGGCTCACTGGTTAAGGGCACTGGCTGCCCTTCCAGAGGTCCTGAGTTCAATTCCCAGCAACCACATGGTGGCTCACAGCCATCTGTAATGAGATCTGGCGCCCTCTTCTGGCCAGCAGGCATACATGCAGACAGAACACTGTATACATAATAAAAAAAAAAAAAAAAAAGAGTAGAAATCTTAGGTCAGACAGTAGCATTGGGAGGCTTTGTGGGGTTTTTTTTTTTTTTTTTTTTTTTTTTTTTGTCTGTTTGGGATGTCCTTTTGCTTGTACTTAACATGTAACTCAGTAGTAGAGTCCTCACCTAGAATGTGTGAAACTTGAGGTTTGATCCCCAACAAGAAAGGGAAATAAATAAGAAGGGGTGGGGAGGAAGAAGAGAATTTCTTTTTTTCTTAAGTTAATGCCCAGTTATTCTTGGCTAGATAAGTTGGCTAAGATATTGAGGAGGGGAATCAACCCTTTGTTTGGTTATTTTAATTCCAGTTCTTTATTCTCAGTCAACAAAACAGAAAAATCCTGATAATATGTTATATATTCCATAGTGGGCAGATTTTTGGTACAAAAACATCGCTCTCAAATACAAGGCTATGAATTAAAATAACTTTGTTCATGAATTTCTTTTGGGGAGTCGCAGAGCTTAATTTTTTTTTTGAAAATGGTCATATAATAGCAAATAATTTGAAATGTTTTAAATTTCTACAATAAGTTAAACTATTTATTGGATATATATATGTATCTGAGTGTGTATGTATCTGAAGTTATTCTCTATTCATACTAAATCTAGATCCTCTGACACCTTCAGAATCAATTCAAGAGTTACATGCCTCAGGTAAATAATGATATTTCGTGTTACCTACATAAGCACCATAGCTGTATTCTCTTGTTAATGAGCACAGATTCTACCAACTCCTGTGTATTAACATAGAACCAGTGTATCCAAACACATATGTAGCTGGAGTTTTTCTGGTCCTACCTGGCTCACAGTCAAGATAAATCTCTCTCACCTGCCAGTCCCACAGCTGCTCAGACCCAACCAAGTAAACACACAAAGACTTATATTGCTTATAAACTGTATGGCCATGGCAGGCTTCTTGTTATCTGTTTCTTCTATCTTAAATTAACCCATTTCTAATCATCTATACTTTGCCACATGGCTCATGGCTTACCAGTACCTTACATCTCCCTTGTCATGGTGGTAGCTGGCAGTGTCTCTCTGCCTCAGTCTTCCACTTCCCAGAATTCTCTTCTCTGCTTGTCCCGCCTATACTTCCTGCTTGGCTACTGGCCAATCAGTGTTTTATTTGTTAACCAATCAGAGCAACACATTTGACACACAGAACATCCCACAGCATACGTATCTGAACTTCTCTCTTGTCACATAGAATTTGATGCCCTACCTTTAATTCTTTATATTTTGTTCTCCAAGCGTTCCAAAGTTTTAGCTTCCCAAGTCATCTGAAATTTTCCTCATATGTACAAAAAATAAAGTTTCCAGGTATGCACATTTGTTCCTGACAACTTGGTCTATATGACTTGGGCAATGCATTACTACTAACTACAATTTCAGCACTACATACTTGGTCTCATGATGTATTCATCCTGTCACCGAGTTTCTGCCCTGCGAGGAAGATGCCTCACTTCTCTCATCTCCCCATCCCTCACAACCCCTTTTCCAGCATACTTCCATGAGCTCACTTTTTCACATCTTCAATGAGATCCTGCGGTGTCTCTGTTTTCGCTTTCACTTCCCACAGTTTCCTCTACTATTTGCAAAAAGCAGAACATCCCTCCCTGCTTTCATATCTTTGGGATAAAATCCCAGCAAATATCGGGTTGCAGATGTTTCTTTAAGATACTCATTTTATATAAAAAGTCTAAAGTGACAGATGCTGACCAGATGTGTGGAGAAAAAAGAACCCCTGTACACTCTTGGTGGGGATGTAAATTAGTAAAGCCATAAGCGAACACAGTTTGGAGGCCCCTCAAAATAAATAAATAAATACGGAGCTGCTATACGATCCAACAATCCCACTGCTGGGTGAATAAGCAAAGGTACTATTGCTATGTCCTTGAGAAGGCTGCATTTCTAGATCACTGAAGTACTATTCACAGGAGACAGGAAACGGGAGCAGCCTAGGGCTCCAACTGCTAACAAACAAAATGTATCTGGCAAGGTGGATTACTGTTTTCCCATTAAAAATGAGACCTTGTCATTTGGGGCATGATGGATGGAACTGGATCTCATTCTGGTGAGTTAAGTGAGCCAGAAATAAGGACAAGTGACACTTGATCTCATTTGTATGTGATTCTGAAAACAGTGGTGGTTCTGAGAGGCTCCAGAAGTATGTAGGGGAGCTATGGAGAAAGGCTGATCAAAACATAGCAAGTTCTAGTTCAGTAGAAGGTAGAAGTTCTGGTTGCTGTTATATGGTAGAGGAACTGTGGGTAACAACAATGTACTATGCATTTCAAAAAGCAAGAAGAAAGGACTTTGAATGTTCTCATGAGAGAAAAATAACAAATATTTAGGAGATAGATATACCAGCTGATTAAAACATTATGCAACACTGTGTGTGTGCATGTGTGGTGTGTGTGTGTGTGTGTGTGTACATATATAAACATTACATGTTGCCTTGTTCACCTGAAGAAATTTTAATACATATATACATAAGAGTATGTCTCTTATGTATTGGTTAAAAAAGAAAAAAGAAGTGTTCTGATTTCAATTCCTTTGGGTATATATCCTCAAGTTGTAATTCTAAGTGATGCAGAGGTTGCGTCTTTACTTACCTGAGGAAGCCCTGTTCTGTTTTCCATTGGCTGCACCAATATATAAACCCACTTGAACAGTGTATTGAGTTCCTGCTTCTCCACTCTGTCCTCATCAGTCATTGTCATTTGACATCTAATAGTAGCCACTCTGACAGGAATGAGCTGACAGCTCATTGTGACTATGATTTGCATTTTCCTGGTTATATTAGCGGCATTAAACACTTCTCCCATCCTCTTGCTGGGAACCTGAATGTCCTTCTTAGAAAACTGTTTATTCAAGTTCTTTACCACCTTTCGAATCTGATTATTTGGGTTTGGGATGTCATTTTGTTTGCTTTGCCATTAACTTGTATAGGTTATTTATATTTTATCTTTTTTTTTTTTTTTTTTGGTTTTTCGAGACAGGGTTTCTCTGTGTAGCTTTGCGCCTTTCCTGGAGCTCACTTGGTAGCCCAGGCTGGCCTCGAACTCACAGAGATCCGCCTGCCTCTGCCTCCCGAGTGCTGGGATTAAAGGCGTGCGCCACCAACGCCCGGCATATTTTATCATTTTTTAAGATGAATATTTTTAAGTGTTAAGAATGTTTGCTGTGTGTACATACGTGTGTACCACCTGGGTGTCTGGTTCCTGCAGAGACTAAAAGAGAGCATTGGGTCCCCTGGAACTGGAGTTACAGGTGGACCTAAGTACTGGATACAGAATTTGTATTTGGGTTTCTCCACATCTACCCCCAGTATCTCAAACTCATTTTCCATGCCTCCTCTTTAGGCCGCTGTATTTACTAACCCTTCCCACATGTCTGTTCCCACATACTTGTCTGTATTTCAGAAACTCTGTGCCATTGAACATGAACATTACCCTTTTCCCAACATCCTCCCCTATCTCCAGTGCCTCCATATATTCCCACAATAACTCCAGACCATTAGCAATCTCCAAGGTCTAGCTCAGTCCAGCCCTCTTTTCCTAAGACCTTTCTCGATTCCTATAGACAACGCACGTTTTTGTTTTAGCCCCTGCAGTGATGTGAACAGGCCATTTGCTAGGTTGTAGCTATTTACATGCTATGTTAGTATTCGAGTCTGTGTTTATGTAAGCAAACATTTTACCATCTGACCAGACACTCCAAAGGCCACATCTCTGTAGCAAGACTGCATTGTGGACTCCCTTTGGCTTGGGGGCAGGGTTTTTAGTAACAGTCCAGTTTGCCTTTTGTAATCATAAAGTGGTTATTCCGTTTTCAATAACATCATCTCCTCCTCTCAAAGATATGCCTGAATACTCGGTCACAAATGAATTTTGCCGCAAACACTTCTTAATCGGAATTCTGCTCCGGGAAGTCGGATTTGCCCTGCAGGAGGATCAAGATATCAGACACTTAGCTTTGGCTGTCCTAAAAAATCTAATGGCTAAACATTCTTTCGATGATCGATACAGAGAACCCGTAAGTAGCCTTGCTTTCTCTCTCCCCCAAACACTATTTAATGGCTCGCTGCATTAAGTGGATATGAAACCCTTGAGTCTATTGATTTTCATGTGAACCGTTTCTCTTTTCTGCCCTCACCTAGAGGAAGCAGGCACAGATAGCAAGTCTGTACATGCCTCTGTATGGCATGCTGCTGGACAATATGCCAAGAATCTACCTGAAGGATCTGTATCCTTTCACTGTGAATACGTCCAATCAGGTATGTTTGCACATCTCACCTAATTTCTTTCTTTTAAGGAAATTATTTTATTTATATTTATGTCCTGGGTAACCATTTCTTCCTACCTATAAACAAGCGAGGGGCTAAACCACACAACCTGACAAGTATTCACATCAATAGCATGTGTCCCTAACGGCTGCTTGCAGCGTCCAACTGGCCCACCCCTCTCTTCAGGACTGTTTTCATTCCCCTTTATTCTCTGCATCACCACCCAAGTCTTCACAGCTTTTTCAGCTTGAATAATGTCTTCATGGCCTTATCTTCGATGTACAACATTCAGCTACTACTTCCCATCATCTTCTTCCCACAGAAGCTAAGTGTCTTACATAGTCAAAGCCCCAATTCAGCCCATTGTGAGTATTCTCCACTCAGTCAGCACGGCCACAGCATAGTAATCTATTTAAGGGGATCAGAGATGTTCAGTTGGCAAAATGCTTGCATGCAAGCATGGGGACCTGACTTTGATCCCCAATATCTCCATAAAAGTCTGAATGCTGTGTCATGAATCGATCAGCTCAGCCCTGAGAAGGTAAAGACAGGAAATTCCCTAGGGCTCATTGGCCGGGCACTCTAGGCAAACTTTTATGCTCTGGGTTCATTGAGAGACCTTGCCTCACAAAAGTAAGGTAGTCCAAGTAATAGTCCAAGATAAGACCTACTAAAAGTTGAGGTTGTGCCATTAAATATGTTTTTGTTTGAGGAACCTTGACCAAATCCCATCAGCATCATGTAACATGTTTATACCCTTCAGAAAGTTATCCAAGCTTTCTAGGCCTCTGTTTTCATATTTGTTTAAAGTACCTAACATAACAGGAATCCTTCATATCAAATTGTGTAAGATAAAACATTTACCACAATGATTGTAACATAACTATTTCAAATCTAGTTCCTAGTGATAGTAATATATATAATATAATGATAATTACATCTATAATTTAATACATCACTATATCAGTAATTATTCCAGCCCACCTCTGAAAGATTATCTCTGCTACATCACTTAAAATTTCCCAGAAGAGTGGGAAGAATGAAAGAGCCAAACATTAGGGAGGAGGGCTGTGAAACGCTGTCATATGTTGTAGCAAGAATCTTAAAAAGTTCTTATTAATAAGACCAAACCCAAGGCCATTTATTAGGGTGAATGCTGGAAGATCAGAGAAGCAGAACAAGCCACAGCCACCTCACCTTGCCAATTCCTCATCTGGAAGCTTCTCAGACTGGAAGCTTCTGAGTCCTCATCCAGAATGGATCTCAGCTGAACTGCTGCTCAAAAGCCTGAATGCTTAACCAGGGCAAAAGCTTCTAGTTTCTGGTCCTCACACCTTATATACCTTTCTGCCTTCTACCATCATTCCCTGAGATTAAAGGCTCACTTGCTGGGATTAAAGGTGTGTGTCACTAGGCCTGGCTGTTTACAGTGTGGCCTTGAACTCACAGAGATCCAGACGGATTTCCGCCTCTGGAATGCTAGGATTAAAGGCGTGAGTGCCACCATTTTCTAGCCTCTGTATCTAGTGGCTGTTCTGTTCTCTGACCCCAGATAAGTTTATTAGGGCACACAATATTTTGGGGAACACAATACCACCACAATATGTCATGGTTTTTAAACTCAGAAACTCACAACAGCTGTGATTGCCTGAATAGGACCTGCATAGGACTGAGCCCATAAATATTCAATCATAGATGGGGACGGGATCATGGGACCTCACCCACCCTGGGAGCTAATGGCAGTGGAGGGCTGCTGGAGAACAGGGATTCCTTGTCTTTAATGATGCAGCCACTGTTGAGTTACTCATGCTCCAGTGGCTAGCCCATACCTACTCAAGTAGCCTGTCAAACCCAGTGACTCGCAAAACAGAAACAAAAACAAAAGACATAAAAGTGTGATAAGAACTTAGTGTGAGAAGGAAATTGTAGAAGAATAAAAACTTTAAAACATTGCATAAGAAAAGCAAATTGTGAGCACGACTATGCTTTTGCCAATATTCATTTCCACTGCCAACTTCAGTGGAACATCTTTGCTAGCATATAAAATGTCAAACTTGAATATCTAATTGAAAGGGGTGTAAAAGGCATGGGGACATACCATTCTGAGACACCCTAATTCTCATTCGTCTCTTCTCCACTTTGAATGCAGGGATCTAGAGATGACTTAAGCACTAATGGAGGATTCCAAACCCAGACGTCCATGAAACATGCAACTTCTGTGGATACATCATTTTCCAAAGATGTTTTAAATTCCATAGCAGGTACTCAAGACCTGCTGAGAGCACTCATGTTTAACACTCATCGATGTTTACATTATACATCATAATGCTTTCTATCCATAATTCATATGCATAATATACCTGGCAAAGTACACCACATTATATAACGAGTCTTTAACATATTTCTTTGAGTCGGGCGGTGGTGGCACACGCCTTTAATCCCAGCACTCGGGAGGCAGAGCCAGGCGGATCTCTGTGAGTTCGAGGCCAGCCTGGGCTACCAAGTGAGTTCCAGGAAAGGCGCAAAGCTACACAGAGAAACCCTGTCTCGAAAAACAAAAAAAACAAAAAAAACAAAAAAAAAAAAAAACATATTTCTTTGAATGTTATCCAGTGACTTTCACTTCTACTTGGCTTAAAGAGCTATCTGCTCATATGTTATCAAATTACTTCATTCTGCAAACAGTCTTTAGGATTTTGTTATGCACAGCCTCTTAAAATATGAGAGCTCTTCAGCTTCAAAGATTATATTAAGGACTATTTTGGAAAAGTCATTTTTATTTCTCATAAACTGTCAAGTTAAACACTCCTTCCCTGAATCATCTTCTGTTAAAATAGGAGTTAGTTTTGTCTATTTTTTTAAAAGCATTTTAAGAGATCAAAAGAACAAACTTTATATCCATGTAAAATGGTTTAAATTTTTCTGGTTCCATCATGGCCACTGTTGTGTAATGTTTTAAGTGTTGTATGCCTTCCATGTCAATCCTAGATTTTATTTCACAATGCTCTCTCCACCACAACAATGAGCAACTCTGTTTCATCATTTTAGTTCTTGTCTGTGCTCATACATCTCATCACCATATGTGTGCTGTGGCTTGTGTTTACAGCATTTTCATCAATAGCTATTTCTACAGTGAACCATGCAGATTCCAGAGCATCCTTAGCAAGCCTCGACTCCAACCCAAGCACCACGGAGAAGAGCAGTGAGAAGACAGACACCTGTGAAAAGGTGCAGTTTCCCTCTCCACCACCCACATCAGGTACCAAACTTACAAGCCAGGATGCTCTCAGTCTTACTCGTCTCTACTGGTCCTTTGATTCCCAGATCCCAAGGCCCTTATCTTTGATTGGGTCAACTCTTCGATTTGACAAATTAGATCAAGCAGAAACCAGGAGTCTTCTTATGTGCTTTCTTCATATTATGAAGACCATTTCAGTTGGTAAGCAGAATGACTTCAAGTCAATTTAAAAGGAGCAAAAGAAAGATGCTTACGTTTCTAAGAGCCTCACACCATGTTGTTTCTTTCTAGAGACTCTGATTGCCTACTGGCAGAGAGCTCCCAGTCCTGAGGTGTCAGACTTCTTCAGCATCTTGGAGTAAGTTTACGGTTGACCCAATAACTTATTTTCTGGAACTTTCAAAATAGCTCACTATACCACTCTTCATTCAAAGAAGTCTTATGGTAAATAAATATCAACAATCATATGGAATATGTAAAGAAAATTTACTGTTTTTCTTTCCACATATTTAGATGAATTATTGTGTATAAATTAAATAATGTGAATAATTAGAATGTGACTTTTTTTCCCCTTTCTAGTGTTTGTCTTCAAAATTTTAGATACCTGGGAAAACGCAATATAATAAGGTAATTGTTTTAAATTCCAGTAGGCTAATAAAGTCTGTTAAAAATTTCATGGAGTTGTGAATATGGCTCAGTGAGTATATAGACACCCAGAATTCACATAAAGCCAGACATAGAGCATAAGTCTATAATCACAGTGTTTCTGTGAGAATTCTCTTCCTGCTGGAAAGTCTTGAGTCAGATAATCTAGCATACACAGTGGTAAACAAGAAACTCTGTCTCAAACAAGGTGGGAAGTGAGAACTAACAACTGAAGTTATCCTCTGACCACCAGAAGCACACCAGGCTCACACACAAACACAGAGAGAGAGAGAGAGAGAGAGAGAGAGAGAGAGAGAGAGAGAGAGAGAGAGAGAGAGAGAGAGCGCTTTCATTATATAGGATGGATAGATGGGTGGATGGATGGATGGATGGATGGATGATAGAGATGACAGACAGAGATAGATGAGAGAGAGAGAGAGAGAGAGAGAGAGAGAGAGAGAGAGATTTATATGGATGAAACACATCTATTTAAGAACATGATTCCAGGAAGCTAAAAACAAAAATTAGTCTAGAAGTATTTCATGCTGGCATCATTTGTCACAAAGACAAGAACATTCATAGCCCCCTAATTTCCTATTCCCAGAAGAAACTGAAATGTTAAATTTATTTTTACTTTGCTTATGTATGAGGTGTTGGGCTGTATGTGTTTGCATGTGTTTGGATACAACCAGAGATTGGCATCAGATGTCTCCCTCAATCACTTTCCACCAAAAATACTGAGTCAAGGTCCCTTCCCTTGAAGCCAGAGTTTACCAATGTGGTTATTCTAGCTAGCTCTCTTGCCTGTGGTTCCACGTTCTCTGCATCATGAAATGGGATTACAGATGGGCCTCCACGCTTCTCAAGCATTTATATAGATGCTGAAATTCAGAGTTCGGGTCCCCATGCTTTCATTCATAACAAGCTCTTTACCAACTGAGCCATTTCCCAACCCCTTACTTTATGTTCATTCACAGAATATGAAATATTTTATTATTCAGTAATTGCTAGTCACTTGGCATTCTGTTTCCATATATAAATTATAAACACAGAGTTATGGTTGAAATGTGTGTTCCTTCCAGAAAAATCGCTGCAGCGTTTAAGTTTGTGCAGTCTACCCAGAACAACGGAACTCTGAAAGGATCCAATCCTTCCTGCCAGAACTCAGGTCTCTTGTCACAATGGTAATGTCACCGTTGCTTGATATTTGAAGTCATGTATGTGTTCTTTATATGTGAACATGCACACATGAGGGTGGATACACTCATACATGCACATACATCAAAACAAAGGCAGTTTTGAGCAGCATTATATGTTTATCTGAAGAAACTCCTTAGATACTTCTCCAGCTGCCTCACTGACTTAAAAACAAAAACTAAAGACTATGCTTTGTTTTTACCCAGTTAAAGCCTTGATTGGAAAAACAATCATAGGCATTTCAATTTAGCTAAGACCAAAAGGTGCACAGGACTCCAATAAAATGTTCCTTTAGTTCTGAACAGTGTAGGAAAAAGAAACTCTGGGATCATGACTCCGAATTCTGTTGAGTAATTATAAGATTTCTTTAGTGTTCTTGAAGCTCACACTATTTTTTAAAGGGTCAGGGGCCACGAAGAAACATGGGTGACCTCCCAAGACTTCTTAGCTTACCTAGTTACTAGATGATCCTCAATCTTGCAGAGCCTGCTCCCTCCCTCATTAACCTGCCAGGCAGAATCACTTGCCCTGAAATTCCTCCTCCAAGGTCCTGTGGGTCTAATAAGTAAAAATTATTTCCCCCAACTTTCATATGTTTGATTTATTCTTCCCAGGCATATCATAAGAATATGTGATGTGGATATTTTAGAAAAGATCTTTAGGAAGAAATAGGAAAATGTATATAGTCAATAAATAACAAAATAAATTTTGCTGCCATCCATGGGGACCTGGAGAAATTGGCCTCCGGTGAGAAAGTAAATTTAAAAGATGTAATCATGAGTTTGCTTTGCAAACTGTCATACAAGAGAAAGCAAGAAAGAAATACTTCCCATGTTTCATAGCAGCTGCAACCCACCTAAGGTCACCAGTAAATCATGTATTAAGGAGAAGTCTTAAGGTTCCTGATAGGCTGGACAGACCCTACCCCTGCTGGCCCTCATCTCCTGAAACCAGGGCTTCCCCTCCCCCTCCAGACTGTGATAGACTCAAAATCTGGGAGAAAAATTCAGTCCCCAAAGTCCCATCCATATATCTCAAAACTCATTACTGCCTGTAGATTCAGGCAAGATCCAGATGTCCTAGGTCACAGAAAGCCGAAGTCTGCTCTCCCAGGCTTCAACCAAGGTTGATCCTTTGGCTCAGCCAGATTCAAACAGCCTTGAATACTGTGACAAGGACAAAAGTCAAAGTTCCTTCTGAGGTTTGACTCTTAAAGCCATCTTTCATTGGCTGCCTTCTGCACATAGGTGTTGTTTATGGGTAATTTACATGATAGTGAATCTCCTACCACCAGGCTTCTCCCTGGACAAATGAAAATGTGGCAAGCAGGGAGCATTCCTAACTCCACAAACCGGCTGGCTAGTTTCTCTAGGTGGGAGTGCTACAGAGCAGAGAAAGACACACACTGAAGGCTCTTATCATTGCCATCCCAGATGAGCAACTAGATGACCATCAAATGTTATTTTCTGATCCCACATCAGCTTCCCCAGGGGCTTGGCCCAAATAAATCATAATGCATGGGAATTCCCACATGCAAAACTAAATGAGAGAAAGGGCTTCCTTCAACTATTTTGTACTTTGCTTCTAAATAAAAGGGTGGGAGGACATGTCTGCATAAATTTTTAATTCCCTTTCTGCCTAGCCAGTAGTTAAAACTCAGCAGTCTTAATTTGTTGTAAGTCCATAAAGCAATAATGAATTACAAACAGTTTTATTTTGAGTGTCTTTTTTGGGTTTTGTTTTTGTTTTTGTTTGTTTGTTTATTTCAGTGAGATGAACACATCTGTAGCTACCTCTTCGCTTACAAAATTGACATGACTTTATTTGCTTAAAAGCAATGGATGAGGCCAGATAACAGTTTGAGGTCCTGTCTGCCTAAAAATCGTATGATCTTATGGTTATCTGAGCATACAATGAAGTTAGTGACAACAAGGTCAGACAACAGTTTTAGACGACTGAATCTATAGGACAAGGTTCTTGGTAATAAAAAAGAAGAAAGTCAAAATATGCTAAAAAGACATCCACTGTGGCACTGTCCCATTATATGCTTTCTTAATATTATTAGTGCTTAAATGAATTCCTTTAAATGTATTTAAAAGTCTCTTCATTGTGTTGCTTATAGTCAATATTACCAGTGAAAAGGTTCTTTGCAAATGTTCTATATATTTGTCTCAGTGCACAGTATTTGAATGAATATTGACTACTGCATTGGCGGATAGCATCAGCCACATTTCCCATCTCTGTTCCAGGATGCATACCACTTCTGGTCACGAAGGACATAAACAGCACCGATCTCAAACTTTGCCTATAATTCGGGGCAAAAATGCACTTTCCAACCCCAAACTTTTACAGATGTTGGACAACACCATGAACAGTAAGTGAACCAGAGGCAATGGGAGTTGTTCTATCAGTGTGTGTGTGTGTGTGTGTGTGTGTGTGTGTGTGTGTGTGACAGGAAATGCACTGTGTGTGAGATGAGAGGAGAGTTGGCATACCAGTGAAACCACTCTTCTCAAGTCTGCCATAGGCCTGGAAACATTCTTAGAAAAAAGAATCATCAGGGAATAGCTTAATAAATAAACAAATAAACAAACAACAAACAAATAAAAAGCAGTGCTCTCACAGGAAAGAAAGGAGAAAAATGAAACTCAATGTAATGGGCTCAGAGCAGCTTTTCTAAGTACTTTTGGTGTTGTGGGTTTATGGGGCTCTCTCTCAATCAGGTAATTACTGTTGACTGTAGTGGAAGAGGATAAAAATGCCCATGTCCCAAAAGCAGTAACCATGACATCATGACTCCAGTAACCATGACATCATGACTCACTCCAGAGATACACACAGTCCAGCTTGGCAATGAAATAAAAATAGAACCTGGTGTTGTGAAGCATGGAAATTATGAGCATGTGGCCCATGATTACTTGTTTAAAATCTGTGTTGCCGTAATCTCTAAATACACTATGTGCCTTTCTGAGGAGACTGTTGTAAACTGTCCACTGAGATCACACATTTACTCTATTAGCCCAAAAGCAGGAACTTTAAACAGGCTGATTACAGAAGAAATATGATTGTATTGATGGTCGAATTAAAGGAAAAGAATTTTAAAAATAATGGAAATCTGCAGCTAATGTATGAAAAAACCCTCAGGTCTAACTCTCTGTCTAGTGTTTTTGTTTTTTTTTTCTTTTAATTGAGGAAATAAATGAAATTGATCAAACAAAGGCACTTTGATTTTTATAAATTATTCATCAAAATGCCAGTAAACACTGTAATAGAATGAAATATTTTACTGGGCACAGAGAATTGGCTTACATGTTTATGCACTGTTTTATTTTATATTTTATAGGCAACTCCAATGAAATAGACATTGTCCACCATGTAGACACTGAGGCCAATATAGCCACAGAGGTTTGCCTCACTATTCTAGACCTGCTGTCTCTCTTCACTCAAGTCCACCAGGTGAATATGATCATAATCTTTTCTGCAAAATGATGAGTTGGGAGGTAGGAAAAACCGTAAGAAGTCAAGAATATTTTTAAGATGATTTATGGAATCAGCTAACCTCACATAAATCAGCTTACACATTAATGGGAAGCATGTTAAAAATGAGATTCGCAGATTTTGTCACAAGTTGACTAATGCTTGCTTAATCCTCACACTTTGTATTTGTGTTTCACTACTTCAATAGCGTCTTTCTTCCCAAATCTTCTTGCTGTTCTGTCAAGCATGTTGCACTGAGTGACAATGAGACTCCATATTGTTTAACAGACAAGCAAAAGACAAATAATGCTATGTATTAACTGATGACTAGATTTTGGAAAGAGAAAATTGTTAATGCCAAGCATCTTTTCTTATTTGTTTTATATATATATATATATATATATATATATATATATATATATATACATACATACATACAACTTGGTTGAGGTGTTATGATATACTCGATAAAAATTTCTAGTGCTAACAAGACTAGTCACACCATGTTTTGACAAATACTTACAGAAACTATAATTCTCATTCACTGATAGTAAGGATCCAAGTGGGAAAAGACAATTTGGAAAACATTATGGTGGTTTCTTTAAAAAGCTAATTACAGAGCTAGAGAGATAGCCTAGTGGTTGAGAATCAAGTTCAGTTCCTAGCACTCACATTGGAACTCACAACTGCCTATAATACCAGTTCCAGAGAGTATCATGCCATCTTCTATCCTACATACATACACTTTCACACATGTGGTACACACACACACACACACACACACACACACACACATTTGCACAAACTCATGCATGCATTCACACACACGTACTCATGCACACACAATATCCATAAATAAAAACAAAAAAATTTTCAGTGCTAATCATATATCTATCATGTAATCAACCATTTGAATAGTAGCACCTATACATATAAAGTTTTGCACACAAATATGTGTAACATCTTTATTTTAAATAACAAAAAACACCAGAAACAACCCAAAGTGTGCATCACCGGGTAGATTTTTATAACACAATGGAATACTACTCAACAGAAAGAAGAAACCTCTTGCCCAGGCTACACCACACATGAAGCTTCAGAAGCCAAATCAGAGAAGACTACTATGCTGTTGATGTCATCAAATAGGAACAACAGATCAGTGTTGAACTGGAGATGTGAAGATAAGAAAGAAATACAAATTCCAAAAATGTATATTAAAACCTTAGGAAGTGGTGGATATTTTGTTTTCTTAGCTGTGACGGTGTTTTCACGGGTGTACTCTGAAGTCAAATTTATGCAATTGTACTTTTTGAATGCATAGTTTCTCATACCAATTGCATCTTAATAATGCTATTAAAACATTTACAGCTCAACCAAATGAACCTGCTTTAAGGACTGCGCTAGGAAAGGTTGGATCTGTTAAATGAAACCTCTCCCGCTAGCAATATTGCACCAAGAAAACCTTGCTTTCATGTGAAATGCCAGCATGATGGGAGGAAAACCAACTCTATTTTCTTTATACCTCAATGGACATATGCATAGACTGTCTCCCAGTTGAAAGGCTTTCCCAATGCCTATCTGCTACCTCATCTTCTCCCCCATGACCCAACCCACTAGTCACACCAGCCACTCTGTTCTTTCTCAGCTTTGAACTCACAAACTTCTCTCTCCATCCCAAGGCTCTTACTCCATGACAATGCTCCCAGGTCTCTCTGAGGCACGTTCCTTCAGTTCTGTTCAGCATCTGGAGGGATCTTTGCTGACCTTCTTAAGGAATCTAATCCATCCCCAACCTCTTTCTATCACATCTTCCTGCTCTAGTTATTGCTTTATCTGGGTTTGATTCGGTTGGTTTTGACACTGCTGTGTAAACTTCTTTGTGAGCATACGGGATTCATGTCTTCTTACTCAGCATTTTCTTCTGGCACTCGGGATTAAGCTCAACACATGGTAGGTACGTAATAAATGTTTCTGAAGGAAAGCAATTATTCCTCCACTTATCCTAAACAACATCTATTCTGGATTTCAGAGACAACTCCAACAATCTGACTGTCAAAACTCACTCATGAAAAGGGTCTTTGATACTTATATGCTGTTTTTCCAAGTCAACCAGTCAGCCACAGCCCTGAAACATGTGTTTGCTTCTTTGAGACTGTTTGTGTGCAAGGTAAGGATGTTCCACGTCCCAGTGAAATCTCAGCTAAGGATGACAATAAGCACTTAATAATCTTTGTATCTCTCAGTGTGCGGGGCAACAGGCTTGCTTTGTGCTATTTTGGTTTCACTAGATACTAGTCATTTGCTGTCTCCAGAAGGTGTTGTTTCTATCTGGTTACCAGTTATGTAGTTGCTCGGAGTTTTTAACATGGAAAGTTTGGTTTAAAAAAAAAAAACACCATCATCAAGTTAAAGTTTCCATACCAAGGTAGCTACAGCAGCCATCTTTGAAAATTGAAGATGACTATAAACAGCATCTTTTATAACAGTGTCAAGTGAATAATGGAACATTTCAAAGATCTCATGTATTTTGGGTTGTTGTCAGTTATTACACATGGAATATTAATACAAGAGAGGAGAGCTTACTGAACTTGGATTACATAATAAACGCATTCCATCCTCTCCTGCAAATGGAGAAAGCTTATTTTTAAATAGTATTTTAGTCTCCAAGTTTGAGACATGAAGGGACATGGCTCACTCCCTCTTTCTTCTGTCTCTCTAGTTTCCTTCAGCATTTTTTCAAGGGCCTGCTGACCTCTGCGGATCATTCTGCTATGAAGTCCTCAAATGCTGTAACCACAGGTCACGGTCGACTCAGATGGAGGCCTCAGCCCTTCTGTACTTTTTCATGAGGAAGAATTTTGAATTTAACAAGCAGAAGTCTATTGTCCGGTCTCACCTACAAGTAAGTCCTGCCAGTTTTCATGAGTGCTGTTGCTAAAATGGCTGCTGTGTTTCAGAGATGATCAAAGCATCCTGTTTTCAGGCAGCCAGTCAACTGTCTTGAGTTTCCAGACTCTTCCTGAGGTTCCCCCAATACACTTGGTCCTGGTTTAAATGAGAGCAGAGCTGGTGAGAAGTTATCAGACTTCAGGTCACATCTCCACTCGCCATGTTGTTTCTTCTGCCCATGCCCTGGAATCTCATGGAATAAAACAACTCTTGACAGTCAGGATTAATCAGGAGGCCAAATCTCACCAAGTTCTAAAGACAACCATGTCTTTCTTCAAGGCGTGCCAAGATTACAAGATTCTTGAATCTCTCCTTGGATATTTACAATTATAATGAGGTCCCTAGATCATGTGGCCTTCTGAAGACTGTATACTTAAAGATGTCATTCATTGAACCTTCTAGCAGAAATTAATGACATATTTATCTAACCCAGTCGGTCCCCTTAAAAATACTGTTTCTAGGCTAGGGAGATGACTCTGTCTGTGGGTTGTGTGCCTAGCAAGCCTGGGGACCTGAGTTCAATACCTAAAACCCATGATAAAAAGCCAGGTGCAATGGCACATGCTTGTAATCGCACCACTGAGGGGACAGAGACAGGAAGACCCCAGTAGTTAACTAGTCTAGCCTACTTACTGAGCTCCAGACCCATGAGAGAGCCTGTCTCAAAAAGCAAAATGGAAGCCGGGCGGTGGTGTCGCACGCCTTTAATCCCAGCACTCGGGAGGCAGAGTCAGGTGGATCTCTGTGAGTTCGAGGCCAGCCTGGGCTACCAAGTGAGTCCCAGGAAAGGCACAAAGCTACACAGAGAACCCCTGTCTCGAAAAACCAAAAAAAAAAAAAAAAAAAAAGCAAAATGGATGACACCTGAGGATCAGCATTCAAAGTTGACCTCTGACCTCCACATGCAGATGTGCACCCATGCAAGCATGCCCTCATCTTCCCACAGGCATCCACAAAACACAAAATGTAAATTCTCATTTTGCTTTAGAACAGTGTTTCCCAACCTGTAGACTGCGACCTCTTTTTTTTGGGGGGGGGGGGCAAACAATCTGTTCACAAGGGTTGCATATCAGATATCCTGCAAATCAGATATTTACATTTTGATTCGTAACAGTAGCAAAACTGCATTTATGAAGTAGCAGTGATAATAATTTTAGGGTTGGGGTCCCCACCACCTGAGGAACTGTATTAAAGGGTAGCAGCATTAGGAAGGTTGAAAACCACTGATCTAGAGGGATCCTTCTTTCTTTTATCTTCCAGCTCATCAAGGCAGTGAGCCAGTTAATAGCCGATGCAGGGATTGGAGGATCTCGGTTTCAACATTCCCTTGCAATTACCAACAATTTTGCCAATGGAGATAAACAGATGAAAGTAAGAGATGTTTCCTGGGCCTTTATTTCTAAATAATCCTAAGTAAACTGAGGTGGAGTTTTTCTTTGACATCAAAAAATCATGGGATGTTTATGAATTCTGTGCTTAGCTTATCAAGACTTTGATTGCTCATATTGTTGGCTTATTTAAATTGATAATCATTAGTTCTCACACTTTCAGTACATGATGTTTTGGGTGGAATTTCTAAGATGCAGGCTCAATTGTTATATAACAAAGTGCACCAAGCATTTCATTATTTATTCATAACCATCATAAGCAAATTTATCTTTTCCTCTTTTTTCTTCTTTTAGCCTTTTAGGAAGGCTAAAAGTAGAAAAATCTCCAGTCATGGCTTGATCTAGAGGTCAAGAGAATTCTTTGGAAGGCCCTCCCTCTGTTGCTTATTTCATCTATGTATTGCATCAGCTTTTCTTCATTTGCCTAATGGTTTCCCTCTGAAAGTGTAAGGACTCTTGCGTCAGGAATGGAGAAGCACCTCTTCAAACCCTACCAACTCAAGCCAAGAAAAGGAACATCTTTGATCTATACACACACACACACACACACACACACACACACACACACACACACACACATATATATATATATATATATATATATATATATACATACATACATACATACAGAATATGATTGACCAGTCCAGTGCCACATGCTATCAACAGGAATGAAGTCAAAACTTGTTCAAGTGGCATGACCTAGACTCAGAGAGGACAGAATCTCAAGGGCACTTAGGAAATTATTGCTAGAAAGCTGGGCTATCAGATAGTAGAGTTTGCCATAATTCTTATTACCAAATGTTTGAATATAGTCAGAACTGCAATGTATAGAATGCATACATTTATGAGCAACACATAAAACATAAGAACTTGTGATGTCAAGGCATAATTAAAAGTATAAGTTGAAGGGCTAGAGAGACGGCTCAGTGTTTCAGAGCATTGGCTGCTCTTCCAGAGGACCTGAGTTCAATTCTCAGAACCTACATGGAAGCTCACAACTGTCCATAACTCCAGATCCAAGGGATCCATTACCTTCTTCTGGCCTCTAAGGGTACCAGGCAAACTTGTGATGCACAAACATACATGCAAGTGAAACACCCATACACATAAACTAATAAAGTAATTTTTTTAAAGAGTATAGGTTGAAGTTAATAATTGAATGCTAAACAGATAATGACCCAGGCTCTCTCTTTTCCAAAGAACAGCAATTTCCCAGCAGAAGTGAAAGATCTGACTAAACGTATAAGGACTGTTTTGATGGCCACAGCCCAGATGAAAGAGCATGAGAAGGACCCTGAGATGCTGGTGGACCTCCAATACAGCCTAGCAAACTCCTACGCAAGTACCCCTGAGCTGCGGAGGACCTGGCTGGAGAGCATGGCCAAGATTCATGCAAGAAATGGAGACCTGTCTGAGGTGATGAGCAAAGGCTCACTCATTCTTCATCAACATTGCCCTCCTTATCCAAATAATTTGCTTTTTATGTACAGCATGAAGTATAAAAAGTGCCATATATTCCACCAATGTATATAACATACATTTATATAGCAAGTTCACTAACTTTCATGTAGGGCTCAGTGACACCTGGTTCTAAGTAGAGGACATCAGATTGTGGCCAGATATGGAGGTGGCAACATCAACTGTTTGAAATGCAGTGCAGGAGAAGATAGATGTCTAAAACCTGAAGCTAAAGAGGATGTTGTTAAAAAGTACTCCAAAATTAATAATTATATCAGAATTAATATGCTGTGTTTGCAAACTTGGCCCCTGAAATTGGGATGGAGCAGGGAAGTTTGTTTCTATGGTAAGTTCATCAAAGTTCATCTGAACCAGCCATGGAGAAGAGAGCCTACTGTGTGAAGATGGTATATCAATACTTGTCTTTTCTATGCCAGTGGTAATGCTGAATGGATTTACACACAGCAATCCATAGCATCCAGGGGCTTCTGGGTCACCACTAGGGAAGTTCTGCCTTTTCCCAGAACTGTAGAAATTGTTACTAGGTTTATCTAGGATAAGCCTAAAGCCTGGAGCTCATTTGGTAATAAGGGTCTCTAGAACAGAAAGCAGAAACCTGGCTCCGCCAGTTTGGTGAACATTTCCAGTTACCATTAATTTCTCTGAGAATGGCAAGATCACTTCATGAAACCTCAAAAGAAGAATTCTGAAGCCCTGGGACCTTCATCAAGTCAAGAGTTAATATATCCAGCAATGATCAAAGCATCAGTAAGAAAAATAAAATATTACCCATATAACCAGTTTGAGGAGCTTACATAATGCAACCAAGTGCTAACTGATGGGTTAACTCTAAATTAAAGAGAAATTAAAGAGAAACCTACATTAGAGACAGTAAAATTTAGAAGGCTGATTTTTTTATTTTGTTTTTCTTCAGATACTATAGTCTATATAGATTTGAGAAAAAATATATGTAGCTTTAAAAATAGTAGTGTTATGATTAGACATTAATAAAGGAGGGGAGGTTATTTTGTGGGAAAAAATGTTTAGGAGAGCAAGTTCATCCAATGTCAAATCTATATCAAGAATAATAAACAAAAAAATATCCTCAAATATTCATTTTATTTTTGGTAATGAACTTTGAAAAGTCCAACTGATTAATATTTTCACTTCTTTCATGACATAGGGTTAGTCTACATGACATATTCTGAGAGGGCACACTGACTCCCCTTGGGAAACCACTAGTTTCATGAAGAGTTAAATCCATCCTTGGAATCTCTGTTTTCTGTTTTTATTGTAGGCTGCTATGTGTTACATCCATATAGCTGCACTCATCGCAGAATACCTCAAACGCAAGGGTAAGAGGGCCTTGTAAAGGGGTGAAGAACCTGGGAATCAGCATCCTGACCTAAGTTTACATAAATCATTAAATTTATGTTTTATTAAATAACTTTCACTTTTATAAACATTTGTCATTATGCCATACTTCAATATTTTTAATTCTATGATTTCACTGGCATAGTCATGTTATGTACAGTGATGGCCAACTTCTTGTTTCCAAATGATGGTGATGTCTCATTAATTAACAATCTGTGGTTCCATAAGCTTGTATTAACCAGAACGTGCAGCTGTGCCTTAACCTCATCTTGCACTACCATAGGTTACTGGAAAATGGAAAAGATTTGCCCACCACCCCTGCTTCCAGAAGACACCCATCCCTGTGGTAACAACCCATTACTAACAACTCCAGGTGGAGGAAGTGAGTTGATCTGTGTTCATTTGCCTTTGATGCTAAGGAAATCAACCTTACAGCTTAAATCTTGCTTTCATGAAACCTCTGTGAATGTGTTCTCAGAAGCAAAAGCCATTTCAGGTCAACAGAGCTTACTGTATAAAAATCTCAAGTACTGACCACTCAGAAATCCCTTAAGAATTTTAGCTTGCTTCTCAGTTCTCAGCAAATGGAGTATTATCCAATCTTCAGGATTATGAATTATGGTTTCATACCTGCATCCATGCTGGCTCGCCATTAGAATTTTAGTTTGAAATTAATAAAGCATGTAAACTTGCAAGGAGAGTCTAGTTTGTGGGTATAATAGTTTATTCAAAGTAAGAATGTAGATATTATACATTCACATAGATGTATATACCTTTATGATAGGCATGTTCTATTTCACTTCTTAAAGACTGTGTATCTCAGTGACAGAGTATTTGCCTAGAACATGTATGACTTGGTGTTTGACTTCCAGTACTGCAAAATTAATAATAACAATAATAATAGTAACAATAATAATAATAATTTACTCTGACAATTTATAACATATGATTAATGATATTTATTTACTTTCACTGAAAACAGTCCACCTTCAAAGTATAATAACATTTTGTAACAGCTAGGGTTTCTCCGTGTAAAAATGTAGGTGTATCATTAGTACATTTTTATCTACAATCTCTTTAAAAGTTCATTCAAGTACAAAATTTCTGAACTAAAATCTACTTGATAACATTATTTTAGCTTGCAAATTGCTGTTGAAAACTCAGTGTAGAGTTAGAATCAAAATGGACTTTAATAGAAATGGAAATGGACTTTAATTTGCAATATTTCAAAAGCACAATTCATTTTCTTATTCACTTAAACTTGTATATATTTTTTAAAAATCATAGTAAAATTGCTAAATAATGCATTAAAACCAAATCTCCTAAATGAACTGTGAGATAGTGAGGTCTCTTGCTTGGGGACTTTGGAGAAGAGATCAGGTCTACACCACAAGAGCAAATCCACCTTAAAACCCCTCTTAACTGTCATATACCATGCGTAATAATTTTTATAAGCAAGTCGTCAGACATCACTTTATTTAGCATGCCCTTCCTGCTCATCTGCTTATCATCTATAGCTCCTGTAGAGCAACATAAAGACTTTCACATTGTATCTAAAACCAAACTGAAGAAAACTGATAAAACTCAAGTGTCGGTTTATGTCCCAGTTAGTTCTGGGGCTCTTCAATATTCAAGCACTTTAAACACCCCCTGTCATCTTAAAGGTAATGCTGGCTATAATATGCTACACCTACTGAAAAGGGGATATACTTATGAGTGAACACTGAAATGGTAATACATGCTTCATTAGCATGTATTGATATCTATCAATATATCAATCTGCTGAATCCCACTGAAATATTTGAGTGCTTAATATCCTTTTGTGTTATGAGGTTTCAAAGTTGGAGAAGTAAATGATCCCTTTCTTGCAATGTGTATCGGATAAGAGATCAGTGAACACGGGCAACTCCATAAACCATGATCTATCTAACTATCCTGTGTATTGTTTGTGTTAAGATACCGCCAATACTAACTTCATGAAGCAAGCCATGCTCTTAACTCAATATCAATGGCCTAAAACGATATTTCATTGTGCTTGATTCCCCCCTAAGGCATGTTCTCTATGGGATGGCCAGCTTTTCTGAGCATCACTCCAAACATTAAAGAAGAAGGAGCAATGAAAGAGGATTCTGGAATGCAAGATACACCATACAATGAGGTTGGATTCAATTGATCTAATGTTAATTAAGTTTAAAAATGCACTGAATTATAATTTTTGTGTGCATTCAAGAAGTCAGATGAAGTTGTTCCCCATTGTGACTTTGTTAAACAATGTAATATTGAGGCTCAAAGACCAAGATTAGTAGATATCAATTCTATTGATAATGCATAATCTTCCTTGAAATTTTACACTGAGCCTGATTTATTTCCCTTACTCAGATGTATATAGTCAGCTCTTTTGCAAGATGCACAGTCCCTACTCTCTGGGAAAATGTAGTAAGGGATACTTAATTTTTTATGAGCTCGTCACAGCTGTTTCTTACATGGGTTTATTTATTTACAATTTTGGCTCAGCAGAAGGGTTCACGATTTCTGTGGGGAATTAGCTGGTTAGTTCTCAGGAAAAAGCAGTTTTCTAGTAGAAATCACATGACAAAAATTCTGGTGAATACAACAGAGTTTTCTTCGCCAAGAAATAAAAAATCCATAAACTAATTTTTTAAAGTCTTAGTATTAATATAGGTATGGAAGAAAGAAAACAAATTTGGGAGATGTGTTTTATGAACTTTTGCAAACAATTCTACATTAGCTTGGTGCATACTGTGAGTGATTATAGTAAATACAATTGGAGTTTATAGCCATGATTCCAAATGATGTGTAAGAGCCTTTTATCAAAAGATACTGTCAGAAATATTCAAATCGCATATGCTTGCTTTAGAGATTAATAATTTATAATTTCACACGGTTGGATGTATTAATTAATAGAGCACCACTCTGAAAGACATTTTATTAAGAACAGGAAAACAAAAATAAATCAGGCGTATTCCCTGCTTTTGAAGACTTTAGAATCTTGGAAATAAAAACAGATTTCCTTCAAGGTGAAAAGTAGTCCGTTCAAAATAGATGTCCAAATACTATGAATTGAAGCAATCTTATTTTTGTAACTAAAGGATGACAGTTTTTTACATGAAAGTGACTGTAATGGAGGTGAGTAGGCATCAGTAAAAGCTCTCTATATTTGTATAATGAATATTAATGTTAGATAGGACACCAAGGTATCGTGTAAGAAAGGAATGTTCTTACAGGTGCATCAGCAGCATGAGCACTAGTGTAGAGGACAGAAGCATTCTAAGGATGGGGTGAGGTAGAAAGCTGGAGGCAGAGGGAAAAACAAGGACAGAATTCTAAAGAGGGATTGTGAGCCATCTTGAATGTCAGTCTGGAGAAATCAGATAGTGTTGTATAAACAAGATTTCTACAAAGGTTTATGGGGGCGGAGATCATGGGAGCAGATTTATGTTTTAAAAAGAAGTATCACTGAAGGGCAGGCATTGGAGAGAGACACCTGTTTGCTACAAAACTGCTCCACATCAGAGAGTGAAGGGGCAGGGGTAGGAAATAAGCATCAGTGACAATAGCCATGGAAAGAACTAAAAAGGTCTGAACTCGGTACATCCATTGCATGGTTTAGTCTGTGATAATGAGAGGGAGACAGGGGAATCCAAGATGGTACAGCAATCCCATAGTGGGCTGTAATCTCAATAATGAAGATCGGGAATCCAAAAATCACTTAAGGCTAATCAGGAATGAGCTACATCTTTAATCACATAGAAACCTCATTTTCTCGGGGGAAATTGCAGAATATCCTGGTGGAACAGCTATACATGTGCGTGGAGTTCCTGTGGAAGTCTGAACGATACGAACTCATCGCCGATGTCAATAAGCCCATCATCGCGGTCTTTGAAAAGCAACGAGACTTCAAAGTACGTGTTCCGTCCCCCTAGAAAGCCGTGGAACTTTCTCACTTTGAGTTGGCAGATGACTTACAGCATCCAGACGTAGCAATGTTCTCTTTTGATGTCGGCATTGTCCTCACAAAGCCCTCCGGTTTATGGTTTCAGAAACTATCTGATCTCTACTACGACATCCACCGATCCTATCTGAAAGTGGCAGAGGTGGTGAATTCCGAGAAGCGCTTGTTTGGTCGCTACTACAGAGTGGCATTTTATGGGCAGGTGAGTACTCTAGAAGTAACACGGCCTGACCACTCCATTCCAATTGTTGTTTTCCATTCTTGGTAAGACATCTGACTACATATACCAGTGGATGAGGGGAGGGATGTGCCTGAACTTATGAGAGTGCTTCTATGAATGTGACTGCTTATCAGTTCGTTCGTATGAATGTATTAATCACAAATATGCAGAGAAATCTATGAAACTTATACATGTTAAGTTTTTTTTAAGTCATTCTTAGCTTTGGAATAAAAGGAGACTTCTTCTTTGTCTTCTTTGCTTTGAATTTTACCCTAACATATCTAACAGGTTTACGTGATAGATTAAAGTAAAATCAAATCAGGCATGTTTTTAGAAACAGCACCCTAAATTGCCCACATTTTCCACCCACTGACTTTGCAATCATGTAAGTTGTTTTCAAATCACCACTGTTTCAAAGCAGACCATCACAAGGGTATATTGTTTCCTGTGTCACAGGGCAACGTGATTTTAAAGTTATCTTTCTCAATGCACTGCATTAGCAATGAACAGGATTAAAGATATCAGCTAGCCATTGCATTGGCCTGGAGGGACGTGTTACTAATTATGACTCTCTCTCAGTAGTGATGCTTTAAAGGTATACACCAGGGAACACCATGGTTCCTTTTCAGAAAGGCTGTGGCATTCTTCTAGCTCAGCAGAAGTCTTTTGGGCTGGTGTAGACAGATACACCAGCCTATTTTATACTCACAGTGACTCTCAGACCTCTCACTTGTTTTGTCTCCCTTATCTGAGGCATGGTTGCTCACAGCTTCTCCTCAGAATCTATTAAGGCTACAGATGGAGTCTGGTCCACTGTTGTTCATATAGATAATTTCCCACTGAAGTCTTTAGAAAAACAGACTTCCCTCTGACCACAAAGGGTATCTTTAAAACTAACTTCTGATTCTGTCTACCTGAAAAGGACCCATGAGTAGTTTACCTCAGTAATCAACCTCATCCTACCTGGATTCCTCTCAGTACCCAACAGCATCACAACTGTAGAGACAGAGAAATGTAGTGATATGAGAAGAGTCGATAGAGAAAAGCTAATTATAGACACGGGAAAGGGGGATAAAAAGAATCTGAGCTAGACGCAGTGTGAGTATCTGCTGAGGAAGAGAGAGATGTGAAAGGACCTTCAGATGAGAGGAAATGGTATGTCAGAAGAAATATACACTGTGTGGCATTGGCAGAGCATGAGCAAGAAAAATAACAAAAAATCCCACCAAGAAGGGTATGTAGGGGTTGGATGCCTGGAGGGAAAACACAGACTAACTGAGCAGAGAAACAGTGGCATGTGAGGGGCATTTTGCTACCCAGGCTATGATGGCAAATCTTCAGGTGACTTGCCAATGAAAGAGTAGCGAGCTTCCATTAATGCCCTGACTGTGCAAACCAGTGTGTGAGATACGAGCTCCCGCACAGGTGGAGCAGGCCTTGCTGCTTTCCTGCTGGTTTTTAATGCAGATGTTTGCTCTTTTCTCCCTTTGGTCTTGATTGTTCCAGGCTGTGGTAAGTTCATTCTCTCTGTGTCCCTTTGCATCACTAATAATCCTCACACTACTTACCTCCTCACAGTTTTACTGAACCTTAACATTTTGGTACAGATCAACATTGGGTATAAAGAGTGAGAGGGCTGCTTTGATTCTTTATGGAGCCATCTTGCTTTTCTTGAACTAAATTCTATTTATTCCAGTTACCTGAATTACAAAAAATGTATCTTTTTTATACACACTACATTTCTCCACAAAAGTAGAGGGTGTAATCCAGAAGCTTCACACACACACACACACACACACACACACACACACACACACACACACACTAGATACAGATATCACACACCTTAAATAGATTCGGAATAGATTTAATACTGGAGATCACCTGCTTATTTGAGCTATCATGAGTCAAATCTTACGGCAGTGGCTCTCAACCTTCCCAATACTGTGACCCTTTAATACAGTTCCTCATGTTGTGTTGGCCCCCAACCATAACATTATTTTCATTGCTACTGCATAACTGTAATTTTGCTACTGTTATGAATAGTAATGTAAATATCTGATATGTGGGATATCTAATACGAAACCCCAGTGGGTCACAACTCACAGGTTGAGAATCATTGCCTTATGGAGCTGAAGGTGGTGAGAAGTTGAAATAGTGGCTGTTTACAGAACTAGAGACTAGAGTCCTTCCCAGAGTCCTTTACAAGGAATTTCTTTGAGAAATAGGGCTGTCTATCGGCAGAGTCTTATCCTTTAGAGATGATGCTAACAATTTCAAACACAAAGAATTAAGGCAAAAAAAAAAATCTTCAGCCAATAGGCAAAGTCTTCAGAGCTGCAGAAAGAGGTATAGAAAGACCCAGAACATAATCAGACCAGAAATTACCTACCAGTATCAAGAACTCTTGGGAAAAGAATTGTCTTTGAAATTGCCTATCTTTAGCATTATTTTAACCTATGAAAATGGTATCTTTATGTGGTTTGATATAGTTATTGTCCATTAAAGTGGAGAGTAAAATTCTTTCAATGCCCACATTCTGTCACCATTCAGCTCTTCTCCTATGAACAATGCATACTTTTTTGTAATTCTTTAAATTCCTTCCTACCTCCATGTCATGTGGGTATTTTATACCTTCATTTACAAACTTGAGCTCATGAATCCATCCTTAACTTACCTACTAGAAGAATGCTTGGGAAATCACGTACTAAATAGACTGAGGATTGGGAATGTTGCTTTCAAATGACCTAACATGTTTCTTTTTTCAGATTTCTTAAAAATATGCTGGTGGTATACCTGACTCTTTTGTAACAGTGGCAGGACTATCAATTGCCTTTCATTAAGAAAAATAAATCCAATCAGAGCTCAGAAGAAAAAATATTTTTTACTATGTGCAGACCTGATAATATTACCTAAGCATGACCCTCCATAAGTTCCACCATCAACTGCCTTTGGACAAGGAGAACCTGTAGATTTCATCTTGACAAGTAGCAAATTAGAGCTCTAATGACCATTATGCAAATGATATTCAAATGCACACACCAGGGCACCAAATAGTAAGTGTGAACTGCGGTATTCAACAGGAGTAGACAGCTCCCATCCATTCACCTTGATGATAATAAGTAAACCAAAGTAGGCTTGTGCATCCTCCTGAACCTGTGCAGAATGAAGGTTCCAGAGCTCAGAGAAGAACTCTCCAGTGCATGATTAGTATAATCCCTGTACTCAAAAAAGCAGCTTCTTATTCAAGATGGCGTTCTATATTCTTCTGAAACACACCTTTTAACATACACACTGATGCATCATGCAATCATGCTAAAAAATTAATAACGTGAATATAACATGAAATGGGCTCTTTGCCTCTACAAAGTCCTTTGAGTACGTTAGTGCACTGTGTGGACTAGTGTTCTCATTTATTGTACTGGCTAGGGTATTTAATCTTAACCAAGTCTGCAATGTGGCAGACATTAGCAA
This sequence comes from Peromyscus leucopus, assembly GCF_004664715.2. Taxonomy (NCBI): domain Eukaryota; kingdom Metazoa; phylum Chordata; class Mammalia; order Rodentia; family Cricetidae; genus Peromyscus; species Peromyscus leucopus. Next base: position 32,449,488 of record NC_051074.1, read on the forward strand.
ACAAGTTGAAAACTCTTTCTTCACAGCAGGGACTTTTTTAAAAAATGCAAGTCGTGCATAGCATGGAGTTTCTCACACAGCAGCTGTCATCATTGGCTATGGATATAACAGCCTGCAGAAAGCATCTCTCCAAGTTTCCTCAAGGATCCATTGCCAGAGTAAGGAAACACCAGTAGTAATCAAACACTGTCTGTAATCAATGAAACCCTTAGGCCCTAGCCTTTAGTAAGAAAGCAAGCCAACAGGTGCTCATTGCATAGCTTCAGAGATCAGATATTCCTGGAATTAGCTGAAAAATACAGGGGGGTGGATTTATTTGGTGCATCAACAGATATAGATTGCATGACTCTTGGTCATGTCTCCTTCAGTGTAGATGCATTTCATAATCTGATGGAAAAGAACTTGGAGGGAGTGGAGAAAGTACATGAGCAGTTTGAAAATAAAATAACATCTCTATTTGGAATGTGATATGCTCTTCCAGCTCTGTAACTATATGAAAGTCACTGATCTTCTCTCTCTCTCTCTCTCTCTCTCTCTCTCTCTCTCTCTCTCTCTCTCTCTCTCTCTCTCTCACACACACACACACACACACACACACACACACACCAGAGAGAGAGAGAGACACTAAACATAATGAACTCCTATTTACTAGGAACAATTTTTCTGCATTCTTGTGTTTTCTCTTCGCAAAGCTTTTAGCCTACTGCTAACATTTTCTGCACTGATTCTTCTTGGACTGAGTTATTTCATTTGTGAACTTTGGACCATTCTAACATTACAGCAGGGGCAGTTATATTTGACATCCCAGTTATGATCCAAGGGCACTTCAATATTCTGAAGAACTTGTAAAAAATCTAGAACAGAATCAACAATTGTATTTGTCAGTCCATTGAAGTGGATTTATATCCATGTTTAATGCCTTGAGGTTTCACAGTCTACATGTGTTGACCGACCCAAATTACTTGCTTAATTAGAATGTGCTGCTTCAGAATGACAACACATTAAAGCACATACTGCATGGTGGAATAACTTTGGATAAAAATCAAACCAGCTATAGCCATGAGCAGACCACATTTCCCACTGCCTGGAAATGCAGTCAATTCACAACCCAGACACCAGAGCAAAGTGGGAAGCTGCCCCTTGGTTTGTGTGGTGATATATTGTGTACCCTAATAAACTTATCTAGGGGTCAGAGGACAGAGCCAGGCACTAGATTAGACATAGAGGCCAGACAATGGTGGCACACACCCTTAATCCTACCACTGGGGAGGCAGAGATCCATCTGGATCTCTGTGAGTTCAACACCACACTGAGAACAGAGTCAGGCAGTGGTGGCACATGCCTTTAATCCCAGCACTTGAGACCTCATGCCTTCGCTTAGAAAGCACACATAAATTTAACCCCAGGAAGTAACATGGCTGGGTGGAGAACGGTATATAAGGCCTGAGGAGACAGGAGCTCAGCAGCAGTTCAACTGTGTTGCTGGAGGGCTTCTCTCCAGGTTCCCCAAGCCCCGCAGTCCCACAATCCACTTATAAAATAATCACTCAGACGCTTATATCACTTATAAACTGTATGGCCGTGGCAGGCTTCTTGCTAACTGTTCTTTTATCTTAAATTAACCCATTTTTATAAATCTATAGCTTGCCACGTGGCTGGTGGCTTACCGGCGTCTCTACATGCTCTTCTCCTGGCGGTGGCTGCAGTGTCTCTCTTCCTTCTTCCTGTTTCCCCAATTCTCCTCTCTCTTTGTCCTGCCTATACTTCCTGCCTGGTCACTGGCCATCAGTGTTTATTTATATAGAGTGATATCCACAGCACAACTGAGACCCTCAGGGGTGAGAACTCAGAGGCTTTCAGTCTAAGGATTCGTGGAAACAGGATCGGTAAAGTGGGGTTGGCTGTGGCTTCTTCTGCTTCTCTGATCTTTCGGATTTCACCCCAATATCTGGCTCCAGGCTTGTTTTTATTAATAAGACCATTTAGCAATTCATGTTACAAGTTTGCATCACACACAGCCCATTCCTAAATCACTGACTCTGTGGGCGTGTCTGGGAGTGAAGCTTTCCCTCAGATCATGCCTGGCAGCTCAGTGGCCTCTGCCCTCTTTAATGATTTCCTTGTCAAAAAGGTAAGCATCCATTCCAAATATTTCCACAGCTGCCACTGGTCAGGCTCAAAAAGTGCCTTTCTTAAACCCTGACAGACAACATATTAATCCTGCTACCCCACTTTCTTCTTTCTTCTGTCTCAAAATTATCATACCACATGCATGTGTGCACGCAGGTGCACACACACACAAGGGGAGGGGAATGTCTGGGATTAGGAAGATGACTGAGTGTCAAAATGCTTGCTATGAAAGCACAAGGACACCGGTTCAAATCCCCAGAACTCACATGAAAAACATGTGGCATGGCAACAGATACCTGTAACCCTGGCCTTGAGAACAGAGACAGACAGGTATCTGAAGCTCACTGATCAAACAGCCTAGCCTAGCCAAACCTATAAGCTTCAGGTTCCATGAGAAACCCTGTCTCAAAAACTAAAGGTGAAAAGTGATCCAGGAAAGACACCTGATGTGTGCTGTTAGTTGTTTTTTTCTCTTGGGGTCCTGCCACCCAGCTTCCAAATAAATCACACATGGAGTCTTATTCTTAACTATAAATGCCTGAACTTAGCTTGGCTTGTTTCTTGCCAGCTTTTCTTAACTTAAATTAGCCAATCTACCTTTTGCCTTTGGGCTTTTACCTTTTTCTTACTCTGTATACCTTTCATTATTTCTACTTTGTATCTGGCTGTGTAGCTGAGTGGCTGGCCCCTAAAGTCCTCATCCTCCTCTGGTTCCTTCCTCTCCCAGATTTCTCCTATGTATTTTCTCTGCCTGCCATCCCTACCTATCTTTCTCCTGCCTTGCTATTGACCATTAAGTTCTTTATTAGATCATCAGGTGTTTTAGACAGGCATAGTAACACAACTTCAGGGAATTAAACAAGTGCAACATAAACAAAAGTAACACACCTTAAAATAATATTCTACAACAAATGTGGTCCATGTTAGACACACACACACACACACACACACACACACTCATACACATGATTGCTCATCACACATATAGCACCATACACAAAAAGAAAACTTCAAGAGGAAAAAAGTTCTAAGGATTATTTGTTTCTCACCAATCAATTGTCCAAATATTGTGATGATCATCAAGTAGACATGTTGTAATAAGGAAAATGTACAGCTCTGATGGAAGAGATGCTGGGGATTGTATTCTTAAGCAATGAAACTGCAGTAAGCTTTACATGCAAGTCAGAACTCAACCTGCTTGATGACTATGAAGTCTTCCTTGGTTGTCATCATCATTATCCTAGCTAATACTCATGAATGGTCCTTTGTGGACCAGACACTGCACCTAGGAGTTCCTAACACAAGGGCTGAATGTATGCTCTCCATCCTACAGGCCAAGGAGGAGGCATGAAAGAAAATCATGGGTTACAACTGAGGTCACAAAGTCACAATGACCACAACAAAGGTCCTGCGTCTGTCCACTCCCTGCTGACCCGGGATTCAGAAATTTGTCAGAAGGAAAAGTCATAGAGAACATGTCTCTCCACACTAGTTTTTATACCATGTGGGTGGAGGGGAGCAGTGGGGTGGAGTCTTTTCCTGAAGTTGGAGACTTTTTTTTTTCTGTTGCAATTGAAATTGTAAATGTTGCTTTGGCTGAGACCCTTCGGGAATCCTGGTGTTTAGCTTCCCCAGGCTTACTCCTCTGATGTGTCAATCTGTCAATTTTCGCTGCTGACTCCTGACCTTAAATTGGGTTAAAGCCCACAGTCAGCAGTGGAAGAAGCAGAGCAGGCAGGCATCCCACAGGAAGAGAATCAGACCTCTTTCACCCCTGCGGGGGTCTAGGGAAATGGTCAGGAACCAATTTTCAGCTTTCTATGCTCTCCACATCATAAGCCACCTTCTAGCCATTCAGGGTTACACAGAAGTTCAAAATCAGCTACTTGGGTTTGCATGTTTATCAAAGAATTATTCAATATTAGCTTTTTAATAAAGAGCAAGGGGATCTTTGCCAGGTGTATTTATACCTTCGTGAGATATATGTCTTCTAAAAACAATTTCATCCATCTACTTATTCATCTGGCAAATACAGTGACCCTCTTCCTAAGGCCAGACAATGTGTCAAAAGCTGGGGATGCATTGTCTCATGCCCTGAAAACCCAGTGTCAATTAGGAAGATGGGCAAGCAGATAGGCAGTGCCTGCTTGACAGGACAGAGCTGGGAAATGGATCCTGGGCATTGGCTTCTGCAACCCTATAGCCCTCTATGTTGTATAATGAGCTGTTGATGGTCACATTGGCCCAAGAACAAGGACTATGCAAATATTCAACACCAAACAGTTGTGAGTTGAGTCATTATTCTTAAGTAACCTCATACCACCCATCAAAAATACAGCATTAGGACATTTGTCCACAATTTTTCACAAGTAATGAATATTGTAGTCAAAAATAATTTTTCTTTCTTCCATTTGTGTGAATGCCATGCATATGTATGTATTTGTCATGCATAGGTGTGTGTTTGCACAAGTATGAGCACACATGTGTTGGGGGGTCTGTGTGCACATGAGTGCTCATGCATATATAGAGGCTGGAGAGAGAATCATCCTGAATCACTCTTCCATATTATTCAACGAGGCAGAGCCTGTCAGTCAATCCCCGAGATCATTGATATGGCTAGTCTCCTTAACCAGCTTACTTGAAGGCCCCTCCTTCTCCATCTTCTGGGGCTAGAATTACAGGAAGGCAGTCCGAAGCCCTGGCTTCTAAGGATTGAAATTCCAGTCTTCACACTTGCTGCTAAATGCTTAACCACTGAGCCATCTCCCCAACCCCTCAAAAACAATTTTTTTTAAATCGTGTTGTTGGGTTGTTTGTTTGTTTGTTTGTTTGTTTGTTTGTTTGTTTTCGAGCTCAGTAGTTTTACAGACTTCAAAATCCATTTCTTCATAGGTAAACTCTGCCACCAGAAGAAACAGATAATGCAGGATCTTCACTCTGAGCTCATCTAATATTCTGAGCCCACATCTATTCCACAGGGTCAGGAGGAGACATGCTCCTGTCTCTTCAAAGAGAATGAATTATAAGGAATTTCTCACTTAGTTATCTACAGATAATAGGATCTTCTTTTTCCCTGGCTTCAAACCAGACAGATTTATAAAGGCTGAAACCCACTGGGATCTTATGGAATAAAAATGATGGTGTGGGTGTTATTTTTAGTCCTGCAAAGTCCAGGTTTTCCAGAATTTAATAACTGAGTGATTAAGTTACATATGGCTAGCTTGTACCTTAAAGTCTTTGAAGACGTATTAATGTGGATATTTTTAAATAGCTGTAATTGGAGCGTACCATGTGTAATTTCTATCACAATAACAATACAATGTCGCAGGTCTTCAACCAGATGATGTGGGAATGTGTGGTAACACATTTAGATACCCTTGCATGCCATATGGTGTCACCTGTCCTATTTTTAAAGACGTATAGAAGACTTAATTTAAAATGGCAATGAATGTTCTAAAAATTGCCAGATACTCAAAATTTTGTGTTCTACTTAAGACTACCACAAGAGGGCATTCTTTCTCCAATTTATATGCAAGCAAGTACTTCTGATTTCTACAAGTAGAGAAGATATGTGTAGGATATACACTGGCTGACATTCCTTTGCCTCTCAGAGGAATATTTATGTTATTATCTGTTTATGACACAGTATTCTATTTCCTTTGCTTTCTCCCTTTCTGGTTTGAACTCTGTAGGCTGCTAATTAATGGCTTCAGACGACTGAAAAACAGGACCATTTTTTTAGTCAATGGCTTTTTGTCTTGCTGGAATTTGTCACTGTCGTTCTCTAATAAAGCAGGTGGCTCACTGTGTGTCTCCCCTAGGGATTCTTTGAGGAGGAGGAAGGTAAAGAGTATATCTACAAAGAGCCTAAGCTGACAGGTCTCTCAGAGATTTCCCAAAGACTTCTCAAGCTCTATGCAGACAAATTCGGACCAGACAACGTGAAGATAATTCAGGACTCCAATAAGGTAGGGAAACAGTGTTCATACAATGTGACTTGACTTGATCCTTTTTATTTTCTAGCTACCATTTTAATTTCCCAGTTGATCATGCAAAATGAACTACCCAAAGTATTAGACATTTTGCTCATTAGTTGAGCAGTAAGTTGGGGGGTGTATCCTTTTTCTTTTTCATTTATGTGTCTGTATCTATAGGAATTGTTGAGCACCATGTTTGTGCAAGTGTTCACAGATGTCATGAGAGGGCACTAGATCCTCTGGACTGAAGTTGTAGGTGGTTATGAACTAGCACATGGGTGCTGCTAACCAAATCCAGGTCATCATCTGCAAGAGCAGTAAGCACTCTTAACCACGGGGCCATCTCTCAGACACTTACAAGATTTTACTTGAGTAACTTTAATTTAGCAAGTCTTCTACTTTTCCCATAATCCATTTGCATTTGGATAGCAGCGAAAATATTAAAGTGGCTGAGCTCAGAAGCAGAGCTGAAGGAAAACAAGAAGAACATATTTGCTTACCTAGTCCAGGAGACCTTTGCAAGCTACATCATTCTGGGAGAGCTGTCCTTTCTAATAGAATCAGACTTGCTATCACATGCTGTTAAGTTGAGAAAATCTAAAGAACCTCTTCCTGACTCCAAGAAGCAACACACCTTCTCATTAAACTCCTCCCCACCTTCCCCTGCATTACCGTTCTTCAGCCAACCCCTAGCAAGCATCTACTTGTCTGCCATACATGGAGCTAGGAGCTGGGACACAGAATCACCTCTCAGTTCATATGCATGGAAAAACTCTTATGAATCGTTGACTAAATAGAATGCCTTAGAAAACCATGAGAAAGGTCACCGTGCAGTGCAGGAAATGCCCAGGGCATGAGGCTATAGACAGCTCAATTTGCTTGGGCAGTGCTACCCAGAGGAGGTGATCTTTGAGCAGCCAATTGCAGGATAAGATATGTTACTGAAAGTCAGGAGCATTCTGAGGAGCCCAATCCATGCTGATAGGAAGGATCGCTTGTGTTTAGGATGACAGGTCTTTGGAAGGCAGGTTGGGTAAGAGTGTGACCGAGAGAGAAAATAGGAGGAATTTGGCACAAAATTCATGGGTCTAGGCACAAGTTATTAAAAATATATCCATCATTCTTAGCTTAAAAGATACAGTTGACTTCCCCATAAAAGCAGGCAGAACTATTGTAGTAGTGATCCATGCACACAAAACAAGTAAACACAGGGATGAGAAAAAAAGGTAACATGTCATATCAGAACAGCCCAGGTCTTCATTCCACTATACTAGCATGTGTTCACTGGTAATTATTAATGATCCATCCTAAACCTCCATTTGAATGTGTAAAATGATTACTATTGTGCCTTCCTGGCAATGTATTAATAACAGCATTATAAAACATAGTTAAAAGTTTCCTGAAATTTCTAGAATTAGGTAGGGAGTGGATGGATAAAAAGATAGAGAAAATTGGAAAAAGGTCTAAAAATTCAGTATGTCTCAGGAAACAGGCTGAGAATCATCCTCCCCACACTCAAAGGGGAGCCAGAGGAGTCTCCTCAGATTTCCTTGAGCTGTCCAGCCCATTTCCTTCCTATTATTAAGACTAGGAACCAAAGCAGAGTTGGCAAAGAAGTTGGGTAGAATGGGTTATTGCTTATAAGGATTTGAGATACGGCAAATGCAAAAACTTGGGGCTGGAGAAATGGCTCAGCAGTTAAAGCTCATTAAAGCAAGTACCACCCAAACATGAGAACCTGAGTTCACATCCTCAGAAACCCATGTAAATGGCAGCTGGGCATGGTGGCCCACCTGCAATTCCTGCCTCCAAGGGCAGAGACCTAGGATTCCTTGGAGCAAACTGAAACATAAGTCTAACTCTATCATAGGTGGGCTCTGGGTTTTACTGGGAGACTGTGCATCAATGGATAAGGTGGAAGAGCTAAAGAGGATGATTCCCAGGCCCCCACAAATTCAGCAGTGCCCATGAAAACACACATACACAAACATACACACACACACACACACACACATACACACACAAAGACACATGTGCCCATATGCAACACACACGTCAAAAATAAAAATACAAAAATTTGCAGTCATTTAACAAGCAATCAGGTAGTCTGCTAAAGGAGACAAGGAACCTTTCTCTGCATTAACAGTCCAAAGCCAACGGTACCAGTGTAAGTACACAGCTATACCACAGAGGAACAAAGAGAGGTGTTTCTGCTTCCAAGAAACTTTCACTCTGCACAAGAGTGACTCATTACAGAAGGGACACAGAATAAAAGTTTAAATAATGCCCTAGCCAGGAATCAGTGTTGAAAAGATCCACAAGGTGATCTGGCTCCAGCACGGTGAGTTAGCGCTAGACCCTTGTTGCTAACCAGAGCCAGGCTTCTTTACCACTGCCAGGCACCCAGTCTTCTGTGGCCTAAAGAGCACAAGAGCTTTTTATCCACCAGGAGGCAGCAAGGGAACTCATAAATCACCTGCAGCTCACTACTCATGCTATACCCTTACTGTGTTGACGCAGGTAAACCCCAAGGATCTGGACCCCAAATATGCCTATATTCAGGTGACCTATGTCACGCCCTTCTTTGAAGAAAAAGAGATAGAGGACCGGAAGACAGATTTTGAGATGCATCACAACATCAATCGCTTTGTCTTTGAGACACCCTTCACTCTGTCAGGCAAGAAGCATGGCGGAGTGGCCGAGCAGTGCAAGCGGAGGACTGTCTTGACCAGTAAGTGTAGGGTGCCAACCTTCCCCACCTCAGGCCAAGACTGTCTTCTTGGGCGCTCGATTAGCAGAAGTCAAATGTTACTGCAGGGGCTGGGGAGAGTAAAATGCTTACTACACAAGCATGAAAACGTGAGTTCCATCCCAGAGCCCACCAAAAGAGCCAGGCATGCAAGCATGTATTGATGATCCCAGCACTGGGCAGGCAGAGACGGGTGGATCCCTAGCACTTTCTGCCCAGCCAGCTTAGCCTAATCAGGGAACCCCACGTCCCCACCTCATAAAAGGCCCTGTCTCAGAAACAAGGCAATGGACTTCTGAGGAGCAATACTGACCGTGTGCGTATGAGTACACACATGCGCACATGCACAGCTGCACTTGCATGTAGGGACATACATAGGAGGTTACTTCAGTCCTGCAAATAAGTTCCTGAAATGGGTTGACCTAGAGCTGTTTGGGGGAACAGGAGACTTGCCCTCTGTGTTCTGCTAAGAGGAAGCCCCATAGCCAGCTGGGATGGTGCGCAAGTCTAATTCCAGTAGTGGGAAGGAGCCTAAGTTCAAAGCAAACCTGGGCTACATAGCCAGATTCCACCTCAAAATGACAATAAAATGAAAAAAAAAAAAGAGGCTTGGGCAGACACTGTAGTAGAGTTAGTTTGCCGTTATGTCCCTGGAGGTGAAATATTCACAAGTGTCATGGTGTCACGCCATGGTAAAGACACGGACACTAAACTCTCCCCTTCCCTCCCTGAATCCACCCTTACCTGCTTCTGCGTTAGCAGCTATTGGCATCATAGGCTTTAGGGCAGAATTCTTCCCACTGTAGGATTCCAGCTCTTCTCTAGAATAAAGGAAGGCCTTGATCTGCAATACCTCATTCTATGCTCTCTGCATCTACCCTGTGAACGAGTCACCTTTCGTTTGTTAACAGACACTGTGAGCTTACTAGATGGTGGATCTCCCCAGGGTCCTGGCAATTCAAGTAAATAAAATACGACCATGCCCTCGTGGTGCTCACGGTGGGGTAGAACGAAGGCAAAAGCAAAAGAAGATATTCCTGGGAAGAAGCATAAAAAAATAAATTAATTTTTTAAATGTAGGGACATAGATAGGTCTAGGATGCTAAGCCCCCAAAGGGAAATGAGTGAGGGTCCTCTGGAGGAAGACACCCAACTACCTTGAGAGACCCCAGTTTTGAACTGAACCACCAAGAATCACACTGACTTCCAAACTCTGAAAAGCATTCACCTTCAGGAAGCTGACCCGGATGATTGTGGTGAAAACATATCAGAAGTAGAGCTCCTATATGCTGTTCTCTATAGTAAGAATTCGTGACTGGAGGTCCCTGTGGATTTTATTCCAGTGACTAGTTTCAGCACATGCCATAGTCCTTGGGTTTGGCTGCTCTAGCAGTCTTAACGCAGCCCCAAGAAGGTTGGTGTGAGCTTGTGAAAGTGGGAAGGGACACCGGGAGAAGGAGCTGGAGACAATACGAAATCCTGAGGACTTTCACAGGAACCTGGGACTTTTCTCTGACCCTTTAAATCTTTGTGTGGCTTTTGTGTGCAGCCAGCCACTTGTTCCCCTATGTGAAGAAGAGGATCCAGGTCATCAGCCAGTCGAGTACAGAACTGAATCCCATTGAAGTGGCAATTGATGAGATGTCCAGGAAGGTCTCTGAGCTTAATCAGCTGTGCACAACAGATGAGGTGGACATGATCAGACTACAGCTCAAACTGCAAGGCAGTGTCAGCGTGAAGGTCAGTAAGCATTGCCCAGAGCTAAGACTCACGTGTCCAGCGAAACTTGCTATAAAATGCTCTAGGAATCTTTCTTTTCAAGTACATAAGAAACATTCTGGCTGTTTTGTGATACTGTCTGCATTAGTTACTTTCTTCATTGACGTGAACAAATACTTCCAAATACCTAAGGTTAAACAATTTGAGGGGCTGTTCTGGGTCATGGTCTGTGAGTAAAGTCAATCAAGGTAAGGAAAGTTTGGTGGCAGGAACAGGAAGTGAGTGGCCACAATGCACCCACAGTCCGGAAAAATAAAAAGAATGCTGATGTTGAAATCATTTCTATCCAGCCATGGAATAATGCTACCCACATTTAGGGTGAGTCTTCCCATTCCAATTCAGCTAGTCTTGAAAATCCCTCACAGACATGCCCAGAAATTTATCTCCTGGATGATTCTGGATTCTGTCAATTGATAACAGTAACCACCTAAGACTTTTCTTCTCTGCATCTTTGAAACTAGACTAATGCCTACATGAATGGAGAAAAGGTTTATGAGGCCCCATTTTTATATGAGAGCTAAAGGCATTCATGAATTCGTGTTAGGTCTCCCAAGCCTAAGTGACCAGCCCCAAACCCATGTGCATATAGACAACACTAATTCGATGCAGCAGGTTGTTTATGTGGGGGTGAGTGTGTACAAAACAATAAAAATATGGAAGAGGTCATTAATTCCAGAGGGTACAGAGGAGGCTCAGGAAGGGTAAGAGGTGGACATGATGATAGTACAGTGTACTTATGTGTAAAATCCTCAAAGAATAAAATTTTAAAAAAGAAATAGGAGTAATACTCCATTGTGTATATGTACCACATTATCTTCATCCATTCTTTGGGGGGCATCTAAGTTGTTTTCCAGTTCTGGCTATTATGAATAATGCTGCTATGAACATAGTTGAGCATGTGTCCTTGTGGTATGATTGAGCATTCCTTGGGTGTATGCCCAAAAGTGGTATAGCTAGGTCTTGAGATAGATTTATTCCCAGTTTTCTGAGAAACCTCCATACTGATTTCCAAACCTACTCCTCATACTGGGTTGCTTTGCCCAGCCTTAATACAAGGGGGGGAGCTTAGCCCTACCTCAACTTGATATGCCAGGCTTTGTTGACACTCGTAAGAGGCCTGCCCCTTTCTGAACAGTAACAGAGAAGAGTGGATTGGGGGAGGGAATTGGAGGAGAGGAGGGAGTGAAACTTTGGTAGGATGAAAAGTGAATGAATAAATTTAATAATAATAATAATAATAATAGAACCAGGGGGAAGCCTCAAGAAGAAAACTCCAGTGGGAAAGGAAGATAGATGAGACAGGGGTGTGGCATGTGAAAATGACTAAAATTTATTATATAAATGTTTGAAACCATCAAAAAAGTTTAAAACATCAATAGAAATAACTAAGTTTGGCTTAAAGAAAATTTCTTCTCCCTAACTCTCCCCTATCCACTAACAAATGAATTAACCAATTCATAAATATTGTACTCCATACATAACTGTTGTGAAGAAAGTTATTCATTCTAAATATTTTTTTTAAAAAAAAAGAATGTTTAGTAGTTCAAAAAATGTGTATTAGTATTTATGGGCTGTGAGATCTATGACAGAAAGCATGTGGAATGAACCATGGGTGATGGAGAAGAATAAAATGAAGTTTACAGATATGTGGGAACCACTGAGGAAAACCAAGTGCTTGGTTAGGTGCTAGCCACACTCGGGTGAACATAGACACAACCTAAAACTAAACATGCTAGTCCAGGAGGGCTACTGGGAACAAAGCAAGCGAGGGAGCCCATAAGGGTCAGGCATCACCTGTCCTGGAGTTCTCTGAGGAGGATGCTGGGATTGAATCCCAACCTGTCCCACACTGTGGGGTGGGGGGTGGGGGTGAGGTAAGGCTTTCATCATAGACACAGAGTTTAATCAGTAATGAACATCAAATAGTATCTTAATAACTATTTTTAAAAGTCAAAATTAATGTGAAAAGCCTGTAATAAACAAAGTATTAATGTCTCAGGGCTGGGAAGACGACCCGGGAAGTAAGGGCATTTGCATTTGTTGGGCAAACTTGAGGACCTGCATTCAAATATCCAGAATCAAAAAAAAAAAAAAAAAAATTCTTGGTGTGGCTGCATGCACACCTGTAACCCCAGAGCTCAGGTCTGGAAAATGGAGATGGGGAGGGAGGCTTACTGGAGCTTGGTGGTTATCAGCCTAGATCCAGGTGTAGTGAGAGACCCTTCTCAAGGGAATGAGGCAGAGAGTGAGAAAGTGGGATACCCGATGGTCTCCTCTGGCCTCTGCCAGTGCACAGAGACACACATTCAAACATGCATGAGGGAGGGGAGGAAGAAAAGGAGGGCCTGAAACATGGCTCAATGGGTAAAGGCACTTGCTGTTGAGCCTGAAGACTGAGTTCGATCTCTGTAACCTACAGAGCTGAAGATAACTGACTCCCACGAGTTGTCCTCTGACCTCCATATGAGCATCATGGCACTTATGCTAACACGCACACACATGAGCGCGCGCGCACACACATATACACACAATAAATAAATCAATCTAATAAATATGTCAAAAACATTTTTTTAAATATTTAAAGAGAAGAAGACAGAAAGAAATGTAAAGTCTTAAACAAAATCAGACTGGTAGCAATGCCTTCCCCCCCGCTGTGTTTGATCTGTAACAAAAGGGGAAAAAAAATCACTGATGCCGATCCTGAAATGCTCATGTCGTGCCTGTCTCTCTTGTCTGGGTCCCCACTGACTGACTCAAAAAGACTAAAATAGATATAGATATAGATATATACAGTAAGCGTGAAGTCAAGAGAGGTCAGCTGCCCTGGGTACAAAGCTGAGTGGAGGATGGGCCTGGGGAACCAATGACCGTGCCTACTGCACTACGATGCCCACCTGACTCAGATGCCACGTTAGCTCCCAGCCTGTCACAGTTTCACGTCTGCTGCTGTGGTAAAAGACCCTGACAGAAATGAACTTTGGGGGGAAAGGGCTTATTCCAGCTTACAATTTTGGTGATAGTTCACCACTGTGAAAACTCAAGGCGGACGCGTCGAACAGCTAGTCACATCACATCTCCAGTCCAAAGCAGAGAAGTGAATCCACACTTGCACACTTACACACTTGCACACTTGCTCAGCCTGATTTCTCCACCCTCACACATGTCAGGAACCCCTGCTTAGGGAATCAAGCTACCTACTATAGGCTGAGTCTTCCCATGTCAATTAACTTACAGAAGACAGTCCCTAACAGACATGCCCAAGGGCCAACACAATGAAAGCAATCCCTCCTTGAGACTCTTTTCCGAGATGATTTTAGACTGTGTCAGGTTGAAAACTAAAGCAAACCATCACACTTCCCAAACACCATAGCCAAACCAACATATCATATACACTAAGAGAAATGAGCTCCTTCACTAGCATCAACTCATGTACTTGAGTGGGAATAGAAGCTGGTATTGTAGGACTAGGACTAGGGTTGTATCTCAGTGGTAGAGCGTGTGTGTGTGTGTGTGTGTGTGTGTGTGTGTGTGTGTGTGTGTTGCAAGATCCTGGACTCAGCCTCCAGAACCACAAAAAATAAAAACTAAAAAGCAAACAGCTTGGTTCTGCATGCATTCAGCGACTCTGATGACTGCTTCCTTGGCCCCGATCTTAGCAAGGGTTTCAAGTGGAGCACAGAGGAAGACAGATTGCCAGGGCAGTTCATACACCACTACCTCTGTGGAATGTCTTTTCGTAACCATTATGTATTCATTTTAGTGCTAAATGAAAAGAAAGCCAACGGGCACATCAAACACTGGATGTCACAAACACTAAGTTTAACTTCAGTGAAAGTGTTTATGAGGAAGGAATCCCATTTTCAAAGTTGTTATAGAAAGGGCACTCAAGCCGTATGTGAAGGCGACAAAAGGCAAGAAAGGCTGTGTTGTGTGCCTTTTCCTGGGGAGGCGTGTCCAAACATCCGCTCATCCCAGACAGGGAACCAAGGACAAAGCTAGTGGTGATTCCAGCAAAGTCCAACATTTCTTTGGATTACCTCCTGGAGTGGGAGTGAGGTGTTCCTTAGAGAAGCATGGATGATTCAGACACAGCTGTGTCACTGAATACCCCCAGCATGGCTGACAATTCACCTGGAGCTCTCTGCTCAGCTCGTAGGCAGCTGTACAAGTTGAAGAGTCTTTCTTCCTTGTAACTCTTTGTGCTGAGGTATAACCTTGGGAAGGCATCTTGTGAGTCTTTTCTGGAACTTACAAGGCTTTGTTTATTTCCTGACTTTCATGAGCTAGCTGCCCACTTCCTTTGGGAGTGGGGATGTTTCCATTCAGAGGGAGTTGCCACATTATAGGATGACATATGATTGAATTTGGAAAGGGGAGCAGGGAAGGCTGGACTCTAGTGTACCTACTAGTGGCTTCTGACCCTTAGAAAACAGCAGGTACAACAGGGTTAGAAAGTGGTGGATCACAATGTGGAGGGGGAGTGCTCTGGTGCCATGTGATTGGTCAGAGAACTGGACCTCCCGTTACCATGGAGAATGCTCCATGAAGGAGAGGAACCAGCCTCAACCAAGTCTCCTCTCTCCATAGGTCAATGCTGGCCCAATGGCTTATGCCCGAGCCTTTCTTGAAGAGACTAATGCAAAGAAATACCCTGATAACCAAGTAAAGCTATTGAAGGAAATATTCAGGTAAGATTCTCTTTGTTGAAATGGCCTTCAAACTACCACATACAGAGGGATGTGAACCCCCTAGGAAAGCCACTCAATTAACCCTCTTCAAGGTGGCAGTCTATCCACAGCTTGACTTTGGACCCAAAGTCACTGAACTCAATACCTCCTCCTGTGACTGGCTTCTAATTTGCTTCGTGCTGTCATTAAAGGCAATTTGCAGATGCATGTGGGCAGGCTCTTGATGTAAATGAGCGTCTCATCAAGGAGGACCAGCTGGAGTACCAGGAAGAACTGAGGTCCCATTATAAGGACATGCTCAGTGAACTGTCCACCATCATGAACGAGCAGGTAAGCATCCCTTGGTGTGACCCACAGTCCCTGGCCATTGCTAGAGGGACTGAAGACTCTTTCTTTACTGCAAAAGTCACTATTGTTTACATCAGCATTATGATGTCGAGTTGTTATCTCCCCCATGTACAACAGCTCTTGGCTCAAAGCAAAGACACGCCTAGAGAAAAAGAATATGAGAACTGAAATGCTTTCCACAATGTTTTGAGGTATTTACCCAAGCTGTACAATCTGTTGACTCTAGACTATACAGGTCTAGTCAGACACTGAGAAACACAAGGTCTGAATCCCTGTCCTGGCCTGCTGCCACTCCATCATTCCCTTATGGCTCACAATACCTAGGATATGGGATGGCATTTCACATTTTGCCGGTAGGGGTTTCTGCACCAGCCTCAGAGAGAACCTCAGGATTTCTCATGGGCCTTTTACCTTAAGACTTCCTGGGCAGAAGTGGCACCTCCTAAAGAAGTCCACAATTGGGAGAAAAGAAACTAAATATATTTATAATATGGTAATTTAATAATATAATATATGATACATATCCAACTCCACTCCATAATCAAGTCATCCATCATCCTGGGTATGTATTCACCAT
The DNA here is from genome assembly GCF_004664715.2 of Peromyscus leucopus. Taxonomy (NCBI): domain Eukaryota; kingdom Metazoa; phylum Chordata; class Mammalia; order Rodentia; family Cricetidae; genus Peromyscus; species Peromyscus leucopus. Next base: position 32,465,736 of record NC_051074.1, read on the forward strand.
ATTTTGTATGGCTTGCATGAAATATGACCATTCAATAATGTCAGTGTTTTGAAGTAGCCAAAAGCACTCAGTTGGAAGTCAAGTGATGTTCCCTTGCCTGCTTTGCAGCATCCATCAACCCTCACACTCTAATCAGGTATCTCACCACCTGTAGCCTTTCCAGTCACGTGAGACTGCTGACTTCACATCAGTTCCTTCCCCTTCCCCTAATAATCTAGTGCCATCACCACAGAGCTCGGCAAAGACTGGAAGTGTTATTTTAATTGCATGTAGCATACATTCCTTCTTTCCTGGCCTCTTCTACCCACCCTTTTAGCTCTCCACAGCAGCTCAAGGAGGAGATAATGGTAGGTTGACTTAGGATGGAAAGAATGAACCTCCATAGATAGGATTCCCAACAAAGATCATGCCGGTTTGAGATTTCTGAGGGGTGGTGATAATTAAAATACTCTGGAGATGCCTTGAGCACACACAGGCGACATCATTAAATCTGGGATTCAAATGAAGAGAATGCATGTAAAAGCTGGGAACCACAGTGAAGCCATACTTTTCCCTGATTGTAAATCACGCCTGGCCTTGAAACGTCTGGCAAAAAAAATGTTTCTCTCTTTTTTTCCTGCCAGCTCTGTCGAGGTCCGTGTCTCTACAGCTTCTGCTCCTCTGTGTCTAGCATTTCCCTCAGCACTGTGAGCAAAAGTGGTATGTTCTTCTTTCCTCCGTACGCCTGTCCTGCCCTGCAGCCTTCTGTCCACCCACCCCTTCCTCCCTGGTCCTTTGCCCCCGTCAGCTTCTGTGGCTCAGCGTCTCTAAGTCTCCATTGCCTCTCTAAGATGTGTCACGCTAACAGCTCAGCTGTGAAAAATAAAACCCGTGCTCCTTTGACTCTAAACATATTTGAGCTCCTTCGTTTTTTAAATATACAGAACTGAAGGTTTTTTTGTGATACTTCGAAATACAAAACAAAAATACAAAGACCAGGTGGTCCAGAGGAGAGAGAAAAAAAATTTTTTTAACAAAAGAAGTAAAATTGGGCTCTCTGCTTCCTGGAAACTGATCAAAGAGAAAAACCTGATGGGTTTCACTGGTCTCGTTATTCAGTAAAAGAAATATATCTGTTGGAAAGAAATGTGACTTTTCTGCTGGTCCTGGGCTTATAATGGGGCCTGGTCAATAGCTTCCTTCATCTCAATGTGAATGCACATGCTCCAGAAACAGGTAATTAAGTGGTGAGAGAACTTACCAGCTGGGCTTTGAAAATCAGAAACAGTTAGAATCAAATGACATATAAATAGAAACACAAAATTAATTATGCTATACACACCCCCATAGGGCCAAGAAAAGTATTAGCTTACAGAATACTAAAATAAAATAAATGTCATTAGGGGAAAACCCTCAATATCAGAGGAAAGAGGGCCATGCATATAACACATGCCTGTGGTCTCAACACAGGACAGGAGGACAGGAGGACAGGAGGACAGAAGGACAGGAGGACAGGAGTAGTTGGAGATCATCATCAGCTACATAGCAAGCTTGAGACCAGTCTGGGATACATGAGATCCCTTCTCAAAAAGAAAATAAGTACCTGTAGAGGCCAGTGAGATGTCTCTCTTGGTGACATCTCTTGTCCCCATGACTGATGACCTGAGTTCAGCCACTGGGACCCATATGGTAGAAAAAGAGAACTCACTCCCACAGGCTGCCTTCTGGCTTCCACATACATACTGTGGCACGTGTGCACCCATGCACATACATGCACCCACGCACTTTTTTTTAAAAAAGAAAGGTAGGAAACAGAACCAAGATAGAGTCATGCTGGTGTGTAAAATGGAGACATGGAAAGCAAGTAATTTGAATTGGTAGTGACAGGCAACCATTTCTTTAATAGGCAGCCAGAATTTCACACTGTTTCATAAACAGCCAAAAACCAAAAACCGTAAAGAAATTTCTTTGGCTGGGGCCAGTGGAATTCACACAAGCATGCAAATGAAGAATAAATATAAGATGCTCTTTTGGAGTGTGTTTCAACTGAGGGAGAATGGCGGAAGAGTGAAGTCAGCCGTGGTCATGAGTATCCAACTTAAAACGCAGAGATGGGACCAGAGCCATTCTGTCCTGATGCCAAGAAAGTGAGATGTGAGAGCATCTTGCTGTTAGAGACTGAGATACACTTGAAACACATAAAGAACCAAATCATATATGCAGCATCGCATAACACTGGCCCGAAGGAGGATGTATGGCAAACACATGACCCTCAGCTGCCGAGTCCTCTGTCTGAAAAAGCCCTTGGATGAGAGGTGAAGCTAACATCACACACATAGACATCAGCACAGCATGATGCTGTGTAAGGTTAGTGAGGAAATCATAAGTAGGAATTTAAAATGCTCGTCAAATCTCTTTTGTACAAAGATAAACCGCAGAGATACACCTGCAGTTTCCGTGGGTCTGCAGTTACTGTTTGCATAAGGTCATTTTGATAGAGCTGGCAAAGTATCCCTTAGACATATTGATAGTATTTTCAGATACATCAGATTGATTTTATTATACTCCCATTAGTCCAAACATTTAAGTGAGTTTTCCGATGTTTTCCCCTTTAGGGTAGATGTTAGCAATAAATTATAAATTCTTGAACTAGAATGAGACACTAGAATCACTCACGTACATTTGCAGCCATTTAAACATTTATAAATTTGTATCTGACAGTCAAAGAGTACATAGTAAAGCTACTTTCAGCATCCCCATGGCAACCAGCATATGGGCTTCGAAGAAAATATCCTTCAGAACTACTTTGACTAGGATATTTTCCAAACTTACTAACGCCCCATTGGGAATGAGTCACTATTCAGGGTGTTAATTCTGTGTTTGAGGATATGAAAATTGATCTCTCGTCATTTTGTATGTATGTGTCGTATCTGTCTTGCTTTAAGATTACGGGCAGGGACGACCCAGCAAAGCGCGGAGTGGAGCGAACCTACACACGTGTAACTAGCAAGGTGACCCCAGCCATACCTACGGTCTCCATCTCACCCAGTGCTGAAGTTTGAGAGGAACCCTGGGGCATCAGACGCACCTCTCAGAGAACTCTGAATTTTTGCAGCTAATCTCGGGGAAGAAAAAGATAGATTTAATTTATTTGAAGTTTTTACAGTGTTAATATTTTTGTTTACCTCGCTAGCTTGAGAATTTTGCCAGCCTCTGAATTTGCACATTTCCTATGATTCCTTTGTTTCCTTTGAGTGGTATTGATCAAACCACACTGAACATTTGTCCTGAAATTCCAATGAATGTGCAGCTTAAAAGCAAACTGAGTTTGCTCTTGGGTATAATGTGTTCAATTCCAGGTCCTAGTACACGTATTTTAAAGGTCAAAGTGAATGTTTTTGTAACATTTAAGCATATTTCAGATGTAAATAGAAAATTGTAAAATATATGGTTTTTATCAAATTTCAAAGAATGTTTTTAGTTAAGACTTATGAAAGTACTAAAATTATATGAGTAACATTTCAGATAATGTTATATTAAAATATTTGTGTATGTGTAAAAAAGTGTTGATAAATACTAACCTTTAAAGTTTGTGAAGTTCTTTTATTTGTAATATATGTGCTTTTAAAAGCAATGGTATGTGAAATTATAAAAGTATTTTGCTGTTGTTAATATAAATAAAAATACCATTACTTTGCACTTGATTTCCTTTTGAGAGCTGGGTTGGTAGCATGTTTGCCTGGCATGTACAAAAGCCTGGGTTCAATCCTCAACACTGCATGAACCAAATATGGTGGTGACACCTGCAATCCCAACACTCTGGGGGGATGGGAAGTTTAAGGCCACCCACCTGCAGCTAATTAGCAAGGGAGGGACCAAAATGAGTACATGAGAGGTAGCCAAAATGGCTTCTGTGACTGGTTTATTGGATGGCTATCAAACCATCCATACTCTATCTTTTTAATGCCTTACCAAAAGAGTGACCCGAGCCTCAGCTTAGATGATCCTCTAGAGATGAATTAAACACACTGAAGGTTTCTAAATATAGGATATTAGAATGATTTAGGGGAAATATGAACCAGAGTCTTAATGTACTCCATAAACTTGTGGTAGGATTTGTACTTTTGCTGCCTCTCTGGGAGTTAGCATGGACATGTGCTTTGCCGTAACCACTGAAATGGGAAATATGAGCTGCTGACCAAAATCAGTTTAGAGGCTTAAAAGCCAGTGAGTGGTTGTGCCTCATCCTTGCCCTGAAATATAGATCTTCAAAGTACACAAAGAAAGAGCCTAAAATCATCCCTAGTCTCCAGGTAACTACACTGGGCCAGATGTGCACATATCCCACATAACCCCATAGCTCATCTAGTGTCAGAGAGAAACACAGTGTTGAGTGCTAAGGTCCCCAAGACTCAGGATTGATTATAGTTGCAGCATTCTGTTTGTCCTCACTACTGTGTCTCTCTCTTACTGAAACTGTGAATGATAATCAGCGAGGTTTGGGACTGACTGCCGCCTTTCACTGGGTAGCCTATTTCCACATGCCCATCCAACCTCAGCTGAAGTGGAGTCAATGGACCTGCCTCCAGCTGCAGAAGGCAAGCTACTGAATGGCAGCATACAGTCCCCCTTCGACAGCTATTCCAAAGCCCTAGGCTCAACGAAGGGGAGCTTAGTTGGGCTCGGTCAGCCTTTGGCTACACTGGCTTTACTAGCCAGTATCAGCACAAGAGAGCAAGGAGATAAGATAGGCATTGAACCCGGAAGAGACAACATGATATTTTGGGTGAGAATTCTGACTTCTCAAGACACATCTAAGTTCTCTGTTCTCCAATGCAGCTTACTACTTAAAAACTGCCCAATGTTGAGCTGAACTCTGGCTCTAAAAGTCGCATCTCACACTGCTCTGGCTCCTGCTCTCTTGGTACCTATCATTGAATTTCCTCCACTTAAATTGTTAAGCTGTCTGAGTTATTGTTGATGCTGAGGAAATCTAGGAAGATTGTGTTGTTGATGTGCTCTACCTTTGGTCTTGCCTACAAGGTCCGGGTCTTGATGCTCTTCCCAACCGCCTACCCACCATATTCTAAAGAAACTGTTTGCAACAGGTGACCACCCAAATATGAAAATGAGTCCTCCAAAGATCCCTTAAGGAAATAAGCATAATAGATCCTTTCAACCTAGGGTAATGTGATTCCGTCTTTGCCTCACAACTATTTGTATTTGTACGACAAATGGTTTTACTGTGTTTTGCTCCTGACTTGGTTTATAAAAGAAGTTTAAATACTCTAGAAAGACTAAAGATGTCTTTCCCAAACAGCATGGAAACATGCCCTGTACCATCCCAGTTCCCTTGTCCCTTCTCTTCATTACACTAGATAATATCAAATAGGCAGGCGGGTGACTAAACCCAACATTCATGTCTTATCTCCACATTGTATTTTTTAATTATATGTCAACACATCCATGTCAGGCGCATTTATATAGATAGAATTCTAGCTTTCTGGTGTCTGTCAAGAAATCAGAGCATTTGGCAATGTTGGATTCATATTTCCCACAAGACATTGAATTTAAAATGAGGACAGAGTTAAGCCTTTCACGTGTACTTTCTGGCTTGCCTCAGTCACCACCAGGGCCTAATCACCAGTGTCAATTAGGTCATGCTTATTTATACGCCCTAACTGGTACTCATGTGCATAAGCAGACCCCAAGGCAGACAAATGTTTTGTGTCTATGTGTCCATCCAGTGGCAGACAGTACAGCACCTGCTGCCAAGTCAAGCAAGATGAATTTATTTTTTGATAAGTTTTTCTGAGCTTCATTAAACTTTCTGAGATAGACATGGAAAGGGATAGAGCCTAGTGCTGGAGCCACATGATTCGTACACTGTGCATAGGACTGCACTGAGTTTTCTGCTAATTTGCTGCCCCAAAGCCTTGCAAAGGATGGTGCATCATAAAGCAATGACATGATTTTGAGTTGTCAAGACACTGAATCTTATTTGTATTCTTTTTCATCTTTACATAAATTGGCCTCAAATCAATTTCTCAAAATAAACTCAGTTTTCAAAACTAGTAGAAGATTCCCCCAGTTCTGCAGATTAAAAAAAGCCTGAAGCCGGGCGGTGGTGGCGCACGCCTTTAATCCCAGCACTCGAGAGGCAGAGGCAGGCGGATCTCTGTGAGTTCGAGGCCAGCCTGGGCTACCAAGTGAGTTCCAGGAGAAGGTGCGCAAAGCTACACAGAGAAACCCTGTCTCAAAAAACCAAAAAAAAAAAAAAAAAAAAAAAAAAAAAACCAAAAAAAAAGACTGAAAATGAGCCCCAGATACCTAGTACAGAATAAGTGCATCTTACACACAGAACCTGGCTCCGTCTCTTTATCCACTCATAAGCCCACACCACAGCTACCTCTCTTTTCATTCTCATTTCAAAGTGAAAAATTCCAAGAGTGGAAAGAAATTAGCACACTCCTTCAATTTTGGTAGCGGTCACCTTAGAAACAAATATCCATTGTCCAAACCTCACATCGTGCATTCCTGTTCTGTATTCAGACTCACTGAGCAGTGAGTATCAATGGAACAGCTGGTGTGTTTCCTTTGTAATGATTGATGGCTCTCTGTGGCACATGGTCCTAAAATGATGGAGAACATGTCACTAGCAAACTGGTTTCCAGAACCCTAAATACTGTTCTGCACAAAGATTTCACCATATTTTCAGACTGGTGATTTATTATCTCATATTAGTCAAAGTCCAGAAAGCCAAAAAAATTATCCTAGTGTTCCTATGAGCATCAGAATATATATATATATATGCAAAAAAATGACAAAATGATACTAAGCCAAATTATTATTCACTAGAGCTACAAGTGGGCCCTAGGCCATTGTACTTGCATCAGTGAAAATTGTAAAATATATGTGACATGTATTGATAATAGGATACTTAATTCAGAATATGATAAAGTGCATTTTACAAGAGTTGAGTAGTATTCAGGATCATTTAGGAAGCCCCTTTTCCCTCCTCCTGCTTTCATGTCTGCCTGTTTTCCTATGCAGACCCTTCATAGAGCCTGTCTTCAGGTCACTTGTGAACTTCTCATCTTGCTTCTCCTCCCAACAGAAAGATCCCTCTCCTTTCCTCCAGCTGTTTAAGTCTTTCCCATACACATTGGAATCCTGTTCAGTAGCCACATGGTGAGGGTCATATTATTACATCTACAGCCACCCTCGGATCTGAGGCCCTCAATTCCTTCAGCTACTGCACTCCTAGCAAAGCCCTCCCACCCAAGCCATGTCACTAAGCCCAAGGAAGCTTACTCCCAGGATTGACTAAGAGTGAGAAATAATCATAGCTGTGGTTGGTTCTCATCTGCATCCTTGCCCAAGTCATTAGAAAGAGAGAGGACGTGAGATAAAGCGAGGGCTGTGCAGGGTGGAGTACACATATGTCATGGGTTGGTAGTGAATTGGCAAGTTGCAACCAACAGTCCTAGACATTCTCTTGTCTTGTCACGTTGTTCCAGAGGCAATCAACATCAATGATGGCCAGTCTTAAACTTTATTTTTCAAAGGCTGATGATTACTGGCTGCTGCATCTGAAAGTAAGAAAAGAAGTTTGAAAACTTGGGAAAGAGCTGGATGGTGGTGGTGGTGGTGGTGGTGGTGGTGGTGGTGGTGGTGGTGGTGGTGGTGGTGGTAGTGCATGCCTTTAAACCCAGCACTTGGGAGGCAAAGGCAGGCAGGTCTCTGAGTTCAAGACCAGCCTGATCTGCAGAGCAAGTTTCAGGACAGCCAGGACTACACAGAGATACCCTGGCTCAAAAAAAAAAAAAAAAAAAAAAATAGCAAAGCTAGTATTCAAGAGCCTCTGCACCTGCACCCTGGTGATATCCTGTGGGAAAACAAGAAGCTGAAAAACCACTGTCCTCTCCTAGCAGGGAGTTCATCTGACCAGTGTTGGAGCATGGTAAGAGCTGATCCTCCTATAAACACAAGACAGGAGCTGCTAAGACTTCTGGACAACAAAGCAAGTTTGAGTCCAGAGCAGAGGTGACTCAATGTTCCAGGTGATTTGTGGAGAAGTCAGCAAAAAAAGTCTCACTAAAGGGTGCCTTTCCTTCATCCTTAGATGTTGCCACAACAGGATACATGTACGAGGAGCTGGGATTAGGTAAAGAATAATCTGGTGGAGAGACTATAAATCACAAGACACAATAGACATTGGGCTAAATTCACAGGACTGATTGTACAGTCATAGGAATGAAAGCAATCAAAACATTCTCAAAATTCATTTGGAGAAAGAAACGGTTTAAGCTCGAATGATTGGACAAGTTTCAAAAAGCGAGTTTTAAATAGCACTCGCGTGGAGGACTCCCCAGGAAACCTGTTTGCAATCTCGTTACATCACTTGATACTAACTATAAAATCGTAACTTCTTGACTAGATTCCTAATGCGTAAAGGACATCAACTTCTGGAACTTAGGATTTTTCTTGTATTCCACCAAAAGTAATACAACTCTAATCATTAAAAGGATGGCTGGGACTTTTGTCTTGTTGTAAATAAGCAATGGTATTTGCAGGACATTTGACCATACTAAGTCACTTTAGTAATACTTATTAATAACATTAAATATGAAGGGTAGATGAACAGTTTTTAAAGAAATAATGACTAGGAGGAGATTCTAGAGATCAACTTAAATCTATTTTTGTTTGTTGTTTCCTTATTTTTTTTTTTTAATTTTTAACAAAGATAAGGAAAAATGGGAAGTCAGTTTAAAAGTACAAGATGGTCCCATGGGAATATTTCCAAGCAGCAAACCAAGCCTGTGGGAGAGATCTTTTGGTGTCTCATCTCAGAAACATTCTAAACCAGCCCATCATGTTCCACAAAGTGGCATCATATTTTCAGTCTCTCCCTCCTGAACAGTCATGCAAAAAGATATGGATTCATTTAGGCTTATCAGACTGGCTACTGACGGCTAAAAGATTTTCAAATTTCAATGTCCTTTTTTTGACTTTAACATCTAGAAGAGCTAAATAAAGTATTTTCCAAAAAAAAATCATTTACATTAGAATTTTTAAGCCTAAGTGTTGCAGATAATGATGAAAAAATCATCTTCAGGCTTCCTTCTGGGGACTCAGGCTCAGCTACTATGGTTAGTTATACCTAGGGCTGGGAATGTTGATCCTGTATGGCCACAGCCTTTTCTAAACTATTGTTCACTGCATCTGTGGTATGACTTGGATGTCTAACTATGCTGAGTCTTTACTTCCTTTTCGTTTTCTCCTCCTCTGTCTTACTATCATTTCTACTTTGAATGAGTCAGAATCCCAGGGGGTTATGGGTAGGTACCACACCCCAAGAGCGGGGATTTCCTAACATCATACATTTGGCAAGAATAGAACAAGATGTTCTTAAAATTCAAGAAGCACAAATGAGTGTAGTCCAGCAAATTCATCCAACAGTTCCCTGCTCCTGAGAGGTGTCATCTACAAAACCTCTCATATAGCAAAGCAGTTGTTTATTTCTGGAGGATCTCAGGGCAACATCATTTTACTCCTCTGATAATAGCCTCCATTTGGCTTTATTATATGTATATGTATATCATTAAAAGTTGGATTTTTCTCAGTGAGGATGTTTGAAAAAGTCATAAGGGTTCGTACAATCTGTTCACCTAAAATTACATAGAATCCATGTAAATCTATGTGCACACATAAATATATATAGTCTAAGTGAAATTTTTTCACATGGGTTGACAATGCTTCCCCCCAAAGCCATAGACTTGCGAACAAAAAGTAATAACACAAGGCAAAGGAAACTTCCTTTAGAGTTGTTGGTGAGGGTTATCCAAGAGACTCCCAAAACATTATCAGTTATTACTGTTGCCCTTGGTTGCCTCCCCGAGGTTGAAGATAAGTCCACATTGCTGAAGATACCATACATATCAGACACAGACTTACAGGATCCAAGCAGAATCAACCTGAAAGTCTCCTTCCTGAGAACTAGCATTCATGGTACCAGTACCCAGGTATGATGCCTGTGAACTAAAATAATGAGCAGCATGGCACAATAACCTTAAGGATACAATCGTGGCACACATACCTTAGTAGTAACCAAGAGCTCTCCAGTTGGACTTAAGACCCACTCAACAAAAGGGAAATCATCCCCTAGCCAACTACCTGGGGACAGTGTGATCATGAAAGAGAACCTACAACTTCTGTAAAAGTCCTAGCTGCATCCCAAATATTTATCCTTGCACTCAGAGATAAGTGTAGCACTCAACTCTCATAACAAGCAAACAAAATCCTTCTTGTTGCAGCAAACAAAAACTGTTACAGAAAATTACAACTGATCAAATACAGAGAATAAGTGATCCCATGGTGCTGAGCACACACTGATACATCTACAACACAATTCTTGCACCTAAGGCTCAGAGAACATTGATAAAGAGGAAACAGAAAGGTTTTGAGAACCAGAGAATCAAGAAGAGTATCATAAGACTCTGTCTCCTCAAAATATCAAGGAGCTACAATCACAAAATCTCAACAACATGGTTGCCCAAACAAGAACAATAGACATGTTAACCTGGAAAGGGGAAATTCAAAAGGGTCCCAATCCTAAACAAAGAACTGCAGGAAACTAAGAAATACTTAGGGGGAAATAGCCTTCCCAAGAAAAGAGTCTCTTGTATTTGGAAGTTTTTCCGTGTCCTGGCCTGCTGGCGGTCTCTCCCACCCACACCCCCTACATAAACACGCAGAGGCTTATGTTAATTAAAACTGCTCAGTCCTACTACTGACTAGCTCTTACATTTAAACTCAGCCCATTTCTGTTAATCTATATGTTGCCACATGTTCTGTGGCTTTACCTGTGTGTCATTACATGCTGCTCCCTGGGCAGTGGGCTGGCATCTCCTGACTCAGCCTTCCTCTTCCCTGAATTCTCTTTGTCTGCTTATCCCACCTATACTTCCTGCCTGGCTACTGGCCAATCAGCGTTTTATTAAACCAGTGTACAAAAGCATTATCCCACAGAAGTCTCTCAGTTCCAATTGGTCAGGACTGAAATCATATATACACAAGTAACATTGTCCAAAATAAGCAGGTTGTACTTAGATATTTAGGTGTGTGTGTGTGTGTGTGTGTGTGTGTGTGTGTGTGTGTGTGTGTATGTGTGTTGAATTATAAAGAGGCCAAGAATTTGAAATAGAGCAAGGGGGTATACATGGAATGGGTTGGAGGGAAGAAAGGGGAGGAGGAAATGATGTAATTATATTTTCATTTCAAATAATAAAAATAACATCGTTAAAGTTGGATTTTCAATCAAGTCATTGATAGAATAACAACAAAAATTTGAAACTTAAATGTGAACAATGGGTTTGAATGCTGCTGTAGTTATTATTGATTTTTCCACTCTGACCAAATGTGCAGTTCTTGTAGTCCTTTCAGCAAAAAGTTTAAAAAAAAAAAAACAGTAATTTTGACAAAATGCAGGAGACTGTACATGCAATTCAGGTCTCTTCTCCACAGGTCTCAGAAATAGTTCCTGGCTGGAGTTACAGACAACTACTCAACTCATTCTCCTCACAACATTCCTTGAGTAATGCAAGGCTGTTACAGGTGAAAGCCTTGCTTCATTCTAACCAGTTTCATCTCTTTAATGGAATTGGCAGATGCTTGGGATGCCTCTTTTCTCTAGCATATGATGTGTCTTCTGAAGCCTAAACTGTTAGTCTTAAATTAACCAGCAAGATTTTCTTGGCAGAATAAATGCCTTACATTTTCTGCACTACAGTATCTTGACATTAGAATATGCAACTGAAATCAGATATGGAATATTTCCTGGCAACCAAAATGGGCCACTGTCACCTTCTGATGTTGCAAAGCATAAGGTAATGAAAAGAGAAACCTGTGGAAGATGAAAAGTTAATTGAATCCAAGCATGCAAGTCCTTAGAGGCAGAGATTGCACGGTGTTTGTTTCTGGGTTCCAGAGGCTAGCAAAGGACTTGGCATGGGCAAGAGTGTCAACAAATGCTTGATGGGTGCATATATGAAAGAATTCACAAATGAGTCTAAAGGGAACCAAGGTTGGATTGTGAAAAGCTTTCTCATAGGACTATCTTTGGATTGCCAACCCCCCAACAACAACATGGAGACTTATTATTAATCATGAAAGCTCAGCCTTAGCTTAGGTTTGTCCCACTAGCTCTTACAACTTAAATTGTCTCATTTATATTAATCTACATTTTGCCTGGTGGCTTTTTACCTTTCTTTCCCATTCTGTGTTTAACTCATTCTATGTCTCTCTCATGCCTAGGGTCACCTCCTACTTCTTCTCTCTCTGCCCAGAAATCCCTCCCATACCTCTTGCCTAGTTATTGGCCATTCAGCTCTTTATTAAACCAATCACAGGTATATCTTCACATGGTGTGCAAAAAATCCCACAACATTAGACTTAAGGCAACTTCACATTGACAGATGCCTCCAGTTTCCCTAGTGGAGGCATTCAATCAAAGCAAACTAAAAGAATGGGGATTACTCTGGCTCTGAAGGAGAGAGCCCAGACACAGATGGCCAGCCCCATTGCTGATTGCCCTTGTGACCTGGAGCAAGGATCCAATCTGAGGCTCAGTTGCATCTTCTATTAAATAGTAGAAATAATGGTTAAAGGGATTAAACCAAGAACAAAAGGTTCTTAATTCAAGAACTGGCAAGAGTAGATATCCTGTACTTGCAAGCTGTAATTAGTAACACAGTAACAAATATACCTCAAGTAAGAAATTGGGAATTGTTACCTCAAGTCATTTTTAATAGTATTTATTCAGATAATTGTAAAATGTGTATTTAATGAATGCATAAATTATCAGGGAAAGGATAATTTGTGTTGTTTCCCTACATGATCACTGATGAGCTCCTCATGGCTATTGGGAGCCCTGGCTTATAGGAACTGCAAAGACAGTAGTATCACATCCTCTCAGGATGCTGGCATGGCACACCCTGTATTATAGGCTCTCTAAACAAGTTATTCAAATCATACAAATAGTGCTTATTATCTACATGTATTCCCAAGGACAGATGCTACCTCTTGGCTTAGATTTGGATAAAGCCTCTGAAATTTCTCATGAAAGATGACAGTAAAATTAGAACAATTATTGACAAGGAAAATGAATACACAAAATCATACTCTCTAAGGCCCAGCTAGACGGGACAGTTATTGAGATGACGATGCTTTTTGGTGTCAAAAGTAATTTGAAGCAGGCCTTTGCCTTCTATGTTGGGTCAGTTTGATCTTCCTTGGTGACAAAAATAGGAACATATGAAATTTAATCTCACTTAAAAGGTGTAGAAGCTGTGTAAAAGCAAGAAGACTGCTCTATAATCCTGGCCTGGCAGGTATTTCAGAGGCTGAAAGCTGACACTTATTGAATTAATGTCTTCAGCAATCATTTACTATAGTCAATACCCAACACCTGGCTCAAAATGGAATTCAGAGCTTTTTGGAAGGAGCAATGCTAGAAAAACTAAGTAGTTATACATGTACACATATTGATATAAAAGAAATGTAAACCCAAGGAATCATCTGCATCATCTATACACTTGTTAATAACAATCACTGAAAGTGGGAAAGAAGAAGATGATGAAGACAAGGGTGAGGTGGAAGAGCAAGAAGTAAAATTGGGAAGTTAGTGTGAGAGGTCCAGGAGGAGATGGAGTGGGTAAGAGGGGGCAGATATGATCTAAAAACATTATATTCATGTATGAAATTACCAAAGAGGTTCTGTATGTTCTCCCTCATTATGTGAATGCTAGCCTTGAACCTTCAGACATACGTGCTTAATCTGGAGTACCCAGATAAGTCAGAAAAATAGGAACCATGACAGAAACTTTCAAAGGAAGGATAGAATACAGGTAGTATAAGAAGGAAATGAGGTAATGGAGCAAGAAGAGGCAAGTATGGTGAGGGAGAGGAAGGCAGGGTAGAAGAGGCAGTGTCCACTTGATGATAAGACCCTATTGCTAAAGATAACACATACTTGAGTCATATAACGTGTAGCAATCCAGCTGATTCTGACCTGGAAGTTTCATCCCTAGTGTCTAGCTTTCAGAGTGCTGGACAGTGCTGTGCAAGCTGTTAGAAAAGCTCTTACTCAGCTCTGGAACCTGTGCAGCACAATAATAACTGGCCTGACAACATATTACCACTGGTGCAATAGTAACACAATGTTATGGGAGTCACCAACCACCTCTTGATTAGATTTCAGGCCTACTCCTGCCAGGTACTGTTAACTAAGTCAAGCACTATTCATTGAGCAGGTCGTAGGCCATAGGGGAGAACCTACTTACTACTATTGTGCTAAGTGGACACAACGTTAAACTCTCTAAGTTCCTATCTTTATACCCATAGATGGTGCATCTCTAATCCCTCATCAGAGAAGCATCTTTCTGCAATAGATGGCAATTAATACAGAGACCCACAAGCAGTCAATGTGAAGAGAATAACAAGACTACAGAGTGCTCAATCCTACATGAGATATCTGTATTACCCTCCCCCACCTCCCAAGACTCAGAGATCATCAAAGAAGAGGAAGCAAAAAGATCATAAGACCAGAGGCTGTGGATGATTACAGCAAAACAGTGTTTTCCTGGCCATGACGGGGCTATTTCACACAGGAAATCAAAGCAGCTGGGTAAACTCAAGCCAGACAATATCCCAGCAAGGATGGGAAGTCTCAGTGTCTGACTCCTCTCTGAGTAACTACTGGTAACTGATCCCTTCTGGAAATGGGGGAGTCAGTTTTCTTTGGGGATGCAAACCCTGAGAGATCATCCATGCTCTGTTAGATGACCCTATACTCATGCATATACTGGCAGTAATAATGGAACTACTAGGTTTAAAAACAAAAAGAACACGGGAAGTAGGGGGAAGAAAGTGAATAAGAGAGGAATTGGAGGGGAAGGAGCAGAGGTGGATTCAATCAAAACCCACTATATTTGCCTATGAAATTCTCAAACACTAAAAATTAAATTACTAAGCAAAAATAATTTTTAAAAAGATTACTGGGATGGGTAGATAGCTCAGTCAGCAGAGAGCTTGCCATGCTATATATATATAGCCTGAGATCTACTCCCAGAATCCATACAAGGCAAGATGGCACACATTTTTTTTTCCGAGACAGATTTTCCCTGTGTAGCTTTGTGCCTTTCCTGGAACTCACTTGGTAGCCCAGGCTGGCCTTGAACTCACGGAGATCCGCCTGGCTCTGCCTCCTGAGTGCTGGGATTAAAGGCATGTGCCACCACCACCTGGCAAGATGGCACACATGTTTAACCCCCAAACTGTGGAGCCAGAGACAAACAGATCCCTGGGGCATCACTGACTAGGCTGCTTGGCTTAAGCAATAAGCCCCAGGCCTCATTGAGAGACTTTGTCTAAAAAATGTAAGGTGGGTGGAACCTGAGAAATGAGATTCAAGTTTGACCTCTGACTTACACACACACATACCTTTCAAGTGATTCTGGCTCACTAGAAAATTTGAAACTCACAAATTTAGATTATACATCCATCCTGCACTCCATCATGGTGATGTGATGACCACACTCTGAGCCTTGATTCTAGCCTAAACATGTAAAGCATTCTGCTTGTATGAGAAGGAGGCAAGAAGGATGCTGAGAAGGGAGTGCACTCCAACCACTATGACAATCTTATTAAAAAACAAAGAGTTCTCATGTTAGGTACATGGCTCAGTGGATAAAAATCCTTGCTGAGCAAGCACCAAGATCAGAGTCCTGCACCCATATAAAAGCCAGGCTTGGCCACATGAGCCTATAACCTTAGCTCTTGGAGGTGGGAACAGGAGACAGGAAGATCACTAGAGATTATTGCTAGGCAGCCTAGACCAAAAAAAAAAAAAATTAATGGTGAGAGTTAGATTCAGAGACCCAGTCTTAAGAGAATAAGGCAAAGAAAGATAAAGCGAGGTACCCAATGTCTTCCTCTGGCTTCTGTTTGCACACTCAGGTACACACATCTGCACACACATGCATTCACCATACACACATACAACACATATACATATGCACAGAGGAGATAGAGGTGTCTAATGGAAGAGATAAGACTCTCATCAATATTTCCGAAGATTATGCAGGAGCAAGAAAACAGGGACCAAAGAGAGAAATCTTATCACTTGTTCAGTTCATGAAATTGAATGAGACAAGAACTGATATATTTATCTCTTCGGGTTTACTGAAATTCAATATAGACCTTATGAATCAAATAAAAGACAAAGGTTTAGAATACAACAAACCATGTATCATTTTCAAATGTGATATGAGTTGTCACACAAATCTTTCTTAGTACAACTAAGGCGAATATAGTGCTTAGAGAAACAGTGTCTATGTATCTTGAGTTACTTTGATCCAGTCTGGTGAAATAAGAGAGCAACCTATAATTTTGAGTGATGTTGTTGGAGATTTTTACTCCTTTTGGGGAGGCCTGCCACCTAGCCACCAAATAAATACACAGAGGCTTTTTCTTACTTATGAATGCCTGGCCTTAGCTTGGCTTAGTTTCTAGCCAGCTTTCCTTATCTTAAATTATCCTGTCTACCTTTTGCCTCTGGGCTTTTCCCATTCTCTTACTTCCATAAATCTTACTCATACTCCATGGCTTGCTATGTAGTTGGGTGGCTGGCCCTTGAATTCCTCCTCCTTCTCTGTCTCCTACCCATGGATCCTTCCTCCCAGTTTTCTCCTTCTATTTATACTCTCTGCCTTCCAGCCTCACCTATCCTTTCCCCTGCCTTGCTATTGTCCAGTTCTTTATTAGACCATCTGGTGTTTTACACAGACACAGTAACACAGCTTCACAGAGTTAAACAAATGCAACATAAACAAAAGTAACACACCTTAAAATATTCTACTATAGAGTGGCCCAAGATATGTAACTCACCTACAGCCTCTGATGCTTGACAGTACTTTTAATTTATCCTTAAAATCTGGAAATCACACCGGGCAGTGGTGGCACATGCCTTTAATCCCAGTACTTGGGAGGCAGAGGCAGGCAGATCTCTGTGAGTTCGAGGCCAGCCTGGGCTACAGAGCGAGTTCCAGGAAAGGTGCAAAGCTATACAGAGAAACCCTGTCTCAAAAAACAAAAAACAAACAAACAAAAAAATCTGGAAGTCAAAGAACTGTAGAATTCAAGGGAGATACTGCAAACCACCAGACAACAGACTGTCTTCTTTTGTAAATTCTTCTTATTCTTCTTACTAATCTTACACATTAGTACAGTTAAAATTATCAGTGTAGCCGGGCAGTGGTGGTGGTGCACACCTTTAATCCCATCACTCAGGAGGCAGAGCCAGGCGGATCTCTGTGAGTTCGAGGCCAGCCTGGACTACCAAGTAAGTTCCAGGAAAAGGTGCAAAGCTACACAGAGAAACCCTGTCTCGAAAAACAAAAAATAAAAATAAAAATAAAAAATCATCAGTGCGTTTTTAAGATTTTTACTTCCCTTTGAAAGACAGATGATCTACAAATACAGAATAGACAAGTCTTGTTTAACCTCTAGAGACAGTGAGTCAGAGGTAAGAGCTGCCTTCCTTCATTCAAGTCCACGGGGACGCCACCACTTTGCTTGGCTTTTGATTCAATCACCCTTTTTCCTTCTTTTGCCAGGCCTACCTGGGCCCTGGGAGCGTTCATTTGTCACTCCTCCTCTTAATCAACTCCCTCATTTTCTCAGTGGTGATCCTGAGGTGCCTGGCAACCAGGGAGCTTAGTTTACATCATCTCTCAGTGGGGCAGACCACATTTACATTGTCAGAGTTGTGTGTGTTTGTTTGTTTGTTTGTTCGTTTATAACGCAGTCTCTCTCACAGGCCCTTATCCACCACAGAAAATGCCATTACAGAGTGTCACGATCTGAATTCTACTCAGTCACTAAAGGCGTAGATAGCATAGTGCATGGCTAATTTCAGAAGCCAAAAGAGAGAAGGAAAGAGAGATGGGTGGGGAGGGGAGAGAGATAGAGAGATAAAGATAGATATACATATATATATATATATATATATATATATATATATAGAGAGAGAGAGAGAGAGAGAGAGAGAGAGAGAAGGAAGGAGGGAAGGAAGAAAGGAGAGAGGGAGAGAGGGAGGGAGGTAAGGAGGGAGGAAAGAAATTTACAACTGGAATAAGAAATGACACACACAACTTACTTCAATATGAAGTAAACATTTATTTGAATTCTGCTGGTCCTCTTAGAGAAGTTTGTTTTCTCCTCTCTGAGTGGCACAGGGAATTAAACTTTAAAAACAATTGCTAACTAAGAAGACATATCATAGGACACGGAAATGTCGTCCATCCAAACACTTACACACATGACAGAATGAGACCTAAGAAATAAAAAAGCGCTCTGGAGGCTGAGGAGTTGGTAAGGTGAGGTTGGCTGTGGCTTGTTCTATTGCTCTGATATCTCAGTTTCCACCCCAATATCTGGCTCTGGGTTTTTTATTAATAAGACCCACATTTGGCAATTCATCCTACATTTCATGAATTTTCCACCCTGCTTTTGTGGGCCCCACATCTCTCCATTAATGGGATGTCTCATTATTGTTAAGCATTTGATTGCTCCCTTAAAGAGACTACCAAGAACTATATTTTACTGTGAACAATATTTAAAGACTATGTTAGCTTTGAGCTAAATCTTTGGCAACAGACTTTTCTTAATTAAATTCTTAAAAATAAAATAAAAAAGCAAGACAACGTGACCTTAAAGAGATCGCAACTCTTCAACCTTTAGATTGTGAATTGTTAAAAGTCTAGCCTTTAAAATACATGTTCCACGTCCTCAAAAAGGACTTAAATAAACAAACAAATGAAGCTATCAATTCAAACCTAGATGAGAAATTCAGCTTTTTTTTTTTTTTTTTTTTTTTTTTTTTTTTGATGCAAAGCTCAACAAAAAGACAGATGCTAAAGGACAAACATTGAATCTGGGCCAAGAAGCTCAACAGCTCAATAAAACTCAGTGGAAGGGCCCCTAGTGGACAAACCAGACCAGGGAAGAATATGGGGCGGGGGGTGGAAGACGGGGCTGAGCAACAGTCAGAAAGCAGAAAAGAAAAAATAAACAATCCTGAACACAACATTCAAGACCTCTGGGTCACAATTAAGAGACTCAGCTCACAAGTGTGTCACAAACAAAGTAACTTGGATACAGACTAAAGACAGAGAAAGTCAACTCAGTGAAATCATAAAAAAGTAGCGAATCTAAGAAGGGACACAGACATCAAAGTACAGGAGACATCTAGATCCTTAAGCAGTCTCAACCAGCAAAGAACCTCTCCACATCGTAGCTACAACACCAAGAACACAAAACACAGAAGAATATTCCAAGCCGTGAGGGAATTTTAAGTCATTTGCAGAGGCAAACCTATTGCATGAACATCAGTCCTCTCACTGGAAATCCTAAAAGCCAGAAGAGCATGCTCTGAGAAAAAAGCTAATCAGTAGTATCAGTTTCAGCATGGCATTGTTTCAGCGGAAGAAGAAACAAGGACTTTTCTGTATAAACATTAACTAAAGCTATCTGTGACCACTAACCCAAAATTGCACAAGACACTTAAAAATAGTACTTCCTTTATTTGTTGTGATATATATATATAATAATTCATACACATATATAAGTATATATACATTATTTATGTATCAGAACAAATATTATGTGAAATGTATATTATATAATTATATGTTATATAAATATATAAATAGAAACAAATATATATAACTAAATATGTAAATACAACCTGCTCAGCCCATATGTTATTTGTATGCATATGAATTTGAGAGAGAGCAAAGAGGGAGTACATGGGAGAGGCTTTAGGGAGCAAATGGAATGGGAAAGTAATGTAATTATGTTTAACTTCAAGAATAAAATTACATTTAAATAAAAAAGTAGTTACTCCACAGAGACAACAACAATCATCATGGAAATGACAGAAAATTTTTAAAAAAGGAGAAGGAGAAGGAGGGATAAGGAAATAGAAAGAGGAGTAACCCAGGGGTAAGTGTGTGTTTCCAGTATAATAGATAAACAAATGAGAATTATAAAAGATCCAAGCATTATACAGTCAGTCAACTAGCAAGCCTCTAAAAGGAAAAGAACAAAAATGAGTAACTATCTCTCAGGAGCTTGGCAGAATAACAGAAGAGAGAACAGAGCAGCTGGGCACACCACATCTACAATCAGAAAACAGAAACTGATGAATGCGTGCTGCTCTGTTCCCTTTCTCTGTTTACACAGCTAGGACCCTAGCCAGGAGAATGTACTGTGCATGGTACAGGTTGGTACTCCCCCTATAGCATGTCCAGAGACCCACCCCCAGAAAATTCTAGATTCATTAAATTAAAATTTAACATTAACCTTCGCACTAGAGACAGAAGCTGGATGCTCATCATGATAGATGCAGGAAAGGCCTCTGACCAACTTAAACATCCCTTCAAGCTAAAAGGCCAAAGGAACTAGGAATACAAAGAACACAGCTCAGCCTTATGAAGGCTATATAGAACAAAACTACAGTCAATATCATAATATAGGAAAAAATAAATACAATTCCTCAAAATCAAAGCTGTCCATGCCCTCTACTCCTATTCAGCATAGCACCAGAAGTCTTAGTTAAAGCAATAAGACAAGATAAATAAAAATGATACAAATAAAAAAGTAAGAAATAGAATTATCCCCAAGTGCCAACAATAAGACCCCATACTTATTAGTCCCTAAGTACTCTACCAGAAGACTCTAAGATCTCGTAAATGCTTTCAGAAGAGTAGTAAGATACAAAATCAGCACACAAACAGCAGTAACTTGTTTATACCAATAATGAACAGGCTAAGAAAAAAGGCAGAACAAGAAAGCTTTTCACAACAGCCTAGATAGATAGATAGATAGATAGATAGATAGATAGATAGATGGATGGATGGATGGATGGATGGATGGATGGATGGATGGATGGATGGATGGATGGATGGATGGAAGGGTGGGTGGGTGGGTGGGTGGGTGGGTAGGTGGAAGAAGAAAGGAAGAAGGAACGAAAGAACCCAGGGATGAGCCTATCAAAGGAGGTGAAGGACTCTACAGTGAAGACTTTAATATGCTTAATAATGGAAGGTACTAGGAAATGGAAAGCTATTCGGTGTTCATGGATCAGCAGAACAAGCTTTGTGAAAATGATGATGTTACCAAAATCAATCTGCCGATTCAATGAATTTTCTATGAAAACCTCAATGGCATTTTTCACAGGAAAAAAAAAAAACCTAAATTCATGTAGCTGTACAAAATAATCCCAAATGGCCAGTGCAATCCTGAAGTAACAAATGTTAGTGGATCTGAACATGCTGCAGTTTCAAAATACACTGCAGATATTGAGGAAGGAAAACAGCCCAATACTGCTGCACAGGCCAGTGGAATAGAACAGAGATCCTGAAATCAAGTGATCAGCTGTGGGCCTCTGATTCTCAACAAAGGCAACAAAGCATGCATTAGAAAAAAGACAGCATCTTCTGCAATCATTGCTGGGAAACCTCTTCAGATCTTGCAATACATACACTTTACACTCATTAAACAATAACTTCCCATATACTTCAGCCCCTAGCAACCACTCTTCTCCTTTCTGTTTCGTGAGTTTCACTGTTTTAAGTACCTCACAGGGAATAAGTCGATTACACATCATATATATTATAGATCCCATTTCTGTTCAGCAAGATCAGAAAACTGCAGAGATTCGTTCCACAAAAATATAGCAATACTTAGCAGTGCTGAACCACACAGTTAAAAATGGTTAAGGTGGTAAATTTTATGTGGTTTTTGCTGTAACAAAAAAAATAATTTTAATAAAGGGATTTCTTTGCCAAGTCTAATAGATTTGGGGGGAACCTGATATAATTGTTTCAAAGGTGCCAGTTGTGGAGCTGTGGAATCCAAAAATGAGATAAAAAGACAGATAGATTTTACCTTGCAGACTGATGAGTCACTCCAGAACCAGTGGGGAAGAAGGACCTTTTATCCACATGAGCAGAGCTGAGAAAGTTCACAAAGTCAGACTCTGCAGAAAGCCTCCTGATGTGAGGAATAATGAATGTGCTCTCTGGTGCTGGAAATACAAAGGGTTTAGGTTAGAATTTTATCTCCTAAAATGACAACAAAAAAATTAACATTTTATGTTTTAGACTTGTTCAAAAAAAAAAAATGTGCTTAAAAAAATAATAGCTGAGGTCAGAGGTTTAGTTCTATGAGTAAAGTTCTTGCATACCACACAGGAAACCCTGGGCTTAATCTCCAGCACCATATAAACCAAATGTGGCGGTGCACACCTGTAATCCTAGCACTGGAGAAAAGGAGGTAGAAGGGTCAGAAAATCAAGCTCATCCTCAGCTATGTAGTGCATTTGGCTGCAGCCTGGGCTACATGAGCAGGTACTATAGTAAATAAATGCTTAAATGAGAACTCTACCTATTATCCTTAACATAAATCGAATATGGAAACGGCAGAAAACATATTCTAGGACAGTTCATCCATTCTTGCTTTTGAGTTTCACAATCTAGCTCTTGGATTTTAATTATCTCCTTGTTGTACATTAATTACTCCTGCTCATAAATCCTAGAGATTGCTCTTGGAACGAGCAGCTCATATTGACCCAGTTCTGTCTCCACAGGGTAATCAATCTTTGAGGAAAAGCAAGATCAGTGTGCCACTAGCCAGAAAGGTAGTCCTAATGTAAAGCACCCCATGATGATTTTGTAATAACAGGTCTACTGTCTCTGGGTAAATGTGTCTGTGTGCTGCAAGTATAGACGTCACTTTATCTCACCAGCTTTCCACACTGCCATGGTGTCCCTGAAGAATGTCAAGGGAAGAGCCGTTCCATGAACTTGCCAAATGCACCTTAATAAATCTGAGTTTACTTTGCTGGAGAAATTTCATTTGGCTCTGCTCTATCAGTGTCTCATGGCCTCACTTCTCTGTGCACACTATTGAGCTATAAACAGTGAACATTCAGGATTATGAAATGGAAACTGGAATCCATCCAGGAAACAGACCAGTGTAGTACTCTAGGCCAGGCCATCCTTGAATTACAAAGTGCAGACTCCATTGAGCATGACAAAGGAGCCGAACAGCTGCATTGACAGACATGGTCCTGAAGTAAGCACTCTTTAAGGGTTGTGAATAATGAAGAGGGAGTTTGTGGAAGAGGATTTTAAAGCAATGCTATCAGAATTTGCCTTCATGAAGTTTATTTTTTTAGTCAAGAAGATAAACACTACCTACAGGATTCAAAAATGGAGTAATAAAGTGTCAAACTTTATGATATCTGTTCTGTTTTGGAATATAATTCAGAGGAGGAAAAGATCATGTTGATATACAGTGTCGAAAAGGGTTAAATAAATTTAACGGAATTTCCAGTGGATATAGTAGGGGAAAAAAGTTAAATAGTGGAATTTGATCGAGAGATTGCTCAATGGGTAATGCTCTTACCACACAAGCATGAAGGCCTGAATTTAGATCCCTAGAGTTCATGGAAAGCCAGGAGGGGTAGCATCTGAAATCTCAGTACAGAGGAGTCCTCAGAAGCTTGAGGGACAGAAAACCTGGAGTATGCAGCACAGGAGGAAACAACAGAGACCCTGCCTCCAAAAACAGGGATGTCGGGCATTGTCCTCTAACCTCCATACACACATGATGGCATGTGAGAGCCCACACTCTCACACAGGAATGTGCATAGACACACACACACACACACACACACACACACACACACACACACACACACACACAATAATAGTAAAAATAACCAGGGTGAGCCACCCATATGCTCCAGTATATATCCAATTACAAATATTTTTTTTCTATTTGTTTTTTATCTTACTTCTGTCAATTTTTACATTCCTGTAACAACCTATCATCCATCTCAATTTTTAATATTTCTAAATTGGGCCTGGAGAAATGAATCAGTGGTTCAGAGCACACACTGTTTTTACTGAGGGCCTGAATTTGGTTCTAGCACCCACGTCAGGCATTTCGTAACCACCAGCTACTCCAGTGTCCAGGAAATCCAATAACCTCCATGGCCACCTGCACTCCCATGCGCATACCCACTCACAGAGTCACAAGCACACACATAATTAAAAATTTTAAAAACAAATCTGAAATTGCTGGCATCAGCATGGCTCACCCTTAAGAAACTTCAAGCTGGGTGGTGGTGGTGGCGGCGGTGGCGGCGGCAGCGGCGGCGGCGGCGGCGGCGGCGGCGGCGGCGGCGGCGGCGGCGGCGGCGGCGGCGGCGGCGCACGCCTTTAATCCTAGCACTTGGGAGGCAGAAGCAGGTGGATCTCTGTGAGTTCGAGGCCAGCCTAGGCTACAAAGTGAGTTCCAGGAAGGGTGCAAAGCTACACAGAGAAACCCTGTCTCAGGGGGGAAAAAAGAAAGAAAGAAAAAAAAGAAAGAAAGAAAGAAAAAAAGAAAAAAAGAAAGAAAGAAAGAAAGAAACTTCAACCTGGCCAATATTAGAGTTTAATATTGGTTTATAGTTTTGGGGAATAAATTCTACATGATGGGAAGTGCAAAAATCTTAAATGTATGCCAATGAGTTTGACAAATGATGATCACCCTGCTTCAAGATATATAACACTATCATCACCCCCAAAACGTAGCAAAGATAATGTAACACCTTCCCAGGGTTGTCAAAAAACAAAAAAAAAACAGCTGACAGTCATAATCGACTTTCTAGATAGCTCAGAGCAAGAGAGTCAGGTGAAATGCTGGATATTCTCAACTTTCCACCTAGCATCTGAAAAGCAACTAACCATGAGCAGAAAATTCTCTGTTCTATGCTCTGACAAATACAGATGACCACACAGAGCCTCGGGAAGTTCCCTAACAGTAGGCAGACAAGAACAAAGGACCTGCAGGTTCAGGGCTCAGGCTACAGCACAACAGTGACACTCTAAAAGTCATAACTTTCATCTGTTTTCTTGCTGTTTCATCTATCAATTGAGAAAAGTCATCTGGCATCTGTGGTGGCAGATGAATTCATAAATCAATTGGTGGTAGAAGGTATTTAGGTATTTTTGGCATTAGGTACAAGGTGAAAGAGCATTATTATCGTGACTATTTTCTATGTTCAGGCCCAGGAGAACACTCTCCCTTCTTGGTAATGGAAGTTATTTAATATATAGCTTCTGCAGACTCTAGATCTGATAATTATAATGCCACATAGCTAGCAAGTCTCTGTTGTTGAGATAAGAAGGAAGAGTGTTAGGCCTGGGGGCTAGAAGAACCTACAACCACCAGGACGCCCTAGTCACCTTGTCCAAGAAGAGGAAGCCATCCTAGGATCCAGGAAACGTGGAAGAGGTACCTCCATCCTTTACCAGACTGATGTTGCCTACTGACTGTGTCAGGGATGCCCTGACCTGAGTCAACCAAGCAGAAGACACGGGCACTACACCTACAACCAGGACAGGTATACCAAAAACTGGACAGTCACCCAAAGGCAAGCCTCTTTACCTGACCTTGTGTACAGCCACAGGCACAGTAGGAGGCTCCCTGCTCTGTTGAACCCACACATCTGAGCGGGCTCCCTTGCCTTCGGGTCACCAGCAGGCTGGAAGACACCATTTGTGCACTGACAAAGAGAAGGTAGCCTCTTATTTTTCACTTTTGACACAAGGTCTCGTGATGTTGCCCAGGATGGCCTCAAATTTTATAATTCTCATGCCTCAACAGCCTTCAGAGTACAGCAATTAGAGACTCTTTCATCCCTGGCTTCACGTTCCTATCCACAAATTCATTTTCCCCCATTTTAGAACACAGCGTAAGTAGAATTATACTGAATCTTTGTTGTAAGGCTTATCTTATTCAGCATAAAATTTCTGACATTCATTCAAATGCTTGTATGAATCAGTAGTTTGTTTTGTTTTACTTTGGGGTGTGTGTGTGTGTGTGTGTGTGTGTGTGTGTGTTGTTTGCTTAGTGCTGTACTAGTCCACTGCAAGAACATATTGTACTTTATCTTGTTAATAATCACACAGCTCGTTTCCAGTTCAGAGTTGGTATTAGATAAAACTGCAATAAACATTGGCTATAGTCTTTTCGTTCCTTTATGTCAGGACCTAGAAGTAAAATCTCTGGGTCAAGTGACAAATTATACATCCATCTTAGTTTTACAAAAACAGTCAGACCTTTTTCCAAATTAATTGTTTCATTTCACGTTCCTAACAAGAATGCAGGAGAGCCCTGTTTGTCCCACAGCTTCATCAACACCAAGGCCGGCAGTCTCCACACATGTAAATAGATGGTTCCTGTCTTTTGCTTCTCTTCTTAATGATGTTGTTAGATCCTGGACCAAAAGAAGAGAAAAAATAACTCCACAGATTACACCAGCATCCCATGACAATACAGAACAGAGAAAGAAAACAGGTGACAACTATTCCTAATAGTCTTTAATTAGATTTTACTCTATAACACCTTCGTGGATAGCCATTAATTTTATGTGTTTCTGAGAGCATGTTGAGGAAGGCATATTCGACAACTACTCAGACCCATGACTTCTATTTTATTTTTGCTTCAAAACAAAAAGCCAGAGAATCCTGTGCAAAGACTTATTGGCAAAACTGCATTTCATCAGGGAATGCTGGGGAAAACAGGAGCATGATTCAGTCATTAAGAATCATTACTATTTATTTGTCCACATTGTATTCAAGCACTCTCAACATCTGAAAATACATCAAGATGACAAACTATGACATTTAATCTTGATTCTATGTTTCTGCTGAAAATAAGGAAAGCCCAGATGTATGAGAATCAACATTGCACTCAGAGGAAAGAGTCATTTTTTATCTGAGATAAATACAAGTAAAAAAATCTCTAATGATGTCCAAAATATCTCATCAGGAAAGACTCCACTTGTCTTATTTACCAGTGATTTTTCTAAGGAAAAAATTATTAAATATTTTTCTAAATTATTGTATTGTGTCATCAATTTCATAGGTTAAAAACTTCAAGAAGATCTGAGTGTCCTATCCTCAGAGTTTATGGGTATCTCATTTGCTTTCTGATAAGATCAATACATTCACTAGAACACGACATCTCTTCTGGACATTGGTCCCTTGATGAGAAATGAGGCCCCTGAATCCATGTCTTATGTTTGTAAACAGAACCTGCATATTAATTCTTACTCTAGAGCAAGTTCTGAGCTTCCAAGAACCCACCAGGAATACAGTAGACAGAACATCCAGAATTCACTAAGCCCACAACACCTCCGTTTGTCTCCCCACCCAAGGGCTCAAGGACTTTCTGTTCTTGTTTGTGAAGATAAGTAGTATCAATTAAGTTAGAAATGTGAGTCTTATCCTTTCCCTGCCCTCAGAACACTCCAGCAGCTGCACACACACAGACTGAGAATAGACAGAAAGGCCTTGCCAGGGCTTCCAGACTGGTGGGAGGCACATCCAGTAGAGGCAAGCCAACATGCCACGAAGTCACACAGTTAATGACCAAGACTCTAGACAATAATGATGTGTTTTTCTCCTTAAATCTGGAGTTGACCTGAACCTTGGTTGAGCAGATGAATAGTTGTCTATACAAACCCATGGCCATTTGCTTAATTTATAAACATGTCCAGAGACTAAGCATTTGAATTGAATACAAACAAGAATAAACTGTTAATTTATGGGAGGCACTTTAGTACATCACAAAGACAGTGAAAGTCTGTATATCCAGTTAATTTTAGCTTCTTCATCTCCATAATCATTACCAAAATTTCATAGAAAAACCCACTGAACCAAAACTAGAACAAAATTAATTAAAAGTAAACCAGAAGTGAACCAAAAACCAACTCTTTTCCATGATTTTTAATCCTGGATATTGTGCTTTTTTTTTAAGTTAAATATTTCTATTAGTAGGACTCTATTCCTGTAAAAGTCTTGTGTGAAAAAAAATGGTAAAACAGCAAGGAAACTCTTGAAAGGGGAGCTCACCACCTTCCCAGCTGAGATGGTTCGTTTTCCCAAGGCCAACCTGGTTCAGAGCCTGAGTGCCAGTCAACTATGTCAAAAAGACTGGCACCTACTCCAGAGACCAATGACCCTACAAGGAGGCTCTTCTGATCGGCCCTCTGTCAGTAAGCCACCAGGCAGAAGTTTCACCTAAACACAACACAGACATAAAAGTAACCAGGACAGGCTCATGGGCATTCATTCTTTCTTGCCCCAGAAGATGTAGGGGTTCGAAGAGGTGTGGACAGAAAGGAGATCTGCACATTGACTGACTCAAAGTAAGCTAGGTGAGAATAAGGGCAAGTTCTTCTTAGCTACCAGGGCTTTAACTAGCCCAGTGTTGTTTTTGCCTTATACTAGGGAGCTCTTGGGTAGCTCCTGGACAGTGGTAGAAGTCCTGGGTTTCCATACCTGAGAGTTCTGAGGCCCAGAGTTGACAGTCATTATTTCTTTCTTAATCCACCTTTGGCACCCCAGACAACATACTCCACATAAACCCAGGCCTTATGTCGCTGTCTTACTTGGGTCCACTTAACTCTAGGTGATGCCCTGACCTCATTCCAGCAGGTCAGAAGCAACTGTGGTTCCAGGCACAAGCCTCAGTGTAGGCCCGAGTCTGGGACCTATTAATGCTCTGGGTGCTTTTGTCCCAGGAAGAGGAAGGACCAGGCCTGGACCTTATGCAGAAAGGAGGAATGAGGACCCCAGTTAGAGACCCTCTCCAGCTTATCTTCTGGATTACAAATGCCCAAGCAACACTCAAGATCAGTGCCACCCCACTGGCTCTTGGCCTTAAATCCAATGGAATTTTTGCTGGAAGAGTTGGATGCTCAGGGAAGGGCAAGGTGAGGACAAGATTTCCAGGGGAGAGTGGCAGAACTTCCAACCCTAAGTGGGGTCTGAGGGTTAGTGACCACTGAGCATGGGGAGAAAAGCACATGAGGCCAGACTGATAGAAGGGGGAGTCTAAGTCTAGCTCCGTTAACACAAGCGCTTGTATGTGTAGATGTAGGCTTTGCAGCTGGGACACTTGTGCGTCTCATCCTTGAAGTCACTGATGAGGCAGGGGATCCAGCAGCAGCCCAGATCACACCGCATGAAGCAGCAGAAGAGACCCAGTACAAAGTTCGCCAGGCCAATCTCATAGGAGATCTTGGTGGTGATTGCCTGCTGGCAGTGGGGGTACACTGTTTGCACGGGGCCACCTTCAAAGGTCTCTCCCTGTAGCACTGTCACCGTGGTGGCTGCCCCTGATGGGACCAAGACTGTGGCCGTGTGGCCCCCAAGGCCAGGATAGAGCCCTGGTGGGTAGGGTCCTGGTGGATAATAGCCCATAGGTGGGTGAGGGCCTGGAGGAGGGTAGAAACATGCAGGCATGTAGGCTCTGTTTGCATTCATGTGAGGGGGTGCAAAGCCAGGCTGAGGCATTGGATGACCCAGTGGCTCATAAGGTGGGCGAGCAATGTCAGCAGAGGGTAGTAGCATGCCTGGTGGCGGCTGCATCACCACTGGGGTGGTACCGCCTGGAGTAGGTGGGGCTCCACTTTTTCCTCCAGGAGTGGGGCTGTAGGCCTCCAGGATAAGGAGGGTGTGGCTCGTTAGGCATCTTTGCTGCTGATACTCCTGGACCTCAGATTCCTAGTGCACGGAGAATGAAAGCAGGTGAAGTAATTCAGCTACTGGCTGAGACAGGGATCCAGGAGGCTAGGAATCCAGGAACCCAAGGACGGAAGAACACAGAGACCCACGCAGGTCCGGCCGGGTGCTCCCGAGGAGCCTCTCTATCGGCGGACTCGGAGCGCACACCGATTCCCCCCACCCAATCCTGGATATTTCAAAATGAGAACTCTGCCCAGCTTGTCAGTGTGTATAACAGCCCCAAGGCCAGATGACCCCACTGCCCTGTGAAGCCATTGCCATGTCTGGTTGTTTCTCACACAAGATTACTACGAGACTAGAAACTGTCCAAGGACTTCTAGCCCAGACGGACTGTGTGACACCTCATCTCAGTGACAGCATCAGCTTGGGCTCTGGAGTCAAATGCTTCCCCCGTTTGTGTTATTCCTGCTTTCAGAAGAAGCAGATGCAGGGCCTGTTTGTAAGCACACTAGCCATCCCTTTCAAGAACTGAATGAGCGGGCATTCTTATTGCCTTTTCTACCAGCAGAGTATCTGCTCTTTATTTTTTTTTTTAAATAAATTCAGAGAAAACTGCTGCTCCATTTTGCTTTGTTCAACACACCCTAGTAGCCTAGGGAACGAACAACTTTCTTTGTTCTAATACAAAGCAGCAGACAAAATTGCAGTTCATTTCGAACAGTCTCTTGTAGAAACCAATGAAAGAACCAAGTGTAATAGTTCATCTCTTCTTTTTGGGATAAGAGTTCTGTGCCACAGCAGGGATTCAATCAGAAATCTCAATTAGACAGTTCATCCTCAGATAAATCTAAGGGTGTCTCAGCACTTAAAATAATCAACCATGGTTAATACTTCTTGAAAAGAAAGTCTGTTTTCCTACTACAAGCAGTGAAGTTGTCCGGCAAACAGGATCCTTGCAAAGAGAGCATAAAGGGATCGCTGCTAAGTTTGGCGTTGAAAACTACTAAAATATTACCTCTAGCAGAAATTCCCTTCTTGACTCTACATTTCAAGAACTGCAAAAACTATCCTAAATCCTCCCTTCCCCTCAGATTTCTTACCAGCTACCTATCGTCTACTCTAATCCACTCTCTACTTTATAGCCCCAAACACATTTTTTAAACCTTAAAAATGAATAAATACAAACAAACAAATAAAAGCATTTAAGACAATCACCTTTGGGAGGTTTGCAAGGCCTTTGACAATCTGACTGACTCTGACTATCATCTCCAAAGAACATTCTCTCAGTAGTTTCTTCCTAAAGTTAATCACCATCTAAATTTTTATAATCTTATCTGTTTGATGGTTGTGGTAGTCTGAATGTAACTGGCCCCCATAAGCTCATAGGAAGTGACACTATTAGGAGGACTGGCTTTGTTGGAGCAGGTATGGCCTTGTTAGAGGAAGTGTGTCACTGTGGAGTTGGGCTTTGAGGTCTCATGTATTCTCAAACTACACCCAGTGTCTCAGTTCGATTCCTGTTGTCTGCAGATCAAGAAGCAGAACTCTGAGCTCTTTCTCCATCACCATGTCTGCAAGCAGGCCGCCATGTCCCACCATGATAATGGACTAAACCTCTGAAACTGTAAGCCACCCCATTAAATGTTTTCCTTTATAAGAGTTGCCACGGTCATGGTGTCTCTTCACAGCAATAGGAACTCTAAGACAGAGCATAACGACAACTGTGCGCATCCTGTCAGTTGAACTCCACCACATAGTTACACTTGTTACACTCAGGGACAGCTTGGAACAGTTTGTCTGTGAGCCAAGGAGGAAAATTAAGTAAGATTGGTAAATACATTTAAATATGTTCATTTGAGGTATAGATTTCCATTTGAAGATTGTTATGTCAGTCCCAGAACTTTGTCAATACTTTTTAATAATTTTATTTCCTCTTAGGGACATGGGTGCTTTGTAATTCCAATAGGGTCAACTTCTTTGCAGTGCGAACAGAAATCTCTACTCTTGGTAATTTACTGTCTTGAGAGACTAAGAGCTACATGTCTCTGCTATCTTATTGTCAACCTTCAACTTCTCGTTCCTTTATTATCTTTATTATTTTAATAAACTATATGGTTTACTAATACTATTCTTCACATATTCTTTCAGGCATGTTAATTAAAAATATTTGCCTTCTTGTCCCTTTATTGTTTAATCTCATTACAGGTATTTTTATTCTTTTTCATCTCTTGCCTTTCACAATAGATTTCCCCAGTTTTCTCCTTATTTCTTATGCAGGCAAAGTCAAAGTGAGGTATTATGGACTCATGTTAAATTCAGCATATGTACAATTATATGTATGTGTGTGGGAGAGAAAGACAGAGACAGTTGGAGACAGAGAAAGAGACAGGTACAGAAACAGCACAAGCCTCTTCATTGGTGGGTTTCATTACTGAGTGACCCCAAACAGGTGTACATACCATACATTGGATCATGCCATATCTGCATGTCCATGGCCATTGGATGCTTCCTAAGTCACAGGTCCTGCTGTTGAAGGAACGGTTTCAAGGACTCCATCTAGAGTTTTGATCTCA
Organism: Peromyscus leucopus; assembly: GCF_004664715.2. Taxonomy (NCBI): domain Eukaryota; kingdom Metazoa; phylum Chordata; class Mammalia; order Rodentia; family Cricetidae; genus Peromyscus; species Peromyscus leucopus. The sequence continues at coordinate 32,497,939 of NC_051074.1, forward strand.
ACTTCCATGTGAGCTTTCCTATAAACTGCCAGGTCGGTTGTCATTTAATTAATTTTTAATAAATTAATTTATTTATTAATTTAATTATCTATTATTGTATTGTATGGGGGTGTTGTCTACATGCATGTGTTTACTACATGCATGCTTGGTGCCCTCAGAGGTCAGAAGAGGAAGTAAGGTCCTCTGGGACTAGAGTTACAAATGGATTGTGAGCTACCATGTGGGTTCTGGGAATCAATTTTAACTTGATTTTTAGCTTCAAAGTTCTGTCACCCTTTTCTCTTCATGGTCTTTCTAGAACCATGTGTCGTTCCCTTTGGAGTAGCTTTGAGGACAGTGCAGAGAAAGCATTTGTGTTCATTCTGTTGTGCTGGGCTGCAAGAACTGGGACATTGCTGTCTTTATTCCTGTGGTTCGGTTGTCTGTGCCACTTGGTTTTTTAATAATTTTTTAAAGTTTTTAAAAATTACAATATAACTACATCATTTCCCCCTCTCCTTTTTTCCCTCCAATTCTTTCTATGCATGCCCCTTTCTCCTTTCAAATTCATGGCCTCTTTTTCACACACACACACACACACACACACACACACACACACACACACAATTTCTGAATACATAAATACAAACTCTCAATCTATTACCTATGTGTATATGATCACAGGGATGACCGGTTGGTGTTGGATAGCCAGCTGAGGGGGTTTCATCCCTGGGGAGACTATTTCTCCTGCTTTCAGTATTCACCAGTTGTATGTAGTTCTTTGTCTAAGATTGAGGCCCCAAAAACTTTCTCCCATTTTAAGCCTTTCCACTGTAACCAGCATTTAGCTAGATTGAACTACTCACCCCTCAACAAAGCCCCATTTTAAACAGTGCTGTGAAAAGAGTCCATAACGAAGGTAATAAAGGCATGATTAGACCTACTTTCCTGTGGGTATCTTTTGTTTTCTAATTACCAGCATTTAACCTATGATGGTATATATTTTATTTCTATAGGTTAGAATACATGAATCTTGTTGTGTTTTTCCAGTGCTGACCTTTACATGTTTATCAGATTTATCTGCATCTGTATCTTTCTGTAAATGTATGGAATAAGTCATATCTGCATTTTCCCAAACGAGAAAAGACACTTAGCACTTCATCATCCTAGAATATTTAATGTCACAGTTATGGGATTTTAGTTCCAGATAAGTTGCTATTACTTTTTTATATTGCACACCAAAGATTAATACAAAAGTTCAACATCTCACTGGTTTAATTACCTGTCAATTCTTACAACTCAGATTTTACTCTATTCTGATTCAGTTTTTCAATTGTTGCAATATATCCTTAACTCAGTCTTTCTCAGAACACTTGAAAATGATAATCTTTCAGAGTCTTAGCAGGTCTGAAAATCCTTTTTTTTTTTTTCATCACTGTCTCATACATAAATGAGTGTTGGGCTGGATCAAGAATTCAAAATTCAAAATTACTTTATCCCGGGACTTGGAGGATTGTTTCTTTTCCTACAAGCATCCAGAATCTTGGGATTCCTTCTTCACCTGAAGCTTTTAGGATTTCTCTTAAGGGTTCTGACCATGGACACATCAAGAAGCATCTACATATATAAGCCCTTGAAGGCATTTGTCCTGCTGAACACACAGAGGGTTATGTCATTCTTCAGCCCAGTGAAGCTTCCTCTCTTGATTTCTGGCCTCTGTTGTAACTGTTAGTTACCTTCTGCAGCATGATGAACTACTCCAAAAATGTCATGGCTTAAAATGGTGTTGCTTTGCTTCTCTCTTCTCCAATCCTCTAAGCTACCTGGTTGGCTGCTTCTGGAAAGATGATGGGACTTCTGGATTCCATCCCAGCGCCTAGTAACAGAAAGACATGATTAGGCTTCCAGAAGATCTGCTGCTTGCAAATGATCTAGACCTTACCCAACTTCTGATTGTGTCTATGTCCTTGTGCTGGTGCTCATGTGTTTTGTTTAGGAATTCTCAATAGAAAGGAATTAAGTCGCCAGGCGGTGGTGACGCATGCCTTTAATCCCAGCACTTGGGAGGCAGAACTCTGTGAGTTCGAGGCCAGCCTGGGCTGCAGAGTGAGTTCCAGGAAAGGCGCAAAGCTACACAGAGAAACCCTGTCTCAAAAAAAAGAAATGAAGGAAGGAAAAAAAAGGAATTAAGTCAATGATTGATGCTTAAAATACATGAATAAAATTTCAGGTTAAACGCCCTCCCTCCCTTCATGATGGCTACTGTAATTTGAGGATAATCTGTAAGATTCTACTCAAGCATATCCCACTAATGCTCTCAGAAGCCATTTAGTTAACTAATATTCATTGAAACTTATTGTGAGGCAGCTACTTTCCTCACATTTGTGGATCCACTAAAGACAAGACCGACCAAGCCCACAATCACAGTGTCTATGTTCTACTAGAAAAGGTACATAATGAGTAAATAAACAAATAAGCTTTCTGTCATATGGACCTTCATCAGGAAGAAAAATAAACCAAGGTGAAGAATCATGGTATGACAAGGACAGCTATTTTAGACAGTGATGATCTCTTTGAAGATTTCACTGCCCAGCAGAGCACTGAATAAAGCAAATGAACAAAATATGACTTCATTCTGGTTATCAACATGGTACAGATGTGTCTCCGTTATTAAATGATATAACCATGTCTTTAGAAATAACTTAGAGTTAAATTTCAACACAAAAAAGTGATGACTATAGCACATGGAACTCTAAATGTCTATCCAAAGCCATTCTATTAAAAACATATATAATTGCATGATTGTAACACTACTAATCAAAGAAAAAGAAGCTATCAACTTCAGAGTGGGAAGGGGTTCAAGAGAGGGTAACTAGAGGAGATTAGATGGAGGAAGCAGGGGAAGTGATGTAATTCTATTGTAATTAAAATTATATTAAAAATGAATCAGCTTTCAATAAGAAAATACCACAGACAGGGTCTCTCATTAAAGACACTGAATTTCTTACAGGTTTGGAAGCTGTAAAGCCACTATTAAGGTGTTGGAAATTTTTGTTTTTGCTGATGATCTCTTTTTTTTTTTTTTAATGTCCTCATGTGGCCTTTCCTCTTTCTGTAGACAGATAAAGGAGGCATGAGCTCTCTGGAGCCACTTCTAACATGAGCATTAATCCTGTAAGATCAGGGCATCACCCTTATGATCTCATTGACTTCCTTAAAGGCCCTATGTATTTCCACATGGCACAGCTATACCAGGAGTTAGGGTTTCAACATATATATTTGGGGGACATTCAATCCATACGAGCTTTACACCTAGGAAGTGCCGCACATGCAATTTCAGCCCAAAGATATCAGTCTGTAAAGCTCATTCATTTTCTATCATGACACAAAATAGCACCCAACTGAAAAAGATGTCCAGCAGATAAAACAAAACAGTGTATTTAAAATGCTTTGTATTGCATTACTGTACTGCACAAGCATAAAAACAGTGATATTACTCCCAAGATTGTTGTTATTTCCCATAACTTAAAGTCTCTTGAAGCACTGGAGTTTCATTTCATACTTTTGTGTATGATACATAGGTGATAAGAAGTAAGAGACCAATATAAATCAATTTAATATTTAAGGAAATGCTAATACACAGCAGGTTGGAATGATAGTCTCTGGGTAGGGGTAACACACACACACACACACACACACACACACACACACACACACACACTGCCTGGGTCCCCAACCCTCCTACATGCAGCTAAAGAAGAGATTTGTCCTTTATCTCTCAAAGGTCTCAACCTCTAATATGGTCAGAACAGTAGATAGGATTTCAACATGTAGCTAGAGTTTTTCTGCCTTGCCCACAGTCAGGACAAATCCCTGTCACCCGCCAGTCCCACAGCCGCTCAGACCCAACCAAGTAAACACAGAGACTTATATTGCTTTCAAACTGTATGGCCATGGCAGGCTTCTTATTAACTATTCTTATAGCTTAAAGTAACACATTTCCATAAATCTATATCTTAAAGTAATCCATTTCTACAAATCTATACCTCGCCACATGGCTGGTGGCTTATTGGCGTCTTCACATGCTGCTGGTCATGGCGGCAGCTGCAGCGTCTCTGGTCATGGCGGAGGCTGCAGCGTCTCTGGTCATGGCGGCTGCAGCGTCTCCTTCTGCCTTCCTGTCCTTTTATTTCTCCTCTCTGCTAGTCCCGCCTATCTTTCCTGCCTAGCCACGGCCGATCAGGTTTTATTTATTGACCAATCAGAACAACTTGACATACAGACCATCCCCCAGCACAGCCAAGTGCAGACCATCTCAAACACCTGCACTCAGGCCCATGGTCCTAATCATCCTCTATACGGACCTGCTGGGTAACGCCACAAAGAACCCAAGAAGGGCTCCCACAGGACATACAGATCATCCCACAGCATCAACATATGAATTTAGTCATGGAAGAGGAACAAACATTTAGTCCATTACGTATCTCATAGAGAAAATGAAGGTACCTACCTCCTGGAAGTCTCCAATAGGAAGCCATGAGACTTAATCCATCCCCATTAACTTGTTTTATAGGCTTTCTACAGTATACTGTAAAAGGATGAATAAGTTGCCTGTTGTTTAAAATGTGGATATCTTGCAGAATTTGGATTCCCAGTTTTTGAAGGGCTGAGGATGTGGCTCAATTTGCAAAGTGCTTGCCTAACATACACAAGGTCCTACGTTCAATTTCCAGAACCCGATAAACAAGGCATGGTGGTATGTGGTAGCACACACCTGTGGTCACAGCACGCAGGATTTGGAGATAGGAGAATTGGAAGCTCAAGGCCATTCTTAGCTATATGGTGAATTCCAAGCCAGCCTGAGCTACATGAGACCTCATTGGAAAAGAGGACAGGTGGGGCTGGAAATAATAGAACTTCATTCCTTCGTGGTAAAGCCTAGTTGGGGCTCAGTAGCTGTCTAGCTCATCATTCCCATTAATTTATCTTATTCGCCTTGTTTCTGAGGACATTTGACTCATGCTTTTTCCAATGCTTATATTTTAAGCTATGGCCTCAGATCTCCTCACTTTCCTATTTTATCCCTTCAATATTTTTTCCATGTGTGTCAGTCTCAGAGTGGAGACTGAAACACTTATTCTTTATACAAACTCACTGCAGGTCACAGCTGTCTATCACTGAATACTTGTTCTTTCCATGCCTATGTCCAAAGAAGTCTCTTTAAATGCCAAAAGCTGCCCAAGCCAAGACCATCTCACATCTGGCTGCACAGGGAGATAGTTAATCTCTTTCATGTGAATTGACCCAGGCCAACCTTAAGCATCTCTTCCGCTGACTTATCCTCAGGTCATGGGCATTGTGTCCATCAAATGCTTGCTCTTTCCATTTTCCTTTCCACATGATCGCTTTGCCACTGTGTAGACTTCAAATGTCTAAACGACAGCAGAATGGCAAACCGTCAAATGTGGTCCTGAGTCTGGACTCACTGCAACAGCAGATGCTTCTGGTCACCAGGGAAATCAGTATGACAATAGCTGTATATCAAGTTCAAGGTCACAGTGAATCCTCAGCAATGACTGTGCAAGTAGAATTTCTCAGGAACTGTTTAAATATTTTATGGCAGAAAGATAAGTGTCTGCTTGAAAAGGAAGACATACAATTTCATGCAAGCGACTTTTTCCTACTGTGTCATTGAGGTTAAGGCAATTGGATATCTCTGTGTGGAAGTTGATGTGACTGAGTGGTAATGATCCAGTCAAAAGCCCTATGTTCTCTTCTGAACTTGCTTGTCTTCTGTTAGTGATTCACCCGGAAGGTTCTGGCAGGTAAGGAAACCTCTAGTCAACCTTATTCCCAAGATTTTGTGAGGCCTGATTTATTTTCAGTAAAAGGAAATTTTACAGCATAATTTATTTGAGGCAAGTAGGAAGAAAGACACTTTTGGTTTCAAATCTCTCTCTCCGCTGAAAAACCAGACATCCCAAAGCAAGGAAGTGCCCACTGAAACTTTGCCTTTGGATCTAAAAGAGCTGAACATCTATTCCCTTCTCATGGTGCTAACTTATGCTAGAGACTGAGGGCAGGAGGCTCACTGAGTAACAAAGATAAGGGGATTGGCTCTATGGGTATCTGAAGGTGACATGGACATCTATACTATAAGATATCCACATGCTTAAAAATAAATAGCTCTTAATCATATGATCCTAGTGCTCATACAACAATATATAGAGTTTAACCAGTTTTTATTTGCATGACCATTTAAAAACCCTTGTGATAACTATTGGGGAATAAAGATAGATAGATAGATAGATAGATAGATAGATAGATAGATAGATAGATAGATAGATAGACAGTTAACAGATCAGTAGAATCTGCATGTCCAGTGTTTGTAAAGTAAGATGTAAGCACTCAGCTACTATTGCAGCACCATGCTTGTCTGCCTGCTGCCATATTTCCCACCATGACTGTCATGGACTCTCACCCTCTGAAACTGTAAGCCCCAAATAAATCTTTTTATTGTCCTGATAATAGTGTCATTTCAGTATAATAAAAAGTAAATAGGACAGGTGACATACATGTATGCATAAAAAACATACAAAATCCTATCACACAGAGACAAGAATGATTTTCATTTGGGATATTTCTTTTCAATCTTTTTTACAAAGTTTAGGTTTTACTCTATATACCATTGGGTACTACATTTTTCATTCAGCATTTTGAGGTCCAGAATACTGTTCTGTTGTATGGCTACATTTTAATTATTTATTATCATTGTTTGAACATTTAGATTATTTCCAAGGCTTTGCTATTGATTTGTAGTGCATCCAAAAATTTTAGATGGAATTTAATACTTTACAGTTAAGAACTTGTGCATATGTATGTGCTATATATACATGGGCGTTGTGCAATTGTGTCTTTATGCTTCCACAGAATACACTTTACTGACTGAGCCAACTCCCTATTCCTAGGGAAACTTCTTTAAATGCTTGATATTTATTGCTAAATTGTTCATTTAAAAAACACTATATGGGCTGAAGAGATGGCTCAGCAGTTAAGAGCACTGACTGCTCTTCCAGAGGTCCTGAGTTCAATTCCCAGCAACTACATGGTGGCTCACAACCATCCGTAATGATATCTGGTGCCCGCTTCTGGCCTGCACTCATACATGTTCTATACATAATAAATGAATAAATCTTAAAAAAAAAAAAACACTGTAACTATCAAGTCTGTGGAGGGTTTTTTATTTTCTTTTCCAAAATTTTTACTAACTTCTTAGGCCCCTCCAAAGATAAGTATTTTATTACTTTAATATCCCAAATTACCCAGAAGTCTGGACTTCTTCCACATTTCTCCTCATGTATTTTTTTCTCAGAATTGTTTTTAACTTTTTCTTGACTGTGAACTCATGAATATTACTGTATCGTCATCATAGTTTTGTATTGTGTTGACAATATAACTAGATAAGTCTCTGGGGAAAAAAAAAAAAAGGCTTCACTAGCAGACGCTGCAAAATGATTGTCTCCAGATGACCCTGAGAATGATTTTGTCAGTTTTTCAAGTCCCATGGGGATTTTGGTTGGGCTCTCATGAAATGTGTGAATTATTTAAAATCTACAGTCTTCTTGCCAGGAACAGATTCCATTTTCTCATGTTCTTTTGTATGCCTCTGTAAAATGCTAGCATTTTCTTCACTGCACAAACATCAAACACTATAAAGAAAATCCTTTTGTGTTTTACATGTGAAGAACTCTTGTCACTGGGAGACTTTCCAATTGTTTTTTCTACATAGCTACTGGTAGTACTTAGGAAAATTACCGACTTTTTAAGTATTTATTCTGTGGCAGGATAAAATTTTGGATTCATTTTTTCCTGTTTGTAGAAATATAATCAAATTGTCTATGACTATAACTCTCTTGTAATTTCCAATAGTTATACATTATTTTGTGTCCTATGTTGTTGCTGAAAACAAAGTGAAATATAATTTCAGTACTGGATATAATTTTACTGCTCACTTGTGTAGAATATTTTCTAGAATATTATTTCCTATAATACAATACAGGTTCTTGTGGTAGTATTGTGTTCTCCAAAATATTGTGCACCCTAATAAACTTATCTGGGGTCAGAGAAGAGAACAGCCACTACTAGATATAGAGGCCAGAAAATAGTGGCACACATGCCTTTAATCCTAGCATTCCAGAGGCAGAGATCTGTCTGGATCTCTGTGAGTTCAAGGCCACACTGGAAACAGCCAGGCATGGTAACAAGAGCCTTTAATCCCAGGAAGTAATGACAAAAAGCAGAAAGGTATATAAGGCGTGTGAACCAGGAACTAGGGCTGGTTAAGCTTTTAGGCTTTCGAAAAGCAGTTCAGCCGAGATCCATTTGAATAAGGACACAGAGACTTCCAGTCTGAGGAAACAAGATCAGCTGAGGAACTGCAAGGTGAGGGAGCTGTGGCTTGTTCTGCTTCTCTGATCTTCCAGCATTGACCCCAGTACCTGGCTCCAGGTTTGTTTTTATCAATAAGACTCTTTAAGATTCATGCTACAGGTTCTATGATAGATGCCTTCAGAAGAATGTCTTTACAGCTAGATAGCCTAGTTCAAGAGGCCTATTGATATATAGTGTGTTTTAAAAGAGTGTCTACATGGCCGGGCGGTGGTGGCGCACGCCTTTAATCACAGCACTTGGGAGGCAGAGCCAGGCGGATCTCTGTGAGTTCGAGGCCAGCCTGGGCTACCAAGTGAGTTCCAGGAGAGGCGCAAAGCTACACAGAGAAACCCTAAAAAAAAAAAAAAAAAAAAAAAAAAAAAAAAAAAAAAAAAAGAGTGTCTACAATGCACTCAGTACCCTTGAAACCACATTAAACAACAAACAGCTGAAGAAATAGGTAATGTTGGTTCTGGAGAATAGAGACTCGTGAAACCTGCTGGAGCAGTGATACTCAACCTTCCTGATGCTGTGACCCCTTATTACAGTTCCTCTTGTTGTGCTGACCCCCAACCATAAAATTATTTTTGTTGCTACTTCACAATCGTAATTTTGCTACTATTATGAATCATAATGTAAGTATGTGTGTTTTCTGATGTTCTTTGGCGACCCCTGTGAAAAGGTCATTTGACCCCCCCCAAAAGGGCCAAGACCCACAGTTTGAGAACCACTGTACTAGAGCAAGAATTTCATAAAAACAAAGGTTAGATGTGTTACCAACTGTTTCCAAAAAGACTGTCTGAAAACAAGCACACAGAGGGTAGCTAAAAAGCAAGATACAGCTAGAGCTGTAACTCAGCTGGTAGACTATTTGCTTAGCATCCATGATGTCCTATGTTTGATCCCTAGAACCTTTAAAGCCAAGGGTGGTAGTGTAATCCCAGTACGTAGAGGCAGGGAAATCAGGAGTTCAAGGTTACCCTCAGCTACATATAAAGTCTGAGTCCAAACTAGGCTAGTGACATACAGCCTCCATACCATAAAACAAGTAACAAAAAAAAGTACTCTCTTAAAATAGAAGTACTCAAAAATGGGGTCCATTACAGACAAACTGTGAAACAGATCTGATCATCCAGTGGTGGTTAGACTAGGCCACCATTCAAATCCCATTTTACTTTATGGTCATTTCCATTATCCACTTGTGTACTCTCTAGAGAGCCTCATACATAAGTGTTTGCTAAAATTCATTCACATTAGAGTAGAAAAAATACATGTCAGGACAGGCTACTTGTTTTCATAGACTAAGTTTTGAATAAATATATTCTAAAATTTGAACATATAAAAGGATTTATTGGTTGGGATTATATCTAGTTAGTAGAGTGCTTGCCAACCATTCACAAGGTCCTGGGTTCAATCCCCAGTACTGGTAATACATAAATGAATAAAAGGTAAATTTGGGGTTGGGGATTTAGCTCAGTGGTAGAGTGCTTGCCTAGCAAGCACAAGGCCCTGGGTTCAATCCTCAGCTCCTAAAAAAAAAAAAGGTAAATTTGTTAAGTAAAAAAGAGCAATAAATAAAACTTGGTTCATTCATCCCTAGCTAGAGTATTGGGTCAGTCAACAAATGTCTATTAGGATGGACAGAAATTGTCAACATACAGAGGAAGAAGAAAACAGTGTTCTAATCAATTTCACTCAGTTGAGAAGCTCATTTATGTTCATTGAATTTCTAAATATTGCCATTAGAGACTATGCTATTTAGGACTGTACTTTTCATTCCCAACAAAGAAACCTGTTGAGAAAATGGGTAATGAAAGCTGTAGCTACCTTATGCCTTTCCCATTCAAGATTAATGCTCACTCTGGATCTTCTCATATTTCAAAATCTCCCTGGAAAACCTCTGCCAAGAAAACATCCTAAAAGCCAATAACAGCACAAATGTATCTGTATGAACAGAAACCTGCCTATCTTGAGGAAGCTATACACAATTACCATTAACACATGCCAATGATATCCCTATAGTTAGTTCATGTGTCACCCTGTGGTTAACGTCAGCTTTTCCTAACCAACATATGTCAAAATTAGTAATTTGTCCCAAAATGCAGATCTACAGTGTATTTTACAAAGCAAAGAATTGACCAGGCTGTGGTGGTGCATGCCTTTAATGATAGCACTCGGGAGGAAGAGCCAGGTGGATCTCTGTGAGTTCAAGGCCAGCCTGGTCTACAGAGTGAGATCCAGGACAGGCAACAAAACTACACAGAGAAACCCTGTCTCAGGAAACAAAAACAAAAACAAAGCAAACAATTGTTCGTGTGACAGTTTTGATGTACTTGCAGCAGCTGGTGATCATGTGACTATTTGATCCCTAATGTGGCAACAGAAAAGACTGAATGGCAATCATGATGGTGAATTAATGATGGAAACAAGAAACTCTGTCCTTTACTGGGAATTTTTTTAAATATTCCATTATCTCAGACATAAACAGCATTCTATGCCTGTTGATTGATATGAAATGAAGAATAGAAAAGTACTGTTCTGGAAAACAAAACCCAGGATGAATAAGTCATGAAGATCCTTTACCTCCTTGGACAATCTTACCCAGGTGTTGAAAGATGGTACAGGGAGGCGTGAGCTCCATTGTTCACGTGGCATATATTGTTTATGGGCAGGATGCCCCTGTCCCACTGAGTAGATTATGTATCTGGCTCATGAGAAAAGGTTGGTCTGGGAGAGGAGGTAATGGAAGCTAGCATCCATCTCATGCAGGTTATCCAAGAAATGCGGGCAGAAATCAACAGACTACAGAAAGAGAATCATGCCCTCCGTGTGAAGCTGACTTCCAATAGTCAGACAGCCTCTGGATCAGAGAGAGAATCCGAAGACGAAAGGGAAGAAACAGTGTATGGGCAATCTCTGGGGGCCCTTCCTGGTGGTATTCCCACTGGGTCTACACCAGCTGTGCAGGAACAAGGTACCGGAGCATGTGTGGTGCTTAGAGCTACGCTTCCCTTTTCAAGTATCTCTCAAATGACTGATTTGTTGGGCTGCTACAATAAACTCATCATTTGATACTTGCAGTGATGGCTTTCAGCCTCTGCCTCCTAGAAGATAAACTTTGAATCCCTAGTCAAATTTTCCTTTAGGTTCTCTAAGCCATATATTTCAAAAACAATAAAATGATTTCTGAGTATACCAGAAAAGATAAGAACAGATATGTAAAAATCAGTCTCATTCAGAAGTTTTTTCCACCTTCACTTTAACTCTATACATTCTGCAAATGTGGTGCATGTTGATTGGCTTGATCATTTATTAAACTGGAATAACTTTTTAAGTGGATTAGTTTATGGCTCAAAATCAGATAAATATGGTTCTTGATGACTTGTTACTCAGCCACTTGACTCTGGGCTCCATTCTAAACCCCTTGAATCTTCTCTGCCTGGAAGTACTGCAGTGCATGCTTCTATGCTAATGGTAACTATTTGCAATGATAAGTAGTACCTGAATGTATGCAACAAATAACAGGCACCATCTCTTCTCCTCTTTCTATAATGTGAGCATACATTACGCACAATTCAACCCAGATAGATAGATAGATAGATAGATAGATAGATAGATAGATAGATAGATAGACAGATAGAGACAGGTAAATAGATAGAATATATATATATATACATATATATTCATATATTACCTTAAGATGCAAGGTCAATGTTTACCATATTTTAAAAGTCAAATATCTCATTTTTCACAGGAGAGACTTAATTCCATAATTACTTAAAAGGTAGCAATCAACAGTAAGTAACATATTCTACATTTCAGTTGTCAGTGATCATCTACAACAACATACTCAAATAAAAATGATATACATAATTAACTACTCATAGCTCTTAATCAAAGATTTCAGGCAATGCCAATTAGACATTGGCAACAGTTTGACAGTGGAACATGTCACATCTGCTGGTTGATCTTATTAGAGATGTCTCTTTCTAGTGATAAGGGAGAGCATTTCAATGCTGCAAATACATTCCTATCCAGATCTGAGAAATTCTGTCTACTGATTATCTGGGAAAACTACAAAGGAATAGTCTATAAGGTTAGACCTCCTTATTGGAACACAGGAAGAAAAGATATGGATATTTGTAATACATCTTTACTACGAGGTTTCTAATTCCCTACAATGGTGACCATTTTGTACTGATTAATTCTTCGTTGTCGAGGTCAGTCTAGATGTTGTATGATCTTCAGCATCTCCATGCTAACAACCAGTTGCTGTAGCACCCTCCTGTCCAACCCGGTTACAACCCACAAGTTGTCTCCAGCCAGGCAGAGTGGCATATGTCAATGACCCCAGTATGTGAGAAGGTGAAGCAGGAGAACCATGAGTTTGAAGCTAGCCTAGGCAACACAGTGAGTTCAAGGTGAGGCTGGGTGAGAGTGAGAATCTGTCTCAAACAACAACAACAAAATGTCTCTGAGTGTTGTCAAATGCTAGCTGGTGGATAGTGCCCTCCCTTGCCATCACAAGCCACTGACTGGGAAGATTTGGAGAGAGGAAAGGGAAGGGAGACATGATGAAATTATATCACAACCTTAAAAAAAAAAGAAAGAATGTTAAATGATATTTGTCTTTTATGAGCTATGCTTTTGCAAGAATAAGTGACTGAACTAGGAAGAATGTGGCTCTGAGCATGAAGATATCTGGGTTAGAGTTCTGGGTTTTGGAACAGTTGTTCAGTGTTGGGCAGGTCATATCAAATTGCTGATCTTTGCACCTGTTGTACAGCAATATCATAGGAATTGCTAGCTTCCTAAAGGGAGGCTTGTTAAGACCCAGAAATTTCCAACTTGAAATATTTCATCCCAGGCTCATTAAGACTCAGGAAGTAAACAAGTCATAAGTCTCAGGAAGTCCATGAAACTTATGAGATCTACAAGGGTCCTCTCTCCCCAAGTAAGGACTGTTAGGGAAAGAGGAATATCCTATTTTGCTTTCTGTTGCTTTGATGAATACCATTGTCTGTGGTGATATTATGTTCCCCAATATATTGTATACCCTAATAAACTTATATGGGGTCAGAGAACGGAACAGCCACTAGATATAGAGACCAGAAAATGGTGGCACACACATACACACACACACACACACACACACACACACACACACACACACACACACACACACCTTTAATTCTAGCATTCCAAAGGCAGAGATCCATCTGGATCTCTGTGAGTTCAAAGCCACACTGGAAACAGCCAGGCATGGTGACACACACCTTTCATCCCAGGAAGTGATGGCAAGAAGCAGAAAGGTATATAAGGCACGAGAACCAGGAACTAGAGTCTGTTAAGTTTTTAGACTTTTGAGCAGCAGTTCAGCTGAGATCCACTTGGATGAGGACACAGAGGCTTCCGGTTTGAGGAAACAGGATCAGCTGAGGAACTGCAAGGTGAGGTAGCTGTGGCTTGTTCTGCTTCTCTGATCTTCCAGCGTTGACCCCAGTACCTGGCTCCAGGTTTGTTTTTATCAATAAGATTATTTAAGATTTGTGCTACAATTGTCTAAAGCAACTTGGAGAGGAAAGGGTTTATTTGGCTTACACTTCCATATTACTGTCTATCATTAAGGGAAGTAAGGACAGGAATTCAAGCAGAAATCTGGCAGCAAGAACTGAAGCAGACACTGTGGATAAATGCTGCTTATAGGCTTGCTCCCCCTGGGCTGCTCAGATACTCTCTTATACAGCCCAGGCCCACCTATTTAGGGATGGTACTGTCCACTGTGGCCCGGAGTCTCCCACATCAATCAACAATTAAGAAAATGCCCATAACCAATCTGATGAAAACCGTGACTCACTGAGATTTCTCTTCCCACATATGTCTAGGTTTGTGTCAGTTGACAGCTGAGGCTATGATCAGAGGACTATCCACCCTGTCAAGTTGCCCACTAGTCATGCTAACAGCTAATGGTTGCAGCTTTCATGAGCCATCACCGATGCTGGGGTGGGCTTTTCACTGATCCAGCTGCCTTGGAGTCAGCCAGGCTTCTCTATGTGATCCCAATGTGATCTTTGGTTCCACAAGATGGACTTTGATAGACTTGTTTGTTTGGGGTTTGGTTTGGGTTTGGATACCCTATCTGGGGTGAACAAACAGTCATTCACATCTCCTCAGGAAAACTCACACACTACTCCCTCACATAAAATCCATGATTATATCCTGCTCTCCAGCTAAAGATTTTTAACAAATCTAAGTTCTCTGGTGAAATATGTAGTCTTTTAAGAACAGAATCATATCATCTACCATAGAAATAATTTGGCTCTTGTATAATAAAAATGAATAAAATTGTATCATTTTCAGGAAATGAATGGAACTAGAAATCATCCATTAAGTGAAATAAGCCAGACTCAGAAAAGCAGATACAAAGTGTTTTCAATACTATGTGGAATCGAGACCTTTAAAAAAAATCATGTGATATAGAAACAGAAGGGAGTCTGTTTAGAAAAGGGAATAGGGTCTATGGGGTGGGGGGAGACAAGCAAAAGCAAGGAACAAGTTGGATTCAATACATATGAACTTATTAGAATCTCATAAGGATTGTTTGGGTTTTTTTTAATAGTTCAAATTTTTCTTTTATTTTTTATTTTTTTATTTAAATTAATTTATTTATTTTTCTGTTATCAGCTTGATACAGTATAAATTCTTATCTTAATAGTGAAATGTTTCATTGAGACTTGCTCAGTAATTGAGTTAAACCAAAACGTATTATAAGCCACAGTCATCCTAGGGTCCCCCATGTTATATATAATAGCCTCCATGGTTCTGTGGGTTGCAGTCTGATTGTTCTTTGCTTTATATCTAGAATCCACTTATGAGTGAATACATACCATGTTTGTTCTTCTGGGTTTGGGTTACCTTACTCAGGATGACTTTTTCTAGTTCCATCCATTTGCCTACAAATTTCATGCTGTCATTGTTTTTCTCTGCTGAGTAATACTCCATTGTGTATATGTACTACATTTTCTTAATCCATTCTTCAGTTGGCGGGCATCTAGGTTGTTTCCAGGTTCTGGCTATTACAAACAGTGCTGCTATGAACGTAGTTGAGCATGTATCTTTGTGATATGATTGTGCATTCCTTGGGTATATGCCCAAGAATGGTATGACTGGGTCTTGAGGTAGTTTGATTCCTAATTTTCTGAGAAACCACCATACTGATTTCCACAGTGGTTGTACAAGTTTGCATTCCCACCAACAGTGGAGGAGTGTTCCCTTTGTTCCGCATCCTCTCCAACATAGACTGTCATTAGTGTTTTTGATCACAGCCATTCTGAAAGGTGTAAGGTGGTATCTCAGTCATTTTGATTTGCATTTCTCTGATGACTAAGGATGTTCAGCATTTCCTTAAATGTCTTTCAGCCATTGTGATTCTTCTTTTGTGAATTCTCTGTTTAGCTCTTTAGCCCATTTTTTAATTGGATTGTTCAGTATTTTGATGTTTAGTTTCTTAAGTTCTTTATATACTGTGGAGATCAATCCTCTGTCAGATGTGGGGTTGTTGAAGATCTTTTCCCATTCTATAGGCTGTTTTTTTGTCTTATTGACCATGTCTTTTGCCCTGCAAAAGCTTCCCAGTTTCAAGAGGTCCCATTTTCAAGAAGAAAAAGAGGGACCAAGAGGTCCCAGTTTCAAGAAAGTAATGTATGGTAACTGCTTCTTCAAGTATGTTTGAGAACATGTTACCCAGATACCTTGGAGATTAAGGATAACCCTGAAGGTTACTGACCTCCATTTGTTAACAGTAGCATGCCAGCTAAGCCTTTTCATTTTCACAATCCTCTTCAAGCTGGTGTAGTACCTACTTTACAGGAGTGACTCTGTGCAACACTTATTGTCCTCCTGAAATTCATTTAGCCGCCTTTGAAGATACCTTAAAATTTATGAGCATGAATGTAGCCATTATGAGACCATTAGTTATGCTCCTTGTGAGCTGCCTGTTTTTTCTTTATGGTTCTTAGTTGTTCTTTGTTTGTTTGTTTGTTTGTTTGTTTGTTTTTAGAGACAGGGTTTCTCTGTGTAGCTTTGCACCTTTCCTTGAACTCACTTGGTAGTCCAGGCTGGCCTTGAACTCACAGAGATCTGCCTGGCTCTGCCTCCCAAGTACTAGAATTAAAGGCGTGCGCCACCACTGCCCGGCGTTAGTTGGTCTTTTGCAGAGCTGCCAACTTAAGTCGTGCTGGGATCAAGAAAAATGGGCCTTGGTGGTTTGTCTTCCTGGAGTTGTATCCATGCCAGTGGATACCCACACACTCCAGAAAAGAATTTGACATTGCTACTGCCGTTGTTGCTGTTATAGTAGAGGCAGCCACCGCTGCTATTGTTTCTGGGATTACCATTTCATAATTGCTTACTACAGCTAGCACAGTGGAGACCCTGGCAGCAAAAGTAGCTACCACAGTTAATTAATCTCTCATTCTATTGGGCATGATAAATTTAATTCAGTAGTTATATACATCTCGATTGGCTTTGAAAATTATAAATTTATAAACTCAAATTCCATTTACTTTTGGGATACCATCTTACAAAGACTCCAATTTGCAGTAAGGCTCGTTAAGGAAGGGAATGGCTCAGTTGCCTTTAGCCTACTGGCTATGGGTGGGTTAGGACTTCTGTTGGTCTTTTCTGTGTCAAACACACAGATTGCAAACCCAGTGCCACTTTGAGATCTTTGGTAGCAGTTAACTCTGAAGCTCACACACGATTGAGTCTGTATGATAATGAGTATTCAAAGACGGGTAATACCTAGGGGGTGTTCACCAACCTATGACAGAGCACCTGTGTGGCCCGGGCAGGCGTCTCCATGACGGGTAAGGTGACCTGCTGACGTCCCATGCAACCTAAGTCAGAAGCTCATTTTTTAGTAAAAGGGGGACATGTAGGGCCCTGCCCCCATTTTGGGTAACTGTTGCCTTGCTTGCTGACTTTGACCTTGATATCCTCCCTATGCTAATTCCCTGCCAGGTTCCACTCTCCTGAATGCTTAAGGTAAGTTCCTTGTCTATGTATCCTGCATAATGGGCATTAACAGCTTAGATGCAAGATTGTAAAACATCAGTAGTGAACTTCTGCCCTCTGGGGTTCTCCCATTGTACTGTAAGCCTGTATTTAAGATCTCCCTCCTTCAATAAAGGACATTTGGCATTAACAAAAAAAAAAAAAAAAAAAAGCTGGGCGGTGGTGGCTCACACCTTTAATCCCAGCACTTGGGAGGCAGAGGCAGGTGGATCTCTGTGAGTCGAGGCCAGCCTGGGCTACAGAGTGAGTTCCAGGACAGGCCCCAAAGCTACACAGAGAAACCCTGTCTCAAAAAACCAAAAAAAAAAAAAGAATCTCATAATGAAACTCATTATTTTGAACACTGAGTACACGATTTTTTTTTTTTTTAAGTATTGAGACTTGAGAGACAGTTCATTTGTAAAGTGCTTGCCTTGTAAGCCAGACGACCAGAGTTCAAGCCCTGGAATCTATGTAAAAAAAGTCTCGTGTGGTGGAGTGCATTGTAAAACCAGCACTGGAGAGACTGTGGCAGGTCTGTGGGGCTCATTGCCCAGCAAGCCTAGCTCACCTGGTGAGTTCTGGCCTAGTAAAGGCCACTGTCAGAAAGAAAGAGAGAGAGAGAGGGAGGGAGGCAGGAAGGAAGATAGGGAGGGAGGGGAGAGAAACAGATGGACAGCATCTGAGGAACAATACCCAAGATCATTCTTTGGCCTCCATATGCACACACACACGTACATATATACACATACACATGTACATATACATACAGATACAGACACACATGTGCATATACATGCACACACACACACACATATACACAAACACACACACACACATCACAAATTGTGGAAAAAGTCAGTTACACCAGATATCTTCCAAGGCCTCTTCCAACAGTAAAATTCTTGTTTCTATGAATCTGCTAACATATACTCGCCTCACCTGTACTATAAGGAGAGTGACAGACCTTATCTCATAGGCTCTGAAGGGATTAAATAAAACAATACAACCAAGATCAACGTGAATTTTTCAGTGATGGCCATCAAAAAAACAGTAGCTATGCCAAGAAAATATTACTACTTGACTTGCATACAAGTTTTTATTGGAGGTTTTCATGATACATTGCCAACATCATTTGAAATTCAAACTTGCGATTCAGGCCCAGCGGCGGCCCACAGAGGTAGACAGGCCCGGCGGCGGAGACAAGCAGACGCAGGTAGGCCTGTGGCGGCGGCCCGCTGAGGTAAATGGGCCAGGCAGCAGCGGCCGACAGGGACATTCAGTCCCGGCTGCAGCCGGCAGAGACATTCAGGCTCGGTGGCGGCCCCCAGAGGCAGACAGACCCAGCGGCAGTTGACAGGGACATACAGGCCCGGCGGCGGACCGCAGAGGTAGACAGGCCCAGGGACGGAAACAAGCAGACGCAGCTTGGAACAGGGATGCCCCTAACCCCAACATCTGGGGAAGAAGCTATCTCCGTGGGTCAGAACCAGAACAAATCTGAACACTCCGTCTGAGGACAACCCAGGGCCCAGCTGCTGATCCTGTGAAACCCAACAACTTGGAGGTGTTGGTGAGACTACCCTGCTCAGCTGAAACCCATCTGGGAGAGGATTCAGATGCCTACAGTTTAAAGTCTGAAGAAACAAGATCAGCTGAGGAGTTGACAAATGAACAAAACGTGACCTGGGAACACAGAAGAAGGCGCTACCCAGACACCAAACCAGATCACCAGAATCATAAGTATATAATTCACCGATCGAAATCAGCTGCCCCTGAAGAAATAGCCCAATAGCACCAATTTAACCAAGAACCACTACTAAACCAAGACTAAAAATTAGAGCAAGAGAGGCACTCTCAGACACAGACACCACCTGCACCTCACAGAGGAAGAGATGAGTAGACGCCAGTGCAAAAATACAGGCAACAACATAAAGACCTATATGGCAACATCAGAACCTAGTGATTCTACACCTGCAAGACCTAAACATACCATGACAGAAGAAACAGAAGAAATCAACCCTAAAAATGACATTAAGAAGATGATAGAGGCCCTTAAAGAAGAAATAAACATTCCCTCAATGAGGAAATAAAAACTTTCCTTAAAGAGGAATTGAAAAACTACCTTAAAGAGGAAATAAAAACTTTCCTTAAAGAGGAAATGAAAAACTCCATTAAAGAGGAAATAAAAAACTCCCTTAAAGAAATGGAAGAAAAAACGAACAAAAAATGGGAAGAAATCAAATCAAGCCAAGAAAAAGCAATTAAACAGATGAAAGAAACATTCCATGATCTGAAAAATGAATTTGAGACAATAAAGAAAACACATGCTGAGGGAATGCTGGAAATAGAAATCCTGACTAAACGAACAGGAACTACAGAAACAAGCATAACCAACCAATTGCAAGAGATGGAACAGAGAATCTCTGACACTGAAGACACGATAGAGAAAATAGATTCGTCAGTCAAAGAAAACACTAAAGACAAAAAAGTCCTAACACAAAATGTCCAGGAAATTTGGGACACCATGAAAAGACCAAACCTAAGAATAATAGGGATAGAAGAAGGAGAAGAATACCAACTCAAAGGCACAGAAAATATATTCAACAAAATCATAGAAGAAAACTTTCCCAACCTAAAGAAAGAAATACCTAGAAGAAGATACAAGAAGCTTACAGAACACCGTATAGGCTGGATCCAAAAAAAAAGTCCCCTCGCCACATAATAATCAAAACACTAAACACACAGAATAAAGAAAAAATATTAAGAGCTGCAAAGGAAAAGGACCAAGTAACATATAAAGGCAAACCCATCAGAATAACACCAGACTACTCAATAGAGACTATGAAAGCTAGAAGATCATGGACAAACCTCATGCCGACACTAAGAGACCACGGATGCCAACCCAGACTATTATACCCAGCAAAACTCTCAATCACCATAGGCGGAGTAAACAAAATATTCCAGGATAAAACCAGATTTAATCAATACCTGTCCACAAACCCAGCCCTACAGAAAGCACTAGAAGGGAAAATTCAACCCAAAGAAGCTAAACACATCCATGAAAAATCAAGCAATAGATAATCCTACACCAACATACACCACAGAAGGACAACACAACACAACCAAAAAAATAACAGGAATTAACAATCACTGGTCATTAATATCCATCAATATCAATGGTCTCAACTCACCTATAAAAAGACACAGGCTAACAGAATGGATAAAAAAACAGGACTCATCCATATGCTGCATACAAGAAACACACCTTAACTCCAAAGACAGACACTACCTCCGAGTAAAAGGCTGGGAAAAGGTTTTCCAAGCAAATGGACCTAAGAAACAAGCTGGTATAGCTATCCTAATATCTAATAAAATAGACTTCAAACTAAAATCAATCAAAAGAGACCAGGATGGACATTACATATTCATCACGGGAAAAATCCACCAAGATGAAGTCTCGATTCTAAACATTTATGCTCCAAATACAAAAGCACCCACATTCATAAAAGAAACACTACTAAAGTTTAAAACGCACATCAAACCCCACACATTAGTAGTGGGAGATTTTAACACACCACTCTCACCAAAAGATAGATCTACCAGACTGAAACTTAACAAAGAAATAAAGAACCTAACAGATGTTATGACTCAAATGGACCTAATAGATATCTACAGAACATTCCATCCTAACACAAAAGAATATACCTTCTTCTCAGCACCCCATGGAACCTTCTCAAAAGTTGACCACATGCTTGGACACAAAACAAATCTCAACAGATACAAAAAAATTGGAATAACCTCCTGTATCTTATCAGACCACCATGCCTTAAAGTTAGAACTCAATAACAACAAAAATTATAGAAAACCCACAAACTCATGGAAACTGAATAATGCCCACCTGAAACATCAATGGTCAAGGAAGAAATAAAGACGGAAATTAAAGAGTTCCTAGAATTCAATGAAAATGAAAGTACAACATACCCAAACTTATGGGACACTATGAAAGCAGTGCTAAGAGGAAAATTCATAGCTCTAAATGCACACATAAAGAAGATGGAGCAATCCCATACCAATGAATTAACAGCACAACTGAAAGCTCTAGAACAAAAAGAAACAAACTCACCCAGGAGAAATAGACGCCAGGAAATAATCAAATTGAGGGCTGAAATCAACAAAATAGAAAACAAGAGAACAATACATAAAATCAATGAAACAAAGAGTTGGTTCTTTGAAAAAATCAACAAGATAGACAAACCACTAGCCAAATTAACCAAAAAGCAAAGAGAGAGCACCCAAATTCACAAAATCAGAAATGAAAAGGGAGACATAACAACAGACAATGAGGAAATCCAGAGAATCATCAGATCATACTTCAAAAACCTGTACTCCACAAAAATGGAAAACCAGGAAGAAATGGACAATTTTCTGGATAAATACCAAATACCAAAATTAAATCAAGACCAGATAAACCATTTAAATAGACCAATAACCCCTAAAGAAATAGAAACAGTCATCAAAAGTCTCCCAACTAAAAAAAGCCCAGGACCAGATGGTTTCAGTGCAGAATTCTACCAGACTTTCACAGAAGAACTAATACCAATCCTCTTCAAAGTGTTCCACACAATAGAAACAGAAGGAACACTACCAAACTCTTTTTATGAGGCTACAATTACCCTGATACCCAAACCACACAAAGATGCAACAAAGAAAGAGAACTACAGACCAATCTCCCTCATGAACATTGATGCAAAAATACTCAACAAAATATTGGCTAACCGAATCCAAGAATACATCAAAACAATCATCCATCACGACCAAGTAGGATTCATCCCAGGGATGCAAGGATGGTTCAACATACGGAAATCAGTCAATGTAATACACCATATAAACAAACTGAAAGAAAAAAACCACATGATCATCTCCCTAGATGCTGAAAAAGCCTTTGACAAAATCCAACACCCCTTCATGCTAAAGGTCTTAGAAAGAATAGGAATACAAGGAACATTTCTAAACATAATAAAAGCAATTTATAGCAAGCCAACAGCAAACATCAAATTAAACGGAGAGAAACTCAAAGCGATACCACTAAATTCAGGAACAAGACAAGGCTGTCCACTCTCCCCATATTTATTCAATATAGTACTAGAAGTTCTAGCTAGAGCAATAAGACAACAAAAGGAGATCAAAGGGATACAAATTGGCAAGGAAGAAGTCAAACTTTCACTATTTGCAGATGATATGATAGTATACATAAGTGACCCCAAAAACTCTACCAGGGAACTTCTACAGCTGATAAACTCCTTCAGTAAAGTGGCAGGATACAAGATCAACTCAAAAAAATCAGTAGCCCTCCTATACACAAATGATAAAAGGGCTGAGAAAGAAGTCAGAGAAACATCACCCTTTACAATAGCCACAAATAATATAAAATACCTTGGGATAACACTAACTAAACAAGTGAAAGACCTTTTTGATAAGAACTTTAAATCTCTAAAGAAAGAAATTGAAGAAGATATCAGAAAATGGAAGGATCTCCCATGCTCATGGATAGGTAGGATTAACATAGTAAAAATGGCAATCTTACCAAAAGCAATCTACAGATTCAATGCAATCCCCATCAAAATCCCAACACAATTCTTCACAGACTTGGAAAGAAAAATACTCAACTTTATATGGAAAAACAAAAGACCCAGGATAGCTAAAAGAATCCTATACGATAAAGCAACCCTTGGAGGCATCACCATCCCGGACCTCAAACTCTACTATAGAGCTATAGTAATAAAAACAGCTTGGTACTGGTATAAAAACCGACATACGGACCAATGGAATCGAATTGAAGACCCTGACATTAATCCATGCACATATGAACACCTGGTTTTTGACAAAGGAGCCAAAACTATACAATGGAACAAAGAAAGTATCTTCAACAAATGGTGCTGGCATAACTGGATGTCAATATGTAAAAGATTACAAATAGATCCATATCTGTCACCATGCACAAAACTCAAGTCCAAGTGGATCAAAGACCTAAACATAAATCCAGTTACACTAAACTTAATAGAAAAGAAAATAGGAAGCACTCTTGAACGCATTGGCACCGGAGACCATTTCCTAAATAAAACACCGACAGCACAGACCCTGAGCACAACCATTAATAAATGGGACCTCTCAAAACTGAGAAGCTTTTGCAGGGCAAAAGACACAGTCAATAAGACAAAAAGACAGCCAACAGATTGGGAAAAGATCCTCACCAACCCCACATCTGACAGAGGATTGATCTCCACAATATATAAAGAACTCAAGAAACTAGACATCAAAGCACTGAACAGTCCAATTAAAAAATGGGCTAACGAGCTAAACAGAGAATTCACAAAACAAGAACTACAAATGGCTGAAAGACATTTAAAGAAATGCTCAACATCCTTAATCATCAGAGAAATGCAAATCAAAACGACTCTGAGATACCACCTTACACCTGTTAGAATGGCTAAGATCAAAAACACCAATGACAACCAATGTTGGAGAGGATGTGGAGCAAAGGGAACACTCCTCCACTGTTGGTGGGAATGTAAACGTGTACAACCACTGTGGAAATCAGTATGGCGGTTTCTCAGAAAATTAGGAATCGAACTACCTCAAGACCCAGCCATCCCACTCTTGGGCATATACCCAAAGAATGCTGATTCATACCATAAAGATACATGCTCAGCTATGTTCATAGCAGCACTATTTGTAATAGCCAGAACCTGGAAACAACCTAGATGCCCATCAACGGAAGAATGGATGGAAAAAATGTGGTACATATACACAATGGAGTACTACTCAGCAGAGAAAAACAATGAAAGCATGAAATTTGCAGGCAAATGGATGGAACTAGAAAAAATCATCCTGAGTGAGGTAACCCAAACCCAGAAAGACAGTTATGGTATGTACTCACTCATTGGTGGATTCTAAATATAAAATGAACAATCAGACCACAACCCATAGAACCATAGAGGCTATATATATATAGCATGGAGGTCCCTAGGATGACTGTGGCATATAATAAATTTCAGTTTTACTCAATTATTGAAAAAAAATAGCCAAATGAATGGAAACACATGAACTATGAACCAAAGGCTGAGGGGCTCCCAGCTGGATCAGGCCCTCTGAATAGGTGAGACAGTTGATTGGCTTGATCAGTTTGGGAGGCATCTAGGCAGTGGGACCAAGTCCTGTGCTCATTCCATGAGTTGGCTGTCTGAAACCTGGAACTTATGCAGGGACACTTGGCTTAGTCTGGGAGGAAGGGACTGGACCTCCCTGGACTGAGTCTACCAAGTTGATCACAGTCCTCGGGGGAGGACTTGTCCTGGAGGAGGTGGGAATGGAGGGTGGGCTGGGGGTAAGGAGAGGGCGTGGGAGGGGGAGAATAGGGGAACCCATGGCTGATATGTAGAACTGAGTGATATTGTAAAATAAAAAATATATATCAAAAAAAATAAAAAATAAAAAAAAAGAATTAAAAAAAAAGAAAGTTCAAGACAGTACATACTTAAAAAAACAAAACAAAACTGTCTTGTAAAAAGTATATAACCATGGCACCATTGTCACAGTTAAAATGTTTAAAATTACTTTTTTAATAACTTAAAGATGTCACTTCATTGCTTTGCATATTTCCATGAAAACTGTTATAATTTGTATTTTGACTCTTCTATATAAAGTGCCTTCTCCAAAAAAAAAAAAAAAAAAAGAAATTCAAACTTGCAACTGGACCCTAGAAATGTATTACAAAGGAATCTTGGAGTGCATCCCATAAAAATCCCTTTATTTTACAGATAAGACTATAAAACGTAAAACATTTAAGAAAGCAACATCCCCAATACATCTTTGAAAACAGAATCTTACAAAACTACCCCTTGATAAGTAGATATCATAAAACAGAAATATATGCCTTTCTTCAAGACAGGAATCAACTCACAGGACCTGCAAACAAATCACTGGGAACCACAAGTTCTTCCAACTGTTGTGTGATAGATACAGTGATAGAAAACAAAGGAGACATTTTATGAGTTAGAGTCAGCTTCTTCTTTGGTTGCCTGAGACCAAGAACTGAGCTACAACTCGGGGGTATACTTGTTGGCTGATAAACAATGTATATCACATAATGAGTCTACAGAGTGCCTACTCAGAATGAATTCTCCTTGAATAAAACATGTTTGCAGAAACATCTGCATTGCATGGGTTTTGATGGATACAAAAATCTTTTTTTTTTTTTTATGTTTCTTTTTTTCAAGATAGGGTTTCTCTGTGTAGCTTTGGAGCCTGTCCTGGGACTCGCTCTGTAGACCAGGCTGGCCTTGAACTCATAGAGATCCGCCTGGCTCTGTCTCCCAAGTGCTGGGATTCAAGGCGTGCACCACCACCACTGCCCGGTGGATATAAAAATCTAACCAGCACTTTTGAGAATGTCTCCTTGTCCTTTCTGCTCTGTGCAGCCTCATATCGTGGCTACTATGAGTGTTATAATTTACAATGAGGAGGATGAAAGAAAAATCTCAGGGAACTCCCAGCACTGCAGGGTCCTAATTCTTTTCAATCTACTCATCCTTTACTGGCAAGTAAACTGCATTTGGCAGTGAGCTTTGAAATTGGACTAATGATCCTGTGATGCTGTGTTGAATATTTTTTCCCTTGTGTTGAAAAGGGGAAAAAAAAAGGATAATTTGTGACCGAGGAGATGAGCAAAGAGCTTATTTGGTAATCGGTCCCATATTAAGTGTAGGTCTCAAATAAAAATAAATTCAATTTTGCTATCATCAGCATAATTTCCCCTGTGGTTCCCTAGGACTCGGGATGGATAGATAGTTTTCTAATTCTTTTGAACAGAAACTTTTATGTTTCTGTTTCAAAAACTGGTTGTGATACAATTACATATGGTATTCACAACAGCTCTTGGAAGGACTTAAAGACAATTTATGAACAGCATTTATAGTTAATCGTGTCAGATAAATTTGTGCATATCTGCCCTAAACTCTTGCCTAAAAATGCATCTTCTCATCTTGTAAACTATGCAAGGCCAGGTCAGCCTCCACTTTTTTTTTTTTTTGAGACAGGGTTTCTCTGTGTAGCTTTGCGCCTTTCCTGGGACTCACTTGGTAGCCCAGGTTGGCCTTGAACTCACAGAGATCCGCCTGGCTCTGCCTCTCGAGTACTGGGATTAAAGGCGTGCACCACCACCGCCCGGCCAGCCTCCACTTTTTTGCAATGTCATAACTCTGTCTTCTTCCTGCAATGGCACGTGGCAAATTTAAATCAGTAATTGTGGTTCTGGCATTCTCAAAACATAAACCCATTGCATAGCTTTTATGTTTTTACATTTCTGGGCTAGCTAATAACAAAGTCATAACAAGCAACATAGCAGAAAGTGCCTTGAAAAATGAAAATCAACCCATGAGGTAAATGCCATCCTCATAGGTGACAACTGATATCCAAGCATATCTTTGAACCACAGTTCTCAGTTTCTAAAAAAAAAAAAAAAAAAAAAAATTTGGTTTACTTCAAGGGAAGTAATGTATTGGAAAACAGGACAGAAATTGAACTGCAAGTCCTCGGGAACTAAAGCCATCTATCTGCCATCAGGAAGAAACACTCAGTTGCCCATATAAAGCACTTCTGCTTGCTTCCATGTTGTCTTGTTCTTATATCTCAGTGAGCTGTCTCCTGTTGACCAAATAAAGCCAAGTCATGCAACCACAGGCCAGTTAGGAACCACCAGCTGAATTACTGTGGCCATCCAGGTGACCAACAACAGGGAATGAACCCATTTTTCTGGAGTCTAGGGTGAGGAGACCTTCAAGAATTTCTATCTCTAGAAGTTCCACGATATCCCTATTTTAAGGACTTGTTTTATAATTTGTT
Source organism: Peromyscus leucopus (assembly GCF_004664715.2). Taxonomy (NCBI): domain Eukaryota; kingdom Metazoa; phylum Chordata; class Mammalia; order Rodentia; family Cricetidae; genus Peromyscus; species Peromyscus leucopus. The sequence goes on from NC_051074.1 coordinate 32,525,305, forward strand.
TGTATCTGAGCCTCTGTTCATTTTATATTTAAAATTCTACTTACTATTTAATAGTATATATTTATAGAGTAAAACATGATGAATTTTTTTTTTTTTTTTTTTTTTTTTTTTGGTTTTTCGAGACAGGATTTCTCTGTGTAGCTTTGCACCTTTTCCTGGAACTCACTTGGTAGCCCAGGCTGGCCTCGAACTCACAGAGATCCGCCTGCCTCTGCCTCCTGAGTGCTGGGATTAAAGGCGTGCGCCACCACCGCCCGGCGAACATGATGAATTTTATACAATTTTACAGACATGATGCTTAATATTGTCAGTATAATTAGTATTTATATCTCATGAAACACATTTTCAGTTTTATTAACACATAATAATTGTACATGTTTATGGGGTATAGCATGATATATCTATATATGTGTGTGTATATATATATATGTATATATATATATTATGTACACTGATCAAGTTAGGACAATTAACATTTCTGGGTATTCATTATTACTGCATATTTGAAGCATTTGGGCTCCTCACACTGTTCTAGTTAACCATAAAATTCTACAATAATCTATTATGAACTAATTCTATGTTCCTGAAGCGTTTTCTCTGACCACACAATTAAATGACCTCATCTCCTCTTCCATATGTCTCTATCCCTTGCTTTCATCAGTTTTGTCTTCCTGGAATCTGTCATCATCTGAATTACATCATGTGTTGCTTGCTTATGGTGTGTTTTCTACATAAGCCACACACCATAAGCTCTATGCAGGCAACATTTTCATGATGTCCACTCCCCCCTCTCTTGAAAAAGTGTCCAGCATGTGGCTATGATCAGCTAATACTTGTAACATAAATCAGCAAATAGGTATCTTTTTTCAACAACAACCAAGTATGATCAACATAATTTTTCATCCGTAAGTCTGGTTAAGGGTAGAGTATTTTTCAACTTGAATTTTGTGCTTCCTGTACAGGCAATGTCATGATTGTTAGACGCTACTCCATTTCTCCATCAGCTCACTCATATGCAGCAAGTGACCCCTGGAAAGCTAGAAACAGACTTCCAAACATCACTGGAACATCATCGGCACATTCTGCAACTAGAAATCAAGACAATGAAGAAAAGACTTTGGCTGCAAATGGTTACAACAGCAATAGCTCTAGCCAGAGAGCGTCTTCTGATCACAGTTTTGTTTGCAGGTAATGCTCACTGTGCCTCTGGTTAATTTACAGGCACCGACTGAGGGATCATCAAGCATCCTTCTAAACAAGTCAGGATGTATCCACTGGAGGAAACAAAACCAGGGAACAAATAATTTCCATCTCATTGATGCCCATCTGGGGAATTAAAAGAACAACTTTTAATGAGGTCAAATGGCACCTTCCAACAGATGTCTGTAATGAGCAGAAAACTTAGTCTTTATTTCTTCCTCAAGCATTAATCATACTCTGAACCAAGTACTAACACAAGACATTACACAATAGGCCATTAGATGATGAAGAGGACACACAGGCAAACTGACCACTCAATAGTATGTCTCAGGGTGAAGAAAAGCTACTTTAGGAGCTAAACACACAATTCCTTTCAGAAAGAGAAAGTTCCTCATGAAGGCAAACGTCTTCAAGGGATTTGGGAGAAGATTACAAGAATAAACTGTTTAGGCATAGTCCCAAAGCTCCAAGAGCCAAAGCAAAAGTGCCCCAAAACACACAAGTTGGTATTTAAGGAATGTCCTGACTTTTTATAAAGTGTCCCCCACAGTCCTACATGTTGAACACTTGGTATCTTAGATTGTGGCACTATTTAGGAAGGCTGTGGAAACTAAAAGATGGAACCTAGCTGGAGGAAGTGAATCACTGGAGTCAGTTCCTAGTCTCTTCCTATAAGTTCTCTTTGGTCTACTTGCTGGGATGTGAACAGCTGTCCCTTGTCATACACCCCTGTCACCAAGATGTCCTACCCATGTAAATGTATAAACTGAGGGCATCACCACTCCAAGGTTTGGTTGCCGGAAAGGTTTTTATTGTAGATATGAGGGAGGGTACAGCCAGAGGTGTCTGCCAGAGTCCAGAGCAGGGGGAGAAAGTATTAGACTGAACATGGCCAGCAGACTGGACTGGGCCGTAAGGGAAGATGGGGACAGTGGGAGAGAAAGACAAAGGGTGACAAAAAGAGAGGAGCAAGAGAGAGGGGACCAAGACAAGAAGACAAAAAATAGGGTGTACAGCTGATATAGTATAAGGGAATGAGATGCTGGAGGAGGAAAAATTTAGAAAGTTAGAAAAATCTAGAGCAGGGGCAAGGTAAGAAGAACTGAGAAGAACCACAGTGGGACTGAGGAAGCCTAGAGGTCAGCATGTGCTTCGCTGTGCTAATTGGCACCACAGATAGTGTATGGAAATGGCATCTTCGGGAGAGGGAAATAGGTGCTGGAATTTGGGGAAGTAAAACTTTTCTTTGAACCTGACGGTAAAGATGTTCTGCCCACCAACACTTGACAAGAACCTATGAACTTAAACCCTCTAATAACTGTGAATCAAAATGTATCTTGCTCCCTTAAGTTGTTTCTGTCACTTATTTGGGTTTTAGCTACAAAAAGTAAATAGTAGGAGTTGGGAGAAGCCTAAGAAGTAGAGGAAGTTGAAACAACTGACCGAGAAGCTTGGGGTCTTAAGGATGAAATACAGCTAGCAGCCACTGCATGGATAGAGTCAAGGGCCCCTCCAGAGCAGGAGTGTCTACTATAAAGTCTACCACTCAGGAGTATGACTTCTTCCCCCAGCTCTTCCGTCCTGCCCCCAGTAAATCTCTGACTCTGGCCATGTCTCTACACATCTGTCTTGCATGAGTCAAGTAGAAAAATAAAGAAAAGGGAGTATGGGTTTCGTGACTGGCTTATCACAGTGAAGGGGGGGGCAGTATTGCTGAAAGAATACATGAGTCACTGCGTTTAGTGGTGGCAGGAAATCAAATCAAGAAATAACCACATGCCTGCACGAATTCTTCTAAGTATTGGAAAGAGTGCAGACTTCCCACTGGGTGTGGGATGCAGAGGCCAAGGCACTTCAATTTCAAAAGACAGAATGAAAATGGTGTGTCGCCTGTACAAAGTTCCACTAGAGAACAGAAAGTTACCCTGAGTCATAAAGATGGTTGGATTTAGTCAGACAAAGAAAAGTGGAAAAGTTAGACCCCATAGAACAACAAAAGGCATAAACTTGGAGATACCACAACTTAGGGAAAAACTGTAGGAGTTGGAAAAAATGAAGGTGGACAGCCAGCAGAATACATCATGGAGGACTCTGGGGAGAAGCTATGCAATACTACCTTGCCCCCTTAATTATTGAAAATCTGGTTTTGAGAAATGTCTTGAAAATTTTAAAGACACAGGTCCTCAGTGATTACAAACACCAGTGAATTCATCAATGAGAGTTTAGTAAGGGGAAGGTCTTTTGTGTCTGCCCCTCCCTAGGGGTAAATGACATCATGAGTTCGGTTTTGATCCTTTCTGTCTATGGTTCTCTACTTTTGCTACACTCCTATCCACCATTCAATGAATGTGCCCTGAGGTATATCACCTTCCGGACAGGATTCTGGGCCCTGCTACACAGCAGGGAACAACTGTCAAAAATCCCTTTTGGAGTGTGTTTCTTCAGAAAAGATAATTGATGAACAAAAATGCATAAACTATATATTATGTTAACAGCTACAGAGGGAAATAAGGCAATAAAAGGAAGTGAAGGGTTGTAAGAGTGACCATTGCTAAAACGCTTGGTACTGTAGCCAAAACCAGGGAAGGGAGAAAGGGAATGAGCCCAAAGTATCTGAGAGGAGAACTCCCCAGGTGTTGAGAATAGCTGGATGCAAAAGTCCCAGTTAAGGGGATCAAAACTGCTGTGTTTCAGGAAGAGGTAACAGGATGAGCAAGCTCAAGGAAGAAGCTTAGCATGGCCAAGTACTCTCTTGCTTAATCTGATCCTTTTTTTTTTAACAGATTATGTAGAAAGCTCTATTGTGAAAAGACTGACAAGAATAGCAAAATAAGAAGAGCAGACTTCAGACTATAAAGTCACTGTAGATAGGGTTTCTAGGTGCATCTCACAGTTGGAGACAGATAAGTCTGTTAACAAGTCAGACATGGGATATGGAAACAGAAGGTACACATTAAACAGTTGAGTTCCTGCGACCATGTATCTTCAGAGAAGAGGAGGAAAGAAAGAGATGGGCTATTTTCTTTTAATAATGCAAATTAACTTATACCATATACACATATGTAGTATATGCAAATACGCACACATATGTATGTATATATGTATGTATGCATATATAACATTCGGTGCTTTTACAAAACTAGTTGACTATTATTCATTGCAAAAAAATAATAAAAGGTAAAAGCATATAACTTGAACATTATAAAATATACTTGCAAAAATTTTTAAGTAAAAAATGCCTGTACTGTACAAAGTATATGTTATACTTTGGCGTATACAGAAGGAAAACTGTTGATTACCTTACTAGCTGAATGAATGACTACTCTCTAGATTTTGATGGCTATCTTGTATCTATATATTTTGAAATTATATAACGACTGTTAGAATATTTAATTTTTGAACTTAAGAGGATCCATGGTGCTGAGCATTACAGTACTATTAGCTTTCCCATTTCAATTTGTTATGACAGTTTAGGGAACCAGCCAATGTTTACAAAGTATTGTCTTTCTGAACCAAAATGGTTTCCAGCTTCCAAGCTGCCAGCTAATAAACTCTGGAGAACAGAATCCAGTTTGAATTACAAGTTAGTTAAATCTGAACTATTGAGTGTGAGGTTGTATTAAAAGAAGTGTGGGGTTGGCTTAAAAACAACATCTGGAATGGCACAAAAATCTTCTAGTGACAGACAATCACTTAATAGGAATTAATGTATTTTATTATAGTTCTTTTAACTCTATCTCTTACATACTCAGGAATTAACTGGTAAAATGGCAGGTCATCATCCTTCTGATTTGGAAAGTTCACTTCCTTTCTAGCAACTTTCAGGGTTTTACAAAGATAAATTGAGGACCAACTTTTTTGTAGCTGGATTTTTAATATCAGACATTAAGCCTAATTTGCTTGTGATATTTTCCATTATTATACCATGAAAGTAATCCTTCTTCAGAACAATGCTTCAATCAACGTGCCTAAGAACCCAAGCTTTCCAAAATGAAAGTTGGAAATTTTAATTTTACTTTGATATGGAAACTCAATCTTTTCTTTCTATGTTTAAAGGATAAGTAATTTCAGGTTGTTAATAAAATTAAGGAATTGGGTCCAGGTAGACAATGAAAAGCAAAAATAAAGATGTTGTTTTATTGAATTTACTGGTTAGAGGGTCAGTGACTAATCTCATAGGCACTTATTGCCAAACTCAATGATCTGAGTTCCAACCTCAGAACCCCCAAGGTTGAAGGAGAACACAGAGTCCCAAGTTGTCCTCTGACCTCCACATGTGTCCCATGGCATACAAATGCATATATATGTACACACAGACACAAATATACACAATAAATAAATGTAATAATTTTTACTTAAATTTATTGATTTGAAAAAACAGACCTATCCTAATAAAAATAATCTGTACTTTTCCACATTGGTGTGGTTAGGAAGGACAGCCTTTGGGATGAGATGGCTAAAACCCTAGCTTCGTCACTTTCGAATAGTGTGTTCTTGGAAAGAGTTATTAATGTGTCATTTGCCACAGTCTATTCTTTGGTGCAATGGGAGTCATTACAGCAGTTACCTCACAGTGTTTGTGGAGCACAGGGAAATAGTTGAGTGTGCGGGTCATGAACTGGCAGCGGTGGTTACTATTTTATCGATCCTAACCCATGGAAGCCCTGGTCCACCTTCTTCCCAAGGGAAGGTGCAGATGTGTTCTGAGATGCAGGCCATGAAATGCCATTCTGTGAAGCTCCACCCTTAACCACCACAAAAGCAAACAACAGTGAAGACAAGGCAATCCTTTCAAACACTGCTCTTTAGACTGAGTCTTCAGAGCAATTTCTCCTGGGGAAGGTCAGAAACCTACATAAAACTGGGGGGGGGGGGTAAAAGGAGAAGGGAGCTAAATGGAGGGATCCTGTCCCTCAAATGACACCAGCTGTTGCTCTTTTCCCTTGGCCCTTTTGTGGTTAACACACAATGGACATTCTGTGATCTCAGAGTCAAAAGAAGTAGATTGATCTGTAGTTAATATGTGCTTCCACAGTTGGATATGTCTGGCATAATTAAACCACAGAACTGTGAGACTCTGCCTAAAACAGCATGATATTCAACATGACTTTACGTTTTTGTCAGCATTATACACAGGGCTTAATTAAAAAGCCAGTTCCAATATACATTCTCACGTTATTATTAAGCAACTAAGAAAATAAGTATTATGATACATTGAAATGAACTTTTAACACTGCGGGCAGTATTCAATGACTGGAAAAACAGAAAATGTTACATATTAAGTTTCACTAAAATGTCTTTTTTTTTCTCTCTCTCTTAATTTGTTCCATGTAGGGAGAAGACAAAGACAGTCAGTTTCCAGTTACCTAGGGATGGGTCATCAGTTCCCCAAAATTTGCATCCTTTGAAGTACTCAACAAATCAGACCACAGACCAGCTAAGCATCATTGCAGAAAAAGATGTGTGAAATGAGGAGTAGATGCCCAGGAGACTGGCACAGCACAGTCTGTGTCGGTGACCTTCCTAAGGAAGAATTCGGCCCAAATGTCCAGTAAGGCACACAAAACCTCAGGATCCCACTACTGAGTCCAGGAATAGGAATGATCGTGTTGTTTTGTTGCTGAATGTGAAGGGCAAGTGTGTGTGCAGTGTTTAGCAGGTGACACTAGAACTTGTGTGTGCTGAGTGTGCAGCACTGCACTGTGTACCATCTGGAAACACTACCAGGTCACTTCCCAGATGAGGTCCCAGCAAACCTAGAAAAACTATTTTGGTTCATGGCAAAAAGAAGAAGAAGAAAAAGAAGGAGGAGGAGGAGGAGGAGGAGGTGGAGGTGAAGGAGGAGGAGGTGGAGGAGGAGGAGGTGGTGGAGGTGGAGGAGGAGGAGGTGGAGGAGGAGGAGGTGGTAGAGGTGGAGGAGGAGGAGGTGGAGGAGGAGGAGGAGGAGGAGGAGGAGGAGGAGGGGGAGGAGGAGGAGGAGGAGGAGGAGGAGGAGGAGGAGGAGGAGGAGGAGAAGAAGAAGAAGAAGAAGAAGAAGAAGAAGAAGAAGAAGAAGAAGAAGAAGAAGAAGAAGAAGAAGAAGAAGAAGAAGAAGAAGAAGAAGAAAAAGAAGAAAGTCATGGAGATCCTTACAATTTTTGCTGTATTGATAGCTCATCATTACTAGCCGATTTCTTCTGTGATAGATACTCGTTGATTAGTAGTAGCCAGTCACTGGCATGTGAGCATAAGCAAATACCCCAAAATACACTATGGACTCAGAACCACCATAGGCAAAGACACCACAGCTGCTTATGAAGAGAAAAGAAATTCAAATCATTATCACTCAAGGGTCTGAAATTCTCAGAGCACCCCAACTCCTGAGCTTTTGGTCAATAGACTCTCTCTTGTTCTTGTTTATAATAACTTTATTTATAAAAACCCATGTCATTTTTCAAACAAAGATTTTGTTTTAAAATTGGCAGTGTTAAAATGCAGATCCATAGGCCCTGACTCAGATCTACTGGATGGGTAGAAAACGGAAAGGAGGTTGGAAGTTTTCCTTCTTAAATAAGTATTCCAGGGGGATTTCTGTTGTAGAGCTATGCCTGTCACTGCTGTTGTTAACACCTAAAACAGAGAGGCCCATGGCTCTCCGATTCCAGCAGCATGTTAAAGGAGAAGCAATAGCCAGGCAAAGGTAGGAACGATCCATGCTGATCCTGTGCAGAGGTCTCCAACAGTCACAGCTAGACTGCTGGAATGGAGAGAGAGCAAGCAGCAAACCGGAAGTGAAAGCAACATAATAGCATCAAATGTTTCCTTTATCATTTTCGTTCAGGATTAACAATATTCACTGTAACATAGCAGACTGGAGACCAGGACCAGGTTACAAGCGGAGGGGAAGGTACAGATGAGATATAAAAACACATCCACCGAGGAATAAAGACACACTGAGTAGAAGCTAAACTGTTAACTATGAAGCTGCCATGAGTTTTTTTTAGTGCATATTTACATTCACTGCATCTGTAGAGTCTCACATTTAGACTGTTTTTGTTTTCGTTTTTTAAGAGTGAGAAACATTACTCAAACTTGGGACTTTTTAAAAGCAATGCATGACAGCCACTCACATTCTGTCAAAATTAGGAAATTGCAGTGACTAGCATAATGACAGACTCAATGACCAGTGTGTGCCTATTATTTTGTTTATGGTCATTACCCCAAACTGAACTGACTGTTATATGAGTCTAATGTTGCCCAGCAAAAGCAAGCAAGTAAACAAACAGAAAAGCCCATGCAGTCATCAAAATCTAAACTCTAAAATTAAACCCTCTCTTCTCTGACTTACTAGAGTACTGAGTATTAAGATTTCTGAGAACATTTTTATATATAATGAATGACAAGTGACATGAAATGACTTTCAGACATACACTAACCAGGTTATATTGTAGGGTGTTATGTACCAGGCCTCCAGTAATCTGTATTTAAGTCTGAAAATCAAATGCCTACCAGGGACAGACAAGTAATGGAAATGAGTGAGGACTCCAGAGCAGACCCACATGAGCCCCACCTGAAAGGGACCATGGTTGGTCATCTTTGTTATGTGGTATTGCCATTTGGCCCCTTTGTCAAGAGGTGTTAAAAAATCTAGGTTCTATGCACAATCTTCTGATTCATAAGTACTGACATGTTCACTTTTTTAAGTCTGTGGAAGTCAAACACAGTATGTGTAGGAGCCAGATGTAAGCTCTAGGAGACCAGATTTCAACTCTGACTTAAACATAATTTCTCAAGCACAGATCCCAAAACAGAAAGTAGATCAGGAAGCTATATTTAGAGGATGCCAAGAGGATAAGGAAGTTTGGGGTTCAGAAAAAAAGATGGGTGCTAGGAGAAACGAAATCCTCTTGGACAGTGAAGCTCGGCGCCTTCACAGTCTAACTCAGAGCTGGGCATATGTCACCAAAGAGAAACAGAAGGTAAGAACACATAAACAGACTTTGTTTTAAAACTATTTCTGAGCTGAAGATGTGGGTTGCTCAGTAAAGAGCTCAACCAACATGCACCTTTCTGGGTTTCAGTACCACAGAAAGCTGAAAGCACACACCTGTGATTCCAGAACTCAGGAGATAGAGGCAGGTGCATCCCAATCTCAAGGCCATTCTGAACCATGAGATGCTGTCTGGGAAAAATACGTATACTACTGGTCTTGCTCAGTTTAAGGTCATTGTTCAAGAAGGAAAGATGGTGGACAGGAACACTTGCAGACATGTTTAGCTTTTGTCAAATGCTGCCAGATGGGAATATGTTGGGAATATGTAGCCTGTATAATAGATTTGGACCTCTTCTAGGGCCACCGTGCTAGGCTGTACATAAAGAACAAAAAACAACTCCCTGGAGACTTCTCTCTCAAAATATTTTAGCTGCAGACAAAGGAGAGGACACTTTGAAGGTTAGTCTGTATATACAAACATACTTCTCATCATGCTGTCCCACTAACTGCTGATTCAGTGATGCTCCTTCCTAAAGAGACCTCCTCCTGATGCCTGCGTACTAGTTAACTTCAACATTCTCCATTCATTCAATCTGTGTAGAAAACACATACAGCCCAAGAACACTCTTCCTCCTTGTGTTGGAATAAATAAAAGGCCAGGTGAAGATTTTCCTGTGGTATCTGTCTCTGTCATTAATGCCACAGACACACCAAGCATTCAGTGACTACCACAGCCTTTTTCTAAAAGGAGAGAGAATGAGAACAAAGACTACTTTTACTAAGTTTCATATTTCTGATTAATAATTTGGAATTACTAAAAACCCAACTGGAAGCGGTTAACTTGCAACACCATTCACCTTGAATTCAGAGAAAGAGTAAACTTTCTGTTGATGAGGATTTTCTAAAATATGATTCCCTGTGGAAGTCATATTTCCAGTCACATCCTCAATGGCCCCTTTTCTTCCTCTTTTTGGTTACTTCAAAATTATTTTTTATTTAAATCTTTGAAGAATTGTATACATGAGTACTGTATTTACAGTAGTATTTCCATCTCTCCCTTTATCCCTTCCAATTCCTCCTGTATCTCCTGTACTCCCTGTCAAATTATTAACCTCTTCTTTATTACTGTTACACACACACACACACACACACACACACACGTGCATGCTGTAAACTGCTTGGTCCCATGTTGTGAAACCCACGCAGACGCTCATCTCTGTCTTAACATCCCAAGAAGTACACCAACCATCTCCTGCAGGGATGGAATTTAGGCCTCAGTCCCACTCATTCATCTCCAATTCTGAGCACAATTCATTCCTGGATCCACATCTTTCCTTTTCTCCCTCAGTCTTAGGATGTTTAGTTTTGGCACAGTTGCTACAGACTAAGAACTCTCTCATGATGGAAAATTGGGGAGAACAACCAAAGCTTTCCATATAGAAGAAAATGCTGGTCTCTGAAACACCCTTCATTTTTGAGGTAACATTTTGTCCAATGTCTTAGTTTCGTCTCCTGTTGCTGTGATGAAATATCCTGACAAAAACGGCTTAAGGGGAAAAGTGGTTTTTTTTAATTTTATTTATTTACAATACTATTCAGTTCTACATAATAGCCACAGATTCCCTTGTTCTCTCCCTTCCTGCCCCCCTCCCATTCCCCCCAGTCCACCCCCCATTCCTACCTCCTCCAGATCAAGGTCTGGTTTTTTTTTTTTTTTTCATTTTTCTTAATTAAGAAATTTTCTACTCACTCTACATACTACCCACAGATCCAATCTCCCCCCTCCTCCCACCCTCCAGCCCTCCCTCTCAAGCCACCCCACATCCCCACATCCCCTAAATCAAGGTCTTCCGTGGGGCATCAGCAGAGCCTGGCATACTGAGCTTAGGCAGGTCCAAGTCCCTCCCCACTGCACCAAGGCTGCACAAGGTGTCACACCACAGGCACTGAGTTCCCAAAAGCCTGCCCATGCACCAGGGATGGTTCTCGATTCCCCCCCCCCCCCGTCTGTGTGTCCCCCAAACACTTCAAGCCAAACAATCGTCTTCCATATTGAGAGGGCCTAATCCAGTCCCATGGGGGCTCCACGGCCACTAGTCTACAGTTCATGGGCTTCCGCCAGTGTGGCCGGTCATCTCTGCACGTCTTGGGGAAAGGGTTCTAATCTGGCTCATGGTTCAAGAGGGTGGTCCAGCATGGCAAGGAACCCAAAGTGAAAAAATAGGCTTGAAATAGCTAGTCACATTGTATGTGCCATGGAGACAGAAAGAGAAACTGATGCTCATGCTCAACTCTCCTTCTCTCTTTTATTCAGTCCAGGATGGCAACCCCAGAGAATGGTGCTGCTCAGTTTGAGCCTGGGCCTTCCCATCTCCCTTAACTCAATTAAGATGACTCCTCGCAGGTGTGTCCCCCGGGAGAGTCTGTCTCCCAGGTAGTCTTTGATTCTGACAAGGTGACAGTTAATAGAAGCCATCACATCCAATCAACCCTGTTCTCTGCTACAAGAGATTGGCACTGAGAAGTAAGAGAACAATGGCCGCGCAGGGGGAAAACCTCTGTTCTCACCACTATACCTTTCAACACGCTGGAAGTAATCGGCTAAATGGCAAGAGTTGATGAGTATCCAAGACGTAAGCCAATTACCGCCTGTCCAGTTCTAGTACCTTAGCAATTATGTGAATGGCTTCATATTGTCTGCACAACTACAGGGTTTTGTTTTCCTTTGTCTTGTTTCATCTCTGTCATAACCTTTGCTTACGGTCACATCTGGACTGATCCTGGGGCAAGCTGTTGCTTCATCGCCACACATATTTCTTCCTTCTTGAAACAGGAACTCCTGTGGTGATATTTTATTTGTGCTGAAATGTGATATTTTATTTGTATGTTAATAAATAAAGTTTGCCTGGAGATCAGAGGTCATAGCCATAAATAGAAGTCAGGCAGTGGTAACCCGCGCCCTTAATCTGATCACATGGCAGACAGAGTTTCTCTGTGTGTTCAAGGACACAGCCAAGCATGGTGACACATGCCTTTAATCCTAGTACCAACCATAGAGACCTGGAGGTCTGTATAGACAGGCAGTGATGAGGAAGTGATGTGACTGAGCTTAGAGCCAATGAGAAGGCAGAACAGGAGGGCAATAAAGGTGCAGGTTAGACAGGAAGAGGTTCTCTTGGGAAGCTACGGCACAGTGGTAAACTAAGGTTAGTTGGTGGCTATTGCTCTGATCTCTACAGCTTGCACCTCTGTATTTGGCTCTGTGTTTCTTATTTAATAAGACTGTTTAGAAACTTGTCTACAAACTTCTATCCTGTTCTAAGTCTACTTTTTGAGTGATCTTCCCAAATACTTGCTCCTTGGTCTTTCCACGTGCCTTCCTTCTATTTCTAGGGCCACACTAAAGGTTGGCCTCTAATCCAGAAACTCAACCTTTAAAGTTACTCTTCCACAAGCTGTTCTAAGAAAAGCAGCATTCTGAAAGCTGGAGCTAAGATGAGAAGGTCTCAACACTCCCAGAAACTTCGTGTAAATCAGTGGCTTCCAACCCTGGGTTCAACATGATGTCAAATGAACTAGGACACACTTGGAAGCCTCACTGTCCAAGTCCCACCTTCCAGGAGTTGATGTCAGCCTCTCTAGAAGTGGACCTTGGCTGGAGTAACCTTTGTGTTCCCTCCACCCACTCCTGACGGCAACATTCCAGCTGGACTGTAACTTAAGTTGTAAAGGTGAGAGGTTGCTAAGAAAAGCCTTACTGGTCATCAGTCTTGCAGAGGAAGGTACATGGGATTGAAATCAGACAGCCTTCTTCCTAACACGTCCATAAGGTCTTATGCAACATTAACAGGTCCCTTTATGTCTCAGCTCCTTGGTCTATAAAGCAGAGATATTCTGGCATTCTCTACATCTCAGAGACTTAATGAGCTAGATTATGCAAAATACTGAGAGTATCCGACCCCTAGGAAGTACTAAAGAGGTAATTTTCCTGAGAGAAGTAACATTAGGTACAAGATGTGGTTTTCACCTTCAAAGATAATAAAAGTAGAGATGCATTCAGGCTCCAAACCCGAAACAGGGAGTTAGAAACACCCTGTTTACATCGCAGAAACGCCATCTTCTGTTTCATGGTCCAGTACCCTTTCTGCAGCTTAAATCCTGCATAAGATGATTCCAGCCTTTTGTCACTATTCAGTGACTGACAAAGATTTAAGCAATCAATGACACCAGACATGGCCTCAAAGCTCTTCCCCATTAAAAAAAAAAAAAAAAAAAAAAAAAAAAAAAAAAAAAAAAAAAAAGTATGTGCTGGGTCTTTTTATTTTTTATTTTTTTTTTGAGACAGGGTTTCTCTGTGTAGTTTTGCTGCCTGTCCTGAATCTCACTGAGATCCTCCTGGCTCTGTCTCCTGAGTGTTGGGATTAAAGGTGTGCGCCACCACCACCACCACCACCACCACCACCACCACCACCACCTGGCTCTACTTTTAAAATATAACACAAGTACTTTTTCTTTTGTTTGAAGACCAGAGTATCTTTCAACGGTTTCAATTAATTTCCAGCAATTTCTCTTCAGTTACATTCCTACTAAAAAGGACTCCTTTCCACAGTGAGACTGTCAGTTACAGACAGACCTGCCAAGCTGCAGGCAAAGTCTTCCTGAAGTTGGAATCGCCCTTGAGGACCTTTCCAACCCAGTTTCCACACTGACTACTTTATACCAGTAAAGCTTGACATTCTGCCACTCTCCTGGGCCTGGAGCAATCCTGAGGGAAAAGGCCAGGTAATTAACTGAATAAGCTAGTAAATGGAATAGGCCAATGAATTATATTTTCAAAAGAGAAAAAAATCGCTGTGATAAAGTATCAGTTTAACAGTTAATATGCACCGGAAGTTAGAGGGACTTGATGCCTGCCTTTCTATGTTTTACCCTTGCTTTCATCTGATGCTGCTTTTCTGTCTCCCTTTGGCATGGGGTCCTGTGCTCCATGCCTTGTGTTATAGAGTATGTAGCTTCTTTTTTTTTTTTTTTTAATTTCCTAGAGACACACAGCTAAGAGCTTACCTGTGTTCTGAGCAAAGACTCTGGACTTGAACTTTTGATCAATGTAGGAACTGGTACAATTATGGGGGCTCTTGGAGATTAAAGCCATTTTGCATTATGAAATGGACATGAGCCTTTGGTTGTCAGGAAGAGGATTGTGCTTTGGCTACTAAATGGCCCCTGATGCTCATACATTAAAAGCTAGGGCTCCAGTGCAGTGAACACACTGATTATGTCATGAGGGTTTAGATCTAGTCAATACATTGATAGGTTGACGATGGATTCATAAGGGGATGTTGTCATTAGGAGGATGTGGAAGTTGAAGTAGATCCTTGGTAGAGGAAGCAAGTCACTTGGGAGGATGATATCATGATGTACTGCTTTTTCATTGGCCTAGAAATGTAGAACCAAATGACCATGGAGGAAAATTTGTGAACCAAGATAAGTCTCCCCTCATTTAAGAGGTTGTGTAGTCAGGTATTTTGTCATGGTAACAGAAAAACTATCACAGTGACAGTCTGGGTGGTTTAGGACATGGACTTTGGAGGTAGGAGAGAGTGTCATTACTCAGACTGCTATTAACAGAGCCAGGGCAGAGTTCTTCAGACTACGTCACATTAGACAACAAATGGGTTACTACTGTGTGGAGTAAAACTACACACCTATATTAAATATGAATGAGAATGGTCCCTGATCTTCTTTTCTAATTAAGGAATGCATGTGCCATATCTATGGCTGCATTCTGTACCTGAAGTTGTAGTGGTATGTTCTTAGAAATGATACATTGTCTTCGGGCTGAAGATATAAACTGGTCAGTAAACTTCTTGCCATACAAGCGTAAGAAACAGTGTTCTGACCCTGATACCCACGTAAAAGCTAAGCATGGTGATGCAGGTCTGCAACACTGGTGTCAGGGGAAAGCAGAGACATGCAGATCCCTGGAGTTCACTGGCCAGCCACTCCAGATGAATCAGTGATACCTGGGTTCAGTGAGAGAACCCACCTCAAGAAATAAGGTGGAGAATATTAGAGGAAGACACCTGACATCTACCTTTGGCCTCCACATGCATATTTTCATACATATACACATGCACACACATGTGCATACGCACAAACATATTTTAAATTTTTTAAAAGAAAATATGCCCTATCTTGTCATATGTTGTCTACAAGCATCCTCTGGGATTCATCAACATATTCTGGAGCTACATTGACGAACTGAATGAAGATCATCAAGTCTGCCCATGGAGCCTTAAGGACAGCATTAATCTCCTCATGCTTCCTGAGATGCCTTGTTGTTTTGAGGTCTCCACCTCCTACAAGGATTAAAGGATAATGTAAGAGTCTTTTTGTCTGAATTTCCTCAGTCGGGATAGGCCTTGCTGCATTACCAAGGGCTCATGGGAAGACCCCTGGAAGAAAAGAAGAGAAGAATGTTGGGGTGATGAGGAATGTTGGAATGATATTAGCCTTATCCTTGGAAAAAAATGAAATTGAAATATAGATCCTTTGTAAGGAATGGCCTTTTAGAGACTATATAGCAATCTCTTGTGTGAAAAGAAGCAATCTCAACAGTACCATGTTTGGACTCTTTGATTGCTATTTATGCTTTGTTTGAGGTTTGGGCTTTTTGTTTCATTCATTGTTCTAGTAGAGAAATGTCATTTCAAAAATTATAGATGTAAATAATCGTTAGTATAAAAAAATAAATTGGGTAAATTTAATGTTTAGCATGATGAAGTTAATCACAGCTATTTTATCAAATGCAAATGTTAGAAGAATAAATGAATAAGCACACATGTCTAGAGTTGCAGGAAGATGAGATGTCACCTGGCTTGTTTTTGTTCATTTATTTCCCATGCTTTGTTGTGTAATCTTTATTATTATGCAAATTAGATAAGGCACCTGGATTTTATCATCTAACATGTGAGGATATTTTGAATCACTCTGTGTATGAATGATTCCTCTGTAGATACAACAAGCATTATCTTAGAAAGGCCATAGAAGGAGAAAAAGGTTTTCATTCTATCTGACCATTATAATCATCCAAGGAGCATGCCGGGACCACTGAAGAAGATCCAGAAGACAAGGGAGTATTAAAAGTCACCAGGTGTGTGTCCCACAGGTGTGGGATTATGTGATTGTAATCATCACATCCCTGAGAATGGTCTTAGGTGACAGCTCTTCTGTTCTCCCTCCTATACCATCTAATTTAAATCCCCTCTCAGCTATCTCCTCTGCTGATTTCAGTGGTTTACTCATGTAACCCTAGCTCTCATCCCTGAAGGGTCTAAAGTCCCAAAAATCAAATGCCACTCAGTCCAAGATCACTGTGCTTGCATGTTCACAGTGACAGGCAAGGGGAAAACAATCAGGACACACCCGTAACTGCCACAGTCTCTTGGATCACTACAGCTCTATTGCCTCTGATTTTATTCAGCACCCACTGTGGATGCCACTGCTTGTACAGTTAACTGCCAGGTGGCAGGAATAGGGGTCTTTGCGTCATTGTCGCCTTAAGGCTTCTCCAACTAGCATAGTGTCTTGCATGTAGCAGATGTTGAATAAATGGTTTTGGTTGGCAAGCTCACAATATTTAATCTGGGACTATTTTACGATCACTGAGTCTTCCAAGGGACTTGTTGACTGACAGTATTTATAATAAAACAACATGTGCATTTTTTACTTCTAACATAAATAAAAACCATTTGGCTGGTTTAAATTAACCTTTTTAGAAATATTGAAACCTGAGGGGATGGCAAGAGAATCTGTAAGGGAACATGCAAGAGTGTGTAAACATATGTGAACGGGATTTTGAGTAGGACAGAGAATATTATTGAGATAACTGAAAATAAATGGGGGAATGAACTCAAGGCCAATACTTCTGATCAACAACAGCAGTCCTCTTCAGAATATGACATTGTCTACTCAATACAGAAAAGGCACCAGCATATAATTTTATCATATGAGACAAGAATCAAAATATTGTCTGTTAATGCATAACTGAATAATGGAACAACTTCATGATGTTTTTCTACCTCTGAACAAGTAAAGACAGAATTCAAGTCCACGTTCATTCCTTTAGCTAGTCTGAAAAAAATAACTTTTCACAAAGACAAAGCATTGCCAAGGTTGGTGGTATAGCTCAGTAGTAGAATGTTTATATAGCATCAATGAGGCCCAGGGTTCAATCCACAATACAACCAAAGTTAAAAAAGAAAATTGCTTGGGATTGGTACATGCCTTGGTTGATAGGGTACTGACCCAGCATACAGGAATCTTTCGGTACATCATCACATAAACTGTGTGTGCTTCATGTGCCTGAAATCACAGCACTGGGGGGTGGGGTCAGGAGAATCAGAAATTCAATAAGTGTGTGTGTGTGTGTGTGTGTGTGTGTGTGCGCGCGCGCGCTGTTTAAATTGCAGTGCATTCCATCATTAAATGATTTCTTCACTATATTGCACTACTAGTCGGTTGGATCCTGGACTAGCAATGATAGAATTCTAACTTATCTTTTATTTATGGTCTATCAGTAAAATATGTATGATACTGGTAATGCAGAATTATTCTTAATGTATTTATCTTTTAACAAGTTTTTTAAATATTTATTTTATTTTATGTATGTGGGTATTTGCCTGCATGCACAGATATGTGCACCACATGCATGCTTGGTGCCATGGATCCCTTGGAACTGGAGTTATAGACGGCTGTGAGCTGCCATGTGGGTGCTGGAAATTGAACCTGGGTCCTCTGGGAGAGCAGTCAGTGCTCTTAACCACTGAACCATCCATCTCTCCAGCCCAACAAGTTTTAATTGTTAACCATTTTGTTAACCATGACCTCCTTTCTTCAGCTTGACCCGCATTTATTAAATAGAAGGCAGCAGAATGGATGAGATCCTAAATCATGTCAATCCTTCTACCTATAGCTTCTATTGTCTTATTTGTAAAAGAGAGGGTTGCATTGCTAAACTTGTATGTCTTCTTGCCATTGACAATCTATAATTCTATTAACATCACCATAAGATTGTTAGCTATTTGAGAGGGGGAAAATAGATATGCCAGTAAATACAAAGCAATAAGTCCACAATCTAAAAAAAAAAAAAAAAAAAAAAAAAAAAAAAAGATTGAGGTGAAATTCAGTGAAATCTAATTATAAATCTGAAGAAATTTCCTTAGAGCTAGAAAGAACCATCAGCGCTCTTTTTTTCTATATTGGTTTGGTAAATTTTGTTGTTGGGAACAATGTCAATGATATCCAGAAATGATATTCTAGAGACAGTGTTTCTTGGTATACATTCATGGTAGTGAGGTTCTCTGAAGTTGGTGTGATGTACATTCGTGAATACTGAGCCATGAGGCTAAGAGAAATACAAAGTCAAGGTCCTGTGAAGCAGTAGTCCCAATTATGTCACCAACTGATTTATACGATCGTTTTTAATGTGTGTCTCCACATAAAAGCGCTTCGTTTCATATGTGTGGGATTCATCACCGGTGGACTCGCAGTCAACAGTATCAAAGATCCCATCCAAACAACCCCTTCAAACACTTGTACTTTCTCTGTAAGTCACCCTTGACATAGCCTATTTCATTCATAGACATTAGACAGCTCTTGAGCATTAAACAGTAAAATCGCTACCAACAACAGCAGCAAAAAGTGACAAGATACACTACAGAAGAGACAGGATTCACATCAAGAAACGTGAAATAAGATTGTTTTAAGAATCGGAGTCTTCTCAACCCAAATAAATAAGGAAATGTATGTACTAATCCTCTTGATTTCGGCATTATACAATGTATACATGTACTCAAACATCATGCTGTGTACTATAAATATATATAACTTTTGTCAATTGGCAGACTTCAAAAATAGGAAAATGTATGCATGAACACTAAAAATCAAGAAGGAAAGGGGCCACTTTGTGATGTTTAAATATCTCTCTAGAAAGATTTTGTAGCTCCAGTTCGAATCATTGGAGAAATAGTCTGTATTTATTTGTTTGTTTATATATTTATATGTAATGATAGTAATTAAATAAAAGAGCCCAGGAATTTGAGGGGACTATGGTAAGATTTGAAGGAAGGAAATGAAATGGGGGAAATAAAATAATTACATTTTAATTAAAAATATCCTGTGATAACATAACTATTTAGTAGAGCCATTGGCAGACTTTAGTAACTATGCAAAATACCTATGACCACCAATTCTACTCCTAGAACATCCCCAAGAGAAGTAAATACATGCTGACATAAAGAACCTAACATAAAAAAGTTCAAAAAGCACTACTATTAATTCTAAAAGAAAAACTAAAAAAAAAAAGTAACTAAAGAAATTGTGATACAGTCATATAATGGAAAAAATAACAAAAACATGAATGGCATTAAAAGATGGACTTCAGAAATGCTACATTAAAAGAAAGAAGCCAGACACAAAGGAGCATGTTACATGGTTCTGTCTGTAAGACAAACAGAAAAAGTCAAAAGAAATCTATGAAGCTAGAAATTGACTGTGGTTATTTCAAATGAGTAACAGCAGTTGGAGAGGGACATGATCCAACTCTCTGGAACAGTAGAAATAGTCTATCTTGTTCTGGGTAGCTGAGATACAGATTTGTACACAGGCAAAATTCATTTAGTTGTTGGATTACATCTCTGCCATCACAAATTACCACAAACTTAATGGCTTAAAAAACACAAATTGAATCCCTGATGATCTGTAGGTCAGAAATTCAGAAGTCTCTCTGTCTAAAACCAGGGTTGTATCAAGGTTGTATTCCTTTCTGAAAGTTTTAGAAGGAGCACATTGTCTTGGTTTTTGTTTTTGTTTTTTGTTTGTTTGTTTGTTTGTTTTTGTTTTTGTTTTGTTTTGTTTTTTTCTGCTTCAAAAGTTTTGCCCATTCCTTTGATTCACATCCTCCCTTCTTCAAAGCCAGCAATTGGGGTGTTCAGGTCTCCTCCCCTCTACCCATCCCTTCTATTTTCAAGAACCTCTGTGATTGCAATGTGTCCATGTGGATAATTCAAAATAATGTATCCCTGTCAAGGCCCTTCATTTAAGCTCATTTAGAAAATTCCTTTTGTCGTTCAAGGTGATATGTTCACAGGTTCCAGTTACTGAGATGTGGAATTTCTTCAGAGATATTATTCTGTTAACTTGGCACTTTGGGTGCATTCATTTTGATGACGAGGTATAAACTGAAGGAAGGCTATAGAGAAAGTATACATACACTGGAGAGATGGCTCAGCAGTCAAGAGTGTCTCCTGTTCTTGCAGAGGACTCACAGCCACACTCCAGCCCTGGGGAATCTGGCGTCCTCTTCTACAGCCCCAGGTGAGGGACACCCAAATACATGGACACAAATCTTGGTCCTAAGAATCCTAAGCCTTGTGAAGAGATGTATCAAAATTCAGTACTGAAGCCAAACTTGTGAAAGTTAATCCACACCTAATTATTTCATGTAACAACAATAACCAACCTAATTTTGAAGTAATCAAAAGCCCAAACATAGGTCTTGATTCAACTGAGGGGCCTGTGGAAAGACTGAATAAGCAAAATACAGTAAGTAAAAGCAAGCTGAAGCCTGACAACCAGTGCATCTGTGGTCACCTTGTACCCCTCACTATGCCTCCAGGTGACTATTGACTGTTATTGATCATATGGCTTGTTTAACTGGTGGTTCATGTTGACTTTTAACTAGATAAACAATCCAAGAGATAAATCATTACCCAGACCTCAAAGGCTTTTATTTTGAGTTGCCATGTGGAATTAAATTGAGAGGTTTGCTAATTTTAAATGATTTTTAAATGCGGAAACATGGGAAGATAATTTAAACATGGAAATAGATCCAGAAGAGCGCTCTCAGTCTTATTTTTCAACAGCAACTTAGCTATTGCCTTGTTCACATCAAAATATAATCACAGCTGATACCTGCTGTGCAATAAATAATAGTATTTGCCTAATAAGAAAATAAATACCCCACCATATGGTCTCAGTCACATTTGCACTGTTTTGCCAACATGTATTATCACATTTCCTCGACAATTGCTCTGTGGATTAAGCTTCAAAAATAGCATAAAATGAAATACTATCCCTCTGGCCTTAATCCAGTCTAATCCTGCTTACCTGCTTGTGCACCTGCTGTCCTCAAGAGCTCAAGGCCATCGTGGACCTAGCTTGCACCTGGGCCTGGATATTGTGCCAAAAATCTTTCACCAGAAACCCTATTCCTTCCCTGCAGACTATAAACAATGCTCACCAGAAAACTGAGGGTTTTCCAGGAAGGGAGAATACATGTATACACAATGTTCTAGGCTATTTCTAACCGTGTCTGGGCATGGGAAATGTCCTCTGGTGTCAGAAATTTGGAGAGAAAGGGGCTTTTATGAACATGTAATTTAGCTTCTAGCAGTAAGAATCCAGACACCAATATTGGTAGGCAATCTCTCAGACAGGAAAAGTCACTATCTGCAGTCACTTGGGCTGCTATAACAAAATGGCATAAACTAAGTGGCCGGTAAGTGACAGGAATTCATTCCTCTTAGTTCTGAAGGTTGGGCAAAGATCAGAGAAAATTCAGTGTGTGATGATGACTCACCTTGGGCTCAAAGATACATGTTTGTCTTCATATGGCCGAAGAGCCAAGGATCTCACTGTGGTCCCTTTTACAAGGGGTTAATCCCTCACACTCATATCCTAATTAACCTCTGGAAGACCCCAAACTACGGTTGGAATGACCCCTTCCAAACCCATATTGAAATTGCTATTTTCTCAGTATTTGTATGAAATGGTAAAACCTTTTAAGGGCTACTTAGGCAATAAGGATGCTAGCTTCATGAATGGGTTAATGGATTTCCTATGAAATATTGTGTTTCAGCACAATTCTGCGCGCGCGCGCGCGCGCACACACACACACACACACACACACGCAACTCTTAGCCCTTCTTGCTTTATGCCATACAGCAAAAAGTTCACTGTTACATGTCAAACATCTTCATCTCAGACTTTACAGCCTCCAAACTGTAAGAAACAAATTCCTGTCATTACAGATTATCCAGTCCCAGATTCTATGTTATCACATTGTAAACAGACTAAGACATATGCCACATCCAACGGGAGTTCAACATTTGAGTTAGGAGGGACACAAACCTTCAGACCATCACAGTCGCTCTCCCAAAGTCTTGCTGACAATAACAGAACTGGAATCTGAATTCAGCCAATCTGATTCCCATGAAATTCAGCACTGTTGGATGTCATCCCCCAAGCCACAGAACTGTGATCAGACATGTACCCCCCTTAGTACTTACTAAGCATTGAGAAGAAATCTACTGACTGCTACATGGGAAGAAACTGGAGCTGAAACTGGAGGATGTGGAAAAGCCAGCTTTCAAAGAAATGAGAAGTAAAATTACTTCTATCCCACCCTTAAAACTACAGGTATTATTTATGAACTGCCAGCGCCTCTGGGTCTTTAAGGAAAAGAGACTAAAGAGCCTGAAAGATGATTTTAAATAAACTCAGAACTTTATCTTTGTGAGATCTCAGCACACAATCTTTACATACACATCTGGACCTCAATACTAGGTGAAGACCTGAATATGCATGAAGCCAGTGCTTTCCTTCTTCCTGGAGTGTGCCTAGTAGACTGTGTGTCCAGTCACTCAGTGAGGTTGCACTTCCACAAACTGTTATTAGATTACACAGGCTCTCTCATCACAAGCTTGTGCAGTCCCTTACTCATTTTTTATCATGTCACATAAACCACCTCGTACTATAGTTTCTAGTCCATATAGTTACTGGCTTTAAAGAGCTTGTCCTGGTGGGCAAAACAGATGGAGCAGGGAAGCACACCAGTTTCTCAGCCTCAGCATCCGAACTAAAACAGATTCTTGTTTCTATAAATGTCCTCCATTGCACTTTGCTCATCAAAATCTGTCATCAGAGTGAGCTGGACTCTCAGGTTCCCGCATTATTAATTTCATCCGGTATTGTCTTCTGGCTTTGTTCATGTGTTCTGAAGATGTCGCCTTTAAAACTTTATCTTGACATGATTTTTTTGTCTCCAGGCAGATGGTTCCACCTGTCACTGGCAACATCTGGAGAAGTTTAGTCCATACCTGGTCTATACCATAGTTCAAAAGAACAGTGGTTTAGTCTCGGATGTAAGGGCCACTAACCTATTCCATTTCCCACCAACTCCTGTATGATTGAAAACAGGGCACGGTTTTGTTCTTACAATGGCATTTTTGTTTTGTTTTTTTGTTGTTGTTGTTTTGGGGTTTTGTTGTTGTTGTTTGTTTGTTTGTTTTCTTTTTTTTTAAGATTTATTTATTTATTATGTATACAGAAGAGGGTGCCAGATCCCATTACAGATGGTTGTGAGCCACCATGTGGTTGCTGGGAATTGAACTCAGGACCTCTGGAAGAGCAGTCGGTGCTCTTAACCTCTGAGCCATCTCTCCAGCCCTGGTTTGTTTTCTAAACTTACATTAGGTAAAAACCAGATAAGACTCTGCAGCAAAAAGTGGAAGTTAGGAGAGTGACTACCTCATAATAAGAGAAATGAACAGGGAGCAAGAGGAGCAGCTGATGGGATGCTGGGACCAACAGTGTGCTGCAAATGAGCAGACTTCACTGAACAACTGAGCAGCACAGTTATGATGTGCTGCTAACACGAAAGACAAAGCAGGATTTGAACTCTGACTCAGTCATCACCCTTTGTAATCCTCTGCCAACACAGCCAAGGTTTTCCCTGATCCACAGTCTGGGTGCTTTTCTGTCTACTAAAGCTTTGACTCCCTCCAAATGAGCTAAGCTTGTTTATCTCGATTTAAATGCTGCCTTCTGGCCCTGGAGAGATGCTCTGTGGTAAGGAGGGCTTTCTGACCTTCCAGAGTACTCAAGTTCAGTTCCCAGCATTCATTTAGGTGACTCACAATCAGACTGTAACTCTACCTCCAGGGAACCTGACATCCTCTTCTGGCCTTCACAGATACACATGGCATACACTCTCTCTCTCTCTCTCTCTCTCTCTCTCTTTCTCTCTCTCTCTCTCTCTCTCTCTCTCTCTCTCTCTCTCTCTCTCTCTCTCTCTCTCTCTCACACACACACACACACACACACACATGCAGAAAAATAAAAATAAATAAATGCTCTGACCACTCTACAAAGTAGGCACCTCCCATCATTAGCCTCAGCCCTTCCTTGATTTACTTTGCAAGATTCAACTAATTCACTATCAATTGGTCTGCCCACCTGTCTTCATCTGCCTTCACCAAGCATAGCTAAGTACCATGAAGGTAGATGTCATGATTATCTTATTCACACTATTCATCTGCTTCCCAGGACACAGCAACCCTCAACACATACCATTAATAGATGGATGAAGGATACACACTTTATACACAGGATGATTATTACTATCAAGTCAGAAAGAGTTAACAGTGCATGAGCCACTGATTTTTAAAATACTTTTATTTAGTAGTAGAAAGAGTTGTTCTCATTCTTGTTTTCTATGTGTCTCTTAATCTTATTATATTAAGTTTATTGTAAAGTGTAAACTTGTGAAATCTGGAGTGCTTAACATGGAGATACTTATCTTTTAATTAACAAAAATCCTCCCAGGAATTTTCTGATAAAACTGACAATTCATCTTCCTGAGCTGAGGAGATGGCTTGTTTGATGATGTACTTGCCATGCATTCCTGAGGACCTGAGTTTGAACCCCAGAAGCCACATTTAAAAACCCCGGGATGGTAGCACACGCTTGAAATCCCAGAACTAGGAAGGTGGTTCTTGGGACTGCAGAACTTGGAATGTAGAACCTTATGTCTCTGTTATCCCACCCAGGATGACTTGGTCTGCTAGCCTAATCAGGGTGCTCCAAGTCCCAACAAGAGACCCCATCTCAAAAACAAAGACAAAATAAGATAGACAACTTCTGAGAAAATATACTCAAGGCTGACCTCTGACCTCTGGCTTCCACCTACACTCCCACACATGCATCCACATACACATGAAATCACACATGTACACACACACACACACACACACACACACACACACACACACACACACGACTGCTCACATGAATACTAACTATAATCATCTGTTTCTCAAAAATTATTTTTCTAGGAATGTTATTGGAAATAAGCGATGCATCTCTCCTACTCTGGTAAGTAAAATCTTCATTGCTTAAAAGAAAACCACACAGGCTTTCAGTAATAAGGCTATGTTTACTTTTGCAAGTAAGCCTAAATCCCTTCCTTTATGAAGGAATTCCTAATGACTACAAACAGCTGTCTGCCACAAAGTTGCTTTGAAAAAGCATAATGCCACTTGGCTGGGCTTCACCAGGTTGTGTTTGCTCTGCTTTGTGAACATAGAAATGCATATGTTCACAGAGCTCAACGTGCTTGGTTGCTTTGAAGCTAACCTTTTGGAACAATCCTGGGGGATGCTTTGACCCCACATTGATGCAAACAATGTCATTTCTGATTACTGATTTTTTTTTTTTTACTACTTTTCTTTGCTCTACTATATTTACTAAACTGGCTTTTCCCATGCCAACATTTTTCTTTCTTTTGGGGACAGAATCTTCTGCAGCCCAGGCTGGCCTGGAACTTTATGGAGCTGAGGCTTACCTTGAACTGCTCCTCCTGCTTCTCTACCTCTTGAGTGCACCACCACCCTTGGTTTTGGGTGGTGCCACCTATTAAAACCATAATTTTGGGAATGCGAAGCAAGCACTCTACAGACTGAGCTACATCCCCGAGCCTTTGTTTTTATTATTGTATTGTATGCGTATGCACATATATACACACAGATGTGCACATGCTACAGCATGTGTGTGGAGGTCAGAGGATGGCTTGTAGAAGTCAGTTCTTTCCTCCCACTATGTGGATCACAGGGATCGGAGTCGACTCATCAGGCTTGGAAGCAAGCGCCTTTCCCACTGAGCCATCTCCATAGCCTGCGCCACTGACTCCTTACACTTACAATAGAAACAGGAACTATAAATGATTACTACCAATATGCTATTTGGATTCAAACATGTTGAGAAACTCAGTGTATGATTTTTGTCCAGTGAATTCAACATTATTGATCACCGAGTTAGCCATAAGTCATAAGGATATATGAGGAAAGTGTCCGTAATCTAGTGCTTTTATTTAAGGAGTTGGAGGCTTTGATTCTGGATCAGTACTTCACAAACTGTAGTGTATGTAAAAATCACCTAGGGAGCTTCTTAAAACACCGGCTCCTGGCCCCTGCCCCAGAGATGTGATTTAAATTCAGTAGGTCTCAGGAGGAGTCTGCAGGGTGATGCTGATGTTGCTAATCCCAGACCACATCCTACATACGGCTCTCCTCCTCTTCCACTGTAGATGTGAAAAGCGTCCACATGAAAGGACCCTTTGCTCATAGTTCATGTGTTTCCATTCATTTTGTTATTTGTCCCTGTGCTTTATCCAACCTTGGTTTCAACAATTCTCGCTCATATAAACCCTCCTCTTTCTCACTAATTAGACTCCCAGTGCTCCACCTGGGGCCTAGCCGTGGATGTCTGCATCCAGATTCCTCAGTCCTTGGATGGGGTTTATGGCACAGCTATTAGGGTGTTTGGCCATCCCATCACCAGAGTAGGTCAGTCCCGGCTGTCTCTCGACCATTGCCAGCAGTCTTTTGTGGGGGTATCTTTGTGGATTTCTGTGGGCCTCTTTATCTCTTTGTTTCTTCCTTTTCTCATTTGGTCTTCATTTACCATGGTCTTCTATTCCTTGTTCTCCCTCTCTTTTCTTGATCCAGCTAGGATCTCCCGCTCTCTTTCCCTCGACCCTCGCCCTTCATTGCTCCCACTCATGTCCAGGCTGTTCATGTAGATCTCATCCATTTCTCCGTGTCTTTCTTGGGGTCCCGTTTTCCAGGTAGCCTCACTGGTGATGTGAGTAGCAGTCCAGTCATCCTTGTTCCAGATCTAGCATCCTCCTATGAGTGAGTACATACCATATTTGTCTTTCTGAGTCTGGGTTACCTCACTCAGGATGATTTTTTCTAGATCCATCCATTTGCCTGCAAACTTCATGATGTCATTGTTTTTCTCTGCTGAGTAGTATTCCATTGTGTATATGTGCCACAAATTATTTATCCATTCTTCAGTTGAAGGGCATCTAGGTTGTTTCCAGGTTTGGGCTATTACAAACAATGCCGATATGAACATAGCTGAGCAAGTGCTCTTGTGGTATGATTGAGCATTTCTTGGGTATATGCCCAGGAGTGGTATAGCTGGATCTTGGGGGAGAGGGCCCCCAACTGGATCAGGCCCTCTGAATAGGTGAGACATTCGATTGGCTTGATCTGTTTGGGAGGCATCTAGGCAGTGGTACCAGGTCCTGGGCTCGTTGCATGAGTTGGCTGTTTGAAACCTGGGACTTATGCAGGGACGCTTGGCTCAATCTGGGAGGAGGGGACTGGACCTGCCTGTACTGAGTCTATCAGGTCGATCCCAGACCTCGGGGGAGACCTTGATCTGGAGGAGGTGGGAATGGGGGGTGGGCTGGGGGGAAGGGGAGGGGGGCAGGAAGGGAGAGAACAAGGGAATCTGTGGCTATTATGTAGAACTGAATAGTATTAAAAAATAAAATATATATATAAAAAAAGAAAGGACCCTTTGCAATCTTTCAGCTTCATTAACTGATAACACATGGGCACTATGCAAACGTATCCTGTATATGTGATAAACTGCGACCCTCCTTTCGTTTGTTCTGTGAAGCAACTTCACTAGTTATTGCCAAAGTCGATTCTATGGCAATTTGGACTTTCTGCTTGTTGTTACTTTGTTTATATAGTTCTAATGATAGCCTTTGGTATTAAAACATGATATTAACTAAAAAAAAAAATAGTGGCAGCTTGTTATAATGCTACTGTAGTAGAGTACTTAAAAGCCAGAAATTTCCCCCCACCACATACAGCAGACTTAGCAGTGAAACTCTGCTACTTTTCCCATGCAAGACTGGAGTTCATTTTTCAACCACCATGAATTTGATCTGCCCCTGCGGCCTGCTTTAACTATACGATGTGCTAGCAGTAATGATATGCAAGTCCAAGCCCCCAAGAGTATTTTGCTTTCATCTTTTTTGGAAAGTGGTACAGAAATTGTATTAGAGGATACATGCTCAACCTAATGGGGAGGAGATGGTCATTGAGGAGAATTGAGGGACACATCCCAGCTATCAGGTAGTTTGCACAACTACCAGCTTTGCAAACAAGGAGCCCAATCGATCTCCTAATGCCACTGCATGGATATCCCCAAACAAACCAGCAGATGGCCTGTCATACCCACCCTTAGAAACATGAAAAAAATAAGTCATTGCTTTTAAGCCACTGACTTTTGAGGTGCTTTGTTGAGCAGCAATAACTAACTGACACACCCATTCTTCATGTCTCAGTGAATCCTAGTTAAGGCAGGGTCCTGAGGTCTGTGGTAAGAAAAATGGTGGCAGACCTGGGATTTAAATCCAGGCAAATGAATTGACAGCCTCTATTATACTCTACCATCATCTCTTACATTTTAGTTCACATGAAGCATTTTGAAGTGTAAAGAAATCACATGGTTTTGGCTGGGCGGTGGTGGCACATGCCTTTAATTCCAGCACTCAGGAGGCAGAGGTAGGCGGGATCTCTGTGAGTTTGAGGCCAGCCTGGACTATAGAGCAAGATCAAGGACAGGTACCAAAACTACACAGAGAAACCCTGTCTCAGAAAAACAAAAAACAAAAAAAGAAAGAAAGAAGGAAGGAAGGAAGGAAGGAAGGAAGGAAGAAAATCACATGGTTTTTAAATTAAAAAAAAAAAAAAAAGAGTTATCCTGCAGAGCCAAGTTAAATCATGTGTCCTACCTGTCTAGGAAAGGTTGGGTTGTTACTCTGCTTGAGACTGTACCCCGTGCAGTCTAATAGACTACAGTGTTTCTCTTCTGGGTGAATGCTGGCTGTGATAACAGAGTGAGGAAATTTTTATATAACTTGCCTCCTTGAAACTCAGAACGAAAATTGAGTGTAACATTATATTTGTTATGACTACAGAACCAGAATGCTCAAATCCCCATACCAGATAATGAGAAATACTGCACGGTTGAAAAGCTTGCCTAAGAAACACAGAGCCTGGCCAACCGAGAAGTGGGTGCTGGGAATTCCCCACACAGTAAGACAGACATTGCTGTGGGTAAAAGGGAGTAAATCTTTCCAGAGCATTAGCACTGAGAACTTAGCAGTTACTCCTTGAAAAAAGAAAGAAAGAAAGAAAGAAAGAAAGAAAGAAAGAAAGAAAGAAAGAAAGAAAGAAAGAAAGAAAGAAAGAAAGAGAGAGAGAGAAAGAGAGAAAGAGAGAGAGAAAGAAAGAAAGAAAGAAAGAGATAGGATTTGCATCTTCCATAGTCCCAATCAAAAGACTTAATAAAGGTGCCTCATACACCTGCCTGTTTACTTTATAACTTTAACTTCAGTTTTAAGGTATTTGATTTGATCCTTAGAGGTACAATGAGGTCTGTCTGAATGTCACCACTTTATGAAAGTAAAAACAGACATAGAAGCCCAGATTAAGAACTTGGCCAGCTTCTAGCTTATGAATCATCCCAATTTCAAGAGATCATAATGAGATGGCTGAGGCAGCCGATAATTCTGTACAAAGTAGGTAGTAAGAGTATTTATTTCAAGTTTTTCTTTCTTCCATGTTTTCCTCAGTTGTGTGTTCAGTACATCTGGAGTGAGTCCCTGCATTTTTACCTCTAACAACAATTCCCAGCGATTCTTACATGAGTGGTCCTTGAACTGGGTATTGGGAAATAATGAATTTTAAAACACAGTGTGTGCAGCAACCCCTGGTTACTGTTTGATTCTGGAAAAGTTTATCTCTAAACTTAGAATCAATAACTCTGAGATGGGATTCATGATAGTACCTTACTGATATGCTCTGGCTGCCATCACTCAGTGACCCTCCTGAAACAACAGAAATGTATTATCACCATTGAGGACCTTGTACATTTGAGATCAAGGAGTCGGCAGAGTGGATCCCTTCTTAAGCCTACGGAGGAAAGTCTGCTGCAGGTCTCTCTCCTAGATTCTGGGAGTTTGCTAGCCATCTTTGGCATTCCTTAGCATGTGAATCTCAATCTTCCCCTTCACATAGTATTCCCCTAGGTGGCTGCATCCAAATTTCTTCTCTTGGGGGCAACAATCATATCCACATAGGGAGCCATCCTACTTTAAGACCTCATCAGAATTAATTGCACTTGCAGCAATCTGTTTCAAATAAAGAAACATTTGAAAGTCCTGGAGAGTAAATCAAGACATACGAATTTTGGAGGAACACAGTTCAACTCATAGCAAGGACCCACCTTTACAAAGCTACACTCAAACTTTAAGGAAATAAGAGATAACTTAGTTAGCCACATAGCTGGCATTTATAAGCCATATTCAGAACTGCGAATGCAGCTCAGTAGGAGTAGAGTGCTTGTCTGGCATGTGTGAGGGCCTGGGCACTAGAAATGACAAAATCTTGGACAGGGCATTGTAGTGCGCTAAGGAGACAGAGGCAGGCAGATCTCTGTGAGTTGAAGGCCAGCCTGGTCTACAGGGAGACTTCTAGGTAAAAGCCAGGGCTACATACTGAGGCCCTGACTGAAGGGGAGGAAAAGAGGAAGAGAGAGAGACAGATACAGACAGAGGGACAGGGTGGGGGTGTGTGTGGATAAGACAAGAGGGGAAATGAGAGGAAAGAGAATGTTAATAAATGACACCCAATTATTATGATATTATTTCATCTCCCCCAATGTTCTCCCCTACAAAAGAACAACATACATGTTTTACCAAATATTATGCATACCCTACCGATGCATGTTGGGTCCGAAAGCTTTTGGAAAACAGCATCAGCCTTGATGCTCTTCTTGCTTTATAGGGCAAGTTATTTTTTTAATGCTGCTTTTAATTATATTGCTTAGGCCCCAGGGTACTAAGTCTTTTCTAATCCTTTTCCTGTTGTATAATGGTTTTCCAATTGTTTTTCAGGTTTTATTTACTTATTTATAATTCAACTAATAGGATTGTTGAATCCTTTGGAAATTAAGGTAATTTAAAGAGTTTATTGTTTAACTTAATAATTAAATTCCCCATGTCTTCTCATAATGTGGCACTCCTTACTTCTTGCAAAGTAAAGACTTGCCATTAAAAAGTAAGTAGAATTGCATAAGAGCGATTCTCAGAATAACTATCTCTCATTATCCCCCAGCCAATTATCTACTTTGCATAGAAACAGATAGGTAGGGTACTGGCTTTGCCTTTAACCCTCTAGTAGCTTTTTGCAAGCCTGAAACCTCTCAAAATACATAACTTCTTGCCTGTCTGATCAGTCAGATAGGTGCAGGTATAATAGCTTGTTTTGTATGTGAACTTAACTAACTTGGTGGTGCCCACATTAAAAAAAAAAAAAAAAAAAAACTATTTCTGAGCTGGGGCTGTAGCTTGATGGTAGAATGTTTGCTTAGCAAACCGGAGACCATTGGGTAAATCCCCAGGGTAAAAAAAAAAAAAAAAAACTAAAATTATTTCTGGTTGTATTCATAAGAGTATTTCTGGAGGAGATTTGCATTTGAGTCAGTGGACCCAGTAGAGCGACCTGCACCCCCATCATGGATGGGTATCATCTAATCCACTGAGCACTGAGAGCCTGAAGAGAAGAGAAGGTGGGGGTAGAGGAGAAAGTTGCTCATTTTCCCCTCCTCATTGCTTAAGCTTGGACATCTCATCTCATCCTCTCCAGCTTTCCTGTTGGCAGTTACAGTTGGTGCCCTTGATTCTCAGGCCTTCTGACTGAATGGCCCTGCCTGCCTTCCTGGACCTGAACATCTCAGACAGTAGACCATGTGACTTTACCACCATAACTGCATAATCCAATTTCTCGTAATAAATTTTCTTTTTTTTTTTTTCTTTCTTTTTTTTCTGTTTTTTTTTTTTTTTTTTTTTCAAGACAGGGTTTCTCTCTATACTTTTGGTACCTGTCCTGGATCTCACTCTATAAACCAGGTTGGCCTCAAATTCACAGAGATCCACCGGGTTCTGCCTCCTGAGTGCTGGGATTACAGGCGTGTGCCACCACCACCCAGCTGCCATTCAGTTCTTTATTCGACCTGAATTAGACAGCTGTTTTAGACAGGCAAAGTAACACAGCTTCACAGTATTAAACAAATGCAACATAAAAGAATACAACACATTTTTGCATCATTTAACAAATGTTCCACAGCATAAACAAATGTAACACATCTTAAAATAACATTCTATCGCCGGGCGGTGGTGGCTCACGCCTTTAATCCCAGCACTTGGGAGGCAGAGCCAGGTGGATCTCTGTGAGTTCGAGGCCAGCCTGGGCTACCAAGTGAGTTCCAGGAGAGGCGCAAAACTACACAGAGAAACCCTGTCTCGAAAAACCAAAAAAAAAAAAAAAAAAAAAAAAAAACATTCTATGAGGTCAAGAACTGACTGGCCAATAGCAAGGCAGGAGAAAGGATAGGTAGGGTCGGCAGGCAGAGAGAATAAATAAGAGAAATCTGTAAGGGGAAAAAAAAAGAAAGAGAGCAGGAAAACAAGGAGAGGAGGATGCTAGGGGCCAGCCACACAGCCACATAGCCATCAATGGAGTAAGAGTAAAAGTAAAATATACAGAAGTAAGAAAAGGAAAAATCCCAGAAGCAAAAGGTAGATGGGATAATTTAAAGTTAAGAAAAGCTGGCAAGTAACAAGCCAAGCTAAGACCAGGCACTTATAATTAAGAATAACCCTCCATGAGTAATTTATTTGGGAGCTGAGTGGCGAGCCCCCAAAAGAGGAAAGAGCCAAAAGAGTAAAGAATAAAAAAACAACCAACAACAGTGTCCCCGCTGCTATGATTGTACAGTGACTTCATAAAATATCAGTAAAGCTCTAAAAAGGTAAGCATGCTGGGAAAGGCCATGTGATTTTACAAATCAGCTCATCTCCTTTCCTTTCTGCCTTTACTGTCTCAGATCTGGTCCGCCAGAAAAAGACCTCAAGATGGGGCTTCATGTACAGTAATTGGCTTAGATAGAAAGGAAAATGATTAGAAAAAAAGAACTGTGTAAGGAAAGCAAGCAAGGTGCAATTCCAGTCAGAGACTTGTGGGTGGGGGCTGTAATTTCATCCTAATCCTACTGAGACACTCTGGAGTGTAGATTACAGGTCACATAGTTCCTGCTGGAGTCAAGGTGGTTTGGTTTTTCAGATTCTTCCCTCTTTTTATGATACTCCACAAGAGTCATGAGTTCTAAAAACAGGCAAAGTTCTCCAGTACCTCTAGGATGATGGCTCTGCACATCAAAGTTGCTGGACACAAAAGTACACATACGGAAGAAAAGTTTCAGAAATAGTATAGTACAAAGGGATCCAATACCATCTGGGCAGATCCAAATGTCATCTTTTGCACCCACCAGACTTTTCTACCACCAATAGCTTTAGGGGAGGCGGTTCTTAAAGTCATACTTGAAGCAATGAGGAGACAGAATAGCATTTGCATTGATCAAACATTGTTCTTAATTTTCTACAATCAATTTAATGCTTACTCTTCAGAAATACTACAAGAAAAGTCAGTATTCTAAACTTATTGGAATGTTCATAGTCGGCTGGGCTTCAGAAATTCAATAGAAGCATTACAACATAAATCCTGATACCTCCACAGCTGCCTCTTCTGGCTACTGAGGTCACAAACATTGAAAAGCTCCCAAAGTTATTCCAGGGCTGTAGATGTAACCAACAGTCTTATTAAATAAGAACACAGAACCAATGTAAAAGAAAAAGCCAAGAGGTCAGAGCTCAGAGCTAAAATCTCACCTTTCCTCCTGCGGTGGTCCTAGCTCTCCGAAAGAGAGCTACTTCCTGTGTGTACGTCTTTTCATAGTCTTTTGGTTCTGCCTTCTCATTGGTTGTAAACCCAAACACGTGACTGCCTCGTCACTGTCTGTATGTACAGCCCCCCAAGTCTTAAAGGCATATGTCTCCAATGCTGGCTGTATCCCTGAACACACAGAGATCTACCTAGCTCTTCTTTTTTGAGACAGGGTTTCTCTGTGTAGCTTTGTGCCTTTCCTGGGACTCACTTGGTAGCCCAGGCTGGCCTTGAACTCACAGAGATCTGCCTGGCTCTGCCTCCCGAGTGCTACCACTGCCGCCACCGCCGCCGCCGCCCGGATTCTACCTAGCTCTTCTACCAAGCGCTGGGATTAAAGGCCTGTGCCACCACCGCCATACTCTTGATATGGCTCTAATAGCTCTGACCCCAGGGCAACTTTATTTATTAACATACAATCAAAATCACATTTCAGTACAATTAGAATACCACCACACAGGGCCTTGTCTACAAATCACAAAATTCTCTGGGGGGGAGGGGTCTTAGATGGTTCCCACCTAAATTATAAATGGAGAACATTTTTATGCCATATTCTACCTCAGCCTTCAATATTTTGTACATATGAGAACACATGTGTTTAGATCATCACAGACCGTTGTACATTTACCATGTACCAAAAACTATGAGTATATTTTAAATCTTGTCATGCTTGGCCGTAACCTGAAGGTATGATAAAGAAAAATGTAGATTTATGTATACTCACATACTTTTCTAAGGCAATGGTCAGTTTTTTCTCTCTTGCGGAAGAATTCAAACTTTATGCGTAAGATCCATCTTTCAAGCATTATACTCTACATAAAGAAGAGCAGAAAAAGCACAAGGTGGAATAAGGAGACCAACAGAGCGATTCAGGTAATTCTTTTGAAAAGCTTTCTTTCTTTGGGTAAGTCTGGTTGGAATAATAGGATTCAAGTACACACTGCCGATCTCCGTTTCCTGAAAAAGTGAAGACATTTGCAGGAGTGAGGAGCAAATGTCAAGTGAGAGCTGCAGATCTCCACTGAGATGGAAATCATAACTAGGAAAAGAATAGCCCCTTAGGCTATTGGGCCTTTGAGTGCCAGGGGCTTGCAAGCTGGGCTTCCAAAGCCACCAGCTTATAACAACAAACGCTGAGAAGCAGAGGCTCGTGGCACTAGGCTCTGAATGCCAGAGGCTTACTGCTCAAAGCAGCAGTTCTAAACCTGTGGATTTCGACCCCTTTGAGGGTCAAGAGGCTCTTTCACAGGGGTTGCATATCAGATATCCTGCATATCAGCTATCTACAACACAATACATAACAATAGCAAAATTGCAGTTTTGAAGTAGCAACAAAACAATTTTATGGTTGGGGGTCACCAACTGTATTAAAAGAACTGTATTAAAGGGTTGCAGCATTAGGAAGGTTGGGAACCACTGCTCTAGAGTCTAGAGTCCAGATCTTGAGTGCCAGTGGTCAGTACCCTGTAGCCAGAGTTACAGCTCCAAGCTCTAGGGGGTCAGATCCTCTCAGCCACCCTGGGTAACTTGGTAGGTCTATGCATCTTTTCTAGCAGCTAGTTTGTGGTTCCTTTGCAATCTTGGCTACTTTGCAGTTCTTTAGTCCCTCATAGTCTCCACAACCTCTGCTTCCTGAAGTTCTCTAGAGCTCTTCAGTTGTGGGGGCCCACAGAGGCTTCCTAGGGAGAAATTACTCAGGGTCTAAGAATCTGAGCTTGCTTTACCTAGCAGGGCTGCATAATGGATGATTTGGCCACGGGCATGGTTACAGGTGTTTGAAAGGATCTACACATGGCTGTATGGAATGTGGTATGCTTTGATCTTGCAAAGGGGAGGTCTTTTGCCTCTCCCCTTGGCATATTATAAAAAGCCCTTTTCAATAAAGGACGAGGAGGATGTTGATATTGACCCAGTCCCTCCTGAAGCTATCCTGTGTTTCTTTCTTCTCATTAGGTAGGCCTTTCTTTCTATCTGATATTTCCTCATTCCTCTCTCCTCAAAAGGTGGGAGCTGGACTCTCACGTTCTGCCAGTCCCCCTCTAGATGTTGCTGCTGGGAGTGCCTGGGGCTGGCAGCCTGGAAAATCACCCACTGGTCTTTATTATACAAAGATCAGAAATGGGCAATAAAAACATTCCCAAGAGATTTTATTGGGACCTAATGTTGCAACATGCTGTGGGGTCAGAGGCAACCAGGTAGAACTCAGGGAGGAAATTCCCCAAAATAACTCAAGGGGAAAGAGACTGCTGCTGATCATATAGCCAGCCAGTCACCTATACACAGGAGCCATTACGGGTCAGGGAGGTGCTCCTTCCAACTGAAGTGGAGACCGCTCTGATGAGATCCAGGCTCATCCAGAGTGGCTGTAGGTAGAGTTATCCAGGGGTCATCTCAAGCTGCTATGGGCTGTGACCCAAATAAAATCTTTCCTCATGCAAGGTAAATGAAGTGAGTGGGACCAAAGTCGGACACTCTCAAGCAAACAAAACCTTGGTTTGTCCTGGTGGCTGTGACTACCACAGAGATTTCCTGAAGTCTCCCGAGCAGCTATGGGGTGTTCAAGGTAAGTTGCTGCCAAGAAATAAACAAATGAAGAAAGAAAGAAAAAGAGAAGGAAGGGAGGGAGGGAGGAAGGAAAAAAGAAGGAAAGAAAGAAGGAAGAAGGGAGGAAAGAAAGAAGGAAGGAAGGAAGAAGGAAGGAGGGAGGGAGGGAGGGAAGGAAGGAAGGAAGGAAGGAAGGAAGGAAGGAAGGAAGGAAGGAAGGAAGGAAGGAAGGAAGGAAGACAGTTGTTTGACTGACATCGGCACTGTCCCCATGAAAATGGGGACTTTGGAGCTCTGACCAGCTTTCAGGAGCCGAAGCAGTACTGCTCACAGTCCTCCTGGACTCAGTACCTGAAGGAGAGGGCGGCAGCACTCCACCTGGCCTCCACTTGCCTTAAGGTAATCATTGCTCAGGGGCAGCTGCTATGGTGTCCAAGAGGAGAAGAGTGACAGCTGTCAATCAAGAAGCTAAACTGCCGGCAATTGAAATCTTCCATCTTTCAAAGGGAAAAAGGGTTTTAAGTGTGCTACAGCTAAGATTAAATGGGCACTTGACAATTTTTTCAGCAAATTTTTCTTCTTTTTTTTTCTTTTCAGAGCCGAGGACCGAACCCAGGGCCTTACGCTTGCTAGGCAAGCGCTCTACCACTGAGCTAAATCCCCAACCCCTCAGCAAATTTTTTTAATAACACTTAACGTCTAGCCAAGGAACCCTGGGAGGGCTAGGTACTCCCGGAGCTGTCCACACTGTTTTCCTCTTCATCCCCGTTGCTTTCTATCAAGATCACAGTCTTAGTCCGTGAATCTATTGTCACAATGTCTCAATAAAGGGTGGAGTTTTCTTCTTTATCGGAGCCAAGCGTTGATAAAAAGACAGCCCCATAGAAACCACGCCTACCTGTCCTCTTGAGTTTCAGAGTTACGGTTTCCAGACTTTACTGTTCTCTTAGCGCTCATTAACTCTTCTGTAACCCTTCTACTCCATCAGAACCGAACCAACACCAACAGGCTCCACAGCACTCAGGAAAAGTCTGAAATATTTTTTTTCACCTTTTCATTGTGCTTAAAGATCAAATCACACACTTTAATATGGTTGTATATCAAATCTATTTGTAGTTTTGTAAAAATATTTCAGAGTATAATCAAAAATATATTTATAATCCTTATAGTCTATAAATATACTTGATTGTGTTATTTATAACAATTATTTATAATACAGATATTTATTTGTAATATGTGTCTTATCTATAATATGTAACATTAGAAATGTAATTTAATATAAAATTATGCTACATGTATTGTTTTATTTTGGTATTATGTATATCTATACAGGCAGTTAGTTGCAAGGCAGAACAAATGTCACCAAGTTGACGGGTGTTGTCTTGGTGTGGCTCAGAGTTACTTGCCCCAAAGGACTTGAGCTGTTCTGAGAATGGTGTTGAATTAATGAATCCATCCTTGAGGGGCCTGCTTTCCTTCCTCAAGCTACACTGCAATATGCTCCTTAAACTCAAAGCTATCTAGCTGCCCTCATAAAAGTCTCCCAACCATAACCATAAGAAAGTGATTTGCCATCCAAATCTCATCAGAATGCAAACATCGGGGGAAGTGAAGACCGTCGGTCACTGGGCTCCGGGGGAGTGCCAAGGAATTCAAATTCCATCCAACTTAAGCTTTGCCTGGGAGCAAAGGTCTTGCAACAAATACATCCTGGACTGATGGCAGACACTGTTGCACTACAATAAACATTATGACAAGGTATCATGTGCGTTGGCCATAAGAATATGCGTGGCCGTTGCTGTACCTGTGGTGAACACTTACGGCATCATTCATTGTACCTCGAGCCATTGGTTACTGGGACAGTCAGTTTCACATATGCTATCGAGATTAGTTGAGTTTGTTGGAAGTGGGGGACAAGGTGCAACATAATGCACAAAGGGCTGTCTGTGTTTCATTTTTTATTTATCACAAACTGTGTCCCAGGCCTTTCACAGCCTCATTAACTGGGTCTGTAACAACTGTCCTTTCTGTATAAGATAGTGACAATGTCGAACACAACAGACTAGCCTTTATGTCCGTTTAAATGCCTGTTAAATACTAAACGGCTTCATTACCAAGAGGTAATATTTACAGGTGGCTCAATTGGTAAAGTGCCTGCCATGCAAACAAGAGAATCTGAGTTCGGATCCCCAGCACCCATGTGAAAAAGTAAAAACTGCGGGGGTGAAGTAAGGCAGATCTCTGAATCTCATTGGCAACCCACCCTAGCTGAACTGAAATCAGCTTCAGGTTCAAAGACCCCTTGTCAAAAAAAAGAAAGAAAGAAAGAAAACAGAAAGAATGAAGGAATGAAGGAAAATATGTTGACCCCTGGCTTCTGTGCAAATGAGCAAACTCCTACACTAATAAGTACACATACTACACACAACACAACACAGAAAGAGAGACAGACAGAGAGGGACAGACAGGCAGAGAGAGCACAATACACACAAAAATGTTTATCAATTCAGGTTAGTAATCATTTTATCCAATATCCTTTAGGTAAAAAGAGACAGCTCAGGGTCATTTTTGAGTGACACTTTTCTTTATTAATACAACCTCTGGGGAATATAAAGTAGGTAATACTTGTGGCATGATATCTAGTCCCCAAAAGAGTCTTCTCAGGCCTGGATCCTTAATGAGACTTTCCATGCATCTTGTTAAGGTCAAGTCAGTGACCCAATGTTTCTGTGCTTTGTCAAAAAAGATGCTTTTTCTCCTGGCCATGTACTTCTGTATCTAAGTGTTTCATCTTACAAGTCAATTTCACATCCTGCCTTTAGGCTCTCTGGTTTTCACTTTCCTGATGCTACCTCTTGTTTACTGACTCTGTACCTGACTCTTAGAATTTATGGTCTGGGGAGAATTGCCAGCCAAGACTCAATCAGCAATCCATTTGCAGCTCACTTTGTGTGAGAAACCGAAGAAACATTCAGAAGTATGGCATCATGAAAGAAATGTGTGGGGTTTTTTTTTTTCTCTCTCTCTCCTCTTGAATGCAGTTTTCCACATGCTAATAGTAAGTAACAAAAACTGGGTGTGATTGCCTACAGAGTTCCACTTCGTACCCATTACCAAATGATCAGGGCTTTGCCTAGCTATGGAGATGGAATAACAGCAACATTTGCACACCACATGCTTGCTACTACAGACACAAATCATATGACTCTGAAAGTGAGTGTCTGGAGCTGATGTCATCCATGCTGAAATGAATTCACTAGAGTCTGTCTGGTCAAAGTGGACATGTATCTTCAGTGTGTGTGAGTTTCATAATGAAGTCTATTTTGACCGAAGACATTCTGTTTAAATTTGGATGTTGTTTTTACCCCATTTAGGCTTTCACAAGTGTTTATTAATTACCACCTACATTGTATCTTCAAAAAGATTTCTTCTATTCTCTGGCTAAATCCCTCCGTCTTTCACGTCTTTAGTCAAACAGTTTGTTAATACTAGGACTTTCCTAAACAGACAGAATAAGATGAAATCTAAGGAAAATATAGTGGCCTTGATATTTTGATACATTCTAGTCTTGACAACGTAACCAAATTATAAAGACGATGTTAAAGCAGTCGCTCGTGTAGCCATGACAGAGTCCAAGAAATGTGCCACCTCTTGCTAATTAACTGTTGTTTCTTTTGTTGACTGATTTTTAATTTCCTGCTTATGAAAGGGATTTGTCATTAAAGATTCGCTGCTTTATTCAATTAGTGTGATGGGAAAGCCTCAGAAGGGAGGTAAACTGGATTGTCTAATTACCTAAATTGTACTAATTAGCCCCACGTGGTAAAGCCTTTGCAAACCTTAGATTCATGGCCTTTCAAATTAGGAGTTTCTTTCATCTGCAAAGTCCTCGTGCAGGGGGATTCTCACCAGCAGACATCAGGCAGGATTCACAACTATCCTTTTAATGTGACCTCTAGAGGGCGAGCCTTCCTAATTTTAATAGGTTCTGGGTCTATGGACAAGTGCCCGCATGCTCACCCAGTCTCAAACTAGGTCACCATTGCCTGTGAAGACCACACAAAAAGGAAAACGGTCTCTATCGCTCCCAAGTTCCCTGTGGACTAAAAGGAAACCAGTCTGTATAGCTCCCAAGTTCCCTGTGGCACACCAACAACCCGGTTTTCACTTCTCACACCATCCTTTTCTGTCTTCATTCCTTCATCGATATAATGTTGATTCACTGAAATTCCGTCTATCTGTATGCTGAACCATGCCACCTTCCTCACAGGACTTCATTTCTTCATGTTTTGTACAGACATAGTAACTCATTATGTCCCATCCCTAGCCTCCTCTTCCTGGATTTTGCTTTTACACACTTAGGTTTTACTGCATAAAAAAAAAAAATGAAATCATTACTAGCAAGCCACATGCCACCTAGTAAATGATGGCTAGTCACCTGTTGTGAACACATACAATATGTAATGCCTGTTCCACGCGAGTCAAAGTCCTCAAACCATTTTCCAACGGACTTAATTCTCCTTGGCAAAGGCAGAATTGAACCTCTAAGTTTTAAAACGCTCACTTGAGATTCAGTTGCTAATACATCCCCAGTCTAGAATTGCACCAGCCTCCCCATGTATGTAAACACATGTGTCTACTGAGCACTTTCCATGTGTCAGGCCTGCCTGGTGCTTTACCGGCTATCATTTAACCCTTGCTGTGACTAAGCAATGTGTCCACTCACTTTACAAATGATGGCTCTGAGGCTCAGCGGTATCAACGGACCCTGTGTCACTTTGAGGTAGATTTAACTAGCACTAAAGCCACTTTTCTCTGCCACAGTCTGTTTCCCTGCCTGCTGCTAATTCATCAAACTGCAAAAATTGCTTAAGATGTCCACGCCTCATACATTTTAACTGTTTATTATCCTTTTTGTTTTTCAAGGAGAGTTAAGAGAATTCAAATGAATCTCAGGAAAAATGAAGAATCAACTGTTTCAGTACTTTCCCCCCCAACACCAACCTGGCAAAAGTGTCTCAGGTGGCTTGAAAAATTCTGAACGTTGATTTCAGACCAGACTGCAGGAGGCACTATAGAGTATGTATAAATTCATATTCTGGGACTAGATAACCTAACTGAAATTTCAGCACCCCCACCAACACCACCAACATCACTTAGGAACTGAATTACTTGAAACAGATTATCTGACCCCACTGAGCCCCACTTTTACCTTAGAAGCTGGATGATATGCCTCATGGTTTATATAAATAGCTCTATGAGAAGCATTTACAGTATCTGGTCAATGTTCCATAACATATGAATCCTTCCTGTTCTTGAGGTCAGAGATGAGAAAGAGGATAAATAACAGGCATTATGAGGGAGGTACTTTGGCTTGAAAAGAAGATGTGTACATCAATTAAGCTTAATAGTGAAATATCTCACTTAAAGAGTCCAGTGTGTGTTGGGTTTTTCTAGGTGATGTGATTTCCATGGGTTCATAATATTTCTGTGGGTTAATAGACAATGTGGTTAATAGACCAGGAAGAAAGTCTACCTAGTTTATTATTAGTCATATAGGAATTTCATTCAAAAGTCATATCCCACCCCGACCCCTTGCATGTAAAATTAAAATGCCTATTTCTTTTTGTTTGTTTTTGTTTTTCAAGACAGGGTTTCTCTGTGTAGCTTTGGAGCCTTTCCTGGAACTCATTCTGTAGTCCAGGCTGGCCTCAGACTCACAGAGATCCGCCTACCTCTGCCTTCCAAGTGCTGAAATTAAAGGAGTGTGCCACCACCACCTGGAGCCTATTTCTTTTTTTAATTTTTTAAAGACACTTCAAAAATCAAAACTGTCCTTGAAAAAGAAAAAAAAATCTATTGCACCAATTGTACTTCCATTCTGTAGAACATTGCATGAAATATTCTGTAGAATATTTCATCTCAATATCCCAAGCTAACTAGCCACTTTATGGCACTCTTTGTCTTCAACAGTTTGGTCTACATTTCAGGCTAACACCTTTCTTTCAGAACAATGACGCATATCTTCAGTTCCAGAGGTACCTTCTAGCAAATAGTGTACCTGACGGTAAGTCTGTGGCAGGCTCTACACACGTTCCTCGGCCTCTATTTACTTGCTTTGTGAAGGTCTTTATACTTAGAACATCTGTTAACAAAGCAAATGGCCAAGGGGACAAACCCTGTGACCAGCTGCTGGAGGTGACATCGTGGGTGCGTCCCCCTGGCAGGATTGCAGACTCTTGGCTGTTCCCTTCAAGTTACACTTATATGGAATTTTGTATAATTATTAGTCTGTGTAACAGCACATCCATCTTTGACGGTCTTCCATGTGCAACTTTAAGCATCTTTTTTTTTTTAATGTGAAATTGATTTTCGGTTATAAGTAGAGGTAGATGGCCCCCTGTGTATATAATTGGCTCGAGTGATCAAGCTAAGATTTCATGAAGGCACAGATATTTGTCACTATCACATAATGCACACCTGGAACTCAGTGCTTTCTGTGGCAGCCTTTAACTTACGCTTCTAATTTCATTTCTAACGTTACCTTCTCATAATGGCACTCGTGTGAATTTTTCCCTTTAAAATCACAGCAGTTTTCTTAGCCTTGTCACCATGGACACATTGAACCTGGTGATTCTTTACCGTGGTAGCTGTCCTGTGCGTTATAGGATGTTCTAAAACATCCCTGGTCTCTGCACTCGCATGTCAATAACAAACTCCTCCCCGGGGTTGTAAAAACCACAAGTGTCTCCAAACACTACTAAAATATCCCTCAGCAGGGCAAAATGGTATCTTGCCAGGAACCATTTATCTGGTCATTTCTGAAGGCGACATCGCCCCTCAAAGGCCCGGTGAACATCATGAAAGAGGGGGAAGAAGGAACGTACAAACTGGAGGAGAAGTGTTGTCAAAAACCATCTTCCAAGCCGGGCGGTGGTGGCGCACGCCTTTAATCCCAGCACTCGGGAGGCAGAGCCAGGTGGATCTCTGTGAGTTCGAGGCCAGCCTGGGCTACCAAGTGAGTTCCAGGAAAGGCGCAAAGCTATACAGAGAAACCCTGTCTCAAAAAACCAAAAAAAAAAAAAAAAAAAACCAAAAAAAAAAAAACAAAAAACATCTTCCAAGAAGGGCATGGTCCTGGCACCCTTGAACTCTCAGCACTCACGATTATCTGAACAAGACCTGTACAGGATCGTACCCATCGACATTATATTATGGAGACAAAGGGCTCACAGCCCCCCCCCCACCTTCCCTGAGGACTTGTAGGCCATTAGTGGTTGCTGAGAGGGACAGAGGGACCCTTTCTTCAGCGCACTACTCTGTGCTCCTGTGAATAACCTCTCCCCTGTGGTCCTATAAGCAACTCTAATTAAACTCAGGACTAAACTCATGGGGTCACACACAGGACAGGGAAGTACAAGGGGACTAGGAAAGGAAGAAGATCCATGGGAGTGGAAGGTGACCAAGGGAGGGTAATGGGCATGCACATGATCAGAATGCACTACATGCATGTATAAAGATGTCATAATAAAACCAATTGTTGGGGGCTGGAGAGATGGCTCAGGGGTTAAAAGCGCTGGCTGCTCTTCCAGAGGACCCGAGTTCAATTCCTAGCATCCACATGGCAGTTCACAACCGTTTGTAACTCTAGTTCCAGGGAATCTGACACACTAACACAAACATATATGCAGGTAAAACACCCATGCACATAACAAATAAAAATAAATCTTAAAAATAAAATAAAACCAATTATTATGTACCCTGTGAAGGGGCCCAAAACAGCTTGACCACACAGCAGCCATGACAGGCTTAGGGGCCTAGACACAGCTTCTGTGACAGGCTTACTGGCAGGCAACACCCAAATCCAGGAAAAGCCTTAAGCTGATACCACCCAGGGATCTACCCAGGAGTGAGGAAGTACCTGACATCCCAAACATTCTAACCATTAGATAAGGTGGCCAGATGTTCTTGGGTCTAGCACACACCTATTTTTT
The DNA here is from genome assembly GCF_004664715.2 of Peromyscus leucopus. Taxonomy (NCBI): domain Eukaryota; kingdom Metazoa; phylum Chordata; class Mammalia; order Rodentia; family Cricetidae; genus Peromyscus; species Peromyscus leucopus. The sequence continues at coordinate 32,570,004 of NC_051074.1, forward strand.
GTTTTACAGATACCTCTAAACAACTGTCAGCCAACCAGGGTCCTGGACCCTGGAAATCCCCTCACCCCAACCTCTGCTATGATAGAAACTCTGTCCCACCTGAGCTCAGAGCTCTCTGCTCTCACTGCTGTGTTGGACAGACAGAGGGACCAAGCTCCAGAGCTTGAAATAAAGGTTCTTTGCTTTTATATGTAGGATTCAGTCTCTGTGGTCGTCTTTTGGGGGTCCCCGCGATCTGGACATAACATACACCTAATATATAATAATAAAAACTTTCAAAAAACAAAAAGGATAATTCACCAACTGGCATTGTCCTCTAAGTTTTAAATTATATTTGATGTTTGATTCTTATTTTCAATTTGAGCAGTAAACATCAAAGAATCTTCTTCCTCTTTATTTTACTTTGCTTCCCCCCACCACCACCACCAATACATGGATGATCGTTATACAAAAATCATGAAGCCTTAATTGGGCTTTGTTGAGTTATGAAAACTATAAGCTAATGGCTGAGCGATAATGGAAGCCATCCATTAATGAACCACAGCATTGTCTACACACCTGTTCTCCCATTCAGCTTATCTATGGGCTTCCTTTATCTAGCTGTAGGGAAGTCTTCCTGCTTTCAGAATGTGAACAGGCTCACGAGAGCCTCGAGACAAAAGCAAGCAGTTGCCTAACTGTGGATGATGCGTAGCTATGCACAGCAGGTGCAATTCGGGATCCAGGAAGCTGTGGGACTTAACAATGCAGCCTCTGTGTATCCTGATTGCTGAAGTAAAAACAACCTGTATATTCAAAGTGCAGACATGTGTGGTATTGGGGCCAGCCTCAGATGAGGTTATCACATACACCTAGGTCACCTTGGGTCACATGCCACCATCTTTTAAACGTCCTCCTACCCTGAAGCAGCTTCTGAGTACAATTGTCTTGATCCTGTCTGCTCCAGGGCTTCTGATGCTTAAACCAACCTCCCATTTACATTGGCAATTCATGAACCCCACTTCTCAATAATCTCACCAACTAATCTGTTGTCCTCTGGATCAGCATCTCTAAACAGGTGGCCCAGGGATGGGTTCACCTTCCTAAAACTTATCGCCTGGGGAAGCAAGGTGTTTTGAACTCTGTGGTTTAAATACCAACATGCACATCACCTGAAACTTTATCTAAAAATTCCAGATTCTCAGCTGCCCTTGGAGAATTTGCCTTTGACGGTGCTAGCATTGATATAGTCCGCTGTGGCTAAGGCGCAGCTGCCTGTCTAGACAGATCAGCCTGTGCACTCTGATTTTCCCACAGCCCGCTTCCTGCATTTATTTCTGTGACCTAAAAGCTTGGGATTCTGTCATTTTAATTCTAAAATATTAACATGCTAAAGTGGTAACTGTTTCCAGCAAACAAAATCAGTAAGGATAGGGTTCGGTAAAGTTTAAAATAATTCATTTTAAGGATATTATAGCACTTCGTGGGCATCATTTTGCTTCGTGATAGTCATGCGTGCACACAGTGCCTCTAATTGACAGCCATCCTAAGGTGGTGTGGTCAAATGCTAGTCACAGTTTGCAGCACTTACATGACTTATATTATCTAATTTTCACAATGGCCATCTGAAGGACATCCTGTTATTATGCTCTTATCGGTAATAAGCAATTTGGAGGCAGAGACAGGATGAAAACTTGTCCCACAGCTAAATGTTGCAGATGGGAAAGAATCCAAGGAGTCCTGAGTCCGGACTCCAAGCAAGCTTCCCTGGACCCATTGTTGCCGATCTGATTTAATCAATCCGCATAATAATTCTAGTAAATGGTAACTACTACTATCCACATCTTATAGATGAGGGAATTACACACATTCTGCCTCTGTCTCTTTCCCTGCTGCTTTCTGCTGCTGTTTTTTCTCGTTTCCTAATTCTTAGAGGTTGCCTCCTTGATTGTTAAAAACAAAGAGCCCCACTCATTGTCTCCTGGCCTCATATCAACAATCTCATTAAACCTCCTTCTCTTCCTCTTCCTCCCCTTCTCTATCCTCCTGCTGCTGCTTCTTACTGCCCTCCCCGCTTCCTCTTTCTCCACTTAGCAAATCTCTGAAATACCTATTTGCCCCAGGTGACTTCTTAGTCTCCTTCCTCTAGACTATAAGCATTAAGAAGACAGGGGCCAGTTCAAGGTGGTTTCCTCAGGACCTAGAACCCGACCTGGCGCATAGCTTCATAATGTTTGTTAGATGAAAGGATGCAGTTGTAAATCCACTGTCACACTTATCACTCAAAGGAGATGAGATCAGGGGAGACAAGGAGAAGTTAGAAGGAGAGGGGAGCCTAGTCCTATTCCTTAAGCACCTAAAGAGAATGAGTACAGTACATTGGATGTAATAAGTTGCAGCAAATAGTAGCCATGGATGTTGATACTGTAGGCCCACTGATTTATGTAAACAGTTGTACTTAATGCCATTCACCCTATAAAGTGAACTGTAGTGTCCCCATTGTGCAGAAAACGTAGCTGAGGCCAAGAGCCGCCAAGCATTGTGAGCCACTCAAATGGCTGAGCTAACAAAAATAAAGCAGCAGAACTCAGTCCGAGGCCAGGGATATCTTCTTCCTTCCCACTGTTTTGTGGCTTTGAGTACTGTCTCTGAAATTCACCCTGGGACCTTATATCTTTGCCCAGGCTCCTTTTAAAAGTTGACACTAAAAAGACCTTGCTCCGAAGACTATGGCACAAGCAAGAAGCTGATGCTTTTAAAAGTTTCTGTATCTTGGAGGATGAGTACCCTTCGGCAGCAAAGTGCCTCAGGGTTATCTGAAATGCCAGAACAAATGTGCCTGCCTTGATAAAGTGGCCTCAACAAAGGGAGGCCAGTTGATTGATGTGCCTGTTCTTGCTCCCATCCATCCAGTGTAGCAGTGTATTGCTGATCTGCCATAAGTCATGTACTAGTATCTTATATTCCTTTCTGTATTATTATGATGCCGTGCAAAGGAGCTGTATTACAGTTAGAGTGGTTATAAATAGATTCACAAATTGGTTTTTCTCATTTAAGAAACATTTACCAAAAGTCAGTTTCTTAGTAAGTCACTCCACTAAATAAAAAAAAGTGCATACTGGGAATGTAAAATGGCCACTCTGAGAAGCATTTACATGTTTTTTTTTTTTTTTAAGTAAAAACTAAGCATTCATTGAACCATATTATCTAGCATTTGCATTTATCCTAGAGAATTGGAAGTACATGTGTCCCCCAGTATTTGTCCATAGCAACTTGATCTGAAGTAAGCAACAAAATGGGACGAAGTCACTCTGTAGAATACTACTCAGCCACAAAAGGAATAAATTATTGATACATACAACTTGGGTGGGTCTCAAGACCATTATAGTAGCCAACCCCAAAAGGATGTATTTGTTTGTTTGCTTGTTTCCATTGATAGAACTGGCTCAAAAATGACAAGCCTAGAAAAATAGAAAATAGATCAATGATTACCAGAGTTTGAGACTGGTGGATGAACAGCACCTACCAAGAGCAGTCTTTGTGTAAATAGAACAAGTCTGTCTTGATTTTGGCAATTTTAACTGGATCTACACACATGACAAAATGGCATAGGACCATATATACACATTGTATAGACAGCAATTTCCTCGTTTTGTTCTTGTATTCAATGGGGAAACTGAGTGTCTTAAACACAGGAACTAGGTATATTACCTTTGCAACTTCCTGTGAGCCTATAATTTCAAAAATAAATAAAATACATGTATCATGCTTAAGTCACTCTGGGCCTTTAGAAGACAGTTGATGTAAAGCAGATCAGTTATCCTCTAACTTAAAGCCCTACAATTCATATACCATAAAGGTCTATGATATCTATCTTAGATATATTTTTCCACTATTATAATGGCTAGAATTCATACCTCCTAAATCACTGACTCCCAGCAACACTCTCCTAGCCTCTGAGATCCTGAGTCAAGGTTAACTGCCACCAATTAAACAAGGATTGGCACTCCCCAGTTCCAAAAGACCCCAGCATACAGCAGCAGCTCAACAAATATTAGGCAAGCTAGTTCATGAATATAGAAGTATAAAGTGCAGGTATATAACAATACAAGAAAAAAAAACACCATAAATGCCTCCAAAGGAAATCTAGGAAGAAATTAATAAATAATAACATCTAATGCTAGAAAATTTTAAATGGAAGCATGAAGAAGAATCCACTTCTCATGTAGTGTTTAAGTAAATTCTCAAAACTCTTCTCAAATCAGACATTCTAAGAAAAATAGTCAAGAAGAAATAAGGTCTTAGCTTAGTCCAAGGAAGTTCCTCAGAGTGCCAGTCAAGTTCAAATCTTTTTATGTAGACAGATATTGATAACAAAGTTCTGAAGGTCCTGCTAAGATTGCGTCCAACTAATTCTTGAAACAATTATTCAAATGCAGATGATCAATTATCTTAGGGTAATGCGTAACTATCTGTCAACTTCTGTGCCTCTCCATACTTAACCTAAATAAACTTAGTTTTGATGTTATTTCTTCCTTCTGTGGTTTGGTCTGGTAAGGCCAAGCCCTTCAGGAGCCAGTCAGGTAATGGAAAAGTGTGAGTCAGGTGAATAGGGAGCCTTATACTCATTGTATGAGTAGATACACAAACAGTCATTCACATCCAATTATAAAAAGAAAACACAACACCGTATGCAACCTCAGCTGCCAAGTTGTGACCTCTGGTTAGACCATGAGGGCCTAGACCAGCAGTTACCACACACTTTAGTGAAGTACATTCACCTTTCACAGGCCTACAGTGACTGAGGCAGGCTCCAGGCTTGTTTGTTTTCCTTTGAATCAAGTGGGAGGAGGCAGGCATCATGAGGAAGTGCTGAAGCAAATTGGCAGGAATGACAGAGCGCTCCTCCCAAAGTCGCCCACTTGTTGAACTGTTTACATTATGAAGAATTTGGCAATGTTATCACCAGTGCAACGAATTAGGCTACAACCCAGAAAAATAGACCCACATCAGACCTAGAAGTTGCTATCAGCTGTTCATTTACCCTCTGCTCTTTCTTACTTGCAGAAATCTAATAATAGTAAAATAAGGACACTGATACAGACCAAGGGAAGTAGTGAGAAATAGGGAATAATTCCTAAAAGCTATTACCTTGCTTTCTATTGAGTTTCTGTGCCAATAATCACAAAATCCAGAAGAAACACTACAAATTATAAACCCAAAAGTTCATTTCCCCAGCTCCAACAAAATAATTCTAAACCTATTAATGCAGACTAGAAATCTGGCAGCTTCTATCATGTGATATTCAGAAGCAAATTTGGTTCATGATCCAAGTTGTTTATTTTAAAATGTAGCATTTTTCTCTGCCTACTGCCAAATGCAATTCAAATGGTTGACATCTGGTCTATTATAAAATCCTATGCAACTAGAGTCCTGATTACATTATTGAATCTCTCTCTGTACCTCCCAGGGAATAGACTTTACAAATGCCTTATTCTTGAGTTTCAGAACATTTCAGAATATATACATATATATTTATCTGTGTATATGCATATATATGTAATACACACACACACATATATATATAAAACTGAAGGACAGAAACGTGTGTGCATGTGTGTATACATATATAATATGTATTGCAGATATATTATATATGTGCATATATATACATATATATCAAACTTACCACCTTCCTGGTCATCATTCATTTATTTTATTCAGTGAGAATTATTGAACAACTATTATGTACCAGCCCCTATAACAGAAACCAAGAACAAAAGAATGGGTATGGTACCCACCCTCAGCACTAGAGTCTCCCTACACTTGCCAGCAAAGTTGTCTAATATACTTATGCCAGTGGTTATCCCCTTTAGGAGACTCACAGTTTGTTCTATTTCTTTCTCAAAGATGATAGAGGCATCCATGGCAAGCAACTCAAGGTATTTGAATTAAATGAGATTCTGCTTCTCAGCTAAGACACCTGATGCTAGTCAAGATTTTCCCATCCATCTTTGCCCATTGATGGCAGTGTGTCTTCCCTGTTCCTACTGAATTTAGCTTAAACCACATCACAAGAAAGTGGGACATTAGAAAGTTTCTCAAGAAAGATTCTTATAAGCTTACTGTCAATCATAAGAGCATTGTTTTAGTAAACTACCTTCAATGTTAGAACTTGGTTATGTTTGGCATTGAGGAAAGTTAGCTGAGCCAAGACAAGAGGGAATGTACAGAGGATGAACAAGCTCTCAAGAGGGCTTCCTGTACTGAGAACCTCCAAACCACAGTTCTTTTTGTAGCAGGTATCGCAAGGTTTCAGATGAACTGTATTCATCTCTAGCCTCAGCAGAAAAGGACCGAAAAATGGGAAAAGGATGGTGCTGAGGGTGGCTCAGTCTAGGAATGGGCTCTGTTACCTAAGTGACTAATTCTGACTGTCTGCTAGCCCTGAACTGGGTGCAGCTTTGGGGTTCACCCACACAGCATGACTGTCTCAAATCACCCATTTCATTCATAAGGCATCAGAGATTCAAACTGAGATAGTGGTAGCTGGCACATGACAAGAAGAGTATGCTGGTGCTGGCTTTAGGAAAAGTGTGCTTTATTCCTGGACCACACAAAATCAAGGATAATGCCACAGGATGCCATCATGCCTACTGTCTCTAGCCTTGCTTACCCATCATAATGATCAATCAAATAAGTTCCCACACTAAAGAATAAAAGGTCTTGGGGTTCCCTCGACTACATCCAGCAACCACTTGGGAACAATGACTGCAGGTGACCACTTATCAAATGACCCAATCACATCACTTAACATCAAGAGAGCAGATCCAATGTATAGAATGAAACAACAGCTAAGGTGTTTTTTTTCTATTACAAAAGTGTTTAAGTGGATTAATTTACAAACAAAACCCTCCATGGTGGCGCACACCTTTAATCCCAGCACTCAGGAGGCAGAGGCAGGCGAATCTCTATGAGTTTAAGGCCAGCCTGGTCTACAGAGCGAGATCCAGGACAGGCACCAAAACTACACAGAGAAACCCTGTCTCGGAAAAAAATAAAAAATAAAAAAAAATTAAGAGCTTAAAAAAATAAATAAAATAAAAAATAAAACCCTACAATATTTATCACCTCTGTTTGACAAAAATATGTCAACGTCAACTCTTAGTAAGTTCAGATTTTTTTCAATTTACTTAGTCTTTGCAGTCTATGTTATCAAATCAAGCAAATGAGGGTAATTATAGTTTTATTCTTCCAAAAATTCTTCTTTATTAGATTGTAAATCCAAAGAGAAATTTCCAACAGCTACTAATGGGCTGTGGGATATATTGAGTATTTTAAAGAGTGCTTCCAAGGGTTCCATAGCAGATACAGATTAAATGTACAGAAAATATCCATCCCAACATTTCTCACTACAGCAATAACATCTACTACTTCTGTGCCACTTCCCTGTTCACATTGCTTCTTTGGATTCAGTATTGAATTTTATTTTTTATTTTTTTTTGTGAAGTAGTCTTCATTGTACTGGTATTAAAGGACATGAAAAGTAAAGACATTAACAACTAAGGAGACAACTTAGCCGGCTCAAAGGAAAAATTTGAACTCAAGTTTGTTGGCAGCTATTTTTAATTCTTTTAAAGGCAACATTCTTATAAAAAGGCTGTTCACCTTGAACATCACTGTGCCCCCTGAGGAATTTTTCTAACTAATAACAAAGGAGCACATTCCCTGTTACTGGCTCAGTTAGGTTTTCATCATTTTAGCCTATGATGAAACTACTCCATTGTAGGGCGGTGGTAGCACATGCCTTTAATCCCAGCACTTGGGAAGCAGAGACAGGCGAGTCTCTGTGAGTTCGAGGCCTGCCTGGGCTGCAGAGTGAGCTCCAGGAACAGCACAAAGCTACACAGAGAAACCCTGTCAAAAAAGAAAGAAACTATTCCTTTGATCTTTTTTTTTGCGGGGGGTGGGGGGTGGGGGGGTGGAGGGGTGGGGTGTCGAGATAGGGTTTCTCTGTGTAGCTTTGTGCCTTTCCTGGAACTCACTGTAGACCAGGCTGGCCTCGAACTCATAGAGATCCACCTGCCTCTGCCTCCCAAGTGCTGGGATTAAAGGCATGCCCGGCCTCCTTTGATTTTCATATGACAGCCACACACAGTTTCAGGCAATGCCCATACCATTTTCCTTTGTCCCCATATTGCTAACTTTATATGTAATAGAAACTCCAATACCACAGGCCTCCCATTGTATACAAAGAGTCAATAGAATGTATCTTCCTACAGCAGCATCCATCTTCTGTAGTTCATACAAACATGAACATGGTCAAAAAAAAAAAAAAGGATATTCCTCTCATTTCTTCACTCCCAACAGGATCAGAAGGGAGTCTACACATATCTCACTCTTTCCTCAGCCCCCTCAGTTCACCACCATTGTCTTGAATTCCTAGAGTAAATCTCATTATGTTCTGTGTCTTCACACATGTCAACCACCAAAAAAAAGAGCTAGATTCTCAGATGTCTTAGAATCTTTCTTACCCACATGTCCACAAGGCTGTTACCCTTGTTCAGCTCCTTCTTCTTCTTCTTCTTCTTCTTCTTCTTCTTCTTCTTCTTCTTCTTCTTCTTCTTCTTCTTCTTCTTCTTCTTCTTCTTCTTCTTCTTCTTCTCCTCTCACACTCAGAATGCTTTTAATGTTGATCTCTGGAGTTCATGGTCCATCTTTTATAGGTCCCTAAATTCTGACTTTGTCTCTGAATGCCTGCTTCTTGCTGTAGGCCAATAGTTTTTTTGTCTTCCCCCACCTTTATATCACTTGAATGTCCTATGAGAAAGTTCAAAGGTCCAAACAGTCTGATCTCTCTCAACCAAACACTTTCACCACTGACACTCCTATTTTACAACTCCATCTTCCTAGTTGTTTAGATCGAAACCTTGGAGTCATCCTTGATTTCCTTTTCCCTCATACCCCACATTCAATCCATAAGGAAATACTGTTGGCTCTAGTTTTAAAGTGTATCTGGAATCCAGATTATTCTTGCTTCCTGCTCCCATCCCACCACAGACCTACTGTCACCTCTTTCTATACTACCATCTTTAAAAGCCTCCCTGCTTCCACTTGAGTCTTTTACACTTTTTCAGAGTTTATTTTCAACAGAACATACAGAGGAACTTTGACTACATAAGTCAAATCATGTCACCATTCTGCAGGAAACCTTCCCAAGACTACCTAACCGAACACAGTGAAACCAACCAAATCTTTAGAATGGCCCCCAGGTCCTTTGTGATCTGACCCTTGGTCCACAGAGCTTTTCTCTTGTTTTTCACTGGCTTCTCTTCCAGACATCGCATTCCCAGTACTCACAGAAGGAACTTGCAGGCATAATCCAATGTGCTTAGGGTATCTGAAGTCTTTCGTCTTCTGGAAACACTCTCTGTCCAAATATTCTCAACACCAAACCCCTCAACACCAGCCCCCTACTCCACCCCACCCCAAGCTACTCTGTGCTTTCTCCTAACATTATGTCTAAGGTCCATATGCTTCTGTTATGAATTTTCATCCTCAGCTTCTGTGGGAACATACTGTCAGGGCCTTGGACCTTTCCTGATTTTATTCACTAAGGTGTCCCAATTGTCTATATAGAACAGATTGCCTTGTGATTATTTCTCACAAACCCGCCCTACTACAGATCCCCCCACCTCAAGTGACAGCAACTCCACCCTTCAAATGACTCAAAGCACAGGAGGCATCCTCAACTCTTTATCTGCTACACCCACATCCAATCAGTCAAGAAGAATCAAAACAATTGCTCAATAATTTTATATTGAAGAGTCTATAAAGTTAGCTAACAGCATGACCCAATCTTACTACCACTAATCATTTTACATATCTCAAACACCCATTAATTACATGAATAGGTATTGATAGTCTTGCTAAATATTATACTTGTCTGGCTCGGCTTCTGAGTTTCATAGGATTCATTAACTACCTAAGTGTTGGAGCTGTGCACAAAATGTTTGGCAAAACTCATAGTTCTTTTAGCTATGAAGGGATCAGTACATATTTGTTTATAGTGATGAAGATCTTAATTTCATAATCAACTAAATCAGAAGTCAGAGTTCTTATCTTATTAAAAGGTCAATCCAGGAGTTAGAGAAATTGCCCAGGCAAGAAATTGTTTGCTGTATTAGCAGGAGGACCTGAATTCAGATCCCAGCATCCACATAAAAAGTCAAGTGTAATAATACACACACACACACACACACACACACACACACACACACACACACACCAATTAAAATCAATTCTATTTGAATTCTACTGAATGCTAGAGATAAACAAAATTCATAAATCCCAACAATTCTCTGATAGAGAAAGAAGATGTTTCAATCCAGTGTCACAAATAGAGTATGAGTAGTGACACAAGATGGGAATCAATGGCTCTGCAAGTCAGAGGACATGCAGGAAAGACAGTCCCAGCAGGGGAAAGCTGAACACAACTTTTCATTTGCTTCTGAGCTTCTGCCCTTTGTTATAAACGATGCTGCTTTTGGATTCAGAAGAAACGTGACGAGGGAATATTCAATTCATGATCCAGGATTCGTGTATCGTGAGAGGATTTGGATTAAATCATTTCTAAAATCCTCTACCAAATGTTGAAATATGATGATTCAAATGATCAAAAAAAAAAGGACTGTATTTAGTCTAGTTTTGACTCAGACTGCTTTTGGCAAAGACTGCATGTATAATACTATTTCATGTGTCTGATGCCAAAACTGAAATATTAATAGACCATGTTAAGACTTAAATCTAGTCTTAGACATGTCTCCAAGATGCATGCTAATTAAGAGACAAAATAAGTCTGCAGCCATTTCTTTCTGTGAAGCGTTAAAACTGCGAACAGCTACAATCTGTCCTTGCATTTTCCTTGAAAGTAAAATCGCCAGACAACAAAGGCAAAAATCCCTGTTCCTATGCAACAGTCCAGCAGAATTCTATTTCAACTCTGTTTTAGGAAATTTTGACCACTTGTTATGGCAACATTTTCATCTAGAAGCTGTAAATTGGTCTCAGCATTGTTTTTCCAACACGCATGACTAAAAACATTGACATCTAAAAACTAAAAATATGAAATCAACTTCAGCTTTCCCTGAGGACACCATGCTTCTTTTGACACTCTTGAGTGTGTGCACATATATGGATGCTTGGATGCTTGTGTGTGTGCAAGTGTGTTTGAGTGCATTTGCCCAAGTGTGGAGGCCAGACAGAGGTCGATGCCGGGTGTTCTTGTCTTGTTCCCTAACCTATTTTTGAGAGAGTGTCTCTCACTGGACCTGGAGCTCACCGCTTTAGTTAGACAGGTCCCTGGGATCAGCCATCTCTACACCCCAGCACATGGGTTACAGACTCTTTCAACCATGCTGGGCTGTTACATCCATACAAGGAATCTGAGCTCGGATCCTCAGGCTTGCTTACGCAGCAAGCAAATTACTCACCAAGCCATCTTCACAGCTTCCCTCTTTTGACATTCTTTAAGCAACTGTCAAAATGGTATTGGGTTAGAGTACGGATTCTAGCTCAAATTAGACAATTCTTTCTTAAAAAAACAAACAAACAAACAAACAAACAAACAAAAAAAGTTCTGTTTCCCTGCCTGTAAAATCAAAATAGTGAGATTGTCTTGTTGCCCAAAGTATTTGTGAGGGCCAATGAGACAAGCGGTTTGAAAATGCATCACAAATACTAAGACACCTTATGCAAATGGAAAAAAAATTGTATACTATTTTAGCTGCATTATTAATAACATCTGGGGAGTAGAAAGAATCAAAATGCCCATCAACTGATGAATGTATGAGCAAAATGTAATACAACAGAATATTATCCAACCATAAAAAGAAATGAAGAACTGATGTGTTACTACATAGATGAAGCTCGAAAACATTATGCTAAAGGAGACAGGCTGGAGCACAAATACCATGTTTGTATAATTCCATTTATGCAAAATGCCAGAGTAGCTTAATTTGTGGAGAAAGAAAGTAAATTGGTAGTTGTCGGCACCTGGGAAGGAGACCATGAAATTACTGCTAATGGATACAAGGGTGATAAAAAAAAAAAAGTTTCTGAAATGAGATGGTAATGGTGACTACAGCACTGAATTATATACCTTAAAAAATAAGTTCATAGCATTTGAAGCATAAAGTGATTTTAAGTATACAATACAAATATAACATATAAACATTTAACAATTGTCATTATTTCTGAGTCACTTGTTTCTAGGTTAGAGATATTTCCCTGGGGATATGATTGATTGATTGATTGATTGATTGATTTGTAAAAAGAAAGAAATTTCTCTCTTTAGTGCTAAGGGTTGCCCTACTCGGCTCCTGGGCAAAAGTTACAGACAACTGATATTTAAAAGACCCCAGGAGGGTAGGAATAGTTCAGTTAGTTGAAATGACTGCTTGCAAGTCTGAGAACCAGAGCTTCCATGCAGAACCAATGTAAAAGAAAACCAGGTCCACAGGTCCACTTCCCCCTCCCCGCCCCCTACCCCCCATTCTTCAAGACAGGGTTTCTCTGTATAGCTTTGGTGCCTTTCCTGGATCTCACTCTGTAGACCAGGCTGGACTCAAACTCACAGGGATCCACCTGGCTCTGCCTCCCGAGTGCTGGGATTAAAGGCACGCACCACCACTACCTGGCTTTTTTTGGTTTTTTAAGGCAGAGTTTCATGTGTAACTTTGGAGCCTGTCCTGGAACTCGCTCTGTAGCGCTGGCTGACCTCGAACTCACAGAGATCCGCCTGCCTTTGCCTCCCAAGTGCTGGGATTAAAGGCATGCACCACCACTGCCTGGCCAGGTCCACATTTCTAATGCCAGCACTGGGGCTTCAAAGACAGGAGATTCCTGGGGCTTCTTGGCCAGTGAGGTCCTGACAAGGTGGAGAATTCCTGAGGAACTATACTTAAGGTTGTTCTCTGGCTTCCATATGTAAGCACTCACATGTGCAACACATGTGCAAATGTGCATTACACACATGCATATGCACACACACACACACACACACACAGCAAGAATAAAAGAAGGCTTTAGAATTCATACACATGGCCACATGCAACAAGGATTCGATTTGTAAGCTGAGCATCTTGGACAGGTAGAATCTCTTTGAGGAGAACCTCAGACACCTGCTTGTGCTGTTACCACACTGAGCACTCAGGCTTGTACCTAGGGTTTATTCTTCCAATTTCACTGGGAAAAAATTATGTGTGTGTGTCATTGTGTATCAAGGGGAAAAAAGCAGAGACAGACACACTTTCGATGGGGCTTTTGTCTCTCTGTGATTAAAGGTCACTAGGGCTTCTACTGTTCCCTGTTGTAGTCATTTGTCTTGATTTGTTGAAATTCTGAGCCACTACTTTTTAAAAAGGAAGTGGCGGTGGGGGTGTGGGGGGATGATCAAAAGCATACTGTTAAGGGGCTGGGGAGATGGCCCAGTGATTAAAAGCACTTGATGCTCTTCCTGAGGATCAAGCTCAGTTTCCAACACCTACATCAGGGAGTCAGGCACCTCACAACTGCCTGTGACTCCAGCTCCAGGGGATCCAACAGCCTCTTCTGGTCTCTGAGGGGGTGTGTGCACACACACTCACACACACATAAAAAGTAAAGATACATCATTGCAAAATGTTGATATAATGTTTAAATATGACCTCAGATTACAATCATCTCAAATGTGATACATTATTGATATATTTTTTAAATCCACAAAGTATTTTCAAACAAAAGGTAATGTAATCTATTTGAGCTTGGCCATTCTCTAAGAGCAAATAATAAATATAGGTCAGATAAAAATAAATTTGGTGAAAGTCCTATGAGTTTGATAAATAATTATTTCATTTTCTAATTACTATCTTTTACAACTCAAAGGAATAAAACAGAATAATAAACACATAAGGGAGTTGAGGGGTGGTGAATGCAGCACAGTTGGAAGCGTGCTTGCCTAGCCCACACAAAACCCCAGGTCTGATCCTCAGCACTGCATAAAACAAGTGCGGTGGTCCACACCTGTAAACCTCAAGAGGCAAAGACAGGACAACCAGAAGTTCAAGATCACCCTGGGCTACATAGGGAGTTCAAGGATAGCCTAAGCTGTTTTGTTATTTTTTTATTATTATTTTAAAAAATAATTGAAACATTTTTAAAACGCACATATTTTACAAGAAGTGAAAACAGGTCTAAAAGCCACAAACGCATGCTGCTCCGGTTTCCTTTGCTTTTTAGTGTGGAAATACAAAAAAGACCCTACGGAGACCGTTAGGTGTCTCCTAGCTGTGGTGGATGGTCTCAGCTTCCTCAGGCTCGGCTGTTTTGTGACTTTCTGACTTTAAAGACAAATCAAAGATCTGATCTTTTTACAGTCAGAGGAAAGAAGCTGGTTGCAAATAAAAACTCTGTCAATATTCTAATTCACTGTCACAGAATGGTGTCCTCCCGCTAGACAAGCCCAGCTTCCCTGTGAGTTTAGAGCACTTGATATAAACACAATGGACCAGCAAGGTCAGTTCAACACACATCCTTTAAAAGCCAGAGATATGTTCAGTCATTTCTACTGTTTAACTAGATTTTTTTTTTCCTTTTTCAGCTTTTTGGTGACCATAAGGGACTCAGCCTAAATAGCATAATGCTTTTAGAGAAATGTTCCTTTTTTTTTTTTCATTTGATAATGAGTTTTTAAAATTAATTTGTAATTAGGACATTGCATGCAAACAGGAGATGACTAAGTTTTTTTTACCCCCTTAGGAAAGCTGAATATTTTTGTTTACACGGGTACTTATGTTAGTAAGATCTACTTTCCTAGAAAACACAAAAGTTTGGTCTGTCTCATGTCCAGACATAATCATTACAACCAATTCTTAGCCAGCAAAAGGTTGAATCTCCTTGGGTTAAGAAAGAATTATTCCTGCCTAGATTGTCTTTGAACTGGAACATCAGCTTTTTCCTGCCTTTATGCTCAATCCAAACATTGGCTGTTTGTGGGTCTCCAGTCTACTGTCCTCTGGATAAAAGCTGCATCAGCTCTTCTGGGTCTCCAGCTTGCTGATTCTCCCTGCAGACCCTAGGACTGTCAGCCTTTTTAACTACATGAGCCAATACCTTATATCTCTTGAGGTGTGTGTGTGTGTGTGTGTGTGTGTGTGTGTGTGTGTGTGTGTGTGTGTGTGTGTGTGTGTACCATGTATGTGCCCTATGGGCAAGAACCCTAGTGCTGTGGCATGGTCTGTATGTCAAATCTGTTGCTCTGATTGGTCAATAAATAAAACACTGATTGGCCAGTGGTCAGGCAGGAAGTAGGTGGAACAAGGAGAGAGGAGAATTCTGGGAAGCAGAAGGCTGAGGCGGAGAGACACTGCCAGCCACCGCCATGACCAGCAGCATGTGAAGATGCCAGTAGGCCACCAGCCATGTGGCAAGGTAGAGATTTATGGAAATGTATTAATTTAAGCTATAAGAACAGTTAGCAAGAAGCCTGCCACAGCCATACAGTTTGTATGCAATATAAGTCTCTGTGTTTACTTGGTTGGGTCTGAGCGGCTGTGGGACTGGCGGGTGACAAAGATTTGTCCTGACTGTGGGCAAGGCAGGAAAACTCTAGCTACACCCTAGTATATACTTAATACAAGAAAATATGTCCTGGAGTCCCAGATCTTACTGTTCTCCAACTCTTCAAAGTGGCCTCTCCTGAAAAGTTCATTGGGGCTGGGTAAACATTGAAGACACTTGCCCTCACTCTTCAACACTGCTAAACCAATCTTGGCTAGCTTCTGCTTTCCCTTTTGTTTCACATGTTCTCTAAGTAAACTTTCGATTTGTCATGGAAAAAGCAGCAAGTACTTACTGTGGTGCATGTTAGTTGTGTGTGAAGGTTTGCTTATGAATAAATGGGTGTGCCAGGCCCTGTGAAGAGATTGACTAATAATGCATAGCACCCCCTACCCCAGGCTATGGCAAGTAACCACAGTCATGGCGGATGATGGATGCATTCCTGCATTTGAGTTGTAGATTTCTATACCAGCCCATCAGTCACTGGGGCAGGGGTATTAAGCCTGGGAAACGTTTTTTTTGTTCAGTTCAATTGTAATTGACAAAGAATGGTTTTTAGCAAGTGTCAGAATGTCTGTAGGCATCCCTGGCATTAAAGTGGAGAAGTATAAGATACAAGAACAATCTTACGACTCCTGGGGAAGCCAAAGACTTTTAAAAATACCCAGGAAATCAGCAGGTTTTCTTTAAAATTTAGATGTTTCACTGCGTAACCTTGAAGTCCTGCTTTAGCTTCCTAAGTGCCAGGGTTATCGGCATGAACCACCACACTCTGTTTAAGCAAGCTTTTAAGGAGACTAAATGCTGAATTTAATCTTTCAAAAAAAAAAAAAAAAAAAGGGAACAGCTGGAGAGATAGCTCAGTGGTTAAGAGCACTGGCTGCTCTTCCAGAGGACCGGGGTTCAATTCCCAGCACCCACATGGCAGCTCATAGCTGTCTGTAACTCCAGTTCTGGGGGATCTGACAGCTTCACACCAATGTGCATAAAATAAATTTAAATAAATTATAGCCGGGCGGTGGTGGCTCAGACCTTTGATCCCAGCACTCGGGAGGCAGGGGCAGGCGGATCTCTGTGACTTCAAGGCCAGCCTGGTCTACAGAACAAGTTCCAGGACAGACTCCAAAGCTACACAGAGAAACCCTGTCTTGAAAAACCAAAAAAAAAAAAAAAAAAAGGAACAATGGTAAATTCTAAAGTTAGTGCAAGAGTGAGCACGTGGGCTAATACAGAAAATAATATCTCCTCCTTTGACAGGATAGGGATGATCTTGATCTACAAACAAGAAATGTGAGGCACTTGGAGGCTTCAGTAATTTTAGAATCTAAGACTCTAAACCAGGCTGCCTCTACCACCTTCCATCCCTGAGCGGTCTTTGTATCGTGTTCCTTTCCTGCTGCACAGTTTGAAGACAATCAGTTATATGCTTTACCTAATTTGAATGAATTGTTTCCAAACCCATGGGTTACACGGGTTGGCTCCTTTAGTCTGGCTGAGCTATTCCTGGTTGGAAAGGTTCCTCTTCTGGACCTCCAGCATCCTTGGTGATGGCCCCCTGTACATAGGAAGTGGTTAGGCAGAGAACTGATTCAGGAACCATCCTTCTCCCTCTTTTAGGCATTGCCTGGAAGGCTCTGGATGAAGTGGCTTACACAGAACTTCTGGGAGAGTTAAGCCAAAGCTTGCCAGTAAGTCACAGGCTGCTACAATCAACAGAATGGAGGGAAACTTCATTGTTTTTAATATAAAGGTCTTTATGCCCCTCTACCTGGCTGCATCTGATATTTGAGCTATTTCTGTGGCCCCCAAAAGGCACCTGAATTTTGAACAGGTGCTTACTACCAGGGTTCTGGGTTTATTCCAAAACTGTACTGGCTAGGAAGTACAAGCAGACAGGGCTGGAACCAGCCACTGTATGCTTCATGGGGGTCCATTCTTGTCACTTTCTCTGTGGTTAAGAGGGGGAGTCGCCTCCTAAAAAAGCACCTGCAACTTTCAGGAATGCCTACCTTCATTTTCTCTCTTTTATTCTTCTTGGCACCTCCCTCCCTCCCCCACCAATATCCTATTCCCTGGCCTTTCCCTGGACTTCTTACTTCTCCCAAATGAAACATCCAGGGGCTTGAGGGAGGACTCAGCTGGTAAAGTGCCCACTGCATAAATAAAGCATGAGGACCTGAGTTTGGATCTCACATGAAAAAGCAAAATGTGCTTTACTCAACTCTGTAACCCTAGCTCTGGGTGGAGTGGGGAAACCAGCAAATCCTTCCGGCTCCCTGGACAGCCTGTCTGATTGATGAATTCTGACTTCAATGAAAGACATCCAAGGTCAATTTCTAGCCTCCACATGCAAACACACACACACACACACACACACACACACACATCTGTATACACATGTGTACAGACATATAATACACACACCACATAAAACAAATAGATAAATAAATAAGTAAATAGAAAGAGGAGCGCAAGTCTTGAAAAAAAGAAAAAGATGAGGCTAAATCAAGTCCTACAGTTCTAGACACTGAGTGCCAGTGACAATAACAATGGGGACTTAAGCCACATGCCACTGCTGAGTGCTTCCACCTCTTATATGATGCTCAAAGGGATTCGAGCTATTTTATCTAAGAAGCAGCTGAAGCTCCAGACACGTGGCCCGCCTGATGCCACAGGGTTCTGGGATTCCAATGCTGACCTCTTGTCCCAGGCTCTAGGTCATAGCGCTCCTTCTTCCTACTCCTGCCCTTGGCACCACGGTCTTCTACCCTGAGAAGTATACAGCTGCACTCTGGCTAAGGCTATAAAGATCTGTTTCAGGAAGGGAAGAGGAGAGGGGAGGTGGGAGCCTTTCTTCTAGGCTTCCGCTGTGTAAGCAAATACATCCAAGAAGACAAAGATTCATTTCCTCCCAAAACATTGAGAGTCTTGCATAGAAATTAATATTCTTCCCATTAATATCCAGTTTTCATTAGCCCTTGAAGCTGTCCTGGTTTCATTCAGTCGCTTCGATAAATACCATGATTCAAAGCATTGGGAGGAAAGGGGTTATTTCAGCTTCTCCGGGTCACAGTCTGTCATTGAAGGAACTCAAGTGCATCCATGAAGGAATGCTGATTACTTGCTAGCTTATTGGCTCACACTCAGCTCAATTTTGTGTTGTTGTTGTTTGTTTGTTTTGGTTTTTGAGACAGGGTTTCTCTGTGTAACAGCCCTGGCTGTCCTGGAATTCACTCTGTAGACCAGTCTGGCCTTGAACTCACGGAGATACTCTGCCTCCCAAGTGCTGGGATTAAAGGTGTGCGCCACCACCGTGGCTCAGATCACTTTCTTATACAGCCGAGGGGTTGTTAACAGCTGCATCAGAGTGGTATTACCCACAATGGGATGGGCCCTCCCACAGCAATTATCAGTGAAGACAGACTGGCACAGACATGGCCACAGGCCAATCTGATCAAAGCAATTCTTCCATTGAGGTTCTCTCTTCCCAGGTGACTCTATGTTGTGTCAAACTGATAATGAAAACTAACCAGTGCAGGAGCACTGCCTTGACATTTCCCCAGACCTGAGGAGTGGGTGGGGGGAGGGGCGGTGGAGGAGGAGAAAGAGAGGGAGGGGGAACTGGGATTGGTAAGTAAAATGGAAAAAAAAAAACCACCTTTTTTTTATTTAAAAAAATAAATAAATAATTATATAATATGGGGGCCAAATCACCTTTGGAAACAAGGAAAGGAAGGCTGAAGAAAATGAGGAGTTTCGATGTTCCTTTCCATAAAGTAAATGTTTGATAAATTATGATCAATGCTGGTACCTTTTTAGTTGGGTGTGGTGGCACACGCCTTTAACTCCAGTACCCAGAGGCAGAGGAAGGAGAATCTCTGTGAGTTTGAGGTCAGCTTGGTCTACAAAGCAAGTTTCAGGACAGCCAGGGCCACACAGAGAAACTGTGTGTGGAAAAAAAAAAGTTGGTGCATTTTTAATGTTTTTATAACTTTATATAAAATGGCTGGGCAGTGGTGGCGCACGCCTTTAGTCCCAGCACTCGGGAGGCAGGGGCAGGTGGATCTCTGTGAGTTCCAGGCCAGCCTGGTCTACAAAGTGAGTTCTAGGAAAGGCAAAGCTACACAGAGAAACCCTGTCTTGAAAAACAAAACAAAACAAATAACTTTATATACAATGGAGAAAAGACCCCAGAAAACTCATCCTACAGTCTTAGGACTCTAGAAGATCTCAAATCTGGCTCTAAGCATGTGCGTTGGAAGAAACAGCAGTTCTGGGAGGATGACTTGTGGGCCAGAAATGGGCATGCTAAGTGAGGTGCCCCGTGCTCTGAAAGCCTTCCATGTAATAGCACCTACTTCATTTAAATAAGAAAATAACAAGGAAAATAGAGATGGCATGAATCCATACACTTACAATACATTCAGGGTGGAAATCCATTCGACGCTAATTGTTTAGTAAATTAACAGGCTAACAGAAATTGCCCAGAAATTGTTATTTAGTTTTGTGTAACATAATACAGTGTGTTAAATACAAACTATTGCTGACCCTAGAGGAACTTTTATTTAAGAAGAGGGAGAAATCATGCCTTAAAGCATTCATTTCTGTTTTTTTTTTAAGCTCTCTGCCATCTGTTTGAGTGAAAGACTGCATAAGGTCAGTAATCATTACCACTAATTATCTGTCGCTAGGAATCTCTTCCGTTTACCATGAGCAGTGCATTTGAAGCACGAAACAGGCTTATTAAATCCTAGGCTAGGTTTTTATTCTCCATTGAGATTTGTCTTTTACAAAACATTTTGATATTCCCAGGTGGACTCTAGGGTCAAAATATAGCATCTCAACCATCAGTGGCTCTGGCCAGTTCTGAGTAGCCAGTCTACATACTAAGAGGATGGGAAGCATTGGAATCCATTGGATGTAGGTATTTGGCTAGTCACTAGGAAATCTTAACTCTGTTAGAAGAGTCTCATGGGTAAATTTGGAGGACAGATCTTTCTCTCTCTCTCTCTCTCTCTCTCTCTCTCTCTCTCTCTCTCTCTCTCTCTTTCTCTCTCTCTCTCTTAAATTATCTATATTTTTTTAGGCAGCATCTAATGTGTTTGATGCTTTTGTGAAATATTCTACCAAAGTGGGTCTTTATGATTCTCTGTCACCACCCTCACCCTCTGCTGCCTCTGTTCCTGCCTCACAGCCTCCCCTGCAGATTCTCTTCCTCTTTGACCTTCATCTGTCTTACCCACTCCTCATCCCTCCTCATCACTTAATATTCTTTCTCTCTTGGTCCTTCCTGTTTAGACTTTAATCACACACACACACAAACACACACACATGCATTATAGGTTAAGATCAGTAGATGAGGGAGAGCCCGCAGGTTTTGTTTTTCTGAACTTGGCTTACTTTGCTTAATATTATACTTTTCAGATCCATCCAATTTCCTGAAATTTTTATGATTCCATTTTTCTTCACAGCCGAAGCATTTTTAATGGTGGATGAAACACTGGTTCACTTACTCTACACATTCATACAAACAGTTATTGCTTCAAACTGTTGTTGGCCCACAGAAAAATCCTGATTAATGTGCTTGATTGTAGTTATAGTGAAATGACTACAGGTGCCTTAGCTTGCTACTTCAATTTGTTTCTAAGAAGGGATCTACCGGGAAAAGAAGGAATTAGCCTCTCCCAAGGATGAACCTCTTAATTGGTTATCCAACACAAAGTTGCCAGCCCTGAAGTCATAGTCATACAAGCCACACTGGACAGACTCTGGAAGCTGAGAAGATATATATATATATATATATATGAATAAGAATAAGAAGAGGCCATCAGTTTTAGAGGAAGTGAGGGGAGGGTTTAGAGGGAGGACAGGGAAGAGGAAAATGGTATAATTATAATTTAACTTTTAAAAGGTTTAATTAAAAATGATCTACTAACAATTTTTTTTTGAGAATTAAAATAATAGGAGGTCTATTTTCTTTAGTGTCTTACTAAGCAAGCTCTTTTTCTGGTTATAAAGATCTAAATGTTTCAACTTACATTTAATGCCCTTGGCAGTTAACTACCAGCTCATATTTCTAGTCTCATTGCCTAGTTATCTTTATATAACTTGAGCTTCTATAAATCAAGTTTATATAATTATGCTTGAACTTTGGGGTCTAATTAATTTGAGGAATTTACTCAATGTATATAAAATACATTTATTTACACCACTTATTTTTCTAATAGTTAATTGCTCCCATGCCACACCCCTATCCAAAGGCTACATATTAACTGTGTTTGGGGAGATATATCCTCCTAAATTCCGTTTTCTGAGAAGTGCCATCACTCACCCCACCCCATCAGGGCTGACAAAAGAAAGCTTTTTATTATATGGACTCATTCCTGGTCTCCTAGAATGAGTCATTTGGAATCTATAGTTGACCAATCTGATTCTTCTCTGAGAATCTGGGAACCTATGTAAAAAGCTCCTCTAGGTGTTGAGTGAATACCAAAGCAAGCTCAAGTCAAGTATAAAACACACGTATGTGGGATCAGATGCCAAGAGATAGCAAAGACGTTTGTGGAACAGAAAGAGTGTATTTGCAAAACCTTGCATGGAAGGGTCCAGCAGCCACTGAAAGGCAACTCTTGTCTATGGCAGCTTCTCCAGTTTGCATATCCTTTCCCAACTGTGCCTCATTAACAAGAGAGTGCTGCAGCCTAAAAATAAACTCCCTTTCAACTAGGATGAATTGGAGAGAGTTTCTGTCACTTATAATCATTCAACTTTGCCTTAAAAAAAAAGTTAGCCCACTGTTTTAGTTAGGGTTTCTATTGCTGCAACACCATGGCCAAAAATCAGGTTGAGGTGCTAAGAGTTTATTTGGCTTACACTTCCTTATCACTGTTCATCTTCAAGGAAGTCAGGACAGGAACTCAAACAGGCTAGGAACCTGGAGGCAGGAGCTGATGTAGAGACCATGGAGTAGTGTGGCTTATGGGTTTGCTTCTTATAGCTTGCTCAGCCTGCTTTCTTATAGAATCCAGGATCAGCAATCCAGAGGTGGAACCACCTGATATGGGCTGGGCCCGCTCCCATCAATCACTGATGAAGAAAATGCCTTATAGCCAGATCTTAGGGAGGTATTTCCTCAATGAAGGTCCCCTCCTTTCAGATAACTCTAGTTTGTGTGTCAAGTTGACATAAGACCAGCCAGCACACCCACTCAGCAGACAAGTTGTTCATGATACATTTTGAAATCTATCCCAGCTCGGTGGATCCTTGCCTTGCTATATAGGCTCTATTGCTAGTGACCTGTCTACTTTCCTATTCTTGATGTCTCCCAGTCACTACCCCCACATAAAGAGGCTTGGATTAGTAATCTGCTTGTGTTAGGGCAGGGTTCTCAACCTGGAGTGATTTCATGGGCATGTTAGGTGCCCTCTGTTTACAAAACTTAATGGCGAAAGCCACTAATGGATAGAGACCAGATAACGCTGGGAACTATCCTGCGTTGTATAGCAGTGGTATCAGTCTCTGTGTCCTTGCAGAAGGTGGAAAATTCTATTACAGAGTACTGGGCAAACGACCTTCAAAAGTTATTTAACTTTATGCTTCCAAATCTCCTTCCATGAAAATAGATGTATCGCCTACAGGGATCTCACCGGAGTTAATATAGTGCCCTGGGGCCTTACTAATCTACCATAGTTATATTAACATATGAAAAAAATAAATCTTATTTAATCATTATGACACTGTAGAACTATTTTTTTTCCTTATTTTAGCTATACTGAGGTTGAAAATTTCTTGGCAGTAATGGATTACATGTTTACCAACCAAACATTTTAGGATTCTGAAGGCTCAGATTAGAACATACGCAGAATAAAATTTACCTTCTTAATGATTTCTAAATGTGTAGTTCAGTGGTATTAAATGCATCCATATTTCTGAGTAACCATTGCCACCATCCATCTCCAAAAATCTTTTCATATTGTAAACTTGAAAGCCTGGACTCATTAAACAATAACTCCCTGTTTCTTCCTCCCAGGCCCTTGGTACAAACCAAATTTTGCATCCTGTCTGTATGAATTTCACTATGCCAAGTACCTCATATAAGTGGAGCCACAGGGTTGGTTCTTTTGCAGCTGGCTTATTTCATTTAGAATATTGTCCTCGAGGTTTATTCATAGTGCACAGTATCTCAGAATTTCCTTCTTCTTTTTTTTTTTTTTTCCACAGCTGAGCCACATTCCATTGTTTATATTTGCCACATTTACCTCAGCCATTCATCTGCAATGGACTCTGGGTGGCTTCCATGCTTTAGCTTTTGACACTAATGGTTCTGCAAACATGGTAAGGTATACACACACGTCTTCCAAGATCTTGCTTTCAGTCGTTGGAGGTAGAGCTAGAACTGCTGGGTCACATGGTACATCCACTTCACACTTTGGAGGAACTGCCAAACCGCTTGCTTGTACAGCGACCAAGTTTTACATTCCTACCAACAGCGCGGAAGGGTTCCAGTGTCTTCATCTCCTTTCCCAGCAGTTGCTGTTTTCAGTGACGCCTGTTTGTGTGTAGTAGCCATCCTAACGGCGTCTGTATATGGTTGTGTTTTGAATTTCCCCACAGATTAACGGCATGAGCATCTTTGCATGTGTTTATCAGCCATGTGTCTCTCTTCTGGAGAGAAATGTCGATTTAAGCACTCTCCCCGTTTGCGAGTCAGGTTGCTCACTTAGTTGTTTTTGAGGGTTAGGAGTCCTCGATACATTCTGGCCATTTCTTTTCTTACCAGCTATTTTCTTACATTCTGTAGGTTGCCTTTTGCCCTGTGGAAAGTGTCGTTTGATGAACAACAGCAACACCAACACCAACTACAAAATATATACAAGTTCAATTTATCTCTTTTTCTTTTTTGTCCTCTGCTACCTGGGTCTTTGATGTCACCTACAAGAACTGATTGCCAAACAAGTCAAAGTTGTGAATCTTCGCCTTTGTTTTTTGAAAGAGTTGCTTACAATTTATTTACTTATTTATTTGTGGGTGTGGGTGTGTGTGCAGCGCACCTGTGCATACATGTGGTGGTCAGAGGACACATTGTGTTGGTTCTCTCCAGTCTTCTGCCAGATTCTGGAGAGCGAGTGCAGGTTACCAGGCTTGGTGGCAAACGCCTTTACCCACTGATCCATCTCACAAGCCCTAACTCCAGTTTTGAAGGAGTTTGCACTGTTATTTCCTTTTGTTTAATTTTTTCAGTCAGTGCCAGGGACTGAACCTAGAATCTTGTATTTGCTAGGCAAATACTCAACCACTGATCTGTACCTCCAACTCCCTTATAAGCGTTTTATATAATAGTTTATTCATATTTTTAACTTGATTTGTTTTAAAGAGTTTTATTTTTTTTCCTGGTAAAATCTGTAGCCTAAGCATGCCTGAATTAAAATACACACAGATGTATTATTTGGTGATGAAACACAAAAAGGCAGTTAGCATTGAGGATGCCTTTATGTGGTGTATGCATCCTTGAGCATGTACCTGCTTGTGCACAGTGTCCAGCGTACCAGTACCAGAAATAGAAAAAGACTTTTAATTGCAATATAGGAAAAGATAGGTATATTAATTTGGGTAGGCTAACAGCTGAACAAAGATATAAAAAATACTTTTTTTAAAGAAAAGAGAATTATTTCTTGCTTAATATACAAAATGAATAGTAGGCTATCCTCCAAATGATGATTCAGAGGATATGTTCTCCTCCTTTTTTGTGCCATCTGTCACACATGGCTTTGAAGGCTCGTGTGTCCTTCCTGTCAAGCTGGTAGAAAGGGACAAAGAGAGTAAAGCAGCCAAGCTGATTCTTAAGCAGGCTATTTTGGAAGTGTCACAAATAGCCTGGACTCTCCTGTTATTGGCATGGCATTAGTCACCTGGTATTAGGGTCTGACTATGAAATGTCCACCTAAAAGCCTCGGTCCTCAGCTGGTGGATTTCATTCACTGAGAGCTGGTTGGATCATGAAGGCTCTGACTTAACCAATAGACTAACTCACGGATGGAGTCATGATTTGCTGGTATTCTATTGGGAAGTTCCAAAGCTTTCAGAGGTGAATGCCTGTTTGGATTAGAGAGGTCATGGGCAGGGGAGGCACGCTGTTGGGGGTACACAACAAACAGAGAGGGTCCTAGGCCCTCCTCTGTCTCTTTCTGTGTTACCTAGCTGCTTTAAAGTAAGCAACTCTTCCTTGCCACGGGAATGCATCATCAGGATTCTGTGTCACCTTGAGCATGAAGCAGTGAGTGAGAAAACCATGGGCTGAAACCATGAATCAAAACAAGTCTTTCCCTTGGGGGGTGGCGCACGCCTTTAATCCCAGCGTTGGGAGGCAGAGGTAGGCAGATCCTGTGAGTTTGAGGCCAGCCTGGTCTACAGAGGAAGTTTCAGGACAGGCTCCAAAGCCACACAGAGAAACCATGTCTTGAAAAAGCCAAAAGTAAACAAACAAACAAATAAATAAATGAAATAAAAAAGTCTTTCCTCTTTGTAAGTTTCTCTTGTAAGTATTTATCACAGTGGTGAAAATCTGATTAACATGCATGGACATGCTGGATACAAGACAACCAGGTGGGCGTTAACAGCTTAGATGCAAGATTGTAAAACATCAGTAGCGAACTTCTGCCCTCCGGGGTTCTCCCACTGTGCTGTAAGTCTGTATTTAAGACCTCTTCCCTCCTTCAATAAACAGCATTCGGCATTAAAAATAAATAAATAAAAAATAAAAGAGCCAGGCAGTGGTGGCCCACGCCTTTAATCCCAGCACTTGGGAGGCAGAGGCAGGCGGATCTCTGTGAGTTCGAGGTCAGCCTGGGCTACCAAGTGAGTTCCAGGAAAGGCGCAAAGCTACATAGAGAAACCCTGTCTCGAAAAACCAAAAAAATAAATAAATAAAAATAAAAATAAAAAAATAAAAGTAAAAGACCATGCTTCAAAAAAAAAAAAAAAAAAAAAAAAAAGACAACCAGGAAATGAACTTCCTGCTAGCACACCTGGTTTTCATCAACTTTTCTCCGTAAGGTAGTTACCAACCACAGGTAGTAATTGAGCATGTGGGATGTGTTTGTTTTTTGTTTTTTGTTTTTTTTAAATTGAGGATGTGCTGTAGTGTAAAATGCACATCAGACTTGAGGATTTACCATAGAAATGAGAATGCAAATACCTTAACAATTTTAAATTGCATATTGAAATAACATTGTTGATATATTGAGATAAATTATATTATTTAAAATTATTTCAACTGTTTCTTTTCCTTCTTTAACACAGCTTTCTAGAAAACTTTACATTATATAAGTAAGCCAGATATGGTGGCACATGGCTTTTAATCCGAACACTCAGGAGGCAGAAGCAGGCTGATTTCTGTGAGTTCCAGAACAGCCAAACTACATAGTTAGACCTTGTCTTTAAAAAAAAAAAAAAAAAAAAAAAAAAAAAATTACTTAAGTGGCTCACATGTTATATTTTTTGGATCGTGCTCTTGTGGGAATCAGCGGTCTGTGTTAAGCAGATTGCCTATTTACCTATTTCACAGGCAGGAAGCACATCTGGGCCACTCTCAAACTAGAAGGAATTGTAAAACTCCCTAGAGTCAAGCTGTATAGGTGGTGTGATGGTGTTCATCTGTAACCCGAGCACTCTGCATGTTGATTGGCAAACTCCAAGGCAACCTGCTCTACACAAATGTGTCTCAAACATACAAAACGAGATGTGTGTTAGTACTTCTCCACTCACCAGAGCCACATATATGATCACCGTCTTGCTATCTATTTTTGTGGATGTGCAGGGGAAGGGGGGGATGCCTGTTATGGATGTGTCTTAAGTGGGTGTGCCTATATATGGGTGTGTCCTTGTGTGGGCATTCTGGGGAGGACCACAGACAACTTCAGGTCTCACTCTCTTCCTCATCTACCATCCACCTTCTTCTTTGAGTCAGGGTCTCCCTGCCTGGGGCTTGTTGATCAGGTTGTGCCAGCTGACGAGTAGCCCAGGGATCTACCCATCTTCCGTCTCTCCAGCGCTGAGAGTACAAGAAGGTACCATTGTGCCTGGCTTAGACATTGGTCCCCATGCTTGTATAGCAAATGTTTTACAGACTAAACTCCCTCTCAAGCTCCACCCCCTCGCCTGTTTTATTTCGCCTTCTTTCTCCTGCATTTGTCTATCACGTTTCCACCAGGTCGCTGTAATCAACAGTGTGTCGCCATACGGTTTGCTGCCCACTTACTAGACACAATGGAAACAGGTTCTCAAGAAGGGAGTACAGTTAGGTCAGGCAAACGGAGGGACATGCTTGCTCAGCATGTAGAATGTGTAAGCGTAATGTTTGGCAGCTTGGCAGCTGTTAACATTCCCCAGTTTTTATACTTCATATAAAAAGCATCAAAGGAAGAACTCTGTTGAATAGGTGACACATTTAATCTGAGGGTACATTATTTAACTCATGTCGTTACTAAAGAAAACATGTAACTGATCTTTCTTCTTAGGGCTTGTACTCATGCCCAGAAACAGTCAGCGTCTTTGACAAGCCTTGAATTACCAATGGCTTGGACTCCAGGAGAACTTATATAACATCAGATTTGCCCCATAAGACTGGGCCCAGTAAGCCACATGCATTGAATCCAAGAGGGTGCAAAGTTATAAAGAAGGGGGTTAGAGAGATGACAGTGGTTAAGAGTATTGGCTGCTCTTCCAGAAGAACTGAGTTCAATTCCCAACACCCACACAGCAGCTTCTAGCTATTTATAACTGCAGTTTTTAGGGGATCTAATGCTTTCTTGGGGCATCCAACACACATGTAGAACATAAACATACATGCAGGCAAAACACCCATACATATAAAATAACAACTACCTTTTATTAAGTCATTGATTTTAAAATAGATATAAATGGGTAACATGCTCCCAAACACAACTCTATCCTAAGGTGGAGCCTTTAACATCTGGTGTCATTCTCCGTGGTTTAAGAAATAACTCCAAGGCCGGGCGGTAGTGGCACATTCCTTTAATTCCAGCACTTGGGAGGCAGAGGCAGATGGATCCTTGTGAGTTCAAGGCCAGCCTGGTCTACAGAGCAAGTTCCAGGACAGGCTCCAAAGCTACACAGAGAAACACTGTATGGAAAAATAAATAAAAAAAAAAAAAAAAGAAAGAACTCCAAGTTGTCCCTGTTAGAATATATATGTCCTGCAAAGATCACCAGATGTTTTATAGTCTCCAAAACATTTATACACCAGACACTGTGCTGGAATCATTATCACCATTAATCATTTGGTAGAAATGGATATTTTAAATGTTATATTTCACCACCACCACCACCACTTCCGCCCCCCCCCCCCCGAAAATAATGGGGCCTTTGGGAAATGGAATAAAAGGAGAGTGATTTATGTTGTGAGATAAGCTCTGTTTTGCTTCAGAGTGTGTCCAGAAGAGATGAGATTTCATGGAACATGGGGTGATTAGGGTGTGGGCTCAGACCCTGGGTATGGAGGAGGGATGGGCTATGGCTGCTCTGTTATGCTGATGCACCCTGAGCTGGGACGGTGCCACTGTCCCTAGTGTACCAGTTTCCTAGCCTGATTTGAGGCAGGGTCTTCAACGAAGCTGGGAGGCCCTTAGGCTCCTGAGGTTGCTCAGGCTAGTCTCTCCAGAGGGGAGCTGACAAAGGGTGAAGACACAGAACTCAAATCCGTTACTACTGCTGCATTATTTTTATTAATCACTTAGCGTCACCGAAAGACTACTTGAAACATCTGTTGTTGCTATCATGTTATTTTATACTCACATACACACTAAAAGGACATTTTGAGCATTTGAAATGCTCAAAAGCGATAAAACTTTGGATTTAATTTATGCATAGTTTACAAATGCTTGGTGATTTCCCTACCAGGGCTGTCTGGCTAACTGTACGAATTTATCCTAATCTAAAGTTAAGTAGCCTTTTTTAAAAGTCCAGAGCATTTGGGTGAATTCCGTAGTTAACATCACATGGATTCACGGGAGTCTGACACAGATATTATATAATGCTAGAAACTGTATTCAAAACACACTTCTCAGGGGCTGGAGAAATGGCTCAGGACTTAAGAGCACTGGTTGCTCTTTCGGAGGACCTGGGTCCAATTTCCAGCCCCCACAGGGTGGCTCGCAACCATCTATGACTCCAGTCCCAAAGGATCAGACACTCACTTCTGGCCTCTGTGGACATTTGATGAATAGACATACATATAGGCAAAGCAGCCATAAACAAACAATTCTAATAAATGAATAAACACGCTTCTCTTTTATATTCTCATTCATGTTTTAAAAGGAAAAATGGAGACTGTGTTACTGATACTTCAAATAAGTTTTAATTAGTTTCACTGGAAGAGCAGTAAATCTTTAAATTAGAGAGTTCAGGAGTGCTTAGCCCCATCAATTCTCTAAGGAAATTTAAGTAGGAATAAGCTTTAAATACATCATCCCTGGTGCTTCCCAGGTGGCAGCCAAAGTTGTCCCTTGACACATGTCAAACATAAATACACCGTGAATCTCCAAGAGTCCATCACAGACATTTAGTAAAATAAAATGCCATGATTAAAAGTCAAACTCTCCTGTCAGAGAATAGTACACAGCAAATATCAAGCAGGGAATAAATGGGGTACTCTTTTGTAATAATGGCCAGCATTTACTAAGTTCTTGTTAAACTCTGTGGCCTGTTTTATGTGCTTTCCACTATTTCAAGATCCCATTCTTTTACCAACCTTATGTAACGGTAATGGTACTATTATTATTTCCGTTCTACAGATGAGGAAATTGGAACATTAAACAGCCTCAAATAATATCCTAAAAATAAACCATAAGAGGAAATATGTAGCCAAGTCTGTAAGTGTGCCTACTATTATTTCTTCAGGCTTTATCCATGTGATAAATACCCAGTTTTCACTTCTAACTGCCAAGGCCTGTTGCAACCATCTTTATGCTATGCAAGACTGGTCAGAGTTCAGGGCTAGAATCAAAACCTATCCACCCCAGGAGCCCTCAACCAATGATATGTGGGAGCTGGTATACCGTCTCCCAGTTTCTTCACCCTCAGGTAAGACAGCTCTAAAGTTCTCATTTTATATTGGCCACCAAGAGTTCTTGAGTAGAATTAAGCTGAATATCCACCATCATAACTTCCATGAAAATTCATCATTTATTCACTTTCATCTATTCCTCTCATTTAAAAAAAAGACTTATTTATTTATATTTTATCTATATGGGTGTTTTTTGCATATATGCATATATGTGTACCATGTGTGTGGAGGTCGTGCCCATAGAGGCTAGAAGAGGGCATCAGAAGCCCTGGAATTGGAATTACAGGAAGTTGTGAGATGCCATGTGGGTGCTGGGAACCGAACCTTGGCCCTCTGTAAGAGCAGACAGTGTTCTTAACCACTGAGCCATCTCTATTCTCCTTACTTTCTCACTGTGTAACAGTGGTTTCTAAGATTGCTGCCGTCATAGTCTTGACTCAGAGTCAATTTCTGGTGGAACAGAAACTAAAAGAAGGCCCTAGCCAGGATTAAACTAAGACAGCCCAGCTGCAGAGTCTGTGTTCTTTATCATTGTGATATGCTACCTATTTTTTTTAAATCTAGTGCATATGTTGCAAAAACTCTCTCAAGAAACGACAAAAAGAAGAATCTTTGTCCCCACACAACATATAACTTCTTGTCAAGATCCATGAATGATCTGAACTTTGCCTCCTCATTGTCTATATTGGTTATTTTTCTTCATGTTGTGATAAAACACCCGACAGAAGTAATCTGAGGAAGGATGGGTTTATTCTAACCTCCAGTTCAAGGGTACAGTCCATCGTGGTGGGCGAGGCATAGCATCAGGAGCATTAGGGGGCAGGTCACATCAAATCTGCTGTCAGGAAGCAGAGAGAGATGAATGCTGGTATGCCACTTCTTCTTCTTTTCCTCCTTCTCTTTTTTTTTAGATTTATTTTTATCATTTCCTATTTTGTGTCTATGTGTGTGGTATGTGTGTGCAGGTGTCCACGGGTGCTCTTCATCTGCGAGCAGTCTCTCTAGCCCCCTCTTTTTTCCCCCTTAAACATTTGTGTGTGTGTGTGTGTGTATGTGTGTCCCCGTATCCATATACATATGCATAAGGCATACATGTGGAGGTCAGAGGACAACTTGTAAGAGTCCATTCTATTCCATCTGTGGGTCCCAAGGATCTAAATCACGTTGTCAGGTTTGGGGGCAAGTGCTTTGTAGACAAATATCTAAATGGTCTTTTTTTGTTGTTTTTGATTTTTTTGTTTTTTGTTTTTCAAGACAGGGTTTCTCTGTAACTTTGGAACCTGTCCTGGACTAGCTCTGTAGACCAGGCTGGCCTCAAACTCACAGAGATCCACCTGCCTCTGCCTCCTGAGTGCTGGGATTTAAAGGCGTGCGCCACCACCGCCCGGCGTAAATGGTCTTATTAAATAAGAAACATGGAGCCCCATATAGGGTGAAAGCCTTAGAGAGATCAGGGAAATAGGGAAAGCCACCAGCCAACCTTACCTCACCAACTCTGCAGCTTCCAAATGTGAGCTATTTCCTGTCTACCCATGCCTTTATTTGCCTTGCTTTTCTGCCCGCTCATTGGCTCTTAGCCCAGCTACCTTACTTGCTTGTCACTGCCTGTATAGACCTCCAGGTCTCTATGGTTGGTACTGGGATTAAAGGCGTGTGTCACCATGCTTGGCTCTGTTCCCTAGTATGGCCTTGAACACACAGAGACTCTGCCTGATAAGTGATTAGATTAAGGGCGTGTGCTGCCTGACTTTGTTTTCTTAAAATGGCTGGCCTTTTCCCCCTGATCTCCAGGCAAGATTTATTTATCAAAGCCCAAATAAAATATCAGCACACCATCTCACTATGTCCTTAACTTGTTATTCATCCTGGAGTTTCAGCCTGTGCAATGGTGCACTCCCATTCTGGATAAGCCTTCCTTTTTCTATTAGACATCTTTGGATAGGGACTTACAGATATGTTCAGAGGTTTGTTTCCCAAGTGACTCTAAATGCAGTCAGTGTGATTGTGAATATCAACACTGGCTAATGAATTAGCATGCCACGATTCAATGACGGCTGTTAGATAATACGAGGCTCCTGGGTCAAGGATAGAGGGCTTTATCTTACTCTATAGGTAGCATCAGCATTTGCATTGGCACCCCAACACCTACTTTCAATAGGGTAATGCAGGGCATTGCAAATGACTGTAGACAGCCGGATATGCAGTATTGTGCAACAGGTAAGAAATCCTAAGCTAAGGAACCTAATTCTTTAATATAGTATATGGTGAGTGTTCTATTGCTGTGAAGAGACACCATGGCCAACGCAACTTATAAGAGAAAGCATTTAATTAGGACCTTGCTTACAGTTTCAGAGAGTTAGTACATGGCCATC
Organism: Peromyscus leucopus; assembly: GCF_004664715.2. Lineage (NCBI taxonomy): Eukaryota > Metazoa > Chordata > Mammalia > Rodentia > Cricetidae > Peromyscus > Peromyscus leucopus. The sequence continues at coordinate 32,603,034 of NC_051074.1, forward strand.
ATGGTGGGGAACATGGCCGCAGGCAGCAGGCATGGTACTGAAGAAGTAGCTGAGAGCTCGTGACTGATCTTCAAGTTGCAGGCAGAGAGAGAGAGACTGGGCTTGGTGTGGGCTTTGAAACCTCAAAACCCACTCCTAGTGACAGTCCTCATCTAAAAAGGCCACCGCTCCTAATCCTTCCCAAATAGTTCAATTAACTGGGGACCAAGCATTCAAACATATGTGCCTCTGAGAGCCATTCTCATTCCATCTATGAACAGGTATAGCTGTTCTTTGCTCTGGAGAGACCGTTCTTCTTTTCTTTTCTTTCTTTTCTTTCTTTTCTTTCTTTCTTTCTTTCTTTCTTTCTTTCTTTCTTTCTTTCTTTCTTTCTTTCTTTCTTTCTTTCTTTCTTTCTTTCTTTTAAATATGGAACGCTTCACGAATTTGCATGTCATCCTTGCGCAGGGGCCATGTTAATCTTCTCCGTATCGTTCCAATTTTAGTATACGTGCTGCCAAAGCAAGCACGAGAGACCGTTCGTTTTTCAAGGCTGTTATTCATAAATCCATACAAAGACCACCTGTAATAAAAGCAGTCGGTCCCTCCTCTTGAAAGATGTCCATGAGCTAGTGATGTAGCATGCACAAAGCCTAGGCTTGATCTCAAGCACCAAATAGAACTGGGAGTGCTTATACACAACTGTTATCCCCAGGAAGGAAAAGCAGGAGGATCAGAAATTCAAGGTTCCCAGGCGTGGTGACACACGCCTTTAATCCCAACAAACGGGAGGCAGAGGCAGGCAGAACTCTGTGACTGTGAGTTCAAGGTCAGCCTGATCTATAACTGGATTTCTGGGACAGCCAGGGCTACACAGAGAAACCCTGTCTCCAAAAATAAAAACAAACCAAACAGAAGTTCAAGGTCATCTTTGGCAACAGCGTAAGCATGAGGCTAGCCTGGGATACCTGAGATACAGTCAGAGGAAAAAAGAGGATTCTAGATATAAAGCAAAGAACAATCAGACTGCAACCCACAGAACCAGGGAGGCTATATAGCAGGGGGAACCCTAGGATGACTGTGGCTTATAATAAGTTTTGGTTTTACTCAATTACTGGGCAAACCTCAATGAAACATTTCACTATTAGGATAAGAATTTATACTGTATCAAACTGATAATAGAAAAATAAATGAATAAATAATAAAAAAGTACAATAACTATATACAATATATACAAGCAATAAATACTTAATAAAAAAAAAGAGGAAAAAAGAAAGAAGGGAGGGAGGGAATAGTGAGGGATTGAGGGAGGGAGGGAAGGAAAGAAAAAAGAATGGAGTGCAGGGCAATATCCAGACTCGTGGAAAATTGTCCTTCAACACTGAAATCAAGAAATACGTTCGGGTTTTATTACAAAGTAAAGCCATATACTGTGCATGATGGAAAAGGGAAAACAAACTGCAAAAGTTTAAGAGTGTTTATTGTTCTTAGGTTTTATGATTTTAATTAAAAAACCAGACTTTTCTTTTCTTTAATGCTCACAGTAAACCTGCTAACAATTGCAATAAAGGTTAGACCTTTATAAGTCAGGGGAACACCTCGGAAATATGCTATTCATTTTTTAATGTTCAATTTCCCCTTTCCTGTCTTTTTAGGGTGGTTTGCATGATGTAAATCAGTCACTGTTGAAGCCGAAGACAAAGGAAAGCTATGGTCTTAGAATTCAGATTCAAATAAGCCTCTGAGAATTATCAGGGCTATAGCATTTTCACTCACATAGGGGTAATATACATTTATTTCAGAATTTCATACATTTTCCAGTAGAAAAATATGCATAATTTGAACACATTTGAAAGCTTGAGCTAATGTTACACTTTCAGACACACTGTGGATAGCAGCAGGATAGCTGTTTATGGCATGATTGCTAACTGAGAAAGGATATAGACGAAGTTCTACTCCATCAAATTATAGTGAAAGCGCCTTGTAAATTTGTTATGTTAAGAAATCCTAAAGCGAATCCATTTGGAGAGAAACAACAATAAAACTGCACTTACATAAATGCTCCGATGAATCTCTGTGAGTTCGAGGCCAGCCTGGTCTACAGAGCAAGTTCTAGGACAGGCTCCAATACTACACAGAGAAACCCTGTCTTGAAAAACCTGAATAAATAAATAAATAAATAAATAAATAAATAAATGCCCCAATGAGTGGGAAAAGTCCTAATGAGAGACTTTCTAGAAACTCTGGGATCCTAGTGATAATGGATTGTGTGTGTGTCATTTGTAACAAGGCATGGAGAAATGTCCCCCTTCTAGAACACAGTGCTTAACAGTGTTGAATATTAAGGTTTTGGTTTTTACTTGCACTTGTTAAAGAGATTTTATAATTCATTTGTAGTTCTTTTTATTCCTAGGTAATTTTAAGACACAAAAATCATGTATTTATTTTTGTATTTTAGAGTTTGTTATTTAATAATTCAAAAATATATTGGCTACACAAGATTTCAGAATGCCTTTAAAATTTCATTGTTGGACTGGAAAGATGGTTCAGTGGGCATCTTGCTATACCCTGAAACCCACATAAACCCAGACAGGGTAGTGTGCATCTGTAACCCCAAGGATCCTACTGGAATATAAGAGCTGAAGACAAGGGAACTCCCAGAAACCTACAGACCATTAAATCTAGCATACACAGCAGCTAACAAGACCATGACTCAAACAAGTCGAAAAGTGAGGACTGACCTCAGTACACATGCTGTGGCATGCACATGCCTGTACTCATACAAATGTATGTGCACACATCTCTGTCTCTCTGTCTCTCTCTCTCTCTCTCAGAGCAAGAGACAGGGAGGGGGGAGGGAGGGAGAATTAAAATTCTGATGTTGAATGGCAGTCTCACAGGTTAGCTAAGCCACATCAAGATTCTCTTTTGTAATTTCCCCATCGGGGCACATGCAGCTTATCCAAATCCATAAAGTGCACACTCTTCAGTAAAAAGAAGTGCCACTGTAGTTAGTGAGAAAAACATCAATTAAACATATGCTCAGATGTACCTACTTTTTCTGGAAAATTAAATTCAGCTTGCTCCAAAACATGAAAACTTACTTCTCCTCTCTAATATGCTGAGAAGAATATATTCAACAAAACTACATCTTCCAGAGATGGTCTTTGCGAATAAAGATCCTAACAGTGAACAGAAATGCACAAGGAGGCAAACAGTATGAAAACGGACCAGCTGCACAAAACACATCCCAGTCCCAAGCCAGGGCCACAAGAGTGTTTCCTTTAGCTGATAGCATATTAGTTTGGTCTGCTGTGGCATCTCGTTGACTTTATCCAATCACAATCATGACATTTATCTCACAAGATTAACTTACCCTGTTTCTGAGGTTCCGGCCATTTAAGATTTGGCTATACCGTGTATTAATGCTAAGTTCACTCTGGATCAGAGAGTCTTTTTTTTCAGAGCAAGGGGATGATCTATTTACTAGAGAGGTCAAGAGCTTGGTGAAGGCCACTTGCATGCTTCCTGCTGGGGTTCCAAACCATCCGTCCATTGTATGAGCCTGGGCAAACTCCTTCACTTTGCTGAGTTATGTCTATTACACTATTTTGAACTCAAAATCACTCAAAAGTGCAAATGACTCTGTTAGTGTCTTAGATATAGCAGCTGCCTTTGCCAATGCTGCCTCTTCATCCTCCTCCTGCTCCTCCTCTTCTGTGTATGATGCAACATCTAGAATGTGACTTGTAGGCACAGAATTTTTGAGATAATTCCTCATTTTTTTGATTCCCCAATTGTTCTTTTTTTGTTTGTTTGTTTTTGGTTTTTCGAGACAGGGTTTCTCTGTAGCTTTGCGCCTTTTCCTGGAACTCACTCTGTAGAGCAGGCTGGCCTCAAACTCACAGAGATCCGCCTGGCTCTGCCTCCCGAGTGCTGGGATTAAAGGCGTGCGCTACCACTGCCCGGTGATCCCCAATTGTTATGCATTTCATCCCATCATCTTATGGCATTGGACCATAGGGCCAAATAAATGACGTAACAGAAAAGTAACATAGTGAGAAACACAGACTCTAGAATTGAACGTACCCGAAATTAGTTAAAAGGAATTGAATCCTTCTGTTGTGACTTACTTATGTGGAGCCCTTAAGTAAGATACTTAACTTCCCTCAGATATGACAAGTTACTTAGCCTCTTAGCTGTAAAATGAGTTTTACTATGAAGCAGGAGGCCGACTTGGCTAAGTGCTTATTATCTTTGGGGTGCTGAGTAAGAGCACATCACATTTCTTACACCAATTAATTTTCACAACTACTATGATAAGTACTGTTACTATCCTTCTTTATTACTGTTACTATCCTTCTTTATTCGGGAGTACTTGGAGTCTCTCAACTAACTGAACCTTGTACTCTTCATTACTATGGTAAGAATTCTCTACTGCAGTGGTTGTGAGGGAGAAACAGACCATGCTGTCAGAAAATGGCATGGGTTATATGTTCATCCAAAGACAGCCCTTTTCCTCATAAAAGTCTACACAAACAAGAGCACCAGAAACCTGTGTTAGGTGTTGTTTAACCTTTAGGAAGTGAGTTAATCTCCTCTTCAAAGAAGCAACCCATAGAGACCAGAACCGATCTGGAATACTAGCCTATTTCCAAAGGACAGCTGGCTGAGGAGTATGGCCAGTTCTTCACATCTTCAGAAAACACAAGTCGGACAGCCTCAAGAATTTGAATGGTTTTTGGAGTAAATGGCACACATTTTTGAATAGTCAAGTCTCAATATTTCAGAACAGCTATTGTCACTGTAAACAAGTTCACTGAGATGTATATAGACTTTGGGTCTAGGCTTGTTGGGGTGCTTTCATTAGTCTAGCTGCATAGTTGTTTTATTTTTAATTTACAAGTTATTTAAAATATATTGATTTTTTGTTTGTTTGTTTGTTTTTCGAGACAGGGTTTTTCTGTATAGTTTTGGTGCCTGTCCTGGATCTCACTCTGTAGCCCAGGCTGGCCTTGAACTCACAGAGATCCACCTGGCTCTGCCTCCCAAGTGCTGGGATTACAGGCGTGCGCCACCACCGCCTGGCAAATATGTTGATTTTTAAAAAGAAGACGTAGGCAAAGAGGCCACTCCATCATCTTCCAAATCCAGTGTGTGAGCAATCACTTCGTTTCCATTTGCCTCTGGCTACTCTAGTCTATAGGCCACATGACAAAAGGAATAAGGATTTGCTAAGTGCCTCTGAAGCCCGGAGAGTGAAGGTGTCTGTGAAAACATGGACACCTATGTCACCTCTATGCAGTAGGATTCACCTCTCCGTGGGGTTGTGGCTGTTGTGTGTTGTGGCTCTTTGGTCTTATCATTTCTGTATGACAGCTTTCCTTTCAGTGTGGTTGGGCCCGAGATCATGCATTTTCATTAGCTAACCACTTCGTTTAATACACATATACCTCTTACCCATGACCCTTCAACACATCGGTGGCCATGTGACATCTCCTCAAAAAGAGATAACTATAAATGTGTGCTGTACTAAATAGGTGAAAGTGGTTTACTTATAAGACCTATTCTTCTCCAATGACTAGAATTAGCCATGTTCATCCCTCCTGCCACCTAATGAGATAGATAGGCATGTAACCTATTCTTGGCCAGAGAACCATGGCACTGTCTCCACGGTCTGCCTCTGGGAACCATTCCCTGATCACAGCACCTGTAAGAGTGTGTTTCTCTTCTTCCTCTTAGCCCAGTGGTTCTCAACCTTCCTAAAGCTTTGACCCTTTAATACAGTTCCTCATGTTATGGTGACTCCAACCATACAGTCATTTTGTTGCTTCTTCATAGCTGTAATTTTGCTACTGTTATGAATAGTAATGTAAAGATCTGATATGCAGGATATGTGATATTTAACCCCCAAAGGGGTTGTGACCCACAGCTTGAGAACCACTGCTCTAGCTTCAAGTGAAACATATTGCGGGCTGGAGAGATGGCTCAGAGGTTAAGAGCACTGACTGCTCTTCTAGAGGTCCTGAGTCCTGAGTTCAATTCCCAGCAACCACATGGTGGCCACACAACCATCTGTAATGAGATCTGGTGCCCTCTTCTGGCCTGTAGTCATACATGCTGTATACATAATAAATAAACAAATCTTAAAAAAGAAAAAAGAAAGAAAAAAGAAACATATTGCGCTCTAGCTTATAAATGTTACATATCGTGACTATAGCTGCCTTGCCACTAGCCAATGGAGGAGGCTAAGACTCCCAAAACTGCCAGAAACTTGACCTAGAACCTCAATGTACTACATCTGCGTTGCAAGCTAACTCTGGGTTTCTTTTATGCAAGACAATGATCTGGTTGTTCTCACACGAGACAAAGATGGGTTTTCTGCCTTGCTGTGGAAAACAGTTTAGCTGATTCAGATACACTATACTTTTCAAAGACAATATTAATAGTTAAGAATCAACTAGGGGCCTGGAGAGATGGCTCAGCGGTGAAGAGCACTGGCTATTCTTCCAGAGGTCCTGAGTTCAATTCCCAGCAACCACATGGTGGCTCACAACCATCTGTAATGAGATCTGGTGTCCTCTTCTGGCATGCAGGCAGAACACTGTATACATAATAAATAAATAAATAAATAAATAAATAAATAAATAAATAAATAAATCTTTAAAAAATAATCATCTAATTTGATGTATTGTCTACGGGTACTCACCTACTCTATAGCTGTCATATAATTGATCATTTTCTTTGTGTTCACAGAAACACGTTATACATAAAAGAGTTGGTTGGCTTGTTTAATTTTCAAATCTTCTCCATACCTACCCATGGCGACAGAACATGAAGTGGTAGTGGTAGCTGTGTAAATTCATCTAAAACAGAGGTGAATAAGTTGCTCACACAAAAAGAAGGAAGGGAAGAAGAGGGGAAGGGAGCAAGGGAGCAAAGAAGGAAGAAAGGAAGGAAGGAGAGAGGAAGGAAGATAGGTCAGTCTGAGCACAATTATAAGATGAGCTATCTTCTTCACAATAGAGATGGAAAGTACTTCAGGGTGCTGGAGACATGGCTCAGTGGGAAAGAGAACTTGCTGTGCAGTCGTGATAACCTGAGAAGCTGAGGAGCAGGTGACAATGAATGAAGGTCGTCCACTTCATTACTGCCGCTGGCCCTGAATGTTCGACTACCTGTGTCCTTCAGTCATCTACTCATGATTTGAGGAATGGATCTGATTACCTGAATTATCTATATACATCCTGCCCTGAATGTTCGACTACCTGTGTCCTTCAGTCATCTACTCACGATTTGAGGAATGGATCTGATTACCTGAATCATCTATATACACCCTTATACAGAAAGACCAGTCAAGCCACCGTGACTAACATGGTTGGAAGTGATAACTGCTATCCACTAATTTCTGACTGACCCCCAGTCAGAAATTCCCCTTAGAACAAAAGACTGGTAAGTTAATAAGAAACATGCCTGTGGGCAGTGGTGGTGCACGCCTTTAATCCCAGCACTCAGGAGACAGAGCCAGGTGGATCTCTGGGAGTTCAAGGCCAGCCTGGTCTGCAGAGCGAGAGCCAAGACAGGCACCAAAACTACACAGAAAAACCCTGTCGCAACCTCCAACCCCCTGCCAAAAAAAAGAAACATGCCCTTCCCCCGAGAACAAACACCACTGTCATCAGTGTCAATTAATTTAACCAAACGTGTAGCCACCTTAACAATCCAATCATCTGAAGCAGTTTTTCTAAGAAACCTGTAGGTTCATGTAGGGATAGGTACTTTTCAATGAGAATGCCAGCCACAGAGAAATATCACTGTTAATAAACCCATACATAAAAATTCTTTTTTTTTAAACCCAGTTAAATGTAAAGTCTGATTCATCTTAAAAAGATGTCCATGTTGCCACTATCTCAGAACAGCCCATTCAGAGGATCCTTTATTCCAAAACCAGCCACGAAAGAATGAGAGGAACCAGAATGTGGTTGCATGGAGTCACCTTTTCTCTGTTTCATTATACTAACTGGGGCAAGACGTGGCTCTGTTGGTCTTGATGTGTTTTTGTTCGTTCCTGTTAATTCTGTCCTACCAGGGCTGCTTTCATTCATTCACATTATGACTTCTACCAGGTCTACAAAGAAGAATTCAGCATACGGCTTCATTCTGAACAAGACAGACAAGAGCTTGAAGAAGTTTAAAGATAATGCTATTTTATTACACTTATTGGTGGGCTAGTTTATACAATTACTAAATGTAGCATAACATTTATACTATTTGCTTTCATGGCTCTCTGGCACCATGCTCTATCTTCAACTCCAAAATTACCTTACAAAGAATGAGCTGATGAATTATAAATTTCAACATATACTTTAGCTGTCATGAATGAAAGCAGTGCACAATATAATTGTCCCCTGGAGGCTTCTTGGGATGGTTACTGTTAAAATGCTATCGGTAAGAGGAAATTATTTTTCTTCAAAATAAATTCATGTGGAAGCTAGCACGGTGGTTCAACAGGTAAAAGAGCACCTGCCATACAAGCCTGGTGATCTGAGTTCCACCCCCAGAATCCACGTAAAGGTGAAGGAGAGAGCTGACTCAATAAGCTGTCCTCATCTCCACATATACACTATAGCACATGTCCCCCCCCCCACACACACACATGCTAGTAATTTTTTTTTTTTTTTTTGAGACAGGGTTTCTCTATATAGCTTTGGTGCCTGTCCTGGATCTCACTCTGTAGACCAGGTTGGCCTCAAACTCAGAGATCTGCCTGGCTCTGCCTCCCAAGTGCTGGGATTAAAGGCGTGGGCCACCACCGCCCGGCGCTAATAAGTAAGTTTTTTTAAAAAAAAAACAGAAGGCTGCAATGCCTGTGATTTTTAATTGTGAATTTATATTCTGCCAAGATAATGTATACATATTTTTATTTCAAAAATATTCATTTCAGTGGTGATATTGTGTTCCCCAAAATACTGTACACCTAATAAACTTATCTGGGGTCAGAGAACAGAAGAGCCACTAGATACAGAGGCCAGAAAGTGGTGGAACACACACCTTTAATCCTAGCATTCTGAAGGTAGAGATCCATGCAGATCTCTGTGAGTTCAAAGCCACACTGGAAACAGCCAGGCATGGTGACACACGCCTTTAATCCCAGGAAGTGATGGCAGAAAGCAAAAAAAGTATATAAGGCATGAAAACCAGAACTAGAGCCTGGTTAAGCTTTTAGGCTTTTGAGCAGCAGTTCGGCTGAGATTCATTTGGATGAGGACTCAGAGGCTTCCAGTCTGAGGAAACAGGAACAGCTGAAGAATGGGCAAGGTGAGGTAGCTGTGACTTATTCTGTCTCTCTGATCTTTCAGAATTTACTCCGATACCCAGGTTTGTTTTTATTAATAAGACCTTTTAAGATTTGTGCTACACACCTCCTGGGTAAAAGTGAAATAAACAGAACACTGTCTAAGTTAATGACAATGTTTTTAGAATTGTTCATAAAATGATATTTAGCAATGATAGTGTGATGGAAAAATGGAGATGTCTTTTGATAAAGTAATCAGGCATTTAGAAATTTTCTTTAGTTCAAGCTGTAACAAGGTCTCATACACTTCTTGTCTCAGGACATAAGAAGAAAAAGTACACAGTAAAGATGTATAGTTGTTGCATGTTTAAGTGGTTAGTTTGTTGATGGTCAGTCTACTCTGGTTTCCTTTAATAACATGGCGTCGTACAATGCAGGTATACATGCTGTTACCAGGCATCTGAGCAACTCCACGTCTACTGACTTGTGATACTTATTAGGGAAAAGATCTAGCCCTTTCATGCAAGGAGCTGGGACTCTCTACATCCGTCTTCTAATCTGAAAAGCATACAACTTCCCTTACTATGGTCTTGGTCTGTTCAAAACCATTACATTCTAATTGAATTGGTAGGCTGTGAGCTGATTTAATAACCAATATCTTTACAATCAAACAATGTGCGTCTGCAGTGGTGATTAGAGGGGCTTGGTTTCCTGGATACTAGAAACTCATGGCCAAGAAGAGGCTATTATTCCCTTTTACAGGCTCTTCACACCTTGTGGTGCTTTTTACAGACTGGGACTTAGAAGCGGGGCTGGCCCACCCAGCTGCCTGGCCTGACCTGTCTGACTGCACGTCCTCCTCCGTGTGGATAATGGAAACGGGGCCACGGTTTCCCTGTGTCAGGACACTGTCAGCAGGAGTAGAGATAATAACTGTCAGGCATGCAAGATCTAGTGTGTTCCTATTGCAGCGTGCTTGCTCTGTTGGGAAGGTAGCTAGCTGCTTGCACAAAAGATAATATCCTGAAAGGTCATCTTTTATTTGCAAGTCAGGGACCACCATGAGGCATACAATGGTCTGCAGAGGCTTAGAAGTTTTTTCATATATATATTTTGAGGAGGCTGCTTCCCTGGAAAGAAAGAAAAAAAAATCTCTGATTTCTGGACTGAAATATACAGGAAGTTACTACTCAATTCAATTTGGGTTTGTGGTTTCTAATTTTGAGATATAAAAAAGAAGTTTTATGTTCTGTGATGCTAGCTTTCAATTCATTCGTTCACTCTAGTACTTCACATATATAGTAGCCATTCAGTAAATACTTGAATCAAGAAATGAACGAACAAGCCGGGCGGTGGTGGCGCACACCTTTAATCCCAGCACTCGGGAGGCAGAGTCAGGCGGATCTCTGTGAGTTCGAGGCCAGCCTGGTCTCCAAAGTGAGTTCCAGGAAAGGCGCAAAGCTACACAGAGAAACCCTGTCTCGAAAAAACCAAAAAAAAAAAAAAAAAAAAAAAAAAAAGAAAGAAATGAATGAACAAATAAATCAGCAAACTTTCTTTAAAATGATTTATTTGTTTTTATTTTATGTGCACTGGTGTTCTGCCTGCATGTATGTCTGTGTGAAGGTGTGGGATCCCCTGAAGGTAGGGTTACAGGCAGCTAGCTGTAGGCTGCCACGGGTGGGCTGGGAATTGAACTCACGTCCTTTGGAAGAACACCCAGTGCTCTTAACCGCTGAAACATCTCCCTACCTCCAAATTAACGCAATTCCTTTTGAAGCATTTTTATATTTTCCTGGTAGTTAAAATCTAAGAAACAGGGTTGGGTGGTGGTGGCAGCGCATGCCTTTAATTCCAGCACTCCAGTGGCAGAGGCAGGCAGATCTTTGAGTTCAAGGCCAGCCTGGTCTACAGAGCAACTTCTAGGACAGCAAGGCTACACGGAGAAACCCTGGGGGTGGGGTGGAATACAAAAAAATCTATGAAACAGTTGATAGTGATTCCTTTAAATGCACTTAAATTTGACGTAACACTAACATGAGAATCTATGTTTGAAAAAAAATTTACAATTGAGATAGGTCTTTTTTCTTTTCTTTTTCTTTGTTTTTGTGTTTCTTGTTTTGCAAGACAGGGTTTCTCTGTGTAACAGCCCTGGCTGTCCTGGATCTCGCTCTGTAGCCCAGGCTGGCCTCAAACTCACAGAGATCTGCCTGTCTCTGACTCCCAAGTGCTGGAACTAAAGGTATATACCACCACACCCGCCTGAGATAGGTCTTAAGATATAGTTAATTCCTCCAGTCTGGCCTTTTGTATTTTCCCAAGTTCATGGAAAACTGAGAAAGGTCAGTGTATTGTTTTTCATAAGGCTAAATCAATCAATGTAAAGAACTATTCTTTATTTTATTTTTTTGGTGCACACCTTTAATCCCAGAAGAGGCAGGTGGATCTCTGTGAGTTCAAGGCCAGCCTGATCTACAAGTCAGTTCCAGGACAGCCAGGGCTGTTACACTGAGAAACCCTGTCTCGAAAAACAGAGAGAGAGAGAGAGAGAGAGAGAGAGAGAGAGAGAGAGAGAGAGAGAGAGAGAGAGAGAGAGAGAGAGATTCGGAGGCCACCAATGCTTGTTTCTACCTGCTTCATTCTATACAAAGGTCCCAAAACTGAAGAGAAACTAGCTTGGCTGTGTAGAGAAAGAGGCATTATGCATAACCAGGAAGCAGTGGAGAAGGTCGGTGCCAGAGCAGGCTGAGAGCTGGCCCCAAAGCCTGCCCCCCAAGTACTGCTTCATCTCCTGGCACCTCCAGTTTAACTGGCAGAGCAGTGAACAGGCTTGAGAGGTATCCCAGACCCCTCTTCCTGAAAGAACTATTCTTTATTCAAAACTTAAATCTTCCCAATTTCTGAGTCAAAAACTCTCTTGTTTATTAAAATTGTGGAGATGGTTGTTCTTATAAATTTTTAAATTTAAATATTTTTTGTTATTTAAAAAAAACTTGCAAAGAAATAAAAACATCACATACATGGACTTGAACTTCTATAGTTAGAATTGACATTCAGAATGGAAGCTGTGGAGCCTCATATTACACTTTACACTTTTTACTACTGAATATATTTTATGCACTTATTTACCACCAAAAGCAAAACAAAAACAAAAAACAAACTAGTTTTCTAGCCTCCCTCCTAAGATGTCCATTACCTGCATTCAGTACTTCCTGATCCCATTATATTCAGCCTTATCTTTTTTTTTTTTTTTTTGGTGCCTGTCCTGGATCTCGCTCTGTAAACCAGGCTGGCTTCCAACTCACAGAGATCTGCCTGGCTCTGCCTCCCGAGTGCTGGGATTAAAGGCGTGCACCACCACTGCCTGGCTGCCTTTTCTTGTTCTCTTTCTTCATACCCACAAGCACATGTGTCTACATATTACATATATATTTTATATATATATATATATTATATATTATTTGCTGGATTCTCCTTATGAAAGAGAACATGCAGTTTCCTTCTTTTTGAGATTGTGTGACCCCCCCACTTAATAGCATACATTCTAGGCCCATCTAATTTTCTGCAAATTTAATGTCACTTTTCAAGCTGAGTAGTAAAAAAATAAAAATAAAATAAACTCTTCTTCCACCTACAGGCACTGGAGATCAAGCTCAGGTCCTCAGCTTGATGGGTATCTGTCTAGCCATCTCACACATCTATCTGGTTGTACCTTTTTTATTTGACAAAGTAAAATTGATAACTTTATAAGGGCTCTCCAGCTTTCTGAAAACGTTTTTCTGGTTTGTGGAGTCTGAGCTGCAGGCTGGTCTTCAGATATGATCTGTTCTATAAAAGCATACAAGTATTTACTTATTTACTTGTTTTTAGAAAGTAGTATAGCCAGGTGGTGGCAGAGCAAGCTGGGCAGTGGTGGCTCACACCTTTAATCCCAGCACTAGGGGAGGCAGAGGCTGGCAGATCTCTGAGTTTGAGGCCAGCCTGGTCTACAGAGTGAGATCCAGGACAGCCAAAGCTACACAAAGAAACTTTGTCTCCAAACAACAACAACGACAACGACGAGGAGGAAAAAAGGAAGTAGTATAACTTTGGCTGTAATAAATACTACAGTAATAGCCAGCAGGTATTGCAAGTCTGCTGTGATGGCTTTCATATTATTTTTAAAGTTTATTACTGTTGTATGTGTAAATATGTGGATGTTGACATCCTCTGTGTATTTGTGTGTGGTCAGAAAAAAACTCTTTCTTTTTTTAACCGTTAGGTAGGCACCAGGGATAGACCTGAGGTTCATCAGACTTGTGTAGAGCAAGCTTCTACCTGCTGAGCCATCTGGTCAACCCTAGGATGGTTTTTAAATGTATTCACCCATTCAAATTTGATAGAAACTCAGGAGGAAGTGTTGTCTCCATTTCAAAGATGAAGTCTTCCAGGCAAAACAGCCAAGTCTTTGCCCACAAAGACATTTATTACATAGTTAATAAAGTGGCAGAGCTTAGAATCAAACCAATGGCTCCAGAATATATATTAAATTTTACTAAGAAATGGAGCTATGGCCGGCGGTGGTAGCGCATGCCTTTAATCCCAGCACTCGGAGGCAGAGCCAGGTGGATCTCTGTGAGTTCCAGGCCAGCCTGGTCTACATATCAAGATCCAGGACAGGAACCAAAACCACACAGAAAAGCCCTGTCTTGAAAAACCAAAAAATAAAAAAAAAAAAAAAGGAAAAAAAAGATTGAGCTATGTGATAGGACAGCTAATAGAAAAGTTTTATATTCTGATAATTATGGAAATGGAGATCAATTAGCATACAAATTATAAACTCCTACACAACACTTATTATCTTTGTCAGAGCCCTTCCTGGTTTTTCTTTTTTTTTTTTTAAAGATTTATTTATTATGTATACAGTGTTCTGCCTTCATGTATGTCTACAGGCCAGAAGAGGGCACCAGATCTCATTACAGATGGTTGTGAGCCACCATGTGGTTGCTGGGAATTGAACTCAGGACCTCTGGAAGAGCAGTCAGTGCTCTTAACCTCTGAGCCATCTCTCCAGCCCCCCTGGTTTTTCTTAACCCATTCTTGATGTCTTATTTTTATCTCAGTGTAAGCAACATTCTCCTTAAGCTTCTGTTTTGATTAGTAAATATATTGATATTTTGTTTTTCGTGACAGGGTTTCTCTGTGTAACCACCCTGACGGTCATGGAATTCACTTTGTAGATCAAGCTGGCCTTGAACTCAGAGATTCTCCTGTCTGCCTCTCTAGTACTGGGATTAAGGACGTGTGCCACCACGCCCGGCTGTAAATATACTTTTTAGTGTTTATTTTTCTTTTCTTTCTTTCTTTTTTTTTGGTTTATTCGAGACAGGGTTTCTCTGAGTAGCTTTGCGCCTGCTCTCTCTGTAGACCACTCTGGCCTCAAACTCCCAACCATCCGCCTGGCTCTGCCTCCCAAGTGCTGGGATTAAGGGTGTGCACCACCACTGCCGGTTAATGTTTATTTTTCAATAGGGGCTTTTCAACCAAGGAAAGTTGACAGCATAGCACTGTAAGCTTAGACATTGGAAATAATTTAGGGAGAATTCAACCATAAATAAACAAGCTTTATTGTTTTGTATTTTAAAAAGTATTTAGAGCTCAGCTTTCAACGTAGATGTACATCCCAACAACAGTTCATTCAAAATGGTAAGATCTGAAACTGTGGGATAAACTCAGATTTCTCTGAGGAGTTGGAAACAGCAATTGAACAAGCAGATAAATTAGGAAGTAGGATTCAAACTAGACATTTCCACTATAGAATGATAAGAGTCCCCGAACAAACAAACAAAAAAACGCTTCCAAATCTACAGAAAACTGAATTCCGCGGTGAGTTTTGTTTTAATGAGCCACATTGCTCTTGGTAATGGTACCAAAGATTTGTTTGGCAGGTATCTATCGTTATGTTTAACACAAATTATTAAAATATTGCACTACATCAGGCACTTGTTTTATTTCAATAGAAACAAAAACCGGCTTTTAACATTGGTGGGCTCTGGATCCTCCAGGAAATATCAATTAGCCAGCAAACCCGGTGTAAGGAAGCCTGGTTGCCTCAGCTCAGAGGCGTTGCAACACTTCGCTAAACACAGGGCGCCAGTTTCTTATTCCGCACGTAACTCCGGCACAAACCCTGCTTTCAAGTTTCCGGCTGGGGCTCAGGTACCCATCCCTAGGCCACGTGCCCTAGAAAAACACAGGAACAGTTCTAGGACGTAAATCCGTCCCCCTCACAACCCATGCCCTCTCCCAACCCTACCTGCAAAGCCTCCCCAGCCAGGCTCAGCCGGGCCAGCCCACCGCCCAACCCTCCCAGCTCGGCTCCCGGAACTTCCCCCGCCCACTGCCCACGTGACACAGCATCTTCGCCCTCCACCAATCAGCGGCCACCTCCGCCTACCGGGGTCTCGGACGCTCCTCTTTTGAAAACGCAGCCTACGCCTCCAGCCTCAGGCCCCGCCCCTCAGGACGCTGACCACGCCCACACTCCAACTCTTTCTCCTCCTCCCCTCTCCCGCCGTCGCCCCCCCCCCACCTCACCACTTCTCCCGGCGCCCTCCCTTCCCGGGCTTCGCCCCGCCCCGCCCCGCGCCGCGCGCTCCCCCCCCCCGATCTCGCGAGATCTGACGTGCCCGCCGCGGCCTCCCGCCTCCCCTCCCGTCCTCCTGCCCCCCTCCCCAGCTCTCCACTCTCCGCTCTCCTCCCTCCCTCCTCCCCCCTCCACCCTCTGGGCCGGATCTCGTCTCGCTGAGGCGGAGGAGGAGAAGGAGGAGGAGGAGGAGGACGACGACGTTCGGCCTGCGCAGTGAGATGTTTGTCCGTCGCCGCCGCCGCCGCCATCGCGGAGGAGCGCGATAAAGGGAGCCGAGCCCGGCGCGAGGGAAGCCCGCGGAGCCGCCGCGCCAGCGCAGCCCGAGCCCGAGCCGCTGCCGCCGCCGCCGCCGCCGCCGCCGCCGCCGCCCCCGCCGAGCCCCGCGGCCGCCCAGGGCCGGCCCGCTGCCCAGCCCAGCCCGGGGCCGCGCCGCCGCCCCCGCCGAGCCCCGCGGCCGCCCTCCCGCCTTCAATGTGACACCGGCGCCTCGGAGTGCGAGCCGCAGCCGCCGCCGCCGCCGCCGCCACCGGGGAGGGCCGAGCACCATGTCGAATCTGAGCAAAGGCACGGGCAGCCGGAAGGACACCAAGATGCGGATCCGGGCCTTTCCGGTGAGTCGGTCCTCTCGGCGCCCGGGACCCGGAGCCGCGGCCGGGAAGCCGCACGCGAGGCCGGGGCTGAACTCCCTCCAACAGGCCGCGGCCGCTTCCCCCTCCCCCACGGCCGCCGGTGGCGGGGCGCGAGCCTTCCCGGCAACGGGGCGGCGCGGGCCGGCGCGGTCGCCTCCCGGGCCGTTCCCTGCGTCCGGGCCGCCCCGGGGGCCTCCTTCGCGCCGGCCTCGGTGCCGCGGCCCAGAGGGGATGCGCGCTGCCGCCGCCGCCGCCGCCGCCGCCGCACCCCTCGCGTGGGGCGTGTGTCTTAACTTTTAGCTTGTGGTTTCCAGAGCGACCCGGCTTGGCTTTGACGCTGGGGAGCAGGACTGTCCGCCTCTGCCCCCCTCCTCAATCAGCAGCGGTCTTGCTGGCCGCCTGCCCCTCTCGGTGACAGAAATGCCACGAAATAGCCCGGTGGCAAAACAGCACCAGCAGCGAACATAATGTTTATAGCATCTTTGAACCTGCAAAGCCTCCTGAGCACTTTGCCCACTCTTGTTCGGAGCGGTCCCCAGGCAGAGAATGAATTGCACTCTCAGGTTTTTCATTTCTGAGCCAAGGAAGTCCCCAAGAATAGTCGCCACGCCGGCTTGTTGTGCCGTGTACGTTTTTAGCGACAAGCAAACGTTTTCTCTTGAGAAAACTTTTTCTCTTGGCGTTACGTTGAGTCATTGGCTTGCGGTGTTTAGTAGATGGAGTGTAACTTTGGATGTCATGCCTCGATCAGACAGCCAGTGGCAGGCAATTAAAATCTGTTGTAACAAACTGGACGTACTTGCTCATGTCGCTACAGTAACAGGTAACAGTCAGATACACACCGGCAGTGGAGCAGGTTTTTAAAAGTTTAGACCAAGGCAAGTTGTTTTCTCTTCTAAGGCTCATAAGCATTCTGTCATGTGGGAGGGGGAGGGGGCTTTGTCATCACTTTTTGTTTTGTTTTGTTTTGTTTTGTTTTTCGAGACAGGGTTTCTCTGTGTAGTTTTGTGCCTTTCCTGGAACTCACGCTGTAGCCCAGGCTGGCCTTGAACTTAAAGAGATCTGCCTGTCTCTGCCTCCCCAGTGCTGGGATTAAAGGCGACTCTCCCGCTGTCATCACTTTCTAACAGGCTTTTCCTGAAGTACCCTTTGCAGTGAGGAAGGGACACAGTATTGTCCGAGTTGAGTAGCTTTGTCCTGGAGATCTTGAGGGCCTCTGAATTCTTAGTTTCGAAAAGTATGCAACTGATGCAGAATTGTGATTTGCAAGGAACATGCTATTATTGTCAGTGTGTAGACACTTGCACCTGCATGTAAACAAAAGGGGTCTATGTAAACTGGGAGGGTAAATCAGGAGAATGACTTACCTTGATATTAATTGCATTGTGAATGGTTTTTTAAAAATATTACATCAAAAAATGAGAAATGCTGGTAAGACAGCACTAATAAAGTTCACTGTTCCTTTGTAATTGGGTAATGAACTGGACTTACGACCGTGAGTGATACAACTTTCTTGCTGAATCAACCATCCAAGTGATTGTCAAATCTGATACCCCCTCCCCCTGCTTTTTTTTCTTTCTTTTTTTTTTAGGTTTTTGTTTTGTTTTTAAATCAACAGTGACACTGGTTTTCTAGGAAATGTTTGCTCTTGGTGTTCTTCTTTCTTGAAGTCTGTTATTTGGTAAAATGTGGAAGAGCTTATATCTGACAAGTTAATATTTTTTCAGAGTAACCAGTTTTTCCTTATCTGTGTTCGCACCTCTTTGACCTCCACATTTCCCTACTAGAACCTGTTTTCCTCTCCCATTCCTTCCAAGATACACTGAGTATTATATGCAGGTACTGTTTGTTCTTAGAGCTTTAGGATTTATCAATAGATACGGAAAGGCAAAGATCTTTGTTTTCTGGAACTAGTATTAGGGATTAAAAGCAGGAGAGAATTTTATTCCATTAGCTGAAGATGATAATAGTGTGTGATAATACGTCTTACTAGAACTGAGATTTTTGTTTTGTTTGCTCTTTTGGTTTTTTTTTACCTAGTTCATAAGTAAATAACAGTCACAGTTCCCATTGAAAATAGTCAGGCATTGTTGAGTATAGATACTTCATTGACTTGTGGGAACCTAGTCTTTAGACTGTCAGAATTCCTTTCATTCAGATCAGTGATCTGGTATAACCACAGCCCACATGAACTGCTAGTTAGAAGTTGTAAATAGTATTTCACACACACAAATAACATTTATGCTCATATATGTGTATTCCTACAACTAGTGTATGTTAACACCATATCTAGTTAGCTGTAAGTTATGGCTTAATGGGTTAATCAGAAGTTTCATTCAGTTGCTCCTTTCAGGGTTTTTTTTTTTCCCCCCTCCCAAATTGATATGTAAAAAGAATGAGTAAGTTTAGACTTGTTTGGTTTCCACTGTCCAGTAGTGGTAAGTTACCTTACAGTTTTATCAGATAAATCAGGTTCTCTTATATCTTAGTGTGTATTTTAAGTTTGCCTTTGCATTAATTTAGCAGAGTGAAAGTTACACCACATTAGCTTAATGCAGTTTAAATTTTTTTCTGCTTCCCACCCAGTTTACAAAAGTTTACCTACAAATTTTAAGAAATTTCTGTGCTTTTATTGTTGACAGAAAAAAATGTTGACTCTTAATATTTAGACTCTGCTTCATTATATAAAATACAGCTTATTTTACATCTTTTTGTTGGTAATTTTTTTAAGATTTTTTTTTAATGATGTGTTTGGGTTTGTGCATGAGTGTAGATTGTTGCAGGGGACAGAGGAGTCAGATACTTTGGAGCTGTCCTGAACTACCCATTCCAGTGCTGGGAACCCAAGTTCTGGTCCTCTGCAAGAGCAGTGGGCATTTTGAACCACTGAGCCACTGATCTAGCCCCTGTTGATAACATTTTGTAGAAAGTATACACAAAATATCAGCCGGGGCCACAGAACTTGAGCTTTATTCATTCATTCATTCATTCATTTATATGTTCATTCATTCATCTATTTATTTATCTATCTGTCTGTCTATGTAGGCAGGATTTACTCTGTGTAACAGCCCTAGCTGTCCTGGATCTCACTCTGTAGATCAGGCTGGCCTTGAACTCAGTCCGAATTTGAGTATTATTAAGAAGGGATTTGGGCTAGTAATTATTCTGGCAGAGGTTCTTTCCTGCTGTTATTTGTGTTGTTTGCTCAGATACTCTCTTGGGTTAACTTTTCTCTGAAAATCCATTTTGGTTAAAAAACATGGGCTTTAACATCTTGGTTGGAATTGGAGGTGTGATTCCCGAATGAAAATGCTGTCCTTGCCGGGCGGTGGTGGCGCACCCCTTTAATCCCAGCACTTGGGAGGCAGAGCCAGGCGGATCTTTGAGTTCGAGGCCAGCCTGGTCTACCGAGTGAGTTCCAGGAAAGGCACAAAGCTACACAGAGAAACCCTGTCTCTTTGAAAAACCAAAATAATAATAATAATAATAATAATAATGCTGTCCATTCTTGGCTTCACTTAGATGATTACAAGACACTGAAAGTCACTCTTATGATGTGACCCATCTCTCTAGAAAGCACCCCTAGGTCCTGGAAGTGACTTCAGTTAATAGTTTATGAAGCATGCTAAATCATCACAGGGACAACTCTGGATGTAATCTGCTCTATGATTGCAGATGAGTCTTACCTGTGCAACATGGTCAGCAGATGGTGCCCACAAAGTGACTGACAGAAATGCTAAGATCATTCATGACAAATGAGAGCATGGAGAGATAAGATAAGAACTTTCGAGAGTTAATGTCTATTTTTTTATTTCTAGTTACAGTAATATTTGCCAGATTTTACTTTTTACAGTGAACTAGCTGGACTGTGTATGTAGGAAAACAGGTGAAAGGTGAAAGGTGAAAAACAGTCACACAAAGCCAGGAGTTATCTAATGAAGATTCTGTGTTAGTTTTTCTTTTCTTTTTTATAATTTATGTGCATTGGAGTTTTGCCTGCACATATGTCTGTGAGAGTGTTGGGTCCCCTAGAACTGGAGTTGTGAGCCGCAGTGTAGGTGGGGTATTGAACCCGGGTCCTCTGGAAGAGCTCTCAGTGCTCTTAACCACTGAACCATCTCAATAGCCCCTCTGTGTTATTTTCTTAGAGGGGAAATTATGGAGGAATGTATATCAAAATGCTGCTTACACTTAGACTTTACGCTTTCTATTTTGTAGTTGTGGAACAGCGTTTGTAGTTAGGAGTTAGTGCATCTTTGCTTTAAAATGAAGAGAAAATAAAAAGATAATCTGTTAGTTTTCATTGTCTTTTTAAAAACATTTTTATTGTATGTGAATGAATGTTTTGTCTGCTTGTGTATCTACCACGTTTGTGTCTGTGTGCCTGTTGCCCTCAGAGGTCAGAAGAGAGCATCCTGGATCCACCGGAACTGGAGTTGCAGACAGTTGCTAGCCACCATATGGATTCTGGAAACTGAACCCTGAATCCTTGCAGTAGTAGCAAGTGTTCTTAACCATTGAGTCATCTCTCTGGGATCCTTACTTTGGTTTTTAATTATACATGTATGCTTGTGCCTATGAGTGCAGGTGCCTATTGAAGCCAGAAGAGGGTTTTGGATCCCCTGGAATTAGAGTTTTGGGAAGTTGAGAACCCAGGACTTGGGTGTTGAGAACCAAGCTAGGATCTTCTGCAAGAGCAGTACACACTCTGTAACTCCTGAGTCAGCTGTCTTATTCCAGTTTGCATATAACAGCACTTAAGAATAGTTGGGAAGATTAGTACCTGTGCTGAATTTTGTTTGTGTATGAGAGAGAGAAAATGGTGTCTGTTATTTACTTGTGTAAGTGTGGAATATGTGTGTGGTGTGGGCACATGTGTCTGTGGGTGTGTTTGAGGCCAGAGGACTTTGGATGCCCTTGTCTATCATTACCTTATTCCCTTGTGTTATGTTCTCTCACTGAACCTGAAGATGGGCTGGCAGCCAGCAAGTACATCCCAGGGAGCCTCCTGTCTCTACCCTTCCATAGAGCTGAGTTTACAGATAGTCATTCACACAACTGTGCTCAGCTTTCTACATAGGTACTGGGGTCTGAATTCAGATCCTTATGCAGCACGCACTCTAGCCCACTGAGACATCTATCTCATCCCTCCTGCCCCATACATTTTAAAGCCTAGTTGCACAGTAAGTAGAAAATTTGTGAAAATTTGGCCTTTTGTGTATAGTACATTAATCAGGAAGTTGAATCATTCACATAAAGTAGTCATTTATTTGAAGAACATTCATTCATTAAATGTAGCTTAGTGGTGGTAGTAATAACATTTGTATAGAAGAGTATAGAATTATGACTAGAAATATCACTTTTCTTTATATTACAAATATGGAGAACTTAGAACAGATTTTTGTTACTTTCAGGATTCTCAGAAGGGTCTTTAGTAGATAGACTTGTATGTTGTATGTTCCTGAATAATTTATTTTAATATAAGTTTATATAATTGTTTGCCTTTTGTAAAATGAACCCAAAAATATTAATACAAAGAATCACTAAATAAAGTATGGTATGTAATTAATAGATTTATTATGGTTTGACAGTTTAGGAGATTTTCTAATCATGAAAGTGATACTAGGCTAATGAGAGAAGAGTTGATAAATATCCATACTTACAATTCCAATAATCATACCACTTGGAGACAAAGAATATTAACATTTTGATGTGTTTCTTAATGTTTCATGTCACTGTGTGATTACATAATTCATTTTTTTTTTTGTATATTACTTCTTTGTGGTTTGGGTTCTTGTTGTGGTGTTAGAGTTTGACCCAGGGCCACAGATAAGCTAAACAAACACCCTTAACACTGAGCTATTATATCCCCATCCTGTATTCCTTTTGAAATTTTTTGATTTTTATTTGTATTATTTTATGTGTATTAGTGTTGCCTGCATGTGCATCTGTGCAGCACATTGTGCTTGGTGCTGGAGGAGGTGAGACTTGAGCCCAGGTCTTTGACAACAAGTGCTCCTAACAGCTCAGTCCCCAGCTCCCTGTATTCCTTTTTTATAATGGTTCCTTCAGCACATATGGTTATATTTTTGAAAACATTTTTAGGCACTGGTATCTTAAAATTCCCACATTTGCTTAATATTCACCTACTGTCACATATTTTGATTGACTCTAGGAAATTCCTGTTTTCTCTGTACAGAATGCAGCTTGGATTCTGCATAATCCATCTATGATTCTAGAATTACTGGGCTGAATAGTTCAAATATATTATATAATGAGTATCCGGAAAGGTAGAAATATAGCTAAAACTTGTTGAATGCTTTCCATGTACTGGACAGTCTAAACTTAATTCTTGAAGCTCTATTGCCAGTGGTTCTCAACCTATGGTGATTGTGACCCTTTTAGGTCTCGAACAACCCTTCACAGAGGTTTGCATAAGAACATCTGCATGTCAGATATTTACACTAAGATTCATAACAGTAGCAAAATTACACTTATGAAGTAACAATGGAAAAAATAATTTTATAGTTGGGGATCACCCCAACATGAGGAACTGTATTAAGGAGTCACAGCATTAGGAAGGTTGAGAACCACCGTTTTATACTATCTTAGTATTATCTGTTTTATAAGTGAGGGCTTGAGAGTTTAATTTGCTTGAGGTTAGTCTGTAAATATGAGAACCAGGTTATAACTGGTTCTGTGTGAATGTGAATAGGAAGTATACATTTTAAGGGTGTTTGAGTTTTTTGAATCTTGGCCAGATATATTTTTTTTATTTAATAGGTTAAAAAATAGTACTTGAACATTTTTTTGTCTTGTTTTATTTTTTACTATTAATTAGTAAGGATAGAACTATGGATAGACCCTGGGGAACTTTAGTTTTGCAGCATTCGGCATATGTATCGTGTGGCTAGAAAGTAAAGAGGCTGAGAGAATAGCAGTTCTGATTGTGGGCTCTGTACTTCCGTGGTTTGACCAGCAGGCCCACGTCTTTATAGCCGCACTGCCTCCTAAGTTAGCCTCTTTTCTCAATGAAATGAGAGTACTAAAAGGACCTGCCTTACCATCTTGTGTGATAAAGTAAAACTTAGACTCTACCTAGCACACTGTTAACTATAATTATGTCGATAGTGAGTCATGATTTTGCCAAAATTTGAGTATTCAAATTGTGATGTTTTTGTAGGTAGTTAGATTGAAATTTTGCATACTTATTTAGTGATGTGCTCTCTCTCCCTATTTTAAACAAGCTCTAGGTTAGCATTTCTGAAAGCCTGTAGAACCAATTTGTGAACCACTCAAGAATGCATTCTTAAGAATATATATAGGGTTAGTACCTTTGTGGTTCTCTGCACAGGAATGCTACTGGTTCTTGGGATATGGCTTCAAGAGAGAATTTCCAGTAGTCATTCTCATACAAGTGTATAAACACTCATTTGCTATGTGTATATACCCTAACAAACACAAATTTAAATGCTCATCTAAAGCATCAGTTCTCAACCTGTGGGGTTTGGCCCCTATGAGGGTCAAGCAACCCTTTCACAGGGGTTGCCTAAGACCTTCTGCATGTCAGATGTTTACATTATGATTCATAACAGTAGCAAAATTTAGTTATGGAGTAGCAATGAAACTATGGTTGGGGGTCACCACATCATGAAGAACTGTATTAAAGGGTCACAGCATTAGGAAGGTTGAGAACTACAGATCTAAAACTACTTATCTTTTTTTTTTTTTTGTTATTTCCTGTCTCTTCCCTTTTTTGGTATTGCTCTTCAATTAGATTGTGGTTTGCCCAGTGCTTATACCAGACAGCTTTGAACCACAGAGTGTGTATGGGTAGTGAATGATTGATTAAATGAGAAACTGGTTCTTTAAGCCAGACAATAGTAATTGATTGATTTAGTGCAAATTGATGTTTGAAATGTTTGGGTTGGTAAGTGAAATAGTAGATCATTAATGAACCTGTATCCTTTTTCTTAGAAGGGCAATCTTAGTGTTTGGAAGAGAAATTACTTGAAAGTAAATAGTATGATGGGTTACCAAGGTCTCTCTAAATTCAGCATTAGGAGTCTTAATCTGTGGTTCAGTATTTTCTGTATCCAAATGAACTCCACACTGCTCCACCAGAACACCTCTGCCAGGACACCCACCCTTGCATGTCCTTCCTCTCAGTAGTAACCCACTGCTTTAACCTTAGATGGACTAACTCTGTAGTGTCCTCAGGATTTTCTTCTGAAACATGGCTTTGCTCTGAGGGGGATAGGCTTATCTTGAATTCTTTCTGCTCATTCTGGGCCCAGAATGCAGTTATTGCCATAGCCATCATCATTCTAGGCTCAGGCTCTTGAGAACTATTGTTTTCCTTTCTGACCATCTTTTCGTTCTTGATCACTCAGACTTTTACTCAAAGTAACTTAGTGTCTCCTTCATAGACATAAATTATCTCTAGTTCAAGTCTTAATTTTATATCCATTACATGTCAGAATAGTCATTTAATTTAAAAATGCTTATAATGTGTTCCTGGTATGATTCAAATAATGGGATCTACATTAAAAACTCATTGATCCTGGCCTCCTGTGAATTACAGTGAACTTCATCCTTTCTTGGACTATGTTAGCTGTTAGAAATCTTAAAACACCTAACATTATGTCATGGCCCTTCCACTTAACTAGATACAGGACTTCTAGAGAATACTACTACATCATAAGATATTTTTATAAAGATTTTATTTTCTGTGTATCTGCACACGTGTGAGCCCATGGAGGTCAGATGTTAGATCCCTTGGAGCTAGAATTATAGGTAATTGTGAGCCACTCGGCATGGGTACTGGGATGCAAATTCCAGTCCTGATGACTGAACAGCAGGTGCTGTAAACTGTTGAACCTTTTCTCTATCCCTTGTAAAAAGTTCATACACATAAAACTTTGAGAGTAGTACTGGAGGCACAATAAGCATTATAAACAGATGTAAGCTGTTATTTCATTATTCTGCCCTATTTTTTGCTTGGTTGCTTCTCACATTGTGTTTATGACCTCAAGGAGACCAAGCTATGGTATTGTCACTATCTCCTCTGCTGCCAGTTGTCCCATTATTCTCTTCTTCTGCAGAACAAAGACAAGTATCAGCAAAACCCATCTTGGATGATACCACCTATTTTCTTTCATTGCTCATGTTTTCTAGACTGATGTACAGAAGGAACTGAAAGACAGTGGTCACTAATTTAGACAGACACTTGGTGACTTGAAGCGTTTTGTGTGTTCTCACCTATCCTGCTCAGCTGTTTATTTTATGTGCATTGGTGTTTTGCCTGCATGTATGAGGGTGTTGAATCCCCTGGAACTGGAGTTAGTTATGACCTGCCATGTGGGTGCTGGGAATTGGACCCGGGTCCCCTGGAAGAGCAGCCAGTATTCTTAACTGCTGAGCCATCTCTCCAGCTTCAAAATTTCAATCACTGTTCATAAAACTGTTTATTAGAAATTCTCAGCTGGGCATGGTGGCATACACTTTTAATCCTAGCACACAGGAGGCAGATGCAAGGTCTCTGAGTTTCGGCCAACCTGGTCTACAAAATGAGTTCCAGAAGAGCCAAGGCTGTTAAATAGAGGAAACTCTGTCTTGAAAAACCATCTGATAGAATGATCTATATATCTTTATTAGAAGTATAATTTTCTCTTTGAGGAAGCATTAAGTCAGTATTGTGTACTATTGATTTTTGTCAGTCTAGTTATATAATAGTACACAACACAGAATAGACAATATTCAGTAAGTGAAATAATACAGCCAATATTCTTTTAGTCCATTTCTTCACATAAAATGGTACACCAAAGGATGGTTTTTCAGATTCTAATATAAGGAGTAAATGAGATAGTATAAAAAATTACATTCTAATAGTGGTGTAACTGGGAGATTTTTTAAGAGTTGCTAATTATAAAGCCATAATTTTCATTTTAAAATGTTTAGTCTTTTCTGTAGGGTAGTCACAGTTAGATACAGATTACAGCAGACTAGAGGATTTGTAGTAGAAAGGTATCCTCATAGTTGACCTCCATGGTTGTTTAGAACTGCTTCTATATTGCTATTAATAGGAGATTCTGTAACAGAGTTGCCTTAAAAAGCTTAGCCACTGCCTTAATATCACTAATCACCAGCCTGCTTAACAGGGCCCTATTTGCCCAACTAGGTAATAATAGTAAATTGAGAACTAGCCCTGTAGTAGTCTTTTTTGTTGTTGTTGTTTGTCGTCCCCCCCCCCCCTCGAGACAGAGTTTCTTTGTGTAGCTTTGTGCCTTTCCTGGAACTTACTTGGTAGCCCAGGCTGGCCTCGGGAACTCACAGAGATCCGCCTGACTCTGCCTCACGAGTGCTGGGACTGCCCTGTAGTAGTCTTAACTAGCCCATAGCTTTTGCTACTAGAAAGCATTCCTTTTGATGTTTTAAAGCCAACTGAAATTCTGAAGTAATTAAGTAAAACTTGTTGGTTTGTCTTGTATACATTTAAGAATTAGAATCTAGAGAAAAAGGAGAGGACCTATTTTGCTTTTTAAATGAGAAATGTTGCTGCTGAGCAAGTGGACAAAAACTTGAAAGGGGAGTCTTTACCTTTGGAAAATACAAGATTTCTTATAGATACCCTCTTAGCATCACTAAGAGAGACACACTGCTTGCAAGTTAGTGTCTGAAGTAGCTCTTGAACTTTTGCCCTCTTACACTGCTATATCCTCTCCTTGTTTTCCTACACCTACTTTAATTCTGGATTTTGTTTTAAGTATTTTGACTGATCTCAAATCCTAAAGACAAGTTTTAGTTGAGACATTTTTCCTCTTGTTTAAAACTAATTGGGAATTCTGAGAGACCCACTAAAAGTATGTAATATTACATATACACATAGAAAAGGGTAGAGGCAGGGTTCATATCCAAATGTCTGAAAAACAATGTTGTTTTCCTTAGACTACCAGGCATGTCCAACATTTGAACTTGCTGCATGGTATTGTCATCTATAAATTTGGGTCATATTCATAACTATCCTAGCATGTTATCATACAGTGCATGAGACATAGGTTGATCATGCATGCTAAAGTACGTACTTATGTTGTTAAGTGTTTTCTAGATTCTGGAATAATATGCTTTCTTAATAGAAATATATTGGAAAAAATAATTCTAAGGTGGTTTAAATTATTGGCTGATAGCCGGGTGGTGGTGGCGCACACCTTTAATCCCAGGACTCAGGAGGCAAAGGCATGCTGATGATCTCTGAGTTCGAGGCTAGCTTAGTCTACAAAGCAAGTTCCAGGACAGCCAGGTCTACACAGACAAACCCTGTCTCAAAAAACAAAACAAAAAACAAATGTGTGTGTGTGTGTGTGTGTGTGTGTGTGTGTGTGTGTGTGTGTGTGTATATGCTGATGACAGATCTAGGAACCTAGGGGCTTATACAGAGTATGCAGCACAGTGCAGTGTATCTTAAGTATGTACTTAGACTATTCCTTAGAGTTGAAATGTAGAGTATGCTAAAGTAGTAAAACAGTGAAATAAGTTTAAAGCACAAGGATTAGAGAGTTCAGTTATTATTTCTCTTGGTATATGTAAATGAAACATGAAATATAGTTTTTAAATTAATTAAATTAGCCAAATTAAATGATTTTCTCAGAGAGAGAGTGAGGGAGGGAGGGAGAAAGAGTATGTGTGTGTGGTGTTTGTTTATGAACACATGCATGTGTGTATGCATTCTTGTGGAATGCCAAGATCCAAGTTCGGTGTCTTCAGTTTCTTTTCCACTTTGTTTTGAGATAGGCTGTCTTAGTTAGGGTTACTATTGCTGTGATGGAACACCATGGCCAAATCAATTAGGGGAGGAAAGGGTTTATTTGACTTACACTTTTTCTTTTTTTTAAGATTTGTTTATTTATTTTTATTTTATGTGCAGTGGTATTTTGCTTGCATGTATGTTTGTGTGAGGATGCCAGATCTTCTGGAACTGGAGTTACAGGCAGTTGTGAGCTGCCACTTCGGTGCTGGGAATTGAACCCAGCTCCTCTGGAAGAGCAGCCAGTGCTCTTAACCACTGAGCCATCTCTCCAGCCCTAGTGCTCTGTCTTCATGCAGACCAGGAGGAATCTGATCCAATTACAGGTGGTTGTGAGCCACCATGTTATTGCTGGGAATTGAACCCGGGTCCTCTGGAAGAGCAGCCAGTGCTCTTAACCCCTGAGCCATCTCTCCAGCCCCTTGACTTACACTTTATCACTGTTCCTCATCAAGGGAAGCAGGAGCTGATGGAGAAGCCATAGAGGGCTTGCTCTTCATAGTTTGCTCAGCCTGCTTTCTTACAGAACCCAGAACCACCAGCCCAGGTTTAGCACCCATAATGGGCTGGGCCCTCCCCATCAATCACTAATTAATAAAATCCTCTACATGCTTGCCTACAGCCCATTTTTATGGAGGCATTTTTTCAACTGAGGCTCCCTCTTCTAACACTAGCTTATGTCAAGTTGACATAAAAATGGCCAGTACACAGGTGCTCCCATTCACCTGGAGCTCCCTGATGAAGCTGTATTGATTTGACCAGGGAGCTCTAGAGATACTTGTGTTTCTACCTTCCTAGCTCTGGGGTACACATCATTGTGTACACTGGGGATCAAGACTTAGGTCCTCATGCGTTTTATGGACTGAGCTGTCTCCCTAGCTCCTGATTTTAAAAAGCTAGGTAGGACTGTCTTAGTAACTGTAGCAATGAACCATAGACTGGACAACTTACAAAGAGCAAATTGGAGGCTGGAAAGTTCATGATCATGATATTCCCAAGTTCAGTTCTCTGGCAGGCTGTTTGTTGTTCCCAAGGTGACACTTTTATGCCACATACTCCAGAGGAGAGGAATGCTCTTTTCTCTTTTAGCCAAAAGAAGGGCCAAGGGGGGCTAACTCCCTTCATCAAGCCCTTTCATAAGGTTACCTCATTGTATCCATGAGGGTTCCACCCCTCTATAACCTACATCAGTTATAGGCCTCAGTTCTTAGTATTGGTGTACTCATTGAATTAAGAGCCTTGGAGCCGACACAAATACTCAAACCATACCAAAGACTTTAGAGAAAATTGGTTATTAATTTAACAGATGAGAAAAATTGAAGACTTAGACAAGGTGATTTCACCTAGGAATTTGCACTTTACTTGAATTATGGAAGAACAACTACTAACATCTGATTTTTTGTTAAAAGCTTGTTTCTATGGACCAGACTGAAATAAGTATGTAGCCACAGTAATTCATTGTTGATACTGAATTTTTTAGTAGAATTCATAATTTTTAATGTATAATTACGAATAATTTTCTCAGTTTGGAGAAGCTTGATAATTTGAGCTGACATGATAAAATAGAGGAACTCTTGGGCTCCTTCATTGCTCTAACTAGTTTTATGATCTTTGATAATCCACTTAGTCTATTTCTTGTTTTGTAAAATGAAGAGGTTTTACTTTGGGGTTTACCTTAGGCACATTCTGGCTCCTTTTCTGTGTAAATCTAGGAAACAGTGCTTGTGTGCTCTTGGAATTTGTGTGAAACATTTTGCCTCACATTGCAGACATTATTTAGCCTTTCAGAATTCTCCAAAGTGGGAATGCTGTTTTCCACTGGTGGTGGCTAAGTTGCATATGAAGCAGTGGGAAAAATAAATAGCTAACCATTTTAGGTAAGGTTAGGCAGATTCCATCGTTGTAATCAATGTATGTGGTGGGTCTTTGCTGTCATAACTGATTACAGTTAGGGCTAGTCAAAGACATAGCTAATAGTTGTGGCAAATTATACTTTCATTTGTTTCTCCCTTTGTTTATGGATAATTGATTCTCCTGTGTAACTACCATTTGGTATTGTCTTATAGTTTATAGAGGTTTTATTTATTTAAAAATAGTGATTTCAGCTAAAGGGGAAATGATAATGGTAGTGTCATTGTTATTAAAACAACTAATTTTAGATTATAGAAGTATGAATTTAAGTCATGTGTTCAAGTATTTTTTTTCCTAACAACTACTTTGAGATTCTGTCTTTTCTGTATCAACTATGAAAACAAGACCATTGGTGAGATACTAGCCAGATTTGTGCTTCAGTGGGAAAACAGTCTGTTCACCCGAAGCATCTTTATTAAATCTCTACAGACTTTACTTGTAGTCCATAAACAGTGCAGTTATAGTTATTCATATAATATTTATATTGCATTAATATTACAAGTAATCTAGAAATGACTTAAAAGTATTGGGAGGATGTATGTACACAGTTTTAGAAAAGAGGCTTGAATAGTCTTAAATTTTGTTATCCCCAAGGTTTCTGGAGTCAGTCTTCCACAGATGCTAGAGACGAATGTACTTACGCGATTGCATCTTGCTATGGTCATGTTGGATTATGAAATATTTCTCTTGTATAAAAATCATTCAAGGAATGTAATTGAAGTAGAATTATGAAAGTAGTAAGATCTATAAACAAATGGACTTTGATAGACTAATATAGAAACTTAATCTTCTGTTTTTGAAAAGTTCCATATTTTCTAAATGTTGAGCATGATACCTGAGCATTTTACTCATGTGTTGAAGATTGAAATCATGGGCATACTTGGACCTCCTATTGATTCAACTTTTTCATTATAAATGTAGCTGTCCTATAAGTTAATGGTAGAGGCCAGTTGGGTGTAGATAGGCATGTTTTGTGCTTTCATGTAATTGTCCCAGGTTGCTGTGCTCTGTGTGTGTGTGTGTGTGTGTGTGTGTGTGTGTGTGTGTGTTTCCTCCTCTGTATCTGAAAACACTCCCATGTCTCACTCTCTTTTCTTCCTTCTGACTATCCCATAAGCCTTTCTAGTTTTACTATGGGATAGCTGTTGAAATCCAGATCTGCTCAGTTTTTTTTTCCTTCATGACATTAGTTATTGGGGTGTTTTGTTGTTGTTTTATTTTATGTTTGGCTTGGGAGCACACTTTTATTCCCAAATGCATTTAAGCAAACATCAGTGGTTTTATACTCAGTCACTAAGCAATGCTGTCTTGTTCAGTAATGGGAGAAATAAATTTACGTTTATTAAGCAAATGCTGTGTTCTGCGTGCTTTCATAAATGTTCTTAATTGCCATTCAGTACACCATCTCTTTTCTTCACCACAAACAGATGAGGAAAGCCAAATTTCCAAATTTTATTAACTTGTTTACTCAGTGTCTTTTCACTATGCTGTTTGCCTCAAAGCTTGGATCTTTGACTATGTTTTGAATGGTTGACATTATTTAAGGGATTAGTGCTAGAAAAATGAGGTTATTGCTGATACTGTATGTCATTGAATCTTGTTGCCAAGTAAAATCCTTTATCAGTATTAGCTAATGTCACCTAGTCATCATGCCGTGTGCGTATCTGTGGCATTCTGAATTGCTTGGAATTTCAGGTTTTTACACACACAACCGCCCTGTTGCATATTTCTGGTAGAACATTCACAAGAGACTAAAAAAACTTGTACTTTGTACATAGTGGACACAAAGAATACACTTCTCTCCATCTTAATTTTAACTTGTTTTATGATGTAGTTCTACTCAAGCTTCTAATAATTGTAGCACTTTCCAGAAGATGTGTTAAATATGTTATAGACATCTTCTCAAACTCAGGCCTTTGGAGGTTATAACATTTGAAATAGTATAGATGAGCATTACAGTTTTTAAAAGACAGTAATTTCTATTGCTATTGCCTAGTGAGAGAATTATAAACTACTTAAGAATAATTATATCTCTTTCCTTTAAAAATAAGCTTTTCTTGTTGAAGGAGTTTATTTTCTGTAGCTTGAACTTGGGGTAGGATATGGTATGTATTTATAATTACATACTAGGCATTAAATGGCAATTGTGTAATTGTGTGTGTGTGTGTGTGTGTGTGTGTGTGTGTGTGCGCGCGCGCGCCCGCACACACGCATGTACATTGTCCCCCTAAAGCCTTGGTTGCAAAAAACTTCAAGTTTATTATAACAAATTTAGGGCAAATACGTGTTATCAATGAGACTACTGAAATTCTGCTCAGATAGTTTAGATTGTTACTAAAGGATTTTTTTTGGGGGGGGGGTTCGAGACAGGGTTTTCTCTGTGTAGCTTTGGAGCCTGTCCTGGAACTTGCTCTGCAGCCCAGGCTGGCCTAGAACTCAGAGATCGGGCCTGCCTTCCTCCTGAGTGCTGGGATTAAAGGCGTGCGCCACCACTATCTGGCTTAGGATTTTTTTTTTTAATGTACATAGGGTATAACCTTAAGATTTTTTTTTCCTCATCCTGTATAAAGTGTAGAAAATAAATGTTTCTATGGTTAAATTTGAACTGAGTGAGTGAAAGATAAAGCTTACTGATAAAATATTTTGCCAGGGTTGATGTGCTTAGTGCCAGGACTAAATCATGGAGGACTCTATAGTTATAGTGACTGCCCGTTTCATTTGTTGTATCATTCTTAGACTTGTTTACTTAGGGAAAGCAAAATCATTCCTTTTCTGAATGGCTCATTCAGTCCACTAGTTCTTTCCAGCTAACACTTAACAATGAAAGCAGTAATTAAGCAGATTTCTAGTGTCTTTGAAAATGGGTAAGATAAATGAGTAAATATGAAAACAGTGCCTGGTAGATTCTAGAGTCTGTTGTTTCTCCCTTACTATTCTTTATTTCCATTTTAAAAAAGACATTTGAGCCGGGCGTGGTGGCGCACGCCTTTAATCCCAGCACTCGGGAGGCAGAGGCAGGCGGATCTCTGTGAGTTCGAGGCCAGCCTGGGCTACCAAGTGAGCTCCAGGAAAGGCGCAAAAGCTACACAGAGAAACCCTGTCTCGAAAAAACAAAAAAACAAACAAAAAAAGACATTTGAATATTTAAAGAATTAGATTAATTTCTCCAGATAAGCATGTTTAATGTCCTTCCATTATCCTTGTGCCTAGTACTGGTTCACATTTTCAAAATTCATTAGTGTAGTAATGGGTAAAATGATCTTCATTTGACAATCATTGTTTTACTACCACTAAAGTGACATTAAAGAAAAACACAAGTTTCTTAGGATTCTTGGTCCAGTGGAAGAAACAAAATAATAGTTACAAAGCAATATGGAATTGTAGTGATAGATAGGTCCTAAGTGTTAGGGAAGATCTGAAGAAGAATGTTGAATTTTGGTGTGGCAAGGGAAAAAAAATCCAGGAGAGGATGGTACCTGTACTGCATTCAGAATCATGTAAGAATTTGATTAAGAAAGGGGGAAGTAGGGCCAGTGAGATGGCTCAGTGGTTAAAGGCTCCTGCTTGCTACCAAGCCTCATGCCTGAATTCCATCCCTGGGACCTACATGGTAGGAGAGAACTGATTGTTGCATGTTGTTCTCTGATTACAAATATACTGTGATGTTCATTTCCACCCTGCAGACATGCACACACAAATAAAGTAAGTAAAATGTAAACAAACAAAACCCGCCGACTATAAATACACTGAGAAACTTAAACTAGATCTAGAAGGATGTGTCTGTGCTCTTTTTTTGTTTGTTTATTTGTTTGTTTTATTTTTGAGACAGGGTTTCTCTGTGTAGCTTTGCACCTTTCCTGGAACTCACTCTGTAGCCCAGGCTGGCCTCAAACTCAGAGATGCACTTGCCTCTGCCTCCAGTGTGTCTATGCTCTTTAAAGTGCTCCTTTAAGTGATTTATAATGCTATGACTAACAAAAAGAAGACAAAGATTTGGGCATGTGTGTAGAGTTGATTTTACATGGAGTGTGCACGTGATTAGATTTGTTTTGGGAACTGGTTGGAGATATGCAGCAGGTAGTTGAGCAATGGAGTTTTAGGCTTTGGGGCAAAGTCTGAGCTGTCAATCTGGATTTGGGCCACATAAGCCAATCATGTGTCTTCTTTATGATTTTATTAAGATAAACATATTAACAATCATGTGAAACAAAAATAAACCCAGATTGGGAATTCTGCCAAAAAACTCTAGGTACTTACCCTCCAGAAAAGAAATACATACAAGTTATATTTGCAAAATATTGTATACAATTTGGGAAACTTCAGACTTTGGGAATCTGAACCCTATGTATGGATAGTAATTGTAGTCTAAATGATGAGTAAAGGTACGTAAGGGACACATTATAGAGAGTGACTGACATAAGCCAAAGAGAGTGATGGGGATAGAAATTACTTACATGACTGATAGTATTGAGAGACAGTGTATAGAGAAATACTGCTCTTGAAAAAAAAGCTGCTTAACACTAATAGGCGTTTTTCCTTTTTTGTTTTTGGTTTTTCAAGACAGGGTTTCTCTGTGTAAGTTTTGATGCCTGTCTTGGAACTCACTCTGTAGACCAGGCTGGCTCTGCCTCCCAAGCGCTGGGATTAAAGGCATGTGCCATCACAGCCCGGAGATAGGCATTTTTCATAGTCATGCTCTTAAGGACTTTTGTCTTAGCTCCTACCTGTTTACATACAGAGAGTTTGAAAGCTATTTCTGAATTTTGTTTCAAGAACACAGGAGAATTCAGGAGAATTCAAGAGAATTCAATCTCTTGAATTCTCCTATCAGCAAACACTCTTGTTTTCAATGTTAAATTTACTGACATTCTCATTTACTTTTTATGACAATGTATAAATAGTCTATGTATAATGTATATTATACATATAATGTATAAATATTCTAGTAACATAAATAATGTTACTAGACCTCCTTTTTAAATGAGTAATCATGATCTAAAGGAGTTAAATGATTTAAGGTCCTAAGCTTGACAGTGAGAAAGCCATGATACAAATCAAGACCCCCTTGACATCAAAACCTATGTTCTTTACTAGTGTAGCATATTAACATTGGTCCAGATAATAATCAGTGACTCACAGTCTGATTTACCCTACATGTGAAATGTGAAGTGAGTCCAGTGGTTTGAATATTTTAGTATTTGGTGATTGATCATAGTTTATTTTTATTTGATTAATATTTTTACCGTAGTAATCACTAGAAGTAATGTTTGTCCTCTGACTTTAATCCTTGCTCTACTTACAAGGCATGGCATAGAAAATTCTATGGTATTAGAAAACAACTCTTAATTTTTAAAAGTAGTTTGTCGTAATAGTGTGAGAATATTTAGGTAATATTAGAAGCTTCTTAGTAATTTGGGCTGTTTAGATCTGTCTTTGTGCTTTGTCTACCTTATATTAGATAGTAAAGAGCCTGAAAAGATCCTTTGACAGATAGATATTTTGTGATAGAAGTATTTCTGGAGTTATTAAGTTCATTTTTTCCCTTTCATTGAAATTGTTTATATTCTGCTTTGTATATTTATTATTTAATGCCATGAGATATCTTTGTTTTACTACAGTGCTGATAGGTATCAATAGACTAAATTCTCATTACACGAGAGTGAAGTAGTTGAAGCCATCATTTTCTGTGTTGATTTGTACCTTTTTTTTTTTTTTTTTTTGCATGTGAAAAGTTACGTATCACCACACCTTTACATTTTCCAAACATGCCATTTTGTCTATCAGGATATCTGATAAAAATAGAGAGTAGTTTAGGTGTAGAGGTAGATTCTCTAGACCTCGTGTATGAGAAGGATTTGGTGGATGGAAGGAAATACTGTGTTAACATTTCACATTTTGAAGCTTACCCCAAATTGTTAGACTGAGTTTGAGTCATCTTAAGGATCCTTTTGATTCAGTTTAGCTGCTATTTTCAGCTAGGGTAAGTGAAATAGTTTCTGTACTTCCTTTTCCATACTTTTATGCATAAATATGACTTGGTAAAAAATTCCACTAACTCAGTAATTCTAACCCAGTTAGGGCAGAATGGTGCTGACTGACTAATGTTTCTCAGCTTGTAAATACTGAGCTGAGTAAGTAGATTTATGTAATACAGAAGGGGTTCCTTGGTCAAGTATTAGAAGGATCGCTCAGTCAGCAACTACAAATACCTGTTATATATCAAGTATTATTTAGGGGCTATTATAAAATTTCTACCTTCATGAAGCTAACATGAAAAAAGAAAAAATAGGGCTGGAGATATGGCTCAGAGGTTAAGAGCACTGACTACTCTTCCAGAGGTCCTGAGTTCAATTCCCAGCACCCACATGGTGGCTCATAACCATCTGTAATGAGATCTGGCACCCTCTTCTGTATACATAATAAATAAATAAATCTTTAAAAATATTAAAAAAAAAAGAAAAGAAAAAAGAAAAAATAGGGGTAGATTTGGGGTAGAGGGGTGGTTTAGTAGTGAGCGGAGGCTAATAGTGTAAATAGGATGGGTACCTAACCGTTCCTTGTCACCTGCCAGGTTTGAGACATTCAGGTATGTCTGAGGACAAACCATTTCAGACAGAGAATTTAAGAAACACAAAAGCTAAAATGAGTTTATTTATGTATTCCAAAGAAGAGCTGGGAACTAGGTGCACAGAGCAGAGTGAACAAGGGGGAAAAGATGAAGTTGAGAGATGAATGAGATAAATAATAAGGCTTTGTGGGAGAACTGTACAAGCTTTTGACTTTAACTCCAGGGGAAATGAAAAGTCATTTGAGAGTTGGGAACAGATAAGTGACATGATTTGATTTATGTTTTTAGGAGATCATTTTCTGGAGACAAGCCAAGAATTGTGAAGTAGCTGTTAGAACTATCTGAGAGATGGTGGTTTTACCATGATTGTATTAATGGAACTATTGTGAAGGGGTTGTGCTCTCTGCTTCTATTTTGAAAGTAGAGAACAAGATTTCTATTTTGAGTTGGAATTGAAGTGGGGAATAGCCAAAGATGGTGGTTTTTGCCCTTAATACCTGGAAGAAAGAGGCAGGCATTTATTCAGTTGGAAAAGACTGCAGGGCAGGTGGAATGTGGGGAAAAGATTAGGAGTTGTCTTTGAAACTTGAGTTTGATATGCTTTGTAGGAACATTTAATATGCACCTGAAATATCAGTAGTGAGCAAGAGCGAGGGCTAGATAGGGTATTGGAAATTTGAGAGTGATTTAATGTCATAGAAATAAATGCAGTCCCTAGCACATAAGTCTAGGATTGGAGATAGTGGTAAGAACCAGAAGCAAACTGACAAGTAGGAACCAATGAAATGAGAAGGAAAATAAGTGGCTGTGGTGCTTGGAAGGCAAGTGAAATTTTTGCTTTAAACATAGAATTGGTGAGCTCTTTCAAAATATTCCTGGATAAGTCTAGTAAAATGAGATCTGGAACTTTAAACATTAGATTTATGAATATAGAAGTCACTGGTGACTTTTTCACAGTTAGTCCTAGTGAAATAAATGATAGGGATGAAAGTTATATTGTTGTGGATTAAAGATATAATGGGAAAATGGAATTTGGAGACACTGATCATTCCAACCCCTTGCTATTTAATTATTTCATTGTAAATGTAAAGAAGTTAAGAAAGAATTGTGAAGATTTGTTTTTAAGATAGAAAAAATAATTTTACATGTAAATAGGAATGATTTAGTAGAGAGGGAAAATTAGCAATGATCCTACTAAAAAGGATCTCCTTTAGTAGGAGACTGGACAGACATGAAAGATGTATAGATTTTGTTTAGACTTCCTATTAAAATGCAGGTTGTTTCTGAAGGTCTGGGGTGGGGCCTGACATCCTGCATTTGTGGTATATAGTGCCTCCCATTTATTTCTATTTTTCAGTGCAACGGAAGCATTCAAGTGAGGATATGGTGTAAAAATCATCTAGAAAAGTATAATAATAGTAGACTAGAAAATTGGGCTTGTAGGGTTGCAGGAAGGTCACACTAAGAGTTAGTTGGTATGAATTTAAACAGGTCAAATAGAAGTAGTATGTTAGTTTTGTTTTTCGAGACAGGGTTTCTCCACATAGTTTCGGTGCTTGTCCTGGATCTCGCTCTGTAGACCAGGCTGGCCTCGAACTCACAGAGACCTGAGACCTGGCTCTGCCTCTCTAGTGCTGGGATTAAAGGCATGCGCCACCGCCACCCTGCTGTATGTTAGTTTTTGTTGTTGTTGTTTTTGGTTTTTCAAGACAGGGTTTCTCTGTGTAGCTTTGGAGCCTGTCCTTGAACTCACTCTGTAGCCCAGGCTGGCCTGGAACTCACAAGAGATCCGCCTGTCTCTGCCTCCCAAGTGCTGGGATTAAAGGCGTGCGCCGCCAGGCGACATTATTTTTAACTACATGGATGGGCTGTTGGAATTTAGCATGGCAAATATTTTGCAGGGAGCAAGAAAGTGTTAAGTAACTTGTAGATACAAAATGGTGATGTTAAAGTAGAGAGTTTTGATATACTTAGGGATAGAGGAGGAAGTTATTAAGGAATGAATAAGAATGTTTCTATTAGCTCAACTAACTTCAGATGTATCTTCTTTTGTTTGCTAAAATAAAATAGTTGTTAATGCCTTTATAAATCATACAGGTTTTTGTGGTGATATATTGTGTACCCCAATAAAGCTTGCCAGAGGATCAGAGGCCAGACATTGGTGACACACCTTTAATCCTAGTACTAGGAAGCACACACACCTTTAATCCCAGGAAGTGACAGCAAGGTGGAGATATATAAGGCCTGGGGAAACAGGAACTAAGGCAGTTTAGCTGATATCCTTTTGGGTGAGGACTCAGAGGCTTTCAGTCTGAGGAAACAGGATCAGTTGAGTTGGCAAGGTGAGGTTGGCTGTGGCTTGCTCTGCTTCTCTGATCTTTCAGCTTTCACCCCAATATCTGGCTTTATTATAACACCATCTCAGATTTGAACAAGTTTGTAGTCATAGTCGAAACATTTATGATATGAACAAATACAGAAATATTCTTAACTTTTTATCCCCTTCTCTCTTTTGGATATTGCAGATGACCATGGATGAAAAATATGTAAACAGCATTTGGGACCTTCTGAAAAATGCAATTCAAGAAATCCAGCGTAAGAATAACAGTGGTCTTAGTTTTGAGGAGCTCTATAGAAATGCATATACAATGGTTTTGCATAAACATGGAGAAAAGCTCTACACTGGACTAAGAGAAGTTGTTACTGAACATCTCATAAATAAGGTACCCAATTTAAAGGACTGTTGCTAATACAATTTTGACTATAGAGAATCCATATACTGTGCCGTGTTTAACATTCTTTTCAAGGCTACAGGAAGCCTCTATTTAACATATCACTGTATTGTAAAACCTTACTGAAAACCTATAATCGACTAAATCACAATTTATGATAGTTGAGAAAAAAGGAAGTTTGTGGTCTGTAATGAATATATAATCATAATGAAGAAAATATTAGTGAATTACAAATGCTTTTTAAATAATGCAATTCTTTTTTAAATATTTCAACTAGCCTTTTTAGCTTTATCTTCTGTATATTTGAAAATAAGAAAACTATTATTTAAAAATATTCTTTAAGACTTTCATTAATTGAAGTAGACTAATCATTTTAGCTAAGTTTGTGGTAAATGTGAAATCTTTAAAGATAAATTAGTGGTTAACATTATAAAGTATTTTCATTGAACAGACTGCAAAACTAATTTCATTTATGAAATTCCTTACTACAATGTCTTGCTTTAAGATTGTCAAATACAATGTGACATATCACAGATTCATTGATACTTTTATGTGATATTCATTTCTTAAATATTTTGGGGAGAAAAGCCAGAAATGTTTTGTGGATAGTAAAATGAACTCATATTTCTAACCTATACATTTTGCTACATTTTTTTGCAAATCTATTACTAATTTTTATTTATTA
This sequence comes from Peromyscus leucopus, assembly GCF_004664715.2. Lineage (NCBI taxonomy): Eukaryota > Metazoa > Chordata > Mammalia > Rodentia > Cricetidae > Peromyscus > Peromyscus leucopus. The sequence goes on from NC_051074.1 coordinate 32,643,264, forward strand.
TGATTGTTATCAAACAATTAGTGAATAAGGTTTACATTTCATTTACCCTAAATTATTTGGTAGCGTTTCTCCTGTGAATAAGGAAGTTCTCTTATTTAACCAAAGCGGTACGAGGAGTGTAGTACCATGCTGCCATCCATATTCAGATTTTACTGGTTGTTCTATGTAGCAGTGATATCTTGTATAGTAATCTTTTTCTGATCTATGATCTGATCCAGGATCACATGCTGAGTTCCTCAGACTTTTCGTCTGCCTGCACATTGGCAATTTTGAAGGTTGTAGGTCAGTTGATTTACAGATTGTCCCTCAGTGTTTGGTTTGTCTGATTGTTTCCTCATGACTAGTTTCAGGTTGTGCATTTTTGGCAGGAATAATACATAAGTGATGTTGTGTCCTCAGTGCATCACATCAGGAGGCACATGCTGTCAGTTTATCCCATTATTGGTGATGTTAACTTTGATCACTTGGTGTCCGCCAGATTTCTTCACTGTGAAGGTACCATTTTTCCCTTTGTAATTCCTAAGTATCTGTTCAGTGATATTTTGATACTGTATGAATGTCCAATTCTTCTAGAAACTTCTATGTTGTAGTTTCAGCGGTTCTTTGAGAGTCATCACTGTAGGGTTGCAAAATAACTTTCTCTTCCTGTCCATCTTCTAGAATTTCTTTCTCTGGAAGGTGGGGTGGGGAGGTTACATGAGCTAGGTAGTTTAGTATTTCCTGACGTTTAAGAGCATTATGTTCATCATGTAGTCAGATTTTTGTTAAATACCTGTGCTTTCTTTTCAATACAAGTGCAGTAGATGCACAGATAGTGTATACTATCCCTTTCTGGAGTTGTTTTGACTTTGATGTGAGAGATGGTACACTTTTAGTAATAGTGTGAAACCCCAGACATTAAGTGGCAAATGAGTTGTGTAGGTGATAATAGCTTAGGGACTGTGGAGGAAAAGTTAACGTAAGCTATAAGAAAGAAGGAAATTAAATCAAGTCTTTAAAAAAAATGATTGGGGGATGTATCCAAACACCGTGGGAGGCACTCCAGTATAGCAACTAGAATATAGTATTAAAAAAGAACAACTGGTTACTCTTTTTTTTTTTTTATTTCTTTCATAAACTGGTTACTCTTAGGACAAAAGGAGTTGTTAATTAAGGAGCAAAGTAATTACTGGATTATTGAATTATTATATAGCAAAGAGCATAGGAAAAGATTAAGAAAATTTGAATGCCTCACAAGGGATTTAAACAGTGGAAGGGTTTAAAAGGCACAAGTGGGTGACAGTGTAACAATATTTGGAGATTATTAGAATCAGAAGAAAATCTTGAAAAACCTAAGTAAAAGGATAGACTAGAAAAGAGTGAATGATGGTAGAGATTTGGAAAAAAGGCAGGCAAAATTAGTTTTTTCAAATTGTGGTGCATCCAGTAGGAGTACTGTTATGTCAGAATAGAATGTGATTTGCAGCAGGTAGAGGAAAGGGTAAGTTTTGTTTTAGGTTATATTGACAGTTTTTATTGGAAAATCCCTTAGATGTCATTATCCCCATATAATATCCTCAAATACAAGCACATGTTTGTAGATATAATTGAAAACTCAGAACTAGACATGAAGATTTGGTGGTTGGAAATATGTACTGAGGAGTAAGCATTAGGTTTCAGAGAATGAAGTGACAGAGTCAAGGGATGGATGTGGAGGAGGAAAGTCATAGGTAGTTGTCAGAATAAGGAAGATTAATTCAAGAAGGTGGACATTAAAAGAAAGGGGAAAGATGAGTGTTTTGCTTAAAGGTACTGAAGGGTGGAGGATTGAAATACCAGTTCTTAGATGTGGGATCAGAATGACGGAGAAATAAATTAAGAAAGTTGTGTTCACATTTGTGGGAATGACAGTAATGATCCTAACACCCACACCCACCCCTGAGACAGGGTTTCTTTTTCTTTTTCTTTTTTTTTTTTTTTTTTTGGTTTTTCGAGACAGGGTTTCTTTGTGTAGCTTTGCGCCTTTCCTGGAACTCACTTGGTAGACCAGGCTGGCCTTGAACTCACAGAGATCCGCCTGCTTCTGCCTCCCAAGCGCTAGGATTAAAGGCGTGCGCCGCCGCCGCCGCCGCCACCCCCCACCCCCACCCCACCCCCGCATTTACTGTATGTTAGGCCCAGCCATAGTGGGTAGGACTTTCAGGTTAGTTGAATGTAAGAATTAAATAAATAATCTGTCTTTTGAAAATGAGAAAAGGTACTTGACAGGGTCCTTGTGAAGACTACTAAAGAATTGATGAAGGGTTTTAGTAGGAGTTGGATAAAAGGTGTAATTTGTAGTATTGCTATTATTTTAAACAATGCTTTGTAACTTGGGCACAGACTCAGAAAAAAATCTGTAATAATGTGTTGATGAAAATTGGCTCATGGAAAAAGTAAGGAGAGAAGTGAGAGTATGAGGTCCCCGTTTAAGTGAATACTTTTTGGAATCTGAAACATGATTAAGTACATAATGAAGTCATTAAAGTATTCCTGCCATGAGAAATGTTAAGAGATTTTAGGCTTAATGTGATCTTCTAACATGTCTCAGTTTGGGCTGCAGTCACAAATAGCATGGCCCTGATGGCTTAAACAACTTTTCACAGCTCTAGGTGCCAATGCCATATAGTCCAAGACCAAGATATCCATAGATTGATTTCCTGGGGAGAGCTGTTTGCCTGGTTTGCACATAGATGCTTCCTTGCTATATCTTCATATGGCAGAGAGAGACTTTGAATCATGTTCATGGGGGCTCTACCCTCAGTATGTTCTTAAGGGCATGCATTCATGTTGATTGTTCTAAAGTTTAAATTTAAAACTTGAAAGCATATACACTCTATTCTGATTTTCTTTCTATACACAATCTTTAATATGTCACCAGCATCTGAAGTGTTATGATCCCCCACACACACTTAACCAGCTGTTTTTAGTGAGGAAGTCTACTGATTCCGCACATCTGTCATTCTGTATGTCAAATGAATTCAGTTTTGAACCTCTGCTAGTATCTTTGCTTTTTTTCATTTTTGTCTTTTTTATTTATATTCATTTTGTTCCTAGAGAAAAAGAAACAGCTGCAAATAGTGTTATACAAATGGACTACTACCAAGAGAGAAATGTTAATTGACAGGGGAGGTCAGCACATAGTAGCTCAATGTTTGTCCCTGGATGTAGGAAGTATCAACTGGTTCAGTGAATATGTTTTTCAGTAATGCTAAATATGATGTAATATACAATATATTCTTAATGGAAACCAGTATTACTTACTGCATTGCATTTCTTTTTCTTATTGCTTATAGTTACCTGAATTATCTATATAACATTGATAAGATAGGTAAACTTTTAATACCATTGTATAAGTAATCAAGACCCATCTTTTCAGACTGAAGAGTTAAAAGAAAATTGAATGTTTGTATGGAGTGAGGATTTAAGAAAGTCCAAATAATCCAAGTGCTATTTCTTGTCCAGTGTTGGTAGCGTATTGTCTCTAGAATATTTCCTGTTAGGAAACTGAAACCCAAAGAAATTAGTGAAATGCTTGAGAACAGAACAGAACACTGGATATGAAGTCTTTGTGCCTTCCCATAAGAAAAATACTGTCTTATTTTAGTAAGCATGAAAACAGGTTTGTTCTCTCCCCTGTCTTTTCTAAAGAAAATAAGTTTGAAGCATGACTGAAAAATATTCCTTGATGCTTTGTATTCAAGAAGTTTTACATACCAATTTGTGACTGCCTCAGAAGTACCCTTATAGTTTGTCATGACAGAATTCAACATACCAGGTATTTCTTATTTGTCAGGCTCTGAGTTGGGTGTAAGGAATGTATTGATCTCCAGTCATGAAAGAAGCGTGCTTAGTTAATAAATACAATAAAAGCATGATAGAAGAAGAGTAATGCGAGGAGCTGTATGAGTCAAGTTAGGCTTTTCGAGGAAGTGGTGATGTTTAAATTGGGACTTAAAGAATGAGCAGGTCCTCAAGAGAGGCTTGAAGAGCACTGCAGACAAAGAGAATGCCTAGGTGTCATAAATACATAAATACATAATACATAAATACATAAATAGTATTTTTGTTTTTCTCAGCCAGTCTCTGTCACACTCTTACCTCTTCTCCTAAGGCACAAAGCAGCAGATATCATAGGTAAGCAAATACTTATGGCAGGATTCCAGTGAGACTTCATTTTAATAGGCAGCAGGACATCCTTTATCAATTCCTAGAATAAAGATACTGACAATCTGCTGTGAGAATGGAGCCGTCTAAGACTTGGTAATTGCTGGGAACAGGACAAGATAAAGTTGGAGAAAGTCAGAAGCCACCACCATGCCAGGCTTTGAAGCTGTGGCAGAATGGCTTGGTTCTTAATTATATGTATGTTGGAGCCAGTTGTGGTTTAAGTAAAATGGTGACATGCTGTTATATAGGTTATTAAAGTCCTACTTGTGCTGTTTGGAGAATTTAGAGGGCTTAAGAGTTGAAATGAAGAGGACTAGAACAAAGTAATCCAGAAGTTAATTTATACCAGTGATGGTAATATTATATACTTACATAGTAAGAGTTACAGAGCACAATTGTCAGATACACAGTATCTCACATGTAAAATGTGAGACAGGAATGTTACCTGCTGATGGTTGGTGTGTAAGGAATTTAGAAAAATGTTAAAAGTCAGCTTTGCTTTGTGTTTAGAATTAGTGATCATTAGTTTCGCCAATTGTAGATAGGATCAGGATGAAGCTGATTTCCTTAGATGCTTCCTATTTGGGATGCTAAGTGTAACTGACAAGTCTAACTGACAAGTCTCTAGGATTGTCCTGCAGTAAGGGAATTACCCTTCTGCCGTCTCAGCATCTATTGAATAAGTAACTTAGATGTAGCTGCATTGGGAAAGTAGTAAGCAGAAATGAGAACTGCACTTAGAAGCCTAATTCTTCTGCTATTCATCTTGAACAAATGAAGCCAAGGTTTGCACTTTTTAAATTTTAACTCTTTAGTTAAATGAGGGTTATATGTAAATCTAGGGTTTTGTTGTTTGTTTCTTTGGCTTGTTTCAATTTTTCTTTAAAATTTTTATCCTTTTAATAATTTATTTACGTATTTATTTATTGAGACAGAGTTGACTGTATAACTCTGACTGGCTTGGAACTTGCTGTGTAGAACCCACAGAGATCCACCTGCCTCTGGCTCCACTTCTCTGCCTCCTAAGTGCTGGAATTAAAGGCATGCATCATCATGCTGGGCTGTTCCTTTGCTTTGACAGTAGAGCACCCTGTATAATCCAGGTTGGCCTCAGACTGGTATTCTAAGCCTCCTGTGTTAGGACAGTAGACATGAGCTACCACGTTTGGAACATTTAGGTTAAGACTTGTGATGCTTACTACTCATATTTGAACCACAGATGTGTTTAGAATAAAATGTTTTCCAGTAAGTCCAAGAAGAAACTAGTTTTGGTGTGACTTTATTATTATCTGTTTTTAATACTCAATGTATTTCTTGGGTTTGGTTTATTTATTATTGGCAGTAATACTTTTATTAATACCCTCTAGTATTAAATATTCTTGAATAATATAATTGAATGATGTATTTTATGAATGAACCTGTGAAAGCTTTGGATTTGGTTATAGCTGAAGAAAAAGGTGTTAACTTTTTACTGCTATATAGAGCATTTACTCCAGTGGTGTTTTTACTTTGATTGAATGGGAAGGAGAATAAGAGGAGATTCATCTTGCTCATTTTTCATCATTCAGAGAAGTGCTCATTGAGGACCTTGTATGTTCCAGGCCCTGGTTCAGGCAGTTATAGTCTGTCAAGCAGACCTTACTGCCTTTGTGTGTATTAGAAGCTCTAGATTCACATACTTGGATCTATCGGTGTGTTATAAATCTGACTTTCTTGATGCTTTACCTTATAGATAGGGAAATTGGAACCTGGAAGAGGGCACAGTTTAACATTTTAGGTGACTTTCTTTTTTAATTACTTTGTAAATGCAGTCTTAATTGTGGAACAAATAGCTTGTTTCCATTTTCTTTTTTTTAATTTGTTACCCTGTTGTAGATGTAACCAATCGTCTTATTAAAATAAGAAACACAGAGCCAATGTAAAAGAGAAAGCCGAGAAGTCAGAGATAAAATCTTGGTCAGAGATAAAATCTTACCTCCTGCAGTGCTCCTAACTTCCCCGAGAGAGAGCTACTTCCTGTTTGTCTGTGTTTAAATAGTCTTTCTGTTCTGCCTTCTCATTGGTTGTAAACCCAACCACATGACTGCCTCATCACTGCCTGTAAGTACCGCCCTCCAGGTCTTAAAGGCGTATGTCTCCAATACTGGCTGTATCCCTGAACACACAGAAATCTACCTAGCTCTTCTACCCACCACGCTCTTGCTATGGCTCTAATAGCTCTGACCCCAGGGCAACTTTATTTATTAACATAAAATTAAAATCACATTTCAGTACAAATAAAATATCACCATACCCTGTAGTAGAAAATTGTATCTGTATAAACCAGTTTTTGATTTTTCTCACTTCTTTTAGGAGAGGAGAGAAGAACTACTGTATTAAATGTTGTCTATAGATGATTTAGGGTATTTTTATGTAAGGGTACTAGTGGAAATGAAGTTGGTAACCTTTAAGCTTTGAACTGTTTTGTAGGTCAGTTGAGAAGACAACTTTCATATTAAAACTTTTTGAGTTCTCTCATTTTTAGGCAAATATAAATCAATGTAGAGAGATTTTAGTTGCATTTATGATTGAAATATAGTGATAGCAACTCTTAAGAGACTATTAGTAGGAACAGTGGAGGAAAGATTTCCATTAGCCGATCTGTAGGTTCATTTTCATTCATTTTAGTTCAGATACCCACAGTTTTTCTCGTCTCTTCTTAGCCACCCTAAAATGAGAAAGGGTGGCTTCCAATAAGAAGCTCTAATGGGGTAATCAGAATTGAAGGAGAAAATACTTTCCCTTGGGAAGGCAAGATACAAAAAGGAGGTCAATTTTGGGCAACCCTTAAAAGATTATTAAAGATTTACCATGAGAACAAAGAGAAAACAACACTTGCAGTAGGGAACTGCTCCATGGGAAAGAAGTCAGGTAGACATTTGTGTAGGTGGCTGGAGTAGAGAAGGTCTGCAGAGACCGACCTCTGTAGCAATGACACTGTGGGTTGACTCCGAAGAGTACTGTGAGAGCTTGACTTCAGACGGAGCTAACATTATAAAATGCTTAGTGTCAGCTCGTGTGAGTGCTTCTTTGACATTTACCTTCAATTCTTGTGCCAGCTTACACTTTTCTTTAACTTCAAGATTTTGGGGAGAAACTGAGAACCTATTTTGTTTGATATTGGAGTTACTTAAAGTGATAATAGGATCAGAGAAAATTGCATGGTGACAGTAACCCGAACACAAAAAGGTAACCCCAAAGTGGTGTTTGGAGCTAGGGTACAGAAAGGATTATTAGAGACTTCAGTATAGAATAACCGTAGGCTATGAGACACTTAAGAAGTTGAATAGCTACTGCTTTGAAGGATTCAGAAAAGAGCTGTCAGAAGAGCCAGGTTTAAAATGATGTTGTTTAACGTTTTCAATGAATGAATAATAGTAGATAAGTTAAGCCCCTTTGTTCATTTCTGTGACTCTGTTGAAAGGAATTGGCAAAGTGGAAACAACCGTGTGTTTTATAGCCACCAGTTCCTTACATGATGAGGCTTACACCTCTATCCACTCAGATTATTACTAAGTAACCACATAAGTAAGTGCGTCATATGACTTGGAGGTATTGGAGGTATTGTGTCTCTTAGCTTTTCAGTTTTTGGTTTTGTTTGAATGTATCTTCTAGGAGACAGATTGTTACCTGACAATCACAGTGTTCATACTTTAGTTAAATACTTGTGATGTGATAGCTCCCCCCCAACAACCCCCACCTCCACCCCACCCCCCACCCCCCACCCCCACCCCCGACAGGGTTTCTCTGTGTAGCTTTGGAGCCTGTCCAGGAACTCACTCTGTAGCCCAGGCTGGCCTGGAACTCACAGAGATCTGCCTGCCTCTGCCTTCCCAGTGCTGGGATAAAAGGCGTGCGCCGCCGCCGCCGCCGCCGCCGCCGCCGCCGCTGCCGCCGCCGCCACCACCACCACCACCACCACCACCACCACCACCACCACCACCACCATCACCACCACCACCACCACCACCTGGCGATGTGATAGCTTTTAACACCTCTCTTGACATCTTAGCCATTGGAAATGATTGCTTTTAAAATGTTAGATCTTAGTGGAATCCCTCCGTGGGAGATTTTTTTTAAAGTCTGCATCCTTTTGAAAATAAATTGTTTATACATTTTCATGTGTGTGTAGATATATGTATGGGGTACATGTGTATGAAGGTATGCATGTGGAAGTCAGAACAACTTCTGGGAGTCAGTTCTATTCCTTTCATTGTGTGGGTCTCTTAGATTGAACTCATCAGCTTTGCATCAGTTGCCTATCCACGGAACCATCTTACAGGCCTTGTATATCTCTTTTAGTCCCCCCCCCCTTTCTTTCATGATACTGTAATGTACTTAGAAATTATAATTCTTTAATGTGGGTTAACACAAGTTTAAAAGAGTATTTGCCAAACTGGGCATTGAAGATGTTTCTCTCATACATGCTAGGCAAATGCTCTACCATTGAGTTGTGTCCCCAGAGTTGAAAGAATATTTGAAAATAAGATTGCTTTTTAGGGGACTAGAGAGATTGATTCAGTAAACACTAGGTGGTCTTCTAGGGGACCTACTTTTGATTCCCAGCACCCATTATGGTGACTCACAATTATAACACCAGTCCCAGGGTATCTGACACCCTCTTCTGGCTTATGCATATACTGCACATATGTAATGCACAAATATACATGCAGGCAAAACAACTATCTACACGAAAAGTGAAGAAAGTGAAAAAGAAAGCTTTTAGGCCAGACGAGATGGGCTTTTCCGGTAAAGGTGTTCATCTGCCAAGCCTGACAACCTGAATTCAACCCCTGAGACCCATAGGGTGGAAGGAGAACTGGCTTTGACAAGAATTCTCTATCTCATACACACAATACATGTAATCCCCGCCCTCCCAAAATGCTTCTAAAGAAATACCAAGCAAGTTTCATTGCCCTAACATGCAACAGATTGCCTAATGTGTGAAACTATGAAAATATACTACGCAAAACATTTCTGTATCTCTACTTTGATCTCAAATTGATCCTAATTATTAGACTCCTTCTACTACTGTAGAGATTATATAAAGTGATTGAATGCATTTTGTATCCCACTACAGTGTTGTAGCATCTTGCTTTGCCTAATAGAAGCCAGCATAAGTCTGTCAGTAAAAGGAAAGATTGTGGTATATTCTTTTGAACAGTACTTGATATCTGATATTATGACTTAGTGGTTTTTTTTGGGAAGCTTTTAGACAACTAGTGATTGGAATATTCAGAATATTCAAAGTTTGTGTGGTCTTTGTGAAGTCATAAAAGATGTGTTACTGTGTTAGTAAAATTACTTCTAGAAAAATCTGGCATTGGGAAGAAAAAGATTTTGTAGAGAATATAGTTTTTTTTTAATTATTGATATATCTCTAATTCCTACCTTTATTCTTAAATTAATGAAAAGTAATTAGAATAATATGGTAACCTACCTAGTAATCATTGAGTTTTATGACAGATGTTCAGGAAGCTCATTCATAGAGTTTTGAAAAGCATAAATAGCTATGTAATGTACATTTTTATTCTCTTAGCCTTGATGTTTGGTTTGAGATACAGAAATCTGAAGCAAGAGTAGAGCAAAAGCAACATCAATTCACCAAGTTCATGTTGAAGATGCAATTGATTGGATCTTTGGCATTGTTGTGCATTAAATCCACAAAATAGGAAAATTAGTCATGTTAGCATTTCTATTCTTTAGAGGGAAGGATAGCAATACCTATAATCTTTTTAAACTTTTTTGTAAAATCTTTATTGACAAATAATTCACATAGTATACAATTTGCCTGTTTGCACAATCTAATAGACTTTAGTCCAGCATCCTCATAGGCCCATGACATCCTCACCACTTTGTTTTAGAACATTGCTGTCTTCAATTTCATACACACATATAATGTATGGTGATTACATTCCATTTCATTTTTTTTAAATGAACCTAATATTTGCAATTGTAACCATTTTTAAGTTTACAATTTAGTGGCATGAATTACATTCAAGATATTAATTACACTCATGATACTCATTGATTACACTCATGTTAATTACATTTGTGGTATTCATTGATTACATTAGCAGTATTCATTCAGTAACTATATTTATGATATTAATTATATTAATTGTATTGATTTTTTTTTCATGATACTATGATCTGATACTACTGTCTGTCTTTGGGGCTTTTCCACCACACAAAACAGAAACTGTATTTATGAAACCATTGCTCTATATTTCTTTCTTCCCCATCTTGAGATAATGTCTAATCTTTCTGTCTCTGAATTTGTATATTCTGTATATTTCATGTAATACAATTCTATAGTATTCGTCCTTTTTTGAATGTAAAAACATTTTATGTACAACTGCAGGAGAAATAATACATAGATAGCTTGAATATAAAAACAGGTTATAATTCAAAAGTTCAGGGTTATTTGAAAATGGAGAATACTTTCTGTAAAAAATAGTAAAAATGAAAACATTTCCCAATAAGCCCCTTTAAGCCAAATAATAGCTGAATTACACATATAAATATCGATTTGATTCTGGGATACAGAAGAAACATATCTTCATCTGTTCAGAGAGCTTTTTTTTTTATGTAAGTTGTGTGAGATTCCTAATCATCTTCCCCTTCACTGTTTGATTTATGGCAGACATTTTTCTATGGGCTAATCCATAAAATGAAAAGATTTTAGCCTCTCTGTAGATGTAACCAATCGTCTTATTAAAGTAAGAAACACAGAGCCAATGTAAAAGAGAAAGCCGAGAGGTCAGAGCTCAGAGATAAAATCTTACCTCCTGCAGTGCTCCTAACTTCCCCAAGAGAGAGCTTCTTCCTGTTTGTCTGTCTTTAAATAGTCTTTCTGTTCTGCCTTCTCATTGGTTGTAAACCCAACCACATGACTGCCTCGTCACTGCCTGTAAGTACTGCCCTCCAGGTCTTAAAGGCGTATGTCTCCAATACTGGCTGTATCCCTGAACACAGAAATCTACCTAGCTCTTCTAACCACCACGCTCTTGCTATGGCTCTAATAGCTCTGACCCCAGGGCAACTTTATTTATTAACATAAAATTAAAATCACATTTCAGTACAAATAAAATATCACCATACCTCCCCTCCTAAAACTACAGCCAGCATATTCTTTCATCAGCTTGATAAGGTACAAATTCTTATCTTAATAGTGAAGTGTTTCACTAAAGCTTGCCCAGTGATTGGTCAAAACCAAAACTTACTATAAGCCACAGTCATCCTAGGGTCTCCCCATGCTAGGTAGCCTCCCTGGATCTGTGAGTTGCAGTCTGATTGTCCTTTGCTTTACATCTAATATCCACTTATGATTGAGTACATACCATGTTTGTCCTTCTGAGTCTGGATACCTCACTTAGGAGGATATTTTCTAGTTCCGTCTACTTGCCTGAAAACTTCATGATGTCATTATCTTTCTCTGCTGAGTAGTACTTCACTGTGTATATTAGCACACTTTCTTAATCCATTCTTCAGTTGAGGGGCATCTAGGTTGTTTCTAGGTTTTGGCTACTACAAATAATGCTGTTATGAACATAGTTAAGCATGTGTCCTTGTGGTATATTGAGCATTCCTTGGGTATATGCCCAAGAGTGGTATAGCTGGGCCTCAAGGTCGATTGATTCTGAGAAATTGCAGTACTGATTTCCAAAGTGGCTGTATAAGTTTGTACTCCCACCAACAGTGGAGGAGTGTTCCCCTTGCTCGACATCCTCTCCAACATAAGCTGTCTTCAGTGTTTTTTTTTTTTTTTTAATCTTAGCCATTCTGACAGGTGTAAGGTGGGATCTCAGAGTTGTTTTAATTTCCATTTCTCTGACAACTAAGGATGTTGAGAGCACTTCCTTAAATGTCTTTCAGCCATTTGAGATTCTTCTTTTGATACTTCTCTGTTTAGCTCTGTAGCCCATTTTAATTGGATTGCTCAGTATTTTGATGTCTAGTTTGAGTTCTTTATACCTTTGGACATCAGTCCTCTGTCAGATGTGGGATTGATTGGTGAAGATCTTTTTGTCTTATTGACTGTGTCTTTTGCCCTACAAATGCTTCTCAGTTTCAACAGGTCCCATTTATTGTTACTCTCAGTGTCTGTGCTACTGGTGTTATATTTAGGAAGTGGTCTCCTGTGCCAATGTGTTCAAGGCTACGTCCTACTTTCTCTTCTATCAGGTTAAGTGTAACTGGATTTATGTTGAGGTCTTTCTTTGATCCACTTGGACTTGAGTTTTGTGCATGGTGACAGATAGGGATCTATTTGCAATCTTTTACATGTTGACATTCAGTTATGACAGCAATGTTTGTTGAAGATACTTGCTTTTTTCCATTGTATAGCTTTGGCTTCTTTGTAAAAAATCAGGTGTTCATATGTGTGTGGATTAATGTAAGAGTCTTCAGTTTGATTCCATTGGTGCACATGTTGGTTTTTATGCCAGTACCAAGCTATTTTTATTACTATAGCTCTATAGTAGAGCTTGAGGTCAGGAATGGTGATGCCTCCAGAGGTTGTTTTGTTGTACAGAATTCTTTGAGCTATCCCGTGTTTTTTTTTTTTTTTTTTTTTTTGTTTCTCCATATGAAGTTGAGTATTCTTCTTTCCAAGTCTGAAGAATTGTGTGGGGATTTTGATGGGTTGCATTGAATCTGTAGATTGCTTGTAGTAAGATATCAATTTTTACTATATTAATCCCACCTATCCATGAGCATGGGAGATCTTTCCATTTTCTGATATCTTCTTCAATTTCTTTGTTCAGAGACTTATCATACAGGTCCTTCACATGTTTCTTAGTGTTATTCCAAGGTATTTTATATTATTTGTGGCTATTATAAAGGGTGATGTTTCTCTGATTTTTTTCTCAGCCCTTTTATCATTTGTATATAGGAGGGCTACTGATTACACCTGTAAACTGAAGTGCTGACATGGTTCATAATGCAAGAATATGGTATACAGCTGTATGTTAGCTGTCATATTTATTACACTGATTTCAGCAGAACACTGATGTCATCAGATGAAATAATCATGTCCTAGAGTTCAGAAGCAGAAAGGCATCTACTGTCTATTATTTCAAAATTCTAGGAATTATATCTAGTAAAGGGAAATCTGGTTAGTAAGGCATCTCAGTCAGGCATGCTATGAAGTCACAGGTATGATCAGTCAGTCACAGTCACACTTGATGTGAGAAAGGGGTTGTAGACCGGTTAAGTGATTTGGTCAGAGACCCTACTTAGATTTGTCTGAAAATGATGGTTTTGGTTATTTGGGTTTCTTGGTGAAGATTTATATACCACAAATTTCTAGAAGGATTGTACGCCTGGAGTTAGGGCTCTGTTGTATTAATATTTTTGCTATAATTAGCATGTATTCCATATAATTCATAACCCATTTTAATTACATACTTATATTTTCAATGTAATTTAATGCCAAGCATGCCAAGCATATAAATATCTTACATATAATATATATATATCTTACACATATGTATATCTTACATATTATAGGTGTGTTGTCTTATATATTATATATAGCTTCCTTTTCTTTCATGGTAATGTACTTAGAAATCACAATTCTCTAATGGGTTAACACAAATTTAGAGTATTTGGACTACTGGGGATTGAAGCTATATATAGTCTGATGATGGATAGATGGATGGGTGGGTGGATAGAAATATTGAAAGAGATTTGTCTATATTTAGCATAAATACTGACATGAATTTTGAATCTTGAAGTCCTTAGTTTTCACGTCCAGTTTCTTAATAATTATATGACTTTGTTATACTTTTGATAAACTTTAGAATTATATTGTTTTAGGTAATGATTTCTACTTTACCTAAACATTTGAACAAAATGAATTGGCTCTTTGGAATTTTTGCCTTAAGCATTAAAATTTTAAAAGTGAGAGTTTAATTGATGATTAAAGTTTGTGTATTGGAGGGTGGAATATTCTGGCAGATTATGTCCTACTCAAGAGTTGTGGCCCAGCCTCAGCCTTCTTGTCCATCTGCAGGAACTCTTGGATGTGGAAATTCCAGAACAAAGACTGGTTCTTGTGTTGTTGGCTGTCTTGTCAGGTCCCTGTCCTGCTCTTTGCCAGTAGTTTATTGACTTGAGAGTATTCCAGTTACAGCCGGAACATAGTTAGTGCATAAACAGATTTTATTATTGAAAAATAGAGATTTCCTTTGACTCACTAATTCTCCTTCAATCTTAGCTAAAGTTGAAATTTTTTTAAGATGTAGGAAAAAGCTGGATTCACAGAAATAAATAGTATTCAAACTTGGTTTGTTGCAGTATTGGTTGAAGTTATTTAACAGCTCCAGTAATTTTTGGCATTTAAGTTCTTTTTTTTTTTTTTTTTTTTTTTGGTTTTTCGAGACAGGGTTTCTCTGTGTAGCTTTGCGCCTTTCCTGGAACTCGCTTTGGAGACCAGGCTGGCCTCGAACTCACAGAGATCCGCCTGCCTCTGCCTCCCGAGTGCTGGGATTAAAGGCGTGCGCCACCACCGCCCGGCTGGCATTTAAGTTCTTTTAACACTTGTGGAATTTTAGTTTATGTTAAACAGGTCCAACTTGAGAATTATATTGTCAGTTTTTTAATGAATATATAAAAATGGGCCTTTATTTCCACGCACATTTTTTTGATTCTTAGCATATATACATACATATTGATGCAACCACCACTACCTTAAATGTGGAACGGTTCCTTTACTCCCCAAAACTCTGTGATACCCCTTCGTAGTTATGCCCTCCTTATCCTCTCATCTCTAGCAACTACTGATCAGTTCTCTTTCACTGTAGTTTTTTATTTTCAAGAATGCCCTGTAACTGGAGTCAGTTGATTTATTTCTACTGAGTCAGGTTAGAAGCAGCATTAGTTGGTCCCTTTTGTTGATGACCAACCCACACTCTTTTGTCTCAAGAGTATCACCATTTGATCATCGATTTACCTGTGTGCTTAATGAAAGATGATTCTTATATACAGCTTTTTGAGATTGTGATTAAAGCTTATAAATGTATGCGTACAAACTTTGTGTTGATAAATTTTAATTTCTCTGGGATAAATATTTAGAAGTGAGATTGCTGGGACATATGTTAGATATGTATGTATTACTTTATAAAATGCTTGACTTCCTATATGCCTGTACTAATTTGCTTCCATTTGCTACAAATCTTTGCCAGCACTTGATCCTGTCAGCTTACTTGAGCAATTCTAGCATCGTTAGTAATTTCTCATCCTGGTTTTAATCTATATTCTTGAAAATCTGCCTTTTGCTTTTTTTGTAAAGTGTCTGTTTAAGATACCCATTTTTAAAATTGAATTCTGTACTGAGATGTGTGAATTTTTTTGTTTGTATTTTGTTTTCTTTGGTTTTCTGCTTCTCTATAGCCTTTTCTCATTTTAACAGCATCTATAGAACAAAACTTAAATTTTCTGATGGAGTTCAGTGTAAATCTTTTTTTTTTTCCTTTTTTAAGCCATGCCTTTACAAACCAGGGTGACAGTTACTTTTAATTCTCAAGTGATGTATTTTCATTATAATAAAACCTTTCTTTGATGCTTTGCAAATACAACCATGACTATTGTTATTTAAAGTGAGGGATAATGTAAAATATTAACCATTGTCTTAAATATCAGGAATCAGAATTGTGTACATCGTGTTACAGCAGTGTAAGTACGATGATGTTGAAGTGGGTTAAAAGCCAGAAAGGCTGACATGGCTCTTTAAGCCAGTGGTCTCCTGTACCTGGGCCTTATAGGAGAACTGCCTAGGCAGTATTTTACTTTTATATGGATTTTCTGCCTTTGGATTAAGGGTGGTCCTAAAATTTGTTTAAATATCCTTTGTTTTCCAGAGAAATTTTAGATTTCTAGCAAAATGGAATGGAAGGTACAGCGATTTCCCATTGACTCTCACTATCTCCCCTTCAACCAACATCCCTTACAGAATGGTACATTTGTTTGTTAACCCACACTGGTTGATGCCTCATCACCACCCAAAGCCCATAACTTATATAAGCCTTTAGTGTGTGTTGATTCTGTTGCATTAAAGGTATAATTTTGGGCATGTATGTAACCATTATAGTCTGCTGAATACTTTGACTGCCCTAAAAATCCTTGTGTTCTGCCTATTCATCCTTTCCCTTAACCAACAACCCAATATTTCACTGATTTCTTAGTTTTGCCTTTCCCAGAGTATCATGTAATTGGAATCACACAGCATGTAGCCTGCTCACATTGACTGTTTGCTTGGGTGATGCATTTAAGTATCCTCTTCTTCACGGCCTGGTTCCGTATTTCCTTTTTGTGCTTAGTAGTACATCACTGTTTGCATGTGCCGGTCTGTGGTGCAGAGAAAGAGCGCTCTTTCCCTCTCCCTGCCCCTCTCCTTCTGTCTCTCTCTAAATAAGTTTGCATTCCTGTCAGCAGTGAATAAGAAGATCCCTGTTCCACATATTTATCAATGTTTGGTTTTGTCTATGTTTTGTTTTAGCTATCCTAATAGTATTGTGTTGAACATTTTTCATAGTTATTTGCTGTCAGTTTATCATTAGTTAGGTACCTTTTGTTGCCCCTTTTAAAAATAAGGTTACTTAGTTTTTCATTAAATTTGAAAATTTTCTTGTATGCTTTGGATAGTAGTCTTTTATCAGATAGGTCTTTGTAAATAGGTTCTTGTAGCCAGCGGTGGTGGTCTTTCTTGTTCTCTTGACTGTTATCTATTTTTCAAAAGTTTTTAAGTGGTTTTACTTTTCTGCAGACTGATTCACTGTTCTGTGAGACTTTCTCATTCCTTTGCAAGCCTAAGTCCTACACAGCTATTAGTGCTCTGCTGCTTCTATCCTTCTCATCACAGTTGGTTCCCTCTTACTCTTAACTTCTGATGTGATCACTTCTTCCATGCTTCTTGTGTTGCTGTTCAAATGCCAGCTCACCTGGATGAACTTAATGTAAGTTTTCGTTCAGTACTTGGTGTGTGCAGTCCCTTTAGTGTAGGACTGCCTCTGCAGCAGGTTCTGGTCATTGGCCCTGCTGGTGAAAAAAAAAAGTAATGATTAACAGTGTTACTGCACAGATACACATTGCTCTGCTACTTTCCGTTTTTTGTGTTAATTTTAAAAGTAGGTAGGTTATTTCTGTGTGCCTACTTACTCTCTCTTAAAAATGTGTTAATTTTTATAAAGGTTGAATTTTCATCTTGTTTTTATTTTTTGTTGTGTTTGGATTGATATTTTCACTTTTACTTCTTAAGGGTAGAAAAATTTCTGTAGGAAATTGTTAAAAGTTTCTCATAGTATAGTCTTGAATAATTAAGAATAGTATAACAGCTATGTCTAAGAGACTTTATTTTTTGTTAGGTTTTGTGTGTATGCCCAGTTTTTTAGAATAATCATGGGACTTGTGGGGGAAAGGTCAGGCAGGAGTTAAGAGCACTTGGCTGCTCTTGCAGAGGGCTTTTAGGTTTGTTTCCCTTCACCCACAGTAGGAGGCTCACAATGTTTCTAGGGATTCGAACATACTATTTTGGCCCCCTGTGGGAACTGCATATACATAAGGCACATACATACATGGAGACAACTATTCATATATATAAACAAGTAATTAACAAATAAAACAACTTTTAGTCAGATTTTTCTACCTGATAGAAGCTCACTATTTAACTGATAGCATAGTTCTTTGAAAAATGATGTAAATAGCATCATTTGCAATGTGTGCTGGGTGATGTCTTTTTAATTTTACCTAGAGGCTGGTTGTCATGGTTTTCTGTTATTGTAGTAAAACAGCATGACCAAAACAACACATAGAAGAAAGGGTTTACTTGTGGCTTACAGTTTCAGAGGTTTAGGGTCGATAATGATGGGGTGGTGTACCAACAGATGTCTGACATGGAAGAGCTCATTAGAAACAACACATGGCTTTTGAATCCCCACAAGCAGCCCCAGCAACATACTCCCTCCAGCAAGGACACGCCTCCTAATCTTACAGCCACCAACTAGGGACCAAGTATTCAATGCCCAAGGACATCTCAATCAAACTACCACACTGATATAAATTATAAACATTACACTAGGTGAAATATTTGTTGGTATATTAAAGTGTATAATCATCAGTACATTTTAGACAACATACTTTGTAATACTAACATTTCATTGGCCAGTTTTTCATTTATTCAACAAATGTGTCATGTACATTTAGAAATAATTTCCTGATTTGAATGTTTTCCCAGACTGGAGCGATTTAATACAGTTTACATTTAACTCAATTTTATAATAGTTATGAAAGTTCAGTTCTTAATAATAATTGGCTAGAAGTTTTGGTATTTGGGATACATGAGTTTCATGTGTAGATTGTCTTTATTTTTGAGAGTCTTGCTATCTTTGGAACTTAGGATCCTCTGCCTCCATCTCCTCCCAATGCTTGTGTTCCAGTTGTTTACTACCGCACCTGCCCTGCATTGTCATGTTCTCATTTAATTACTACTCACAGTGATCCAGTGAAGTATATGGAGCTTGATGAAAGCATTTGTAAATGGGCATCTTTTCAAGATGCTTTTTTTTGGGGGGGGGCGCAGGCACGGTTTACGTACCTTTGATATTTGCAACTGACAAACCCTACACTTAATATTTAAATATATAAATTGAAATTATTTAATTACTCATTAATAAATAATTTTACAATTATGTCTATTTTATATGAAAGTACTTGATTAACATAACTCTTATCAACTAACACACACACACAGAGTCAGTGTATTTATGGAGCAACTCCAGGGGCTATAAGGAGCACCTTAAGAAATTAAGGTGCTCAGTCTTAAAAGTTAAAATATGTCATATTCTGGGTTTATGATATAGTCTGTTATTTTTCATATTACACATTGGGTAGGTTATGATCCCATTATTGAAATATAATAACTTACCTTTATCCAGCATATAAGAAAAAATGGAGTAGTATTTTCTGTCAAGTCAGTCTAAGTTCAATACATAGGACCTACTTGATTGAGAGAACCAATTCCCACAGGTTATCTGTGACCTTTACATGGACAGGGTGTCACCCACACTCCCATCCATACACATACACGCATCTATGTACACACATACACTCTAAATAAATAAATGTTATTTCAAAAGTTTAAAAAGTAAATCAGAGACAATTCTCTTGGTTTTAACTTAGTCTGTTGTGTGTTGGAAGGCATTTTAGTTTTTTAATCTTTGCTTATAATTGATTTTCCATAGAATAACATTTTATTTGCATGCATTTATAACTCAGATTTATAGATATGTATATCCTGATTCATTAATTAGTGTGCTTCAAAAATGCACATGGCTTGAGTTGGACTGTGGGAGACTTTTGAGTATGAATATTTGTAGAGGTGTGCAGCATAGTACTCATTTTTTGTCCTCTAGGATTGGTTTCAGATCCCCATAGAAACCAAACTTCATAAGTGTTCAGTTGGTTCTTGTGTGTGGAATATGCACGTACATACTCCTCTATACTTGAACCATCTCTGAGTCACATATATATAGCAAGTACAGTGCAAATGCATTGAAAAGGCTTTTCTGTTGTGTTTGGGGATGATTACAAGAACAAAAGATGTGTGTATTTTCAGTAGGAAATGGGCTTTTACTCCCAAATATTTTTGATTGATTGTTGCTTGAATATGTGGGTGTGGGACACATGTATATGAAGGTCCAATTGTAATTTCAAAGAATTGTATGACCTTGGCACACAACCACATTACTTCTTCACTCTAAAGTTAGAAGTGGAGAAAGTCTGTTTTCTAGGCAAATAAATAACCATTGGGCTGATAGCACAGCAGGAAAGTAGAGAAAGTGATAGCAAGCTTGTATGTTTGGAAAGACTTTGTCAGGTTGAGTGGTCTTTTACTGAGATTGGAGAAAGAAGGCATACCAGACACAAGCAATCTTCACTTGATCTTAGCCAAAAGCGATGACACAAGGAATCTTGATGAAAACATTTAACTTGTTGAAAGTGACTCACAGTTGATAGGATGGATCTTCTGTATCCCAGGCATTGTACTGCTTGTGAAGGAGGAACAGCTAAAGAGATATTCTGCCACCGTACAGGGGTTTAGATTTTAGTGGAAGAAGCAATAAATAAATAACTACTGTGTAATATAGTCAGAGAGCAGTGAGTAGTAGGAAGAAAAATGAAGCAGAAGGTAAAGAAGTAGAGAGCTTTGAATAGAATGAACATGGAGAGAGAGAGAGAGAGATTTTGAAATAGTGTAGGTGGGAGAGGGAGGCCAGGGAAGACTGGGGGTGAGATTCGAGTAGAAGAAAGTGAAGTGAGACTGAGTTGAGTGAGCAGGATAATGGCCATTATGGTTGCTGCTGGAGGTTTACATTTATTGTGTTTAGTTAGAAATTTACAGGCACTGTTCTCTGTATATTCCTCATCCCAATCCTGCAAAGGATACTATTTTATATGTAAAGAAATCAAGTTCTGTAGGTGAAGTAACTTTTCCAAATCACAGAGCTCCTAGGAGACCTAGCATTGGCAGGCCCTCAGGCAGCTTGACTCCATACCAGGGGTCTTCAGCTTCATACCCGGGGAAAGTGTATGAAGATATTGGGCCTGGAAGCCTGGGGCCAAGAATAAAGCCTTGTTCACTATAAGCATTTAGGATTTTATTTTACCTAGGAGGTTGCTTTTGATTCTAGAGTTCAAGAGAGAAATCTGGATTTTATAAGCACATTTGGTAGTCTGCTGTGTGCAGGTTACAGATTAACTTCTTTAATTTAAATCTAAATCTTTATAGAACAATTGATACATGAATGTATATGTATGAGTGTTTGTGTGCATAAACTAATGAATTGTTCTATTAATAGGTGCGAGAAGATGTACTAAATTCATTGAATAACAACTTTCTTCAAACATTAAATCAAGCTTGGAATGATCATCAAACAGCCATGGTGATGATTAGAGACATACTAATGTATATGGTAAGTACAGTTTTCCTGTCTTTCCTTTAAAAAAATTCAAACATTTCAAAGCAGTGACTTTCTGTCAATTTTAGTTGGATACAGGCTAAATCTTTGTAGAAGATGTTTTTTGTTTTTGTTTCTTTTGGTTTTTTTTTTTCAATGTTATTTTATGTATGAGTGTTGTTGCCTTCATGCTTGTATTGTACCACTTGCTGCAGTGCCTTTAGAGGTCAGAGGAGGACATTGTATCCCCAGGAACTAGAGTTACAGGTAGTTGTGAATCACCATGTGGGTAATATGAACTGGACTGGGTCACCTGCAAGAACAGTGAGTGTGCTCTTTACCACTGGGCCATCTCTCTAGGCCCAGGTTTAGTTTCTTAAGTAAAAAGTCAGCCTATGTAAATGAAATTTTAATCATTCACATTCAATTAATATTAGAAATTATTATTAAAGGCATGACTTTAAAAAGTGTTTTATTGGGTAATCCCAGCACTCGGGAGGAAGAAGCAGGCGGATCTTTGTGAGTTCGAGGCCAGCCTGGGCTACCAAGTGAGTTCTAGGAAAGCCATAAAGCTACACAGAGAAACCCTGTCTCAAAAAAAAGTGTTTTTTGGTTTGAGAGATGAGACAGTTCAGTGGTAAAATACTTGCCAAGCAAGCAAGGGGGCTGGGGTTGGATCCCTAGAACTCATACCAGTACTGAGTGGGTGCAGTGGCTCATCTGTATGTCCAGCCTTGAAAGGTGGAGTTCAGGGTCCCCAGAGAAATCTGGCTAGCTAGACTGTATTAGCAAATTCTGGGTTTGATTGAGAATCAAAAGAATAAGGAGCAAGAGGTACATGCATATGTCCCTGCATTCACAGGTGGGAGCATACATAATAAGAAAAAAAAAACCAAGTGCTTGTGCTTCAAAATAAAAAGTATTAAAAAAGCCTTATTTAATACCTCTTCCTGAGGTAAAGGTAGCTAAATTACAGCATAAATATTTACAGTGACAAAATTGTCTTATTAATATAAACAGTTTTTTATAGTTATATTCTTCATAGCTGCTGTTCATCTCCTCCGTAAATTCCTGGCAGTGTATTACTGCAGTTGGTCTTATTTTAGTATATAAGTTTCATTGGATACATAATCTATTTCACTTGGAGTTGTTTTCATTTTTTATCATTCAAGAAAAAGATAATGTTTAGTGAGATGGCTTGAGAAACCTTGGGTTTTTCTCTCTTGCTCCTTTTAACCCCCTTTGGTTTTTGGTTTGGTTTGGTTTGGCATTTTGTTTTATTTTTCGAGACAGGGTTTCTCTTGTATGTAGCCCTGGCTGTCCTCAAACTCACTCTTTAGACTAGGCTGGCCTCAAACTCTGTGTCCCGAGTGCTCAGATTAAAGGCATGTACCTAGCCTCTGATTTTACTCTTAATTAAAAAATACCTGTGAACTTATAGAATGAAACTAAATTATTTCAATTTAGTTTATTGTGTCACTGCAAAATTAGTAAGTCTAATGACTTGTTATCCATGTTTTTTTGTTTCTTTGCTTATATGCATGAGTGTTTTGCCTGCATGTATGTCTGTATACCATGTACATGCACTGCCTATGGGAGCCAGAAAAGAAGAGCATTGAATCCTGTGGAATAGGAGTTACAGTTGTAAACCACGGTGTTGGTGCTGGGAATTGAACCTAGGGCCTCTGAAGAGCAGCCAGTGCTCTTAACCACTGAGCTCTCTCTCCAGCCCTTGATATCAGTGTTTATGTTGGAGAACTGGGCATAGTGATTTTAGCAACCCTTCACTCTCTTCAGTTCTCATTTCCTTAGTTGAAGTACAGCAACAAAAGCTTGCCCTAGTTTCCTTCACCTAATAGAGGAAAGCTGCGTTCGGAAAGTATTTCCAGTGAGAACAAGCAACCAGAGTTGGTTTTTGTTGTTGTTGTTGTTCTGCTGAGTGAATTGAAGCAAGCCTTTCCCCCTGATTTTGTGAGGGCTTAGTGGCAAAAGGGTAAGAGAGAGACAGTCTTATTTTTCTGGGATGAAATAAGAGGTCTACCAAATTAACTGCTTTCTGAACATTGTTTTCTTTGTCAGGTTAGGGTCCACCTTGTGTTAACAATTTTAGGATAGCACATGAAAACCAAGTGACATGTGAAGGAAGCTTGCCACTCTTGTTCCCATTACAGCTTTAACGAGGGAGCCTTTAAATTCAGTACAGTTGCTAACAGTTGTAAAGCCACTTGGAATTGGAATTTTATTATTTGTTGTCTGTCATTTTTAATTATGTGTTCTCATTTTTAAAAATTGTTTAATTTCTGTTTACAAATTAATGAAATCTCAAGGTTTGTATAGGATTGCTTCTTACATGACCATGTCAGTTTATTACTTCCTGTCATGTATTACTCATTAAAATGAAAAAACAAAAACCAAAACACCAATTGGGTAGTGATAGGGCTTATATGAACCATTTATGAAAAGCAAGGCAGGCCATAGTAATAAGCTCAGTAAAAATTAGCTAGCTAGTATTAATATTTCTAGTCTCTATTTTTGTTAGCCCATATAGTAGCACAATGCTGGCTGGATCAGTGACTTTTGCTACCCTTTCCTATGCTCTGCTGGAGGAAACCTGATACTAGATGGGTCTGTGTCAGGGTTTGTCCACTGTCACAGACCTGATAGCCCTCTTCATTGGCTTAAGGAGTTGTAGACTCCTTTTCTGGTGAGAGTGCTCTCCTGGCTAATGCTGTTCGCTCTTAGCTCTGCCCTCAGGCTTCTTCTCCTAGTAAAAGACTACCATCTCCCTCTCAGAAAAGGGAAAGTATCAGGTAGGAGGACCTGTGGACTTCTTTTC
The DNA here is from genome assembly GCF_004664715.2 of Peromyscus leucopus. Lineage (NCBI taxonomy): Eukaryota > Metazoa > Chordata > Mammalia > Rodentia > Cricetidae > Peromyscus > Peromyscus leucopus. The sequence continues at coordinate 32,667,285 of NC_051074.1, forward strand.
TTTTCTTCCCACCTGTGTTAATTCAGGAAGGCATTTACTTTGTCATAGGCCAGGGTTTTTGTTTTTGTTTTTTTTTTTGTTTTTTGTTTTTGTTTTTTTTGGTATTAGTGACAAGGAAAACCTAGTTGAATTTTATCCTGAGCATGATTGACTTAAACACACCCTATGATGATAAGATCAATTAAAAACAAAACCAAAAACATTAGAACTCTGTACCCTTAGTTTTGGGAGTGCTAATGTTTTTGTTTTTGTTCAAATAGATTTTTCTGATGGGCCGCCATCTCCCAGGGTTCTTACTTACCTCTCAGGTAAATGTCTCATTCGCAAATGTGAAAACTTGCTCTCTTTTTTATATCCACTCTCTAAACACAGCCCAGTTAAGCATCTCCCTCAGTTCTTGTTCTGTTTTGTCTTTATACCGGGATCACCATGGAGGGAGGAGCTCTCCATCTATGAATAAAGCATGCTAGTCCTTGTCTTTGTTACTTTTTAGCAGCATTTGGCACAGCTGGCTGCACTTGTCTTTCAATATATTGGGCCCTGGTTACTGTGACAGAGCAGTTTATGCCTCCTACCTTCTGCCTTTTCCTCAGCTACTGCTCTTTCACATCCCCCTTTTCTGTAAATCAAGGGATTTGGGACTTTTGATTTTTCTTCTCATATTGCACTACTCACTCTTATAACTCTTTGTTCTTCAGCACATGATTCCCAAATATATATATATATATATATATATATATATATATATATATATATATATATATATATATATATCTCACTTTGGTTGTATTTTTAAAACGGCAGGAAGGAGTCACATCATACAACAGGGCCCACATGGGAGGTTTATTGAGGAGAAGAGAGAGAAGGGGGCAGAGACCGGTCCCTGGGGACTAGAGCAAAGGAAGAAAGAGAAGTGGGCAAGGCCCTCCTTGTATGAGGAAACAGCAAATGCGCACAGAGGGTGCTCTTTGTGGCTGCAGCTGAGGATATATCCTGTCAGGACCCTAAGGGCAGATGCCTAAATGCTAACAACTATTCTCAGAGGTTCGGGTTACGCTGTCTGTTTAGTTGATGGCTCCCCTCCTTGTCTGGTACCCTTCATTGTCTGTCTGCAAGGCACTCAGACTTGGCATCTCCAGATGAACTAATTCTAGTTGCTCACATAGAAACCTGGCACTTCTTTAGTTTCTTCTCCCTACCTACGTCTTCTTATGTTCCTATCTATTGGCCAAGACTGATCCTCTTGTATTTCTTTCTTGAAATTAGTGCACTAATCTTAGAAGTATATGTGTGTGTATGTACTAGTCCTAAAGCATCCACTAGGCACTATATTTTGTTTTCTGTATTTCTCCCACAGGTGTTCTTTTGTTGTTTTGTTTTTGTTTTTGTTGTTTTCTCCTTGGTACAAAAAAACCGTATCACTTAAATTCTCAGACAGTTCTCATATTCTCTGTTTTGACAAAGTCTGACCTTGTTCTGACTTAACATTTTGAAATTTCTTGTCAAAGCTGGGGTGGAATAGTGGTGACCTACCTATGATTCCTGTACTTGGAAGGCTTAGTCAAGAGGATCAGGATTTGAAGATCATCTTCAGCCACAGAGTGAGTTAGATGCCAGCCTAGGCTACCTGAGACCCTGTCTTAAGGAAAATGACCAGTTCTTATTAGTGGTCTCTGATGGGTTTTGCTCTACTGGTTAAAAGTATGCTCTTTGTACTCAGAACTGTTCTTTAGCAACATTCATAGCAGTCATTATCCCATCCCTTACTGAAATTTGGAGCTGTGATTTAGTATAAGAATTATTTGAATAAAAGACTTACTTGTGGATCTGAAAACTGAGTTCATGAGTGAAGGTTGGGACTAGGGTGCTGGCTAATGCAGTTTGGAAATTCTAGACAGGGCATTGATTCAATCTGGTAGGTCAATCTAGAGTGAGACGGTGAGGTTTCATGTCCTCAAAATGCTGTATTATTTCAAACTTAGAAATTGTTTATTTCCATTTAAATTTTACATTTAATATTTGGAGCCACCAAAACAAACCTTCAGAAAAAGTGGTATTATCCAAACTGTATTGTATGATTTCTACTTACACTGAACTGAGGACGTGGACAGTGAATGCCTGTACAACCATTGTATGTCATAAAACCTAATGCAGCTCCTTGTGCAAGCTAGACACAGACAAGCAGTATAGTACCTGATCTTTTTGAATTGACTGCCTTTTTAAAATCTTATATTAAATTCAGGAAAAAAAAAATCTTCATTCCATAGCCAATTTTTTTAAATCTTTGTCTTTCATTTTCCTATTTCACACTTTTTAAATATATGTACTGTTCTGGTTTTAATTCAGATATATATCAGAAATGACATTTTAAAACTAAGAAAAATATGTATATGTTGAAATGAAGTAATTTTTGAAATATTAATATGTATTATTAATATTTCATTAATTCTCTGAGAATTTCATATTTTGTCTGTATTTATCCCCTTCCTCAACTCCTCCCATATCTTCCCCCACCTCTTTACCTACCCAACTTCATGTTCTGTGTATTAAGTCCAGTCTGTGTTGGCCAAGTACTCCTGGGTGTGAGTAGTTGTCAATACACTGGTTGTTGGTGTATGTATCCATATATACCATTAAAGATGACTTGAGTTTTTCTCTCCTAGCAGCCATCAAGTACCAGTTCAGGATGGGACTTCATGCCTATATCTTCTCCTGAGCTGGTCCGTGTTCTTCCCCCCACCTTCCCCGTTTAAGCTCATTCAGGTCTTGTGTAAACTGCCCCATTTGATATGCATCTTTGTTGTATCTGAAAAAGTCTCCTTGAAAGTCATCCACTACCTTTGGCTCTTAAAAATCTTTCCACTCTCTTTCACATAGATCCTTCTGTCTTGGCAGGTGAAGGCGTTAAGAGTTTGTTACCACTTTAGTTAAATTTTAGCCTTTTATTTTGTTGGGTTTTTGGTTTGGTTTGTTTTAGATTTATGTGTGTGTGTGTGTGTGTGTGTGTGTGTGTGTGTTTCAGTTGCCTGCATGTATGTATTTGTGCCTACTGCCCTTGGAGATCAGAAGAGGGCATGAGGTCTCCTGTAACTGGAGTTTGTTGTTATGGGTGCTGAGACCTAAGCCTTCTGTTATGATCAAGGACACTTCATTCCAGCTTCACATTCATTGTGTCCTTGTGTGTAGCTTTTAAGATAGTTTGGGTTGGAGGAAGTTTCACTTTCAGCTTGGATTATCTAAAAAACTGAGTGGGAAACAATTAGAAATTCTTTTGATGCAGAATCTCATGTAATCCAGGTTGACCTGAAACACACTGTGTGACAGAAGATGACCGTGAATGTCTGATCCTCTTGTTTCCACCTCCTGGGTTCTGGAATTGCAAGAGTGTACCATCATGCCTGTGATAGTGAGGAGGAAACCTAAGGTTTAACTGCATGGTAGGCAGGTACTCTACCAACTGAGCTACATTCCTAACCATATTTGAGTGTTTTATAGAGTAATATTATATTAACAGTTTAGTTATTTGTGTTAATTGTTACTATTAACATTCGGTTTACTTTTTTCTGTATACTATGGAAATAAGGGAGAATTTCATTTATAAATACCATGCCCTATATAACATTTAACATCTTAAAGATGTATTAAGGCAGAGGTGAGGAAGATGAAACAACACATACAGGATTAGGGAGTATATAAAGGAATTAGTGGGAAGACAAAAATACATTATGTGCTCAGAAACCATGGCCATTTATCCCAGCAAATACATTCTGTTGATCTTTGAAAAAAGTGTAGATAGAATCTTCCAAAGATTTTGTCTTTATCCTCCAAGGAACAGGAAGAATTGGGCTCACATGGATCACAGTAACCTTCCCTTACACTTTGTCTGGACCTCACTAGAGTATTCAGAACTGATTTTTGTATTATATTTATAACTTTTCTAAAATTTCAACACATTTTGATCCGTTTTTACTCCTCCCAGATCTACCCACTGACTTCATGCTCTCTCCCACTTAAAAGAAAAATCAAATAAAAATAAACCCAATAAGACAAAAAATAACGAAGAAAAATGTGCAAAAAACCCTGGAGTATATTTTGTGTTGGCCAACTATTCCTGGGCATGGGGCCTTCCCCTGGAGTGTGGTTGATATAAGTGATAAGTGACACTCCATTGGAAAAAACTGGTTTCCCTCTTCCTGGCAGAATATCAGTTGCAAATAGCTTTGCTAAGGATGGAACTTTGTGTGCCCTTCCCAGTTCAGTTCATTACTGGGATTTTGTCTGGTTTGAAACTGTGTGTGGGACTTGGGCTTATAGCACAGATTTCTTGATAAAATACGTGGAATAAAGCTTACTTTGGAGTGGAGTGCTGCCAATTTATGTGGGAAGTTTGAAGCAGAGAGAAAATGCTTAATGATGAGTTAAGAGAGGCTTGGTGTTAGTTCCTACCTTGTCATTAATTTATTATTATTAATTATTCAGCCCTCTGTGTGAGCATGCTTTTCCTTATCTATGAACCAGATTTATTGTATAAGGGACCTGGTGCTTCCTGGGAGCCAGAGAATTCTTAGTGCATGGTTGGAATTCCTGGATCCTCTCCTAGAAATAGGCATGTATGTGTTTATGTACCACACAAAACTTGCTTTTATTTTCATGGCAGGGGGCATGAAGCCATCTGTAGAATATATTAAGAATGTGTTGGTTAGATCATTAAAATTTTAGGGTTCTTTCAGCTCTAAGGCTTTGAACTATTTTAATACTGAAAGTGAACAGCAAGACATATCTGGAGGGAGGAGAAAAGGAAGGAAACAGGCAGCATAGGTAGATTGGTATTAAGTGGATTACAGTTTCTTTAGAAGAGCAAACTTGTGTGACAACACTTTCACTGTATGGGGCCAGGCACTAATTTTAAGCACTTTATGATTTAGTCTTCATAATGTATGGTTTAATCACTGTTTTTAGGTATAGAATTAAAAGTAGTTAAGCAATAAAAATAAAATACTTGCCTGAGTATATGACAGTAAATATCTCTTATTACATAGCTCTCTATCCTTTATTATACTTGGATAGTAAGTTGAATATTATCATCTCCATTTTGTGGGTAAAGAAATTTAAGGTATAGTAATTAAGAGTTGGGGTTAGAGGGATTGATTTAGCAAGATTATTTAGTTATATCCAAGGTATTGTGTGAAATTATTTTAAGGTGTGTTACTTTTGTTGATGTTGCATTTGTTTAATTCTGTGAAGCTGTGCTATTTTTGTCTGTCTAAAACACCTAATGGTCTAATAAAGAACTTAATGGCCAATAGCAAGGTAGAAAAGGGATAGGCAGGGCTGGGAGGCAGAGAAAATATATAGAAGGAGAGATCTGGGAGGAAAGAAGAATAAGCTTCCATGAATGATTTGAGAGCTGGATAGAAGAGTTAAAAAAAAACAACCAACAACAGCAGAGTAGTGAGCTGATTCCCAGTCTTTTTTATTCTGTGCTTGTGGTCTTAACCACTTTGCTATGCCACCTTAGAATGTTATAGTCAGTCATACAAATCATCTCTTTCTGGTAGAATTGGTGGTAGACCCCAAATTGAACTAACATTCTCCTTTGTGTTGTGATTCAGCAATGACTGGCTCTGTTTTCATGCTCCTCTTCAGTTTAAAACTGGTTAATTCTGGTTTCACATACCTAACTTGGGAATGACTAAAGGTATGAAAACATTGAAAATTGTTTTCTTGCTTTTTACGTTGAAAGTGATAGTAAAAATCTCCCTGAAGTCACTTTCTAAGATCAGTTATGAGCACTTCATGGGAATACTTAAGCTCGGAAACCATTGGCACCTTGGCAGTTATGCTGTCGTTTATTGACACATCATAAGCCTGTGTTGTTGGATGCTGCTGTTAGCTCTTTGGTTAGCGCATCTGCGTGGCAAACTTCCATTTTCTTTCCTGCTTTCTATTTGAAGTGTATCATTTGTACCATGTAGTAGCTTGCTTTCTAACCCCTTTTCACTTTTCCCATTGCTGTAATAAATTACTTTGGCAAAAGCAACTTCAGGAAGGTTTACTGTAGCTTGGAGTTGAAGGTACACTTTGGCAGGAAGTCCAGGGAGTAGAGGAGCTTGAAGCAGGTGGTCACTTAACATCCAGAGAGAGGGGGGGGGGGAAGTGGGTGTGGCTGCTCAGTTTCCTTCCTGTTTGCACAGTTTAGGATCTTCAGTGAACTTGATCCCAACAGGAATGGCCAGAGGCCTATTTCCCAGGTGATTCTAGATTCTGTCAAGTTGACAGGTAGCACTGACCACCACAGCGTTTGGTCTTAATTTTAAATATTTTCTATTCATTTACACTTAAAGTAATTATTGATATATTTCATATTTTATATTGGTTTTTTATTGATTTTTTTTGTCCTTGTTTTAGACTCATTTAGCTAAGATTTATATGGTCAGTTGTTAATTTAGTGGTTACTGGAGCAGTTAGCGCATCCTTGTCACATTAAGTTTTTGGTTTTTTGAAGCCACTTTTTGTTGCTGGAGGGCTTCTCTCCAGGTTCCCCAAGCCCCGCAGTCCCACAATCCACTTATAAAATAATCACTCAGACGCTTATATCACTTATAAACTGTATGGCCATGGCAGGCTTCTTGCTAACTGTTCTTATAGCTTAAATTAACCCATTTCTATAAATCTATACCTTGCCACGTGGCTGGTGGCTTACCGGCGTCTTCACATGCTACTTCTCCTGGCTGTGGCTGCAGTGTCTCTCCCTCCTTTTTCCTGTTTCCCCAATTCTCCTCTCTCTTTGTCCCGCCTATACTTCCTGCCTGGTCACTGGCCATCAGTGTTTTATTTATATAGAGTGATATCCACAGCAACTTTTTTTGAGTAAGATAAGGGTTTTAGAACACCAACCACTTATCCCCCCCTCCCCCCCATAAATAGTATTCAGACAGTGGTGTCTGAGTTACTTGTTTTGTGTTAGGGGAGGGCAGCATTAATAGTTGTGAATTGAGTGCTAGTACTACTGTATGTTAAAAACTTAAGGCTGTGATACCTTCTTCTAAATAAAATTTAATTTTGTTTTAGTAGGCTGACAAAATAGAACATGTTCTAGTGGAAACTACTTGAAAGAATTATTAGTGTTGACCTGTTTTTAAGTTTGTCGTGTCCCCCCCCCCCCCAGGCCATAGCTCTCTATACAGTGGCTGTAGCCCCTTTGAGATCTCAGCTGAAAGCCTGAGATTTGTTCTGTTGTGTTTGGATGTTTTATTTTGGTTTGGTTTGGTTTTTTGTCTGTCAGTAACTGCCCAAGACCTGCATGGCTTAGTTCTGAAACCTAACTGGGGCCAAGAGGGAATGCAGAAAGGACACAGACACAGTTGTAGAAAAGCTGAGACAGGATATGGGCCTTGTGCTCTTTAATGGAGACCCAGCAGTAGCAGCCATCCAGAAACGGAGCACTTTGATTTTATGTGTCTGAGTGGGGAGGCAGGTGGTTTAGCTCATCTCATCTGGCTAGGGGAGAAGTCTGGGCTGTAGTTGTCCCAGATCAGGAAGCTGTGGCAGATTGTTACACCGTCAACTTCCACACTTGAACCAGAGGAAGGTGTTGTCAATTCCTGTGGGTCTGAAGTACTGGTGACTTGATATGGCTGTGCTTGTGTCAGCAGCAGCACACATTCCAGTAACCATCTCCTGATTGACCGAGTTTGGTTCTTTCTTTCCTCTTCAGAACCCTTGGTCTGTTTGATAGCCAGCCCCCATAATCTAACCTGTGACATTGTGCCTGACCTCTCGGGATACTAAGTGACAGTAAGTGTGTTAGTGCTAGTATGTAGTGCTGCTCTGACTGTACTTGCTTTTCCTGGCCCCAAAAGTCCAAGTTGCCATGGTGATTATAAACACTGGGGTTGGTGTGTGGGGTGGGTGGGTGGGTAGTGATGGTGGTGGTGGTGGTGGTTTGGATTTTTAAGATATGGCAAACACCATCCTGTAGAATTCTTCTTGCAAAACTGGAACTCTTAACCCGTTACTAACCTCCCCAGTCTCCAATTCTAATCTTTGTTTGCATCAGTGAATTTGATTACTCTGGTACCCTCTGTAAATGAATCAATACAGAATTTGTTCTTTTTCACTTAGCACCTGCTCCTCCATGGTATAAAATATGTCGTTCTCTTTTTAAGTCTAAATAATAATCCATTATATATATATCACATTTTGTTTGTCCTATCCACTCATTAATAGTCATTTTTTAATTGGAAGTTGCTGCTGTGAACATTGGAATACACATACCCCTCCGGGACCCTGCTTTCTATACCTAGTAGGGTGTGTACCTAGAAGTACAACTGCGAACTCTGATTTTAATTTTGACAGTGATTGATGCTGTTTTTTATTGTATCCTGACCACCACTTACTATCTGTTACTTGTTCTTGTTCTGTTTGAGTTTTTATTTGTTTGTTGGTTGAGGTGGGGGTGGGCAGAATTTCCGTGTATCCCTGGCTTTCCTACAACTCCCAAGCTGGCCTCAAACTCAGATCTACCTGCCTCTGCATCCTGAGTGTTGGGATTCAAAGTGTACCACTACACCTGGCTTAGTTTTTATTTTAATAGTGGGTTTTTATTTTAAGGCTAAGTGGTAGCTTTGGCAGTTCTTTCTATTGTTGTCAATATTACATATTGTTATTTGAGGTAGATGTTATGGATAAGGAAACAGATATGAAGATCATATTTAAGTGGCAGAAATAGGACTGATGGAAAGAAATTTACTTTATGTTTGGGTTTTGGGGTTTGTTTGTTTGTTTTGCCTGCAAGGATGTCTGTGCCTCACATTTGTGCTGTGCTTGCCAAAACCAGAAGAGGGCATCAAATCCCCGAGAGTGCCCAGGTGTGGAGTTAGAGATCACTCCTAGCCACCATGTGGGTACTGGGAATTGAATCTGGATCCTCTGGAAGAGCAGCTAGTTCCCTTAACCACTGAGCCATTGCTCCAGCCCCTGACCCAGTGTTCCTAACCACTGAATTATGTCACTTGAATACATGTCTTCTGAACTCACATGGGTCTAATAGAGATTATTTCCTAGTGATATTTTTTTTCCTCTGCTCATAGATTATAAAATTTCACAGTGGAGAACAGTACATTTTAGTATGAATTGGTATAATTTATATAGCTTTACACAAACCTGGTTTTCATTTATCTTATGTTTTGGTAGATAATTCCTGAGTGAAAATTACAGAATTTTTTTTAATAACTAGAATGTTATTTATTTTAAAGTATTTACATCCTTGTGAAAGATTTTTGAGCTCACTTTGCAGTGGTTGAAACCATGACCGAGTTTAAGGCATGCAAGTCTCCACACCAGGTTTTTTAGTAATGCTGCACCCTATGCTTTTCTTCTAAGTTTATCAGTAGGTAGTGCAGCTTACCACTTTACACCTTACCTGATTCCCTTTGTACAAAATGAAATACTTGGTTCATTTTGTAAACTATGACTAAAATTAGAATTTTTCTGACTCTGTAGAAGAACCTTTTTTGGTGCTCTGACTTTTTACTATTTCTGTCTTCAAGTTAGGCCTTTTTAACCTCTACTTCATGGCTTGAAAGGAACCTTATTTGAAAATACTTTTATATTACTTTTTATTAGACACGATTGCCTTATGATTAAGCTTATTTGAGGCTCGCTCAAACATGTTCTGACAGACTAGTTATTCAGTGCTTAGTTTGGGGGTATTTTGTTGTTGGGGGCTTTTTAATAAAAGTGTGAGTTTTAAGTTTTTTAGTGTTTGTTTCTTGTTTACTAGCAGGATAAATATTTAATATTTGTAAAGATTTTAATGTTTTTGTTCTTTTCCTATTATAAGAAATGAATGAAAACATTGTTATAGATTCTCAAGTGAGAAATTGTTTAATTAACCCACTTGACAGCTTGATTCATCACCTTTCACAGATATTTAGAGCATTATAACTTTGGCCATGAGTGAGGTCAGCTGGGAAAGTGTAGGTGAGTAACACATGACTACTCTGGCTCAGGAGGGTATTGATAAGTTGTTAGATTGTAGAACTATTGGTCTTTAAGTAAAGTCAGACATTTCATAAAGACTTCCATGTACAGAAGAACTAAGTTTTCAGACTTGGTATATAACCAACCCAAAGGTGAAACTTAGAATTTGTGTCCTAAATACTCTACTTAATTCTTTCTCTTTCCTTTGGAGCTTTTAATTTTTATGATATTAATTAATTTTGTCTATGTGTGGAGGTCAGAGGAAAACTTGGGGGTGTGGGTGTCTCTCTTCCCTACCTGTGTTCTGGGAGTGGAACCCTACTCAGTAGGCTTGGCAGCAAGCACCTTTGCCTACTGAGCCATCGCCAAGGCCACGCCTTTGGTTTTTTTGTTTTTGTAAATATGGCTTGCAGGTTTTTTTTTCTTTTTTTTTTTTTTTTTTCATAGCCCTAACTGACCTAGAGCTTGGGATTCTCCTTCCTTAGCCTACTGAGTGCTGGGTTTATGGGTATATGCCACCACCTCCAATGTTTTTAATCTTGAAAGCAAACATTGTTTCAAATGAACACTAGATAGGAATAGTAGAAGTGACATTTCCCTCTTTTGCACACCGATTTTATGAATCTGTAGCCACTTACCCTGGCATGACTTCTAATACCATTCCTTGAGTAATAAAACCATTTGGCCCACTTATGGAGGTATTCCTTTACTCTCTTTAGGTTAGCTTTCTCAAAACTACTTTGGCATGTATGTTTTGGCACTTTTAGACATGCTTTTGTATTCTGAGTTTGATCTTTTTTTTTTAAACTTTTTTATTTTATTTTATTTATTTTAAAGATTTTATTTATTTATTAGGTATACAGCATGTATGACTGCAGGCCAGTAGAGGGCGCCAGATCTCATTGCAGATGGTTGTTGTGGTTGCTGGGAATTGAACTCAGACCTCTGGAAGAGCAGTTAGTGCTCTTAACCTCTGAGCCATCTCTCCAGCCCCTGAGTTTGATCTTTTATATCGTAGTAAACAGGTGTCTTGGTGCATTTGAGCCATCAGGAGGAAATGGATACATTTTGCTAAAATGATAGATACTTTAATATCTATGGATAAAGCAAAATACTAAATACCCACTAGGTCTTGATTAGACATTGGAGGAAGGAATTTGGCATGAAAATCACTCGGTTAAAGCTGTAGATAGACTGCATCTCTCTACCCAACTCCCACAGTAGTGCTTTCTTAAAAATTGCTAGCCTTGTTTTTAGCAAGGTCTGAAAAACTATTCTTTCTAAGATACTATATTAAAAATGCTGTGTTTACAAGTTGGTTTATGAAGTGACCTATGAGCAAAGTAAGTAGCAAGATCTGACTCCTTGCCCAGTTCTGTGAAAGGCCAGGTATGAGATGGTACCTCCTTTTACCCCCACGGTCTGCCTCCCAAGCCTGGGAATGTTTATGTCTACTATAGACTGATAGGGCAAGGAGTAACACCTGGGAGAAAACTATAAATAGATTTAAAATGGGGTTTATCTCTATGCTGATAAAATGCACATTCCTTTATGAAACTTTCAGATACTTTTCAGAATATTTTATATTTAAAATACCTGAATTTTGGATTTTGAAAGGCAAGCTAAAAGCAGACAATTTTGTTTGCACTCTTTGCTGTAGATGGTTACTAATGTTGGGCTTAAACATAATTGCTCTTTGGTCTAATCCTGAGATTACAACATTTAAAACTAGTCCTTAATGTATTATCTCTTGGGGATGACTTTTTAAGTCTTGGCCCCGTTTAAAATTAGTAAAGAGTCTCTTTAAATTAACGGAAACATCTGCAAAAATATAGAAATCTTGCAGGGATTTAAATGATTAAGACTACATTATTTACTGTATTACATAAAATCAACAATGTAGTAACAAAAGGAGATTCCTATTGGGGTAAGTTGTGAAAATGCTCTTCACCTTCAGGTTGAATTTCTTCTCAGTGCTAATAAGCAGTAAACAAAGCACTTGGCATTCAGCAAATATTTCAGTGTATCTTACCTTACTGTCTACCCTTTTACACTAAGATCTTGTGAACTAGTTTAATACATGTATGCCTTTGATAAGTGTTACAAATTGCAGACTTTGTCTTACTTGATGGTAATTAGCCATACATGTCAAGCATTTGCCATAAATGAGTATTACTAATTTTATATAGCTACACTTAAGTTTCTGGTATGTTTTTTATACTTTCATTGGCTCTCTGGTGTGTCTTATAATAATTGTTTAATGTTTCATAGGCTTATAATGTAGCTGAAACAAACACACACAAAAAAACTTGTTACAATTACCAGGACTTCCCATTTTATTCATTTTAGGTGTGTATAGTAGACAAAAATTATTTTAAATTTGTTTTATTAACCATGGTAAATTGTAAAGATTTAATTTTACATAACTTGAGAAGACTAGAAATTCTGAAATGCTTAAAATAATTTTTATTATAGGTTATGAGTATTTTATATGTGCATCACTTTTGATTAATATTATTTTGTTTTAACTGCAGGACCGTGTATATGTACAACAAAATAATGTAGAAAATGTCTACAATTTGGGATTAATAATTTTTCGAGATCAAGTTGTACGTTATGGGTGTATTAGGGATCATCTTCGGCAAACTTTGTTGGATATGATTGCCAGAGAGCGGAAAGGAGAAGTTGTAGACAGGTATACATACCATTTATCCTTTTGGTTTTGACTTTTTAGTGTTTATATCTTAAGAACTGATTGGTGTAATAATTTCATTAACAATTAAAAACTTCAATGTTTAGTATTTACTAAAACCTTCAAAGACTTTCACTGTTTTCAGTTACCCAGAATTTAAGGATAATCTTAAGCTTTTTTATTTTTTAAAATAAGTTGGTTTTCCATTTTGGAAGAAACAAACCATCATTTGTTTGTTTTTACTATGTAATAAATTTTTAGTCTCCTAGATTTTTTTTCCTTTTAAGGGCTCTTTTTAAATTATTTTCTCCTTCCTCTTATTTTTTTAATATTTTGATTTCTTTGCATTCCTGGGAATTGAACCTAGGACGTTGCTTATGCCAATGTTGCATCTATAGCCTACACCATCGTATTTTAGTAGCAGGGTCTCACTATGAACATAGACCAATGTTGGCACTCCTGAACACAGGTGTTTCCTCTCCAGTCTCCCCAAAAGCCTAAAATATAGGTATATATACCATTGTGCCTTGGTGGACTTTTGTCTAACTTTGAGTCTTTTTCTTTCCTTCCTTCCTTCCTTCCTTCCTTCCTTCCTTCCTTCCTTCCTTCCTTCCTTCCTTCCTTCCTTCCTTCCTTCCTTCCTTCCTTCCTTCCTTCCTTCCTTCCTTCCTTCCTTCCTTCCTTCTCTCTCTCTCTCTCTCTCTCTCTCTCTCTCTCTCTCTCTCTCTCTCTCTTTTCCTTTTCTTTTTTTTTTTTTTTGGTAGAAAAATATTGAATGTACCCTAAAATATCCCAGAACCACTTCCATGTCTTACCTATCACTTTTCTTGACGTGACAGGACCATTTTTGTGATATTGTTGCTGGAGTGGTTTGGAACATGTGTGATTCCTTCTCTTTGGTTTCAGAGGAGCAGTGAGCTAGCAGTTCTTACTGATTGAACTTGGTGTTTAATCAGGATGGTCCTAAAGTAAAAAATGTATTTCTTTGGTTTTAGCATAGGTTATCCTGCTGTCTAGCTTACTCTACCTTACCTGTGTACCTTTTCCTCCCCAGTCATATCCCATTAAACTACCTCTGTATTTTTAAGTAAATAAAAATTTTCTTAAGCATACTTTCTTTAAAATTTTTGTATGACAGGGTAAGGATGACTTGATAAAAAGCTTCATAGTAAAGATGGGCTTTTTGATTAAAATTATTCCATATCCATTCTTAAGGAGTTTCCTATGAACAACTGGTCACTTTGATAAAAGCTAAATGTTATAAAGGTATTTCTATTAAATTTTTGTATATTTTACATGTCTTTAATATATCAATTAATGAAATTTCTTTTGACAGAGGAGCAATAAGAAATGCTTGCCAGATGTTAATGATTTTAGGCCTTGAAGGAAGATCAGTCTATGAGGAAGATTTTGAGGCTCCTTTTTTGGAAATGTCTGCAGAATTTTTTCAGGTAATCAATGATTATATAGATAAATACTCTTTTATGATGATCATAACATCATTCAATGTAGTTAACCAACCTGAACATTTTAACCTGTTTTGGCTAGAACCCATTGGAGAGGGGATGATACAACACACAGACGCGCTTGCGTGCGCGCATACGCACGCACGCTCACACACACCAAAAAACTCTTTAAAACCCCTACTTTATGTTCCTACACACTATTGAGCTGCTCATTGATTTAATAATCAAAAAGTTTCCACTTTAAAATTTTATGTTTAAAAAACTTAAGCTTAGAAGTAAGTACCCTTAAGATTTTATTGCATTTATTTAATTACAGTAAATTCACAGACACATATCACTAATGTAATCTCTCTATATGCTTTTCTATCAGTTATCAATATAATAAATATTTAGCAATGTGTGATTCCATACAGCATATTTGCCTAACTTAAAGGTTACTGATTAAGAAATTAAAAGCTGACTTCAAGAAAGTAAATTGATTAAAAATTGAATGCTACCCTAAACCAATTAAATTCTAAAAGCAAGGCTATATTATATCAAATTAATAATGAAATATGATAATAACACTGAGTGCTGACAAAATAAATGTAAAAAGAGCTATCATATTGATTAATCAGGCATTCTTCCCTTACACAGCAACTGTGTTTTATAGAGAAATGTAATGGTGCTCAAATAGACATCTTGCTACAATACTGAGTTTTTACTCTGATAATATGCTTTAAAAATAAGTCAATAGGAAATTACTATTATCTTAGAAAAGTTCAGTAATTCATTCATAAGAGTCATTAGATGTGTATTAAATTAGAGCTTGATAATTTATTTACCTATACACAAACAAAAACGGAGTTGCTGCCTTTTTTCTAATTGGTTTGTAGTTATCCATTAGAAAAGACTTTGGCCACATTGAAAAGCCTGGGTCATGCTTTACAAGTTTATATTCTTGAAAGCAATGCTTATTTTTAAATAATGTATCAGCTGGTTTTAGTGCTAATTTTTTCATCTCCAAAATATGCTGAAATGAGCATATGTGTGTATAACAAGTGTACTTAGACACATGCACACGGTTATAAATGGAGATGGTCTTGCCAGGATTTCTGTTTAGTATAATAAGTGTTCTTAGGGCTAGACTAAAGACTAAAACTACTTTTGCTAGGTCGAGAATGTTAGTACATTTTTGTATAGCATATATCAACATGTCTTATTATGCCATTCTTTGATATATTGATTAATGTTACTATCAGGTACATTAAAATTTTATTGGGATGACACTAGTAATTCTGAAAGCAGTAAGGCTACTGTTTGATAGACAAGATTAATAGTTATTTAAATGCTCTTTTTTCACATTGCATATATGTGTACTTTAAGGTTGGGAGTGGAGTGGCAGGAGAACTTCAGTAACAATGATCTGTCAGCAAAGCATATGACGAACGCAGTGAATCTTTCTAGTTACAGTTTGCAATAATAATGGAAGAAGTTCCCCTGCTGACTTGGGTCAGATGCTTAAATTTGTATGTAGTACATTAGCAGTTCTTTAAAACACTGCTTACAGGTAATATATTAATGTTTTATGTAAATAAATGCTTTAAATTTAGACTGTAGTAAGAAATTGCATGAACTATATTTAGCTGTTATACTGCTTAGTATGTTTTATTGTAATGCTATAAAAACCCTGTTAGAATAGAAACATTTTTCTATTGTGCTTTTAAAATTCTTAATTGCAGATGGAAAGCCAGAAATTTTTAGCAGAAAACAGTGCTTCGGTATATATAAAGAAAGTAGAGGCTAGAATTAATGAGGAAATAGAGCGGGTGATGCACTGCCTTGACAAATCCACAGAAGAGCCGATTGTGAAGGTGGTTGAAAGGGAACTCATTTCCAAGCACATGAAGACAATTGTAGAAATGGAGAATTCTGGGCTAGTGCATATGTTGAAAAATGGAAAGACAGAAGGTAAGTGCTATCAATTAAAGATAAATCTTCATTCTACCCTATTAGTCATTTTTAACTCTAACTTACAAAGGTCAGTTTTCAAAAGGCTATGCTTTATAATAATAATTTATCCCAGTTATAGGGTAGAATTAATGATAGAGCTTTACATTGTATTATATATGAAAATGTTAACATATTTCTAGTGAATTCAGTGGGTTTCCCATGCTTTTTACATTTTGTTACCTCATTTCATTTTCACTAGTGCAAAAGATTAAGAAGTTTAATGGTTAACCATAGGCCAGTGGCTTCCTCCTTGTATGCTTTCTTAAATTTCTGTTAGTGTGAGTGCTCTCTAGTCTCACATACATCTTACAAAGTTGTTGTGTCTGTGTCCATCTGTCTGCCTTCCTGTGTCTGTGTTTGAGAATATTTAGAAAAACTAGTAGACAAGTTAAAAAAAAAGTTAGCATTTTTTTTAAGATAATGCATTAACTATAGCAGTCATTGTTAACTTTAATTTACTGTATTTGCCCTTGAAAGGTTATGTAAATGATTGGTGTTCTTTAAGAGAAATTCTTGGTTTCTGGTGCTTTGAAGTTTCCTTTTACATGACAATGGTGATTTTTTTTAATAGTCATTGTTTTCCTGCTTCCTTGATTGAAAAAAAAAATCTTAGTATTCTAGCTGCTTACTATTAGTGAAAGGACTGTCTATTTGTATGAGCTAGATAAGGAATGAAAAAAGTTTTGTTTGCTTTTTAAAAACAGAATTATCAAGACAAGACCCAGAAGTGGCTGGCAGGTTTTAGATAAATCTCTAATGGAATCCTTGGCTTATACTTTAGTTATAGTTTTAACTATGTGGTAGATTATAAACATATTAGACACACACACACACACACACACACACACACACACACACACACACAGTTAACTGGTTTTTATTAACAAGGGTGCCTTTTTTTTTAAAATGGAACTCTTGTTTTGTTTTTTTCAGAAAACAAGTTTTCTGGTTTATTTGCCATGTCTTCTAAAATACAGTACTCTTAGATACTTGTCTAAATCATATGATAACCTTTTTCAAAAACAGTTTACTGCATTTATTTATTGTGTGCATTATTTACATGCATGGAAGTCAAGAGAACAACTTGTGGAAGTTGGTTATGCCATCATGTGAGTCCTGGGAATTGAATTCAGGTCATCAGGCTTGACAGGGCTTTTAACTCCTGAGCCATCTCACAGGCTCCTAACAAGCATCTTGCAAAAGAATAGAAAACAGATTTCAGGTTTATATGCTGCTACCTTGAAAAAGTAACCACTGGCAGTGATACCAAAGGAAATTGAGCTTAGGGGCTGGAAGGTGTTTGAAATCACTGGACATGCTTGAATGACAATAATTCTGTAAGTTTCATGGAGACATGTGTTGTGAATATGTAACCTATACCCATTATTGTAGCTGGAGGGCTTCTCTCCAGGTTCCACCAAGCCCCGCAGTCCCACAATCCACTTATAAAATAATCACTCAGACGCTTATATTACTTATAAACTGTATGGCCGTGGCAGGCTTCTTGCTAACTCTTCTTGTATCTTAAATTAACCCATTTCTATAATCTATACCTTGCCACATGGCTGGTGGCTTACCGGCGTCTTTACATGTTGCTTGTACTGGCGGTGGCTGCAGTGTCTCTCCCTCTACCTTCCTGTTCTTTCTTTTCTCCTCTCTGTTAGTCCTGCCTATACTTCCTGCCTAGCCACTGGCCAGTGTTTTATTTATTGACCAATCAGAGTAATTTGATATACAGACCATCCCACAGCACATTATGACAAGCACTCTGAATAGCAGAATAGCTACTTTAGTTCTTAATGTTGTTAGCAGGTAACTAGCTACCCATGATTCTGAATTTTAAATTGTCTTTAACTTACTTCCCTGCCACTAGAAGCTTAATCAAAGAATGTGTTGATTGTGGTGGGCCTTGTTGATGAGCAATTGTTATTTAGACACAATTTCATCATTAATTTTCACAAATCAGAAAGTGAAAGTCTAGTTTGCTTAATGTGAATGAAAAATAAATGTTCATTAATCATTAGATACGTAAAAGCAGTGTGAACTGGTAAGTTCAAATGGTATTGTATTATTGGCTTATAATAATATAATAATTATTATAATGCATAATTTTTTAATGCCAAACATTTTTTTCAGTTACTTTTTCACATTTTCTACTATTCCATGTAATTAACTATAGTGAATCAAATAATACAGTAAGATTATATTGATTTATATACAGCTTAAATGTACAGATAAGTAAAATTTAAAATGTATGAACAAAATAGACTTTAGAAAGAGTTTACTGAAGGTATTTGGCATGAAAAACTTGCTGCAGTTTGTATATTGCTATTGTATTTTATAATGACTTTAATATGGGAAATTTTGGTTATAATCTACTAACAAACACAAGATTTCCCATATATAGGTTACCCTGGGAATATATTACAGATAAGAACATGTGTTAATGTAACTTGAGATTAAGTCAGTGAATCAAATAATAGTGACCTCTTGTGTAAGCTGTGCTTCTCATCTTTAAAATACACCAACTTTAATTTTAGGTACTAATTTGCTCTTGTGAATAAGGCCCAAGATAGACAATCATGGTTCGTCTGTCAAATCTGGCTTCTTAACAGCTTTTTAAAAATAGAGAAATTACAGAATGAGAATACTATGTGAGGATTTATATAAATTTTCAATATTCATGAAGTTTTAATTGAACAGCCACGGTCAATCATCATGCTTTTTCTTTAAATGCTTGCTTCCTGTAATGACAAAATTCATTTTGTGTCTAACATCCCCTTCCTTCCTTCCTTTCCTTTCCTTCCTTCCTTCCTTCCTTCCTTCCTTCCTTCCTTCCTTCCTTCCTTCCTTCCTTCCTTCCTTCCTTCCTTCCTTCCTTCCTTCCTTCCTTCCCTTCCTTCCCTTCCTTCCCTTCCTTCCCTTCCTTCCCTTCCTCCCTTCCTTCTTCCTGAGACAGGGTTTCTCTGTGTAGTTTTGGTGCCTGTCCTGGATGGCCCTGTAGACCAGGCTGGCCTCGAACTCACAGAGATCCGCCTGCCTCTGCCTCCCTGAGTGCTGAGATTAAAGGCGTGTGTGCCACTGTCGCCAGGCCTGTCTATGAGCCTAAAATATCTATTGTCTAGTGCTGAATAGAAGACTGTTGTTAGCCAACCTTGACCTAAGAATTGCTGCTTGCTCTCATGCCATTTTCAAAAGTTACTGACAGCAAAACATTTTTTATCATCATAAAGTTCTGACTATGGTCTCCTCTTTGGAGAAAAATTGGGCAAATGGAAGAAAATTACGTCATTTCCACATTGTGGTGGTGTTGAAAATGGTATAAAAAAGTGGGTGAAGACCAGAGTCTAAATTAAAACAGTGTAGTGTGGTGGGCCCAGTATTTAAAGTAGGGATATAGACAGTGCCACTGGGAAATGACTTTGAATTACTCCTTTTAGCAAACATTTGTAGGATCTGTTGTTTCTACATTAGAGTAACAGGATGAATTATGTACAAGTTCAAGTATTTGTCACTTTGGTGGCATTGTTTAGTATGCTGTCTGTGTCCTTCTTAGAAGTGAAAATGTGCGAAGACAGTTGATTGGTGCTTTCATCACATCTAGTCAAGTGCTGTAGCTCACAAATTGTTGGAGCTTTCAGCTAACCTCTGATTTTTATTTGTCATGTGGAGAGTGATAATCGATAACCTTTCTTGAACAGATTCACGGTTTTACCTTAATCTTGAATGTAACAAGTCTGTTTGTTTTCTAATTCCAGACCTTGCTTGCATGTACAAATTATTTAGTCGTGTGCCAAATGGTTTGAAGACAATGTGTGAATGTATGAGTTCTTACTTGAGGGAACAAGGAAAAGCCCTTGTTTCTGAGGAAGGAGAAGGGAAGAACCCTGTTGACTATATCCAGGTAAATAAAAGTTTTACATTCCCAATAAGCAAGTACTTTATGGATCACTTTTACTAAGTATATGTGTTATATACCTGAGCTAAGTTTTTTTGTTTTTTTGTTTTTTTGTTTTTTTGTGTTTTTTTTTTTTTTTTTTTTTTTTTTTTTTTTTTTTTTTTTTTTTTTTTTTTTTTTTTTTGGTTTTTCGAGACAGGGTTTCTCTGTGTAGCTTTGTGCCTGTCCTGGAACTCACTTGGTAGCCCAGGCTGGCCTCGAACTCACAGAGATCCGCCTGCCTCTGCCTCCCGAGTGCTGGGATTAAAAGCGTGCGCCACCACCGCCTGGCTTAGAATATTTTAAGGTGTGAGTTACATTTGTCAGGGAGCTGGACTCAGCTGTTGTTTGTTGTTGATTTTAGTAACCTAGTCAAGATTTGTTTAATCTCAATAATTAAAAAAAACAAAACAAAACTATTTTTTTGTGTGTTAGTGTTTAAATACAGGAAAACCCAAGTTGTGCTTTAAATGCTTTTATCTCAAAATGTTTTTCAGCAGTACTTTGACTAAATCTAAGGTGTTGTTTTAATATGAATAATCAGTGTTTTTGTGTGTTTTTTTTAACTTTATATTCCTTTGGCTTACCCCATTTTGTCCAGACAAGGGGGTGAGGAGAAGCAGTAGCAAGGCTTTTTTTATTTTATGTTTTTTTATTTTATGTTTATATTTCATTTATTTGTATGTAGTTGAGGTGGCAGTGGATGCACACACATGCATGCCTTATATGGACATCAGAGGACAAAGTCATTTCTCTCCTCCTGTCCTGTGGGGCTGACAAGTACATTTATCTGCTGATCCATCTTTGGGCCCTTTTTGATTTTTGATCTATTACACATAAGTGAAAGGTTGAATGCTTACCATGACTAACGTGAGCTTATACACAAATTCTGAACACATAATTGCCAACAAAGTTAAGGTATTTTACTTATAATTATTTTACTTCGAAGAACATTTCAGTGATGTTTCCTCAATTGTTTTTATTTTGTAAGGGTTTATTGGACCTGAAGAGTAGGTTTGACCGCTTCCTCCAAGAGTCCTTCAATAATGACCGGCTCTTTAAACAGACTATTGCTGGGGACTTTGAGTATTTTCTAAACCTCAACTCCAGGTCTCCTGAATACCTCTCATTATTTATTGATGATAAGCTGAAAAAAGGAGTCAAAGGGGTGAGTAGTAATACATTGGAAAGTTCCTTAGCTTTTACCTCCTGATCCCAAGTTTGGAAATAAATGTAAGTGTTATAGATAAAAACAAAGCAGGGCTCTTTAACTGTGCTTATTATGCTATGGTCTACTAGACAGTTTTGTTGTATAGTTTTCACTTTAAAGAAAAAGCACAAGTGTCACACAGTCTTAAAAATGATTGCCTTTGTAGCTAAGAATTAGTTGTGTAAGGATGACAAAACTGGAAAATTTGCTAGCAGTTGTAGATTGTTGCTCACTTTTATCTGGTTCTGGATGTAGGATATCAAGCAGGGCTTGATTTTTGAGGAATTTGAAGGCATACTCAGAAGAACAGTTCTCTGAAATACTTTGAAAGTTCCATATACTGAAGCTCAATTTTAAGTTTCATCTCTGGGACCTTGGGAGCTCACTTGAATTAAGCTATTTTGATGACACATGGTCTTTTTAAACCTCATGTTAGAAATTCTGAGACAAAGGAGAAAGCAGCAATTGCAGTAGCTGAGTAAGAAAATAAAGTCACTGGCTGCACAGAAACCACATTCAGCTTAATCTCTCATTCCTAAAATCACAAGCATAACACAACCCCTGCAGTGTTTTTCCCTCCCTTATTAAAGATATAAGATAAATTTGGATTTAACAAAAATTTACCTATTTGTTTGCTAATTTTGAGGTTTTTAATGAACCCTTTAAAAAAAATCTATCGCTATGTAAATTTTTGCAGAAAGTTTTAATATACACTTTGTTAATGAAATTTCATCTATTCTTAGTCTAGCCCTGTAATAATTAATGACCCATCTGAATAGTAGTCTCTCACTCTTTAAAAATGCACTAGAGAGTATAGGAATGGATAAAAGTAGGGGAATATTCTCAAAATACATTCTTTCTCTTAACCAAATATGTTTTTTTTTTTTAAACTAAATTGTCTTTTGATCACTTTTGCAGCTAACAGAACAAGAAGTAGAAACAATATTGGATAAGGCAATGGTCCTTTTTAGGTTTATGCAAGAAAAAGATGTATTTGAACGTTACTATAAACAACACCTGGCAAGGAGACTGCTCACAAATAAAAGTGTTTCCGATGATTCTGAAAAAAATATGATTTCTAAATTAAAGGTAAGCGCTATTTAAATGTGAATGTAGTATGCTTAACTAATGTCGATTGTGTGGTTGAATACCAGCAACATCAACTTATATTTAGAAATTGTTGGATTTTAACTGTTTACTTCCAGACTTACTCAAGGTAGTCTGGCTTAGAGCAGGAGGCTTTGCTTTCCTTTGTCCAAGGTACAGAATGTCAGAGTTCTTGAGTACTGCTACATAGAGTGGTTTCTAAACTAAACTCTACCAGAATCCCCTCAGCTGTTTGTAGAAGTGTCAGTTTAGACCCTACTTTCTCTGGAGTGTATTTGAATCTCTGAAAGAGCCTGGGTATAATATCGAAGTTATTCTTAAACACTCTGAACTTTAATAGCCATACACATATAGCAACCAGAGGGAAGACTTTCAGAGGAGATAATCAGGGATGCAGACTTTGTTTCTGTACTTTTCATAGGAAAATCCACTATTTATTTGTATGTATTTGTGCTCTGTCTCCATAGACTGAGTGTGGATGTCAGTTCACATCGAAACTGGAAGGAATGTTTAGGGATATGAGCATCTCAAACACAACTATGGATGAGTTCAGGCAACATCTACAGGCAACAGGGGTAAGAGTGTGCATTAATTTCTTTTCTCTTTCAGAAGTCTCTTTCTTCATCTCTGGCAGTTCTGTTTACTTTGAGGCCACTTTACACGGGTATTTAAAAGTAGTTGTCGGGGCTGGACAGATAGATGGCTCAGTGGATAAGAGTTTTTATTGGTTCCCAGACTGTTAGGCAGCTTACAACTGCCTATAACTCTACCTCCAAGAGCTCTGAAACCCTCTCTGTATTGTGAGTGTAACTGCACTTACATGCACAAATTCACACAGACAGACACACATATAAACATAATTAAAATTAATAATTGAAGAAATCTTTTGAAGTAATTTTATGCTGCAGATCATAAGCTTTAAATCTCCTAAGCTTTTTCCTGTGCCAGAAACAGTTGAAGGACAGCAGCAGAATCTGCAAAGCAAACGTGAGCATCCTGAGGTCTTTGAATTCTTATTAAAATATTGTGGATCTTCATGCTGAATACAACTCTGCTAAGATTTAAAACCCATTGAAGTCTATTCAGCACAGTGGTTCTTGTATTTACTTTCAGGAGTCATACAACAAATATTTTGCTCTTAAAAAATATACTACCTGTGATTGTTTACAGTATTATATGAAATTACAAGTGTTTGTTTATTCTCCTCTGTTTCTTTTTTTTTTTTTTTTTTTTTTTTTTTGGTTTTTCGAGACAGGGTTTCTCTGTGTAGCTTTGCGCCTTTCCTGGAACTCACTTGGTAGCCCAGGCTGGCCTCGAACTCACGAAGATCCGCCTGCCTCTGCCTCCCAAGTGCTGGGATTAAAGGCGTGCGCCACCACCGCCCGGCCTCTCCTCTGTTTCTTTTTAAGAGGGTAGAAAGCCTAATGGTTAGAGTCATGCTAGTATGTATTCTGTTGAAGTTGTTATCTGTAGAGAGATGTTTATTTTAAGCAGATATATAACATTGGACCTACAGCTAAAGTTAGTTATCTAATGTAAAAATGTTAAAAGCAGATATGAAAGATACAGTTTTGTCTAAAATGATTCTACTCACATGTAAAAATTATCTTGTGTTCATTAAAGTTAACAGCTTAGACAATAGTTATTATTACTTGGAAAACATTGAACATCCAATTCTTATGAAGATCTCTCTCTCTCTAATTCTAGACATGAAGATATCCACTTTACAACTACTTTGCTAATTGTAATAGACTGTATGGGTAGATAATGAATCTAGTCTGTTGTAGTTGATCGCTTTCTGTTTGTTTAGGTATCTTTAGGTGGTGTTGATCTCACAGTCCGGGTTCTCACAACGGGATATTGGCCCACTCAGTCAGCCACACCAAAGTGCAACATCCCCCCAGCACCAAGACATGCTTTTGAGATATTTAGAAGGTAACACCTTATTAAAACACTTTCTGAATATAAATAACCAAATAATGAATTTTGTTTTCACATTAGTCGTATTTCTTATTAATGGTAATTCCACTTTAAACCTCATATTCAGAAGAATTTGTTAGCGTGTAAGAACAGATTAAATAAAACTTCAGAAGAGTGTCGATGTCCTTCCTTTGGCATCGGGCCATGTTAGTAGGGTTATGTTTTGCACTGTTAGTGTCAATCACTGGCTTAGGATAGGCTATGGAGAAAGTCTTTTGAAGAGCTGGCTTAGAGTGTACAAGAGAGATGATTTAGTGTGTTGATACCTAGTTAAGTTTCATTGATCTTTCATCAACACCCTGTACCCAACCCTTATGTTCTTCTTCTGATAAAAAGCAGGAACAGAACTTAATTCCTAAGGCCTTCCTTCATCTTATAATGTCTCTTATCGATATGTTTGCTAAGGGTTGTTGTCTTACAATTGTAATTTCAAATGCATAAATTGTATAATTTCTTAAAACTTGGTTTGCTTTGCTACAGGTTCTACTTAGCCAAACACAGTGGTCGACAGCTCACACTCCAGCATCACATGGGTTCTGCAGATCTCAATGCTACCTTTTATGGTCCAGTTAAAAAGGTAAATATTGACACTTTCAATATGCAGAGTAACTTAAAATTCACGTACAGAACTTGTGTGTGATTTGGTTGACCTGAGTATAGCTGTTACTTCCATCTCATAAGTTGGAAAGCTTAAAATCTGTGCTTTTATTATGTGTTAATTTGCTAACTGCATTTGAAAGCATAAAGATCATGCCTTCTTTAAAGAATAAAATAATAGAGGAATTATGGATTTTATTTAAAAGATTAAGCCAGAGACCCTGTTGCCAATTCTAGCATAATATAAGTTGATTTGAGGGCATACAAAGCAAAGTAACCCTTTTTAAAGTTCTTTTAGTTCTTCTGATCAATCAAAACCAGGAGATTGGCACTTAATACTTGTAAGACATGCAAATATTTGTGGAATCATTTTTTAAATGATGTACAAATAATTTGTTTCTTTTTTAAAAAGTAATTTTTAAAATTTTGAGGTCTAGACTGATAATTTATTCTTACTACTTGGTTTGAATCAAGCCAAGGTCATTTGACTTAAAATTGAAAATTAATCAACTTAGGTGCCTTAATCTAGATTGTAACCTAGACTTCATGCGATGAGTTGCTATGACACCAAAGCATTTTTAGTGTTGTTAAATGCATGTGTAAATATTGTTGCATTTTTATATAATTAACAAAGATGAAGAACTTTATAATTTATCTAGTTGAAAAATACTTGGCACTGTTAACTCCTTAGGGTATATAAACACTTTCTTGGCTACATTGAAGTATTCACTGTGTAGGGAAATGGGAACAGTCCCTTAGTAAACGGGTGGGTGTGTGTCTGTGAGTGCATGGGATTAAGCAGGTTATATATAGAAATGAGGTATATTTATTGGAGGGGAGGAGATTGTGATTAAAGTTGTTAGGAGATAATGTCTTTTTTATTTTTTAAAAAAATACAACAGGAAGATGGATCTGAGGTTGGTGTTGGCGGTGCACAAGTAACTGGTTCTAATACCCGGAAGCACATATTGCAAGTCTCCACTTTCCAGATGACCATATTAATGCTCTTTAATAATAGAGAGAAATACACGTTTGAGGTATGGCTTATAGTAATAAATGCTTTGACCCATGCTGTTGTTTCTAACTCTTACTTATCACTTGAGTCTTTCTTGATGGAGTAAACTTAAGAATACCATTAGGAGAAACTGCATAAAATTCAGCCATTGACCTTTGTGAGTATCCTTCATTACAGGGGCATGTTTTATTTTTGTTTTAAATTGACATTATTTAGTTTTCATATCATATGAGTGCATAGCTTACTAAGCTTTAAAAGAAGGCACCTTTCTGTCCACAATCATGAATACTACCTTCTATATTTCTTTGTATCTGTCTGTAGTCAGTTCCCCCCAACCACTCTTGGTGCCAGGTAACTAATGATTAATGTTTTATTTCTGTGGGTTGTTTTGCCTTTTATAGAATTTTATATAAATATAATTATATGTATTGTTTGTGTTGAAGTTTCATGGTTCAGTGTTTTTTAGATTCATCTAGGATGTGTAGTATCAGTAGCCAGTTCTTTTTACTGCATGTAGATTTGCTACATTTTCTTTATCAGTTCTCTTGTTGATGATAAGCTTTGGGGTTTGTACCAGACTTGATAAGATTCTGCTAAGAATAGAACCATGGAACTAGAAAGATAAAACTCAGTTAGCATTGAATTGCCTGAACCACCACCATGTTTAAAAAAAAAGGGGTGGGGGGTCAGGAATGGTGGTGGCACTTACATATAATCCCAGAACTGGAGAGATGAGCCCCAGGCCTGTGTGACACCATTGAGAGGGAGGGAAAGAAAGAGAAAGGTGACTACCCCCTGGGAAACTACACCTAAGGGTGTCCTCTAACATCCACATGCCACTCACCTGTACACACACACACACACACACACACACACACACACACACACAGGAAAGAGGAGGGGAAGAGGGAAGAGAAGAGGGGGAGAAGAAAAGAGAGAAACACTGTGTTTGACTTTTAAGAAGCTACCCAAACTGCCCTAAAGCAAGAGCTCCAGTGTCTTCTGCAGTCTAAGTAGTTTTGGTCAGTTTAGTTTGTGTTCACTTGTATCACGGATTTAATCTTCCTTTAATGACTAATGATATTGCACATCCTTTATGTGTTTGTGAGCTACATAAATATATTATCTTGAGGTGTGTGTGTGTGTGTGTGTGTGTGTGTGTGTGTGTGTGTGTGTATGTATGTATGTATGTAAGTAATGTCACATTGTCTTTCTGTGACAAAAACACCATGACCAAGGAAACGTATAAAAGAAAGCATTTGATTGGACTTGCAGTTTCAGCAAATTTAGAGTCTGAAGGCAGAGCAAAGGCATGATGTCAGGAATATCTGAGCTCCAGATCCACAACTAGGAGGCAGAAAGTACTAGTCTCTCGAAACCTCAGAGCTTATCCCTAGGGAAAGCCCTCCTTTAACAAGGCCACACTTCCCAAACAGTTCTATCAACTGAGGACCACATATTCAAACACAAGAGCTTATAGGGACATTGTCATTCCAACAACCACATATGAATATGCTACAAATATTTTTTTCAGTTTGTTGCTTGCTTTTTTTAAAAATCTTCAGAAGAAGAAAACTCTTTAATATTTAAAATCCACGTAGTAACTTTTTACCTTTTGTCTGTTTTGGTTTTTTGAGACAGGGTTTCTGTGTGTAGCCCTGGTTATCCTAGAACTTGCTCTGTAGACCAGGCTGGCCTAGAACTCAGAGATTCGCCTGCTTCTGCCTCCAAAGTGCTGGGGTTAAAGGCATGCACCATCTTGACTGGCTCATTATGGTTTATTATTTTGATGTCCTAAGAAATGATTTTCTACCATGAAATGTAGAGATTTACTTCTAGCTCTTTAAGTAGTTTATAAATTTAGTTTTTATATTTAGATATGGTAATTTTCAGGTTAATTTCTATATGGTATGAGGTAAGAATTAAAATGGATTTTTTCTAGAGCTGAAGAGATGGCGCAGCTGTTTAAAAGCATTGAGTACTCTTCAGAAGGACCTTCTCAATTCCTAGCATCCACATGGCAGCTCACAGCATTCTATAACTCCAATTCCAAGGGGTCTGACACCCTCCTCTGACCTCTGCCAGCACTAGACATTCATTTGATGCAGAGGTGTACATGTAGACACAAAATAATAAAATAAGTTTGAATAGTTATTTCTCTTTAAACAGTTCATTCTATCATCATTTATTAAAAGTGGTGATTTTTTTCCATCTTTGGCACCTTTATTATTATAATGTACATACCTATTTTTCTTTTTTTTTATCTGTCTCTTTAATTTATGATTTGGTTACATTAACTTTTTTAAATGGGTATGTGGTGGGGGGGGGGTACATGCTAGGATCTGTGTGTGAAAAAGAACCATTTGCAGGTTTCTTTTCCTATCATGTAGGCTCTGAGGATCAAGGATGAAATTCCAGTCACCAGGCTTGGTAGCAACCACCTTTACTGCCAAGCCATCTCTAAACGCAGTTACATTAAATTGTACTAGTCTATACCTGTGAAGAGTTACTTGGTATTGAAATGAGTGTGATTTTAATTTTTGAAGTAAGGTATTAAGTATTTTGAAAGACTTTAAAATTGCCTTCTTATTTATTGAAAGTCAATTTTTAACTGTAGGTGACAGGAAAGAAGGAGTATGAGTTTGAAATAAAGAAGATTAAATTCTACATCTATTTTGATACTCCTGTCATGCCTCCGTTTTCTGGCAAACATTAAAAGAGTGCATTTTTATATGAAAGCTTCTAAATTTAAATGTTTTAGTTCAGTGGCCAAGGCAAGAAGTTTTTTCCTTTATATTTAACAAATAAATTCTACCCAAGAACAACATGAATTTTCGTGCACAGATTATATAAAATTGAGTCCTAATAATATTGATGAAGCAAACATGGAGTATACCTTAGTCAAGCAATATACATAAATCTTTTCTACAGAGGAGGAATTCAGTTGTCATATTTTAGATATGCTGGGATTGCAGGTATGTTTCAAGTTTTATGTGGTGCTGGGGATCAAACAGGGGGTGGGGATCCTGTATGCTGGGCAAGTATTCTGCCAACTAAACTATATCCCCAGTTGTCTTAGGTTTGTTTCAGTTTATATTTACTTGTTTTGAGGAACAGAATCTTGTATGTGTGTGGTGTCCCCCCCCCCTCGTTTTTTTTGAGACAGGGTTTCCTTTTAGCTTGCGAGCCTATCCTGGGACTTGATTTGTAGACCAGGCTGGCCTATGTGTGTTTTTTTCAAGACAGGGTTTCTATGTGTTCCCCTGGCTGTCCTGGAACTTGCTGTGTAGACCAAGTTGTTCTCGAACTCACAGAGATCTACCTGCTTTGGCCTCCTGAGTGCTGGGATTAAAGGTGTGCATCACTGCTGCCTAGCTCCAATACATACTCATTAATTGAGGTTTTTTATGAATATTTTATGAAGAGTAGTATGTCATATCTTATAAATGCTAAGGTTGATTTTTGAGAGCTCTATTTTATTAAAGAACTAGGAAGTATGACAGCATAAAAACAGTACAAATTCATTTTCCAGAGCTACTATGGAATTGCTGTCTTTAACTGTAATGATCAAAGGCAGCTTCCCTTTCCCAATCAACGTGGGATCCATTGATGCAAATGAGCAAGTTTTAGGTAGAAGTTAAGTAGAATATTGCTCTGCTGTTGCTACTTTTAGCTCTTTCATACTAATTGAGTTTTCTGTGTAGAATTCCATGCAGTATAATGGGCCTCAAAACCTTTGGGTTCCCTCTACCTCGAATCTAACGAAGGCATTGTGAGAAGATACTTGACAGTTGACTTGCGTTTTACACTGTTACATCTGTTGATTAAATCCCATTAACCAGCTCTTTACAGAAATTAGAGGAGATATAAAGTCATTAAAGTCATCTTCCTTTAAAATTATTAAATATTTATAAGTCTTTGAGTTTAGGAAGGTGAATGCCTTAGCCACATATCAAATACCCACTAACAATCTATTGTCTCTTGGTTTCTCTGAGTTGAATGTTTAGCTGGAGCTTACTTGGGTAGCTGTGGCTTAAGTACCCTTTATTTAATTATTTATTTAATTTGTTTGTTTGTTTGTTTATTCCTTTGTTTTTCGAGGCAGGGTTTCTCTGTATAGCTTTGAGGCTTTCCTGGAACTCATTCTGTAGCCCAGGCTGGCCTCCCAAGTGCTGGGATTAAATGCGTGCACCACCATTGCCTGGCTTAAGTACCTTTTATCTTAAGGTCCTTGGAAAGGCTGCAATTAATGGTCAGGTTGAGCCTAGAGAATCCAATGGTTAGTAATTCCCTATATATTTATTAACTAATAAAATAATTAAAAGGGATATAGACGATTACATGATATAACAGAAGGTGAATTGAAACTTGGTTAAAGAATTTAGACTCAGCAAAATAGAAATAAATTTGTACCTGACACAACTGTGTTACCAAAACTGAAAAGAGAAAAAGATGTTAACTCTGTTACAGATGAATATTATATATCTGTTGAAAGAATGATGTACAGTGTCTTTGTAATTCTTTCCTTGGAATACAAAGAAGGATCTGCATGAGGATAATTAAACAGATTTTTAGTTGCCACAAGCCATTTTAACACAAAAAGCACTTGGTGATCTCTACAGATACACTGAAAGTATTTGCTTAAAAGTCATTCTTCATATTCACTTCTGAAATGTAGGTCTTTTAGCTACCTAAGTAGAATGAAAGTTTTCTTAGTTGTCATAAGGTTGTATTTAAGGAGAGTTCTAAACACACAGAACCAGCACTAAACTGTTGCTGCCTCTTAAGCAGTGGCTGTCCTAATTAGCAACAGCAACTCGGCTGGTAACCAACAGCTGTTAGGCTGCAAGGCTCTTAACCTGAGGGGGTTCTATTCCTTGAGGCACCGACTCTTTGAAAGCTACAAAGGGAATTTTTCTAAACCTACCTCTCTAAAGAACTCAAGACTCAAAGGTTAAAGTGAAAGTCTGCTCCTTAAGAGAGTCTGAATAGCAAGTAGCTCATCTTTCTTTGCTCGTGTCTCCCAAAAAGTAGCTCGTCCTTCTCTATATTCTCTCTGTTTGCCCATCCCTCCTCTCTTTTCTCCTGCCTTGGTATTGACTGTTCAGCTCTTTATTAGACCATCAGGTGTTTTAGACAACAGGCTCAGTAACACAGCTTCACAGAGTTAAACAAATGCAACATAAACAAAAATAATACACCTTAAAGTTATATTCCCCAACACTAGACATTTTCCTGCTCCATTGGAAACACAGAATGCCTACCTTTGCTACCACAATTTCTGTTCAGGTTTATTAACAAAAGGAAAAGAAGTGAAAGTGATAAATACCATGAAAGAATTAACCAATGCATTTTCATTTATGGACATAGTGTGATTATGAGCTTGATCGTGTGTGATAATCACTTGAAAGTGTTCTCAGAATAGTTGTGTGGAAAAATTACACTTTTCTTTAAGCAAGCTTTTCATAGTTTGTGACATTAAGAAAAGAATTACCAAGAATCATAACCTTACTTATACTCATTGCAGCAAGCAATAGAGAATTTATACCAGATTAGTCAATTTTGCTTTTAAAAGGGAAAACGATTACCAGAAGGGGAGGACTCCATATTATATGATCATTTTTTAAGTCACCTATAAGTTCAAAGAACTTTAAAAGTCAGTATTATTTTATGAACTTGCTATGCTGATCCCAGAATTAATGTGGATAAGAAAGTGTGTAAGATTAAACAAAACCTTTTTCTTTTTCTTTTTTCCTTTCTTGATTTTTCGAGAGTTTCTTGTATATCCCTGGCCATCCTAGAACTCACTCTGTAGAGCAGTCTGGTCTCCCAACTTAGAGACTCTCCTGCCTCTGGCTCCCAAGTGCTGGGAGTAAGGTGGTCACCACCACTGCCCAGGCCATAAACAGAACTTTTTATTGGAAGGAAATCAGTCTTGATTGGTGATGGGGAGTCTTCATAACAAAACATAAAATTATTTTGTTTTAAATGTATTCCTTCAAGATGATTTATCATGTATCCCAGGTTGGCATCTAAATTCATGATGCTCCTACCTTTTTCTCCTAAGTACTGGTATTATGATAAAAGTCATAGATGAGAAGAATTTGTTTAAATTAAAATAACCCAGAAGCAAATTGATTATATCTTATGATAGTTGAGATACAGTAAATTTATCATTTTATGTCAATCTAAATATTTTTGGGGGTGGACAGTAGGAGGACCTTGGTGCCATTATATCACATTATATATGAAGAAAGATTCTAAGTAAATGCATAAATTTGAAAATTGATATGTAAGTATAAATAAAGATACCACTTAAAAATATTTTTCAGTTCTTTCAGTATAAATAACTTTAAATATGTTATAACTATCTGTTTAGCTTTCTATTCATATAGTATTTGTAATGTCTACAATAATAGTAAACATGTAATTATTTGAAGGAAAGACATGTAAAATAGCATTTCAGAGACTCTTGACTTTTACCTAATTAATGTTTCCATATAGATATATGTGTACTAAGTCATGTGAGTGTACAGTTCTTTTAGTTAATCCTATTGACATGAGAATAGTGGGTTAAAAATTACTGCTCTTACGCCCAGGTGTTTTTATTTTTTCAGTATAACATTATATTCATATCATAACATATATAAAAGTTATTACCTAGACCTCAGAATATGTCTTAACTGATTTTTGTGGTTAATGTTAATTTCCAGTAGTCAAATCTTATTTTGATCCAAGAGGCAGTAAATATGGTCAAATTCAGGTTCTAATGTTTGTTTTCATAATGAAAGCTTGAACAAGTGATCTTGAAAATAAACTTGGAAGGAACATAGTAGTAAATATTCCTGAGACTATTGTAGCAATATTATCCAAATGCCATTAATTTCCTAGTGGTGTCTGCAGATGGCATTTTTTGAGAGCACATTGTATTTCCTTAAGCAGAAATGCCCTTGCCTTTAACAGTTTTATAGTTTGTTCAAATAATGAGATTTTAGTAACAAGTCATAATATTCAGGAGATTTTTTTTTATTGTAAATTAATTCTTTAATAGAATTACCTTTCTCTAGCCACTGCTTGGTCTATTTATTTGCTGATTAACTAATGTACTTTTAATCTTTGGGGGAGGGAATCTAATCATGTCAAATCTAATGAAATTTCAGGAAATTCAACAAGAGACAGATATCCCTGAAAGAGAACTTGTTAGAGCCCTCCAGTCCCTCGCCTGTGGTAAACCAACACAGCGGGTCCTCACAAAAGAACCCAAGTCAAAGGAGATAGAAAGTGGCCACATATTTACAGTTAATGATCAGTTCACATCCAAACTACACAGAGTCAAGATTCAAACAGGTACCTGCAATTCAAGTTTTCCTCTAAAAATTATGTATATATTATATATAAAAAAATTCCTCATCTGCTGGATTTCTTCCTTTTAAAAAGTAATAGTTTCATTATTAATAAAATAATGCCTATAGTATGTTTGTGCTTGGTCCTGAGAAGGGATACCTGCATATATAAAATGCAGCTGAACCCAAATGCAAATGAAAGACAGTATTTCAAAGCTGTATTATAGATTTCTCAAAATTGGTTGTTACCTACAGAAGGATTGGTCTTCAGATATTTCCTAAGTTTTGAATTGTAAAACCAGTATTACCTTTAATTTCTGTTTGTAAATGGCAAAAAACCAATCCCTTCTTTCCAGTGTTTAGGATTAAAGCATCCTGCTACTTGGTTTCAAGGTAAATATTAGTACAGAAAGACATACCTCAGCATACATGTCTCCTTGAAGTAAGATGTTTTTCTCCATCATTCTAAATATGATATCACATGGGAAAAATGATTTCATATTGTGTCTATTTATTGTGTGTTCTCAGGTTGTCTTGAGGGTTCCTTTTGTGTCTTACCTTTTGGAACTAGGATTCTTTCAGGATTTCCATGTTATCACTATATTTCTTTTGTTTCTCTTAATCTAAACCCATACCCTTTTTTCATTTACCTCATGGGGGAGGTAATTTGCTTTTTTTTTTTTTTTTTTTTTTGCTTTTACTTTTTTTTTGCTATTGTTTTTTCTTAGCAAATGATACTGAATGCAGTTTCTCTTGTGCTTGTATCTCCCTGTGTGTGTTTGAGTGAAAAAGAGATTATTTAATTTGATTTTGATCAGACAGATGCATGGATGAGATTAGATAAAATACCAGGGCTATAATCCAGGACCTCACATAAGCTAGGCCATATGCTTCTAACACTGAGCCATGTCCCCAGCAGAAAGCAGTATTCTTATCAAGGAACTTTTCATACAAATAGCTAAATGTTTATGCATACCAAAATAATATTATAAATTATAAATCTACTATATCATGTCTATGTCTGCATATGTCAGCTGTTTTTTTCTTTGAGGTTTGCTAGTTTGATTCCAAAAGTTTCATGCTTATCTCCTTTTAAGGGCCAAATAACAACAAATGGTTTTGTTTTTTGTTTTTTTTTTTTTTTTGCTGCATCAATTATAGCACAGTTGGACATTTATTTTAACCCTTGCTGGTTATATTTAACACTGTAGGAAGGACAGAAGTAACACTCTCGTAAAGGTTAGAATACAGAGTAAATATATGATGAGATTATAAAAAGAATTTTTTAGGTAGTAGATTCAAGGAGTTGGCAAGGCCTGCACAGAAGTATTTCAGTGCTATAGAGAATTCCTTTTACTGTTACCTTAGTAGTCCTTTTTAATTGTTTAACTGATAGAATCTTGACAATACCTGCTGGTCCCTCTCTTGCAGTGTTTTAGGAGTTAGACAGCAGATACTTGACTGCCTGAAAGATTTTGTTTGAAATAAAACTTAAGACATGACAGAAAAGTAAGAGTTGAGGTCTGAAAGCCGTGAACAACTGGCAAATTGTATACTGCTAATTTTTTATCACTGGAGATATCCACTACCATTTTTCTTCCAGGATAGGAATTATCCTAGTCTATGAATAATTGACTTTCAGCCAGGCATGTATCTGAAATATGAAGACTTCCTGGTCCAAATAGTGAGTTCTAGCCTAGCCAGGGCTGTATTGTGAGATTCTGTAAAGTTTTTTTGCTTTATTTTTCCCCATTAAAACTAACTTCTAATTGTACAAAGGAATAATTTATAATTGAGATGAATGAGAATGTTTGCTTATTGTGTGTTATGTGCGTACTATAGTTGAGATGGATTTTTCTCTAATATTAAATTATATTACATTTTCTTTTAAACCAAATTTTTATTTGTATATCTAATAAATGCCTTTATTTCTATTTTAGTTGCAGCCAAACAAGGTGAATCTGACCCAGAAAGGAAAGAAACAAGACAGAAAGTAGATGATGACAGAAAACATGAGATAGAAGCTGCTATAGTGCGAATAATGAAGTCTAGGAAGAAGATGCAGCACAATGTTTTAGTAGCAGAGGTAAGGACGCTTGAGGACGGTCAACATCATTATCACACCACACTGCTTACTAAGAACAAGATACTGTGCATAATTAAACACCTGTACTTCAATATACAATTTTAAACAAATCACCTGTGTTTCTGAACATTAGTAATGGTTACCATTTTTTGAGGGCCTCTTTACAAGTTAGGAAACTAAGGCCCACGAGGGCCCATTAACAGGTAACAAAAGCCTTGTTTGAGAATTGAGAAGTAGTGCTGACAGTTTTAACTGAGAAATGAGAAGGAAGGATTTAGCCTCCTGGGTTTCTGTCTTGAGTGAATAGACAGACAGAGGTTGGGCCCCTTAACTATAAGGTGAGAGAGAGAATAGTTTGCTTCTTTGCTCTGTGTCTTAATTAATAATGGTTTGCACACTTGTCTTTATTTTTCACTGGCATATGTGAAGTCAGGAGTCCATTAAAGCATTAAAAGTCAGAAAGTGAAAGCCAGATGTTAAATTGGGAATTCACATTATATAGGAATATAGTCAAAATGGTTGGTATTAAATTGCTCAGATGTAACATGGGAAATAACAGAAGGAAAACACTGCAAGAAAGAGCCTTACAGTGCCACATTCAGGAACAAGGAGAACACCCAATGACACGGAGAAGAAGCCCTTGAGCACTGGTTTTAAAGGGGTTCCTTCTGAACCAGTCTTAAAAATACAGGTTCACCTAAACCTACTAAATCAGAAATTCTTAGGTCAGCAATCTGGCCTTTAACAGGCTCTGCATAGGTGATTATGAAGCGTGTCCAAATTTGATGACCTTCCAAAGAGAAAAAAACAAAACAACAAAAAATTAAGTACAGTTTTAACACAGCAGAGGAGTGACCATGAGTGAGTGGTTAGTAATTATAAAAACCATAAAGCTTAGATGAATGACTATATCGGCAAATGTGACAAGTTAACTTTGCCATCCATTTTCACTGACCTAATAAGAGTAGATAGATGATGCATCACCCAGAAACTAAGTGGAGGTGGAAACCACCAAGAGTTTGTACTTTTGAGACAGTGGATCCTGGTAACAGGCAGAAAGAAGAGTTCTAGAGGACTAAGTGGTAGAATTAGGAGTTCTGGGATTTGTCTTTTTCTTTTAAATGGACGATTGTTGAAGATGTTTATATTGTGGGGAGGAGGTGCTAGGTGATTAGGACAATGAGGTGGTGAAGTCTGGGAAAGGAAAGGTGGCTGATAGTAGAAAGAGTGGGTGGTAGTAGAAAGAGTGGCTGGTAGTAGAAAGGTGGCTGGTAGTAGAAAGAGTGGGCGGGCACTCTTTCTAACTGAGAACACAGTAGTACAGAGTCTGTGCTGACCAAGAAGTGATAAAAGTAGAGGAACACAATGTAAGGTAGGAAGATGAGGACTATGAAAGGAAAATGAGATGGCTTCTGGTCCCTGTGTAGAACAGGATGGGGGTTCTGCAGGTTGCAGCACCGAGGTTGAAAACACAAGGAGCTCATCAGAATAAGAAATTGTGCCTACAGCAGAGTGGTGGTTTTATTTGTGTTAGGATTTCCCAGGAGTTATCAAACCTTTGTAAAAGGCTAAGTTTAGCCTGAGGGCAGCTGTAAGAAGCACATACAAGTGTGACTAGATATAAGTGATTTTATAAAAACAAAGTATTAGGTGGTATTTGGCCTGTGAGTGCAGCTGATGACTCCTAGTTATACTGATAGCAATTTCATCAAAAAATGCTTATAAAGTAGGACCAAAGAATGTAGAGTGCTTTTGAGAGTTGAAGGAATCTTGAATGCAGTCTTGGCCTTGTAAGGAAGGAGACTGTGCAAAGTAGCTATGTGAACATTCTAGAAGATAATTAAGGATTGGCCATTTCAAGTGGGTGGTAGCAAGATTTTTGTTTTTGTTACTTTTTTTTTTTTTAATTAGTAGGTTTATTAAGCATACTGTGAGAATGTAGAGATTCTAAGGTTAGAAAAGGAGAATACCTGATGGATGAGTTAGGGTGGATTATTGAAATGTTCGCGAGCTTTGAGGACAAAGAGGTTTAAATTCTCTCTGGTCTGGTACTAATTATTAATACCAAGTTCTTACTTTATAAAATGAAACAGCCTCTATTTCAGTTAAAAGCAGTAGACACAGACAGACACACACACACACAAACACACACACACACACACACACAGTGTTGCTAGCAGTAGACTGTGGCTGCTACAGTTAACTTAGTACTGGAAGCACCATACTTAGGCTCTGACTTCAGCTGGAGCAAAGAATGACAGCAGTTGCTCATAGTATTGGGTGCCATTGCTGCAAGTCATTCTATCTGTTAACTCATCTCTGAGATCCCAGAGCTGGATGGATATGGATATGAATCAGGAATTTGAATCCAGGCAATCTGGTCTAGAACTCGTGCATGTAAACACAACACCCAGATTCTTTGAACTGGGAAAATAACCCAGAAGTTAGTAATATCATCATCAAAATGATTAAACTATATGTTGGTATGTAGTCAGACTAGTGAAATCCAAGTAATCCTTTTTATCATTCACATTTTGACACATGGAAGTGAATTCTAACCATCCATAACATTCCCAAGTAAAAGCTTTAAATTTTTTTGGTACTTTTCTGTTTTATCTGTCTGTTACATTGAGGCGCAGAGTATTCCTTCTGCCTCACGCTCTCAAGTGCTTTGCTTATAGACGTTAGCCACCATGTCTATAGTTTCTAATTTAGTTGCACAGTCACTAAATTTTGATATTCTTAGCTTTAAAATGGCATGTCAGCTGGAGTAAAAAGGATTTTTGTGTTTATGTGGAAGTCCTTTAGTTAAAATTTGGCTTATACCTTCTCTTTTTAGGTAACTCAACAATTGAAGGCTCGATTCTTACCAAGTCCAGTTGTTATTAAGAAACGTATTGAAGGACTTATTGAGAGAGAATATTTGGCACGAACCCCTGAGGATCGCAAAGTATACACATACGTAGCATAAAATGCATTCAGAAATTTGATTTATTCTTGGACTGTACTCTTCGCATGGACTGGGAAGTTCTTTTAAATCATTACTATTAAGACGACCATCTCTTCTGTTAAATTGCAGTACATGTTATAGACCACTCAGATCAAGCCTCCTCCCTCTGAGAGT
The DNA here is from genome assembly GCF_004664715.2 of Peromyscus leucopus. Taxonomy (NCBI): domain Eukaryota; kingdom Metazoa; phylum Chordata; class Mammalia; order Rodentia; family Cricetidae; genus Peromyscus; species Peromyscus leucopus. The sequence goes on from NC_051074.1 coordinate 32,705,818, forward strand.
TTTCAACATCAGTTGATTGAGCTTCAGGCTTTCCAACGTTATCCCTGTAGAGATCATCTTTACAGTTCCTCGGGAAAATGTGAATGTGCCGCGTTTTGTTTTCAATATTGTATGAAAACAGGAAAAAATAAACAAATTTAGAAAACACAGCTCATTAAAATAAAATTGTTGGATTTCATTTCCCCAGGTCTTCAGTGTTGATGTAAATGTGTTTCTGTAGTGTTGCTTATTAGCACTTTGCGCATTGTGTAAGTTGGGTAGCAAAAATGGCAAAAGAAACGCAAAATTCCCAGTTAATCTTGCTCTGCTTGTGACATTTTCTTAGCTGGTATTGTTTAAAGGTTTGATAAATATACAAAGGTCCAGGCATACAATTGGCGCATGCTTATCCTATCACTTGCACTTACTAATCTTCCAGCCTTATGACCAGGAACCTTTGTTTGGACATGAGTACATACTCTGAGTTGTTTTGTCCCTGTTGTAATTTGAGGGTTCCAAATTCAGTTCTAAGAGGATTAGGTTTTGCTCTGAGTTATTTCTAGAGAAAGAAAATATTTTAGTATGTATAAATTGTACAATAATTTTTTGCTGTTGTACTTAATGCTAATAGTGGATTGTATAGGGTGGTGTTTTTATTTCATTTATTGTAGACAAAAAATGAATGAATTTAGTATTCACATACACAGTAACTCAAGTATGTCAGAGCACAAAGGTGGCAGCTGGTTATATTTAATTCAGTCCCTTTGAAAAGCACATACATTCTACCCTTTGTTTATAAATATCTTAGCCCCCATATCTATCTCTCTCTCTCTCTCTCTCTCTCTTTCTCTCTATCTATCTCTCTATCTCTATCTCTCTCTCTCACACACACACACACACACAGACACACATACAGACACACACACACATTTGAAATATATTGGTCAAGCTGTGGTACACCATTAATTGTCTGTTTCAAAATGCAATCTAAAGATGCAATAAATAGATTACCTTGATAGTTTGAAGGAAGTCTTCAGTTCTTGCAGCTGTGTTTTGAAAGTGATTAAGCAATATTTTTCAAATGTGATGATTCTTGGGTATTTAGCTCTCCGTTGTCCTCTGAGGAGTCATTTTCATGTTTGCAGAGATGTGCTTTGTGCTGGAGATTTGTGTCCGTTACTCTGTGCTTCCAACCATCACTGAAGTTGTTTTCTACCCAATTAATTGATCTCCAAGGATTATAGTTTGCTTTAACGTCAGAGTATTTTTATCTTTTATTTTATTTAATTTTATTCCTTTTTTTCTCTTACAAGATAATATTTTAGAGATGTAATTAGGGGAAACCACTATAGATTTCTGTCAGAAAATTGTTACTGAGTTCAAGTAACCCACTCTCCATTTAATATCAATACTGTTGATATACTTTTTGGAATGTATGTCTCAGAAGATGGTTTCTGTTTAAATTTATGGTGAAGTTACAATAACTGAATTCTAATATGGATTAAAAACTCCACGTAAATATTTTCCCCATGCGTCTTGGATTATAATTTTTCTTTTAGGCCTGCAAATAGGCTTTTACTGCATTGAAATTTGCTTTTATCTGTACTGTACAATTTTACGCTTTATGATCTTGGTTTCTACATGTTTTCCACCTTTACATGAGACAGTGAAGATGTAACGAATATGGACAGTGTTCTCAATACACTTTGCTCTACTGCATGGGTACCACTAAATGCTGAAGGGTTGCTTTCTGGTTAGAATTTTCACTAAGGAAGCTGCTGCCCTAACACTTTGGAAGTAAGGACATTTCAGGTTGTCAGCAATCGGGAAAGCTATGAAAGCTTCAATTATGAAGTCTCCTAAGTCAGACATTGAAAACAATGAAGTACTAGCTCAAACCATTAAAATTCCATTTTTGTCATCTTCAGTATGGCTGTACAGATCAGGTCTAGCATATATGTAGAGATTAAAGATTTGATACTTGTGCTTCTAGATGCCTGCTTCTGGGTTAAAATAGATTTGCTGGGGAATGCTGGCTCTGCTACCTTACAAAATTCATGTGATGTATTTTGAGGTTTCTCCTCAGCAATAGGTCATTGACATTTTTACCCACTTTTAATGTTTTGAAAGAATAATGTGACTAAATTTTTTTGTGACTTGAATTTTAGGGAAGATGGATAATTTTTCCAGCTATAAAAATGATGTTACCTCTGTTCATTACTTGTTATGTTGTGATTCTTTGCTGTTGTTTTTCATGGGGACAGCATTTATTTTTAAATTGTCATTTAAAAATTGAAAATTTATTATTACAATTAGGAAACAGCCTTACAAAATAAATGGTTGTGATTGCAAGGATTCTTTATGTCAGTGAATTTAACCAGGGAATTGAAGGGGTGCATGCATGGGGCATTGTAAGTACAGTGCAGGAAAGCACCATTTCGAGGCCTAGAAAGTACTTTGTAGTGAGAATCTTGACAACAGTGAAGAAACATTGACTTTTGTTTTCTCAGTATGCTGGACAGATGGAAAGACTTAGGTAAGAACTGGTGTTCTTGTAAATAATGTGTACATATCCAGAAACTAGTACCCTGACTGACACCTTAGGCTTCTGAATACCTAATTCCTCTATTTGAGTATTAATGTTTGATGTTAAGTCTGTACAATGCTTTCTTGAGTTTAATTTGGATATTCACTTTAAACAAATAATACAAGATTTTATCCTTGTCTGTCTACTATACTTTGAGAGTAGCGTAATTATTCATGTTATGTTTTAAACAACAAAAGATTCTCACAGTGTTAGAAAGAAAGCCTCTGTGTTTCATTTGTAACATGTTACACTGTATGGTAGTACTTCATTTAATAAGCACTTCATGTTCTATTGATAAGCATGGAAAATGTAAAAAAAAAAAAAAAAGGGAAATGTGAGTGAAATTGTAAATTCTTTCTAGTCCAAAGAGCAGACACAGTCAAGTCATAGGTAACACTTGTGTGAGCTCTTTGTTGTTCATTGAGTTGTTATATCATCAGCTGACATGACCATTATACCAGAGTTGTTCACAGTAACTGCTAAAAAGTGCCTGAGCCAAGATTTGGACCTTGGTTTAATTCTAAGCTAGGACTCTGGAGCTTGTCCATGTCCCATGCAAAGGAATGTGGTTTTCCATTTAAACCTGTCATTGTGTACTTCATTTGCATGAAGCAATGGATGTAGTGTGGAAATGTATCTCAGTATGGAATTGTGCACGTTTTGTTGGCCCATATTTGATGATTCCAACATCAGTCCAGAAGCAAGGATAATGATGGCTGTTATTTTTGAATATGTCTGTTTAAAGGAAAACATACTCCAAATTCCTAGTATGTGGGTTACAAGGTAAGTGATTAATTTAAATTCTATACTTAAAAACTCCTTTCCTTATTGCATGGTTTTCTATACCACATCAGTTTGTTATCCAGAAGGTAGAGGATGGAAAATGACAATGAATTTAATGATTGTTTATGAAGCTAGCTCTTGGGAGAACTTGAACAAAACTTCGTTTACTACCCTTAGAAATTGTGCATTTGTAAACATGACATAAGCAATTTCTTCCTTGATATTTGGGTCTAACTTGATCTTAAGTTTGCCTCATTGAAATGCCTTAAAGCATTAGATTTGAAGTACATGAGAAGCTCCAAATGGTGTGTGCTGTGTTTCTAGTTAATGAAATCAAGTTTCAACATTTTAAATAGCATACAACTCATATAGCATAAAACTTTCACATGCACAGTTCTTGCAGTGTGAAAAAGTTAAAACCCTGAGTCTCCAGCTTCTTTTCCTGTTCTGATTTATGAGTGCTTTAGCAGGATCTGGTGTGGTGGACGTGGCAATCTAAGCCCCAGATGCTTCAGGTCTTGGAAGCATTGAGTTTCCTAAGTTAAAATTTGTGCAACAAAACTCACTCAGGCATCATGAAACAGGAGCATGTGGACAGTTCACCTGGAAAATTTAAGGTGGTGTCTTGGAGTACCAATTTAGGAGCTTTATTTGGTGTATTTAACACAACTGGTAATTAGAAAATCCATTTTACTTATATAAGTGAACAGTACATACACCTTGTTGGCTCTGGGATTCTGTACTCTACTCAGTATATATTTTATCTTCATTACTTCCTAGCTTCTTTCCTGTTAATTGTGTTTTAATTTTGAGGACCATATGAAGGTAGAATGTATTATCTTTGAAAAAACTGCAAAAATTTACATAGCAAATGGCTTTTAAAGGGTTGATGGTCAAATGTTAAAATGTTATTTTTATATCGTTTATAATCTTGTTTGAATAGGTTTCAGTGAAAATCTTCTAAAGTAGTCTCCCCCCCCCCCAGGTATGGGGGTAAATAGCTTTACTACAATTAGTATGTGTGTTGCAGAATTTCATGCAAATGAAGTGTGCTGGTAGTGTGGTGGTTTAAATGTATTAAAAGACCAATGCACAAACTTGCTGCTGCTGTGGTCACTGCAGCTTCTAGGTCCCAGTTTCTTTTACTGATTTAAAAACAAGGAAAATAAGAAAAGGCTTGAAAAAAAAAAAAAGTGCAACATCCCACTAATAGTGTAGTGCTGGAATTTGGACACAAGTCTTGATGGTTCTAAAACTTGTGTTTTTAATGACTGTTAAGTACCATCTCCAGGAATCAGTGGGCAGGACTGCAAGTTGAATTGGGGTCTTAGAGAATTTTCTTGGCATATATTTTGGTGAAAGTTTTTGTTGGCTTATAGTGTCCTTGATACAGAAACAGCACACACAAAAAACATGTAATGTGCATATTGGTGTATATGGTATGTACATATTCTTTACTATTATTTGCAAAAAGAACTGTCAGATATCAACACCTATGGAGTTAATAGTTTTCTGTTAGCCTAGGTCTATGAAATAACTTCTAGCCTGATGTTTTAAAGGTAGAATTAATAGATGAAACAAGAGTGAGAAGTTTAGCTAAAGAAATAGTTTCAGTGTGTTCCAGTGCAGCTCTAGCAAGAGGCACAGCATGTGTGTAACAAAACAAGACATTGTGACTGTGATGTTTAAATGAAGGGGGTGCGGGAGAGGCTGGGGAAGATCTTGATTTAGTTTCAGAAATTCCTCTCATGAGGTTGCCCACAAAGCATTTTTGTAATATTCCTAAGAAAAGCATTTTTTAAGCAAAAATTTGTATTGTTTGTTTCTATATTCAGCTGACTCGAGCCCATGAGAGGAACAGTCAATTTCCTTGTTGTCCCCAAGGTTAGAGAAGAGTGCCACAAGCTCTAAAAGGCAGTTCAAGAAGGGGAGTAGCCAGGCCTAAGCTTTTTACCCTAATTGCTCACCAGGTTCTAGAAGCTTGGTGTAGGGGGTTCCCCCATCTGAAGTTCATGTTTTTATAGGTGCAAGGTGAAGGCTCTGGGACAACTATGTTTGGGAATCATTGTTTAAGTTATTTGTGTTAAACTAAAGTTACTCCCAGTTTCATTAGCTAAGAATATTCATGTGTAAGTTGTAAGACCCTTTAATATCTTTCTTGTTCTTACTAGACATGAAAGACATGGCACTTCTGTAGTTGAGAAGCAACACAGCCTATTGGTGGCTGAATTAAGCATTGTCACTAAGAGAAAAGTGAGCTTAGAAACCACAGCTTAGTAACTTCTACCAATGACTACTAAGTAAAAAAAGCAAGTGCCTACTGAATGGGCTGGAATTTGTTCTAGAACGATAGGTTATGAAGTGACTTAGTCTGGGTAGCAGAAATTGAAATTTGTATAGCCAAGTTCGCAAATTATGACCATAAGTAAACTATTAACCTGGTTGTTGTCAATCAAGCTGGCTTGAAGGTATTCTATTTTTAGCCTTGGGTTTGGAGTGTCCGTATAATCTAACATTAAGGTAACTTCCAGAAGAATGTAATACTCTTGATTCCCTAATTCCCCAGTGTAAAGTTTGGGTTATTTTTTATGTAATGAGCATTCATAGAATTATCCAGTAAAAGTAAATAGATGTTAGCTCCCTCATCAGATTGGTACACATATTGCATAATCTAAGTATATAAAACCTACAAGCTATTAAAATCCATTTCTGGTTTTCAAGGTTAATGAATTGGAGCCCCCCCCCCACTCTAGCACCATCTTCCAGCTTCTACTGTTGTCAGATTGTTTCTGCCCTTCATAGACTACTCAGTAGACAGTGCTGTTCTCTGTCTACATGAAAGCACAGCCTGGTGTTGACTTATTCATGATTTCATTCTCCAGACTCTGGAACCAGTGGCAGCCTGTAGTAGGTGGCACTGCAACTCTCATGGGAGGTTAATTTCCATATCTGGCCTCTTCTAGAAGATTGAAGCTTTGATTTACTAAGGGGCAGCTGGTGGCATGCTCTCAGTGTGGTACCTGCCAGTCAGTTTGCAGTAACTGCTCACTTCTACCCGTTGATGGTAGCAGTCACTTATGAAACACTGAACAAGTTGAGTGCCCCCACTTCTATATAGTTAGGAACTCTGCATCTGAGCCTAAGCTACACATTAGCTTTGCTATAATACTCTGATCAACTGACCTTATCACCTAGAAATTATTTATTCACTAAATTAAGGTCTCCCTTCATATTTGTTTTGTTTTGTTTTTTTAGAGACAGGTGTAGCTAGAGTTTTTCTGCCTTGCCCACAGTGAGGACAAATCTTTGTTACCCTCCAGTCCCACAGCCGCTCAGACCCAACCAAGTAAACACAGAGACTTATATTGCATACAAACTGTATGGCTATGGCAGGCTTCTTGCTAACTGTTCTTTTATCTTAAATTAACCATTTCCACAAATCTATACCTTGCCACGTGGCTGGTGGCTTACCGGCGTCTTAACATGCTTCTTGTCCTGGCAGCATCTGGCAGTCAGTCCTTCTGCCTTCCTGTCCTTTTATTTCTCCTCTCTGTTAGTCCCGCCTATCCTTCCTGCCTAGCCACGACCAATCAGGTTTTATTTATTGACCAATCAGAACAACTTGACATACAGACCATCCCCCAGCACAGCCAAGTGCAAACCATCTCAAACACCTGCACTCAGGCCCATGGTCCTAATCATCCTCTATGCGGACCTGCTGGGTAACGCCACAAAGAACCCAAGAAGGGCTCCCACAGGACATACAAATCATCCCACAGCAGACAGGGTTTCTCTAGTTTTGGCACCTTTCCTGGAACTCACTCTGTAGCCCAGGCTGGCCTTGAACTCAGAGATCCGCCTGCCTCTGCCTCCCGAGTGCTGGGATTAAAGGTGCACGCCACCACCGTCTGGCTCTCCATTTTTAAGCTAGTATAACTTGCTAAATTTTACCTAAAGTCCCATTTCCCCTGCTTTTTACAATCATGACCAAAAAATGAGATATTAAAATAGTTATAAAACAAGCTGAAATCTAGTTTCGTGTAAGTGCTTTTGAACATGTATGTCTATGTATTGGGGCACACATGCTTGATTAGAGAATAGATCTTTTTTTTTTTTTTTTTTTTTGGTTTTTCGAGACAGGGTTTCTCTGCGTAGCTTTACGCCTTTCCTGGAACTCACTTGGTAGCCCAGGCTGGCCTTGAACTCACAAAGATTCACCTGGCTCTGCCTCCCGAGTGCTGGAATTAAAGGCGTGCGCCACCACCGCCCGGCTAGAGAATAGATCTTAAAGGTTAGTAGATAACTGATGGGGAAAGGATTTTTTTGCTATGTCTTATACAGTTAGTTGGATATCAGACCATAATAAAATGACTTTAAGCCCTAGGTTTTTTTTTTTTTTTTTTTTTTAACTTGCTAAGATCCTTATGAATACCAACAAATTCTACTAGGCAAAAAAAAAAAAAAAAAAAAAAAAATGTACAAACATACAAACCCACATACCTGGAACTTTACAGTAAATTTACTTACTAAAGAATTATGTAAGTTAATTTCCCATTGTTAATTGTATCAAGTTTTATATCTCCTTTGCTTAAAATGGACTACAAATGCATGAATATAAAAAGATATCAACATCTTTACAAAAACTGTTCCATTTATCCATTGCAGCCAGAGATTGACATGATTTGTATTCCTGTCATAATTTCTGATACCAGTTTTAGGCAACTATATAGCTAATTTAAAATCATCTCTCTGGATTAAATTCTAATTCTTTATAGTTCAGTCCAGATTTACAAGGGACTCTAAAAGGATTGAAGTCAGAAGAGGACAGTAGAGCACAAGGGGCTCTCGTCAAGTTCTAGTTCATTCTTGACTTGTTCTAGACATGGTGCACACAAACAGCTATATTTTTGGAAGTTGCCTCTGTTGGCGGTATGATTTCCCAGGTGTAACTGTGCTGTTATCAAACAAACATCTCCAATCTGTGACTTGATTTGTGTATTGTACTTAGCCTAATTTTAAAGGACGTTAGTGTAATGAAATACCAATTAGACTAACATTTTGTTTTTCCATAGAATTCATGTTACCCTGTTTGTCATTTTGGCACTTTTCTCTGTTAGAAGTTAGCTACTGGAGAATCAACAGGAACAAAATAGACAATCTTGAACAAGAAGAGCATACTGAGAAGAATGACAGACGGGGATAGAATTCTGTGGGCATGCTGTGATGGCACATGAAGAGCTCAAGGGAGTGAGGAGTTACTGCATGGTGGAAAGGGTAAGTTGTCACTTTAGACAAGATGACAAGAGCTTTAATGAATGAAAAGATGATACTTTGGGGTGCACCTTGAGTAAGTGCTGTCGGTATGAAAGAAAGTTCTGGCAGAGAAAGATGAGTCATCTGGAGAGGATTAGGGGAGGTTGGCATCTAGGTGCAGAATACAAGAAGGAGACAGAATAGGCAGACAAGAGGGAAGAAACCCAAAGCACAAGGCTGTGAAGTCCACAGGGAGGACTGCGGCTCTTAGTTCATTGCAAGGATTATAAGCAGAGTGCCACAGACCCATTGTTTGCTGGGGCATGGCGATTGCCACAATCTCCAGCTGACGGCAGATGAATACTGGCATCAGGTTAAGAAGTGGCCATTGTAAGAACATGGACTCTGCCAAACAGTACCTGGATGTGGTAGAAAAAGATGTCATTCAAAGGCTTTTGGTGTGATTTTGGTGTCAAACAAGTTTGACATCTTTAAGGATGTTTTAAGTGGTTTTATTTCATTTCTCTTTTTGCACTTATTTATTATTGATATTTATTGTTTGTTTTGGGCTCTTTTGGGAAGCCCACCACCCGGCTCCCAAGTAAATCACACACAGAGTCTTACTCTTAATTATGAATGTCCTTAGCTTGTCTTATTTCTTGCCAGCTTTCCTTAACTTAACCCATCTAGCTTTTGCCTTTAGGCTTTTACCTTCTTTCTGTGTACCTTTCATTATTTCTTACTCTGTAGCTTGCTGTGTAACTGGTTGACTGGCCCCTGGAGTTCTTCTCTGGCTGCTGCTGCTTTTTTCTTCCTCCCAGATTTCTCCTTCTATATCCTCTTTGCCTGCCAGCCATGCCTATCCTTTCTCCTGCCTCACTATTAGCCGTTCAGTTCTTTATTAGACCATCAAGTGTTTCAGACAGGCACAGTAACACAGCTTCACAGAGTTTTTTTTTTTTTTAATGCAAACAATATTCTACAACAGATATTTTAATACAATTTATTTTTATTTTATGTGCATTGGTGTTCTGTCTGCATAAATGCCTGTGTAAGGGTGTTGGGTTCCTGGACCTGGAGTTACAGACAGTTGTGAGCTGCCATGTGGATGCTGAGAATTGAGCCCAAGTCCTCTGGAAGAGTAGTCAGTGCTCTTAACCACTGAGCCATCTCTCCAGCCCCTACTTGTTTATTTTTTTTATAGACTTTCTTTTGGAGTAGTTTTAAATGCATGGGAAAATTGATCATTTTGAGAGAGAAGAATCAAGAGGTCAGTGTGGATCCTTTCCATTTCTGTGGCCAGAGACACCGAGTACTGCACTGTGCGCCTGGGGCCTGGGGAAAGGGAGTGGACTGGAAGTGCACTGAATCATCACTGTATGGGCATGCTGTAAGAACCTTTGAAGGTGCTGCACACCCATGATGCATTGCCTTTCTCCAAGTGTACTGGCCACTGGCATTCTGGAGGATGCTCTCCTGCCTGCTAATTAGACATTCAGCTTTGTTAGTGGAAGATAGTAAGTCGCCACAGGGAAGAAAGGAAAACTTCTAGTCAGATTCCAGCTCTGCTGGCTCAGTCAGGCAGTTTCCCCAGCACTAGATGCCAACAAAGTATAGCTTTCTCTAGCCGTGGACTTCTTTTTTTGTATTTAAAGATTTATTTCTGTCTGTGTACCATGTGTGTGCAGTGCCACCAGAGGCCAGGAGTCAGATCCCCAGGAACTAGAGTTATAGATGGTTGTTAGCCACTGTAGTTGCTGGGAGCTGAACCCAGGTCCTTTGGACGAGTAGCCAGTGCTCTTAACTGGAAGCCATCTCTCCAGTCCTACTCTGGTATTAAGCCCTTAATGTTGGTTCAGCAGCTTATTAGATACTGGCAGTGTAGTGTAGTGTAGGCCTGCACCCCAGCTAAAATTGCTGCTGCCCCACCCCTTTTTGGGCATGCCACACACACAGGCGCATTCACACATGCACACATCACACACATACACACAACACACACACACTTTAAGCAGCTATAGTCAAATGGCTGCTTGACCTTTGCCCCTTGTAGCTTTTGGAGCTACCTATGTGAGGCCACATGTGGAGGAAGCTCACTAAATTAGCATGATGCTGCCTCTAGTACCTGATTCCAGCAATGTCTACAGATATACCCCAACCTTCTGCAGGCTTGGTTCCTTCTGTCAACTCACCACCTGTCTCCACTGGCCTAAACCTGGAACTTGTTCACCAAGGTCTCCCAGCACCGACAGCATAGTTCAGACATTGATCCCATTGTGGCACCTCTTTCTCTATACCTCCCCACAATCCTTGGCTCCCCAGCTTCTCAGAGGATTGCCCCTGCTTGTCTGTGAGCAGGAATAAGCAGGTGCTTCTACCCCCTCTTCACAGAGAGGTGTGAACTCCAACATACTTGTGAGTTTGTCCTTACGTACTCTGCCTAAGCCTTAGAATACCTTGGAAAATTCTCTTGTTTTATAAGTATTTTCCCATAGTAGCTTAAATACTTTTATGTTAAATCATTTAAATAGTAATTCTCCATGTTAAAGTAGCTGTAGATAATTTACTGTTTGGAAACTGTCTCCTATTATACCCATACTAACAGAGGAGTTGAGAATAGAGAGGAGGGTTAGGGGAAGGCCTTTGAGGCACTTAATTGGAAGCTGGGACAGTCAACCAACTTGTAACCCAAAGCAATGCTGCTTTCCAGGTCTCCAGGGACAAACCTCTATGTGTAGGAATAGACAACTTTGTTTGGAATATCACTAATTGTGTAAACTTTTGGGTTTAGTGTGATTTTCAGTAGAAGCATCAGTTATTGTAAACAGAGAAAGCATAAGATATCAGGATGTCTCCTGATGTGTCTTTGTATGACTTTAGTATGTTACTGTTACTCTAAGAACTGGAACGTTTAGTGAGTAGAATAGGAATGAGCTTATCATCCCAAAGCACCTATGATGGATGGAGAAACACACAGTAAACATGAAAAGAAGTACATAAAAGAGTATGTTTCTGAAGAAGTTGTGCAAAGGACAGGAGTGGCAGGAGTAGATTAGAATGGCATCTAGGGTTAGGAAGTCCTTTTGGAAGAAGTAGTATATGGGCTGAAACCTAAACATGGACAGAGGTAAACAGAACTGAGCAAAGAGTGTATTTGCTAGAATGTATAGCAAATAAAAGGAGAGGCTTTGTAGAGTCTGTTGACAGAGAAGACAACTGAAAACATTAGTGACTGGGAAATGACAGGAGAAGGTGGGGTGATGGGCATATAGAGGGTGAACTATTGCCTTGGACAGAAAGCTGGACCCTATGTGGCTCGTGTTTTGTGACCTTTCATAAACCCCCACAACCAACAATTTTGGTTTTAACTTTCCCATGAGAATTTCCTTTCATATTTAAGATTATCTCACTGCTTATCCCCCCTATTCTTCCTCTTTTACTTCCAGTTATATGTGTTCCTGTGTGTCCAGCTAAGCTGAAGCATCTTAAGGGAGGTAGCCTCTTTACAGAAAATGTATGCCCACAGAATATATATCCATTCTACCATGTTTGTCTTCTCTAGAAATTCCTATGTTGAAGCCTCATCTCCAAGATGTTTACATTGCTGCAGCCTTTGAAAATGGGGTAAGTTGTGAGGGCAGAACCTGTAAGGACACAGCACCCAAGTGTCCTGTATGATGTCTCCCGTGAGTTCTCTCCAGATAACACACTTGCCTGTACTGTCACCTTGTTCTCCCTGCCTCCAAGAAACTCAACAAATCAATTTCGGTTACAGTTTCTAAATTCCCCAGTTTATGGCATTTTGTCATAGTAACTAGAACAAACTAAAACATGTTCTCATCATGAAGACAAGAACTTGGAAGTCTAAAGGGAACCACTTTCCAGTGCAGCCTCCTGGTACCTTAGTCACTTTAGTTCATCCACTAATTACTGATTCTTGCTGAAAACTCTTGACATAAAAGTCATCACAAATATTTGAAGGTCTTGATTGTAGCAGAAATCTGTTTTTATGACAGTTATAAAAATACATGTATATATGAATTTATAATTATTCAATTAATTTCATTCCTACACTTAAGTATGAGTTGCTTCCTATGTAGAACACAAATCTCCTAGGTAGTCTTCTGAGTCTATGGATGGACTGAATCCACACAACCCTTCTGTTACTGTTTTTCCTAATTTTCAGTGTGTCCCACACGAAAGTTACTAACCCATGAATTGTCTCGTACATTTGGAGGCACGAGGGAGAGAGTTCATGCCTTTTCCTTCACTGACTTTTCTACAGTCTCCAACCCCTCTTGCCTCAGCCTCTTCCTGCAGCCATGTAGCATCTTCAACTCCATCTCCCGCTCCTTCTGTTGCACCTTTCTCTCTGACTCCTACCCTTTCTGGTCCTCTCTCAAGAGTCCCAAGATACTATAGGATAATCTTCCTGCTCAAGATTATTTAAATTAATCGCAGCTGCTGAGTAGTCATGTGCTCTGGGGAAACCATTATATAGTATATTATACCAAGAAAACTAATTATATTTACTTTTTATGAAAAATAAACATTAAAATAAGGTCAACCTTTATTTTTTGTTTCAAATGGGAACCTGAGGGATTTAACAGCTTCTGCTTAATAATGTGATATGTGTTGATTAAAAAAACATCAGGAGAGATGTAAATTCCATTTCTTCCCTTCACATTGATAAGTTTCTTTGTTCCAGTTGCTTTATAACAGGAAGTATTATTATGACCTATTAAAAGACCGTCCTTGGGCTAGCAAGTTGGTTCAGAGGGTAATGATGTTTGCCACCATGTCTGACCTGAGTTCAGTCACCAGGATCAACATTTTCCAGTTTTATCACTATCCTGATTAGTACTAACTTTTCAACAGCTGGACTTTTCCAGTCGTCGCATAAATCAGCTGAGCTGAATATACTATGTTGCCTTTTTCTTGTTAAAAAAATCTTAATTCCTCACCTCAAATGGAACAACTGGCATCTAATTGGACTTGTATCTCTCAGTTTGCAAATCTTTTCTACACACAAATGAAATATGCTTCATTCATTTGTGTGTGTGAAAGTTGGAGGAGGACTTGTGGGAGTCTGTTTTCCCTTTCTACCATTGGGATCCTGAGGTTAGATATCAGGTCATCAGGCCTGGCTGATTGGCTATTATCTCTGGAGCCATCTCACTGACCTTATGGGGTTTGGACAGGGTCTCATTATGTAGACCAGTCTGACCTTGAACTCACAGAGATCTACCTACCTCTGCCTCCCACCTGTGCCACCAGGCCTGACCCCCTTTGTTTAACTTTTTCCTTTGCTTTTAATGTAACCCCCTTTGTGGTTTTGGTTCAGAGTTGGTATATTCCTTAAGAGAGTTGTGTAAGCATCTTCATGTATGTAAGGAATTCTTAACAGCTACTGCTAAACCAATCTAAATCTACTTCAATTCTTATTGCTTTTGTTTTTTTTCAAATGCAAAGATGATAAGTTGTCACATGTTTCATCAGCACGAAAATATTAAGACATAAAAATTATACTCTAGACCTTGACATTCATTTTCTAGTGGTCAAATACTTTTGGTGGCCTTCTTTAAATGACTTGTACAACTACAGAAAAGGGTAGCCTTAATTTTTTTAATTATACATTTGTGTGTGCCCCACTCCTTTCAACTAGAAAAGATCTTATTTCCTAAATATTACCTCTTTCCAAGAGCCCATCTAATTATGAACCTGTCAGTGAACTAATTCATTGGTGAGTTCAGAATCCTTAATGATTCAATCACTTCCCAAAATCCATCCTTCTTGCTTCTGCTGTGGTTTTTGACTAGTGCATACTGTCGTGTACCTACTGTTCCAATGTTCCAATGTTGTGACGAACAGCTTCACTGCCCTGTGGAATCCTTGTATTCCTGTCTTCCATTCCCCCCCTTGTCTACTCAAAAAACTGTTGATCTTTTTACTGCCTCTATTGTCATACCATTGGACCCACACAGCCAGTGGCTCCCCAGGTTGCCTCTGTTCACTTAGCAAGATGCACTTTTCATGTGTGGATAGCTCACTCCTTTGTCATTGAAAATTTCTATACTCCACAGCAAGGAGCTATCAGTCTATTATTCATCAATCAAATGACACCCTGTGATTTTCAAGTTTAAGATTTCTTCCTTTATTTTAGATATATCCATTTTCACATGCATGTGGTTTATCTTTTTATTGTTTTAGCATTGTATGGGTTTTCAGTGTTAGCAAAGTCCAACTTTCATATATTGCTGCCTGAGGGACCAGCCTCTAGGCAGCTTAGGGATCAAAGGGAAATCCACAGCATCAGCACATACTAGACTTTTCTATCTGAAGGGATTGGGAAAAAGACACTCACGGACTGTCTTGATAGTTTTCTTCAGACCTTTTCTTTAATCTTCTTTTGCATTCTCTATTCTTTATTGTCCTGGTGATCTCCTCTCATTCCTAATGTTTTTTTCTAACTCATTTTAACTCTTTCATTCTTGATGTTTTCCTTCTAATTCTCATTCTTGAGAGTTAAAAATCTCTCTTTAACTCCATCTCTATTCTTTTCCTTACAGCTTATATATCCCAACAAATCTTTCAGGCAATATAAAAATTACAGTGTGGTTACATTTTGTTTTTCAAGTGAATGATTACAATGAATACAAAACAAACAGTAAAAAACAGCATGTAAATCCTTTACATGATTAAACATTCTATGTATTACAGGTGAAAAACAAATTATCCCACGAACCCGCATACATTCATACCCAAGCAACTTGTCATAGATCAACAAGGGCAAGCAAAGTATTCTTCTCAGTCAAGTCTTTTGCTGACAGGCTGCATTTTGCAGTTACTCTATTACTTACCTTGAATGGTAATCTTATAAGGAATCGTAAAGGAATCTCAAATGTAAACTTTTATATATGAAAAAAATCAGCTCTACTTTAAATCTTTAAGATACATACACACTCATCAATAGTTTTTTTATATCAGGAAATTGAGGGCAGAAATGGGTATAAGGAATTAATCATCACCTTTGGTCATCAACCAATCCTAGCAAGAAAAAGTGTATCTATCACCTAGTAATAAATAATTGGACTGCTTTTTTCTTGTTTCCTGAACTTAGAGAGTTACACATTCAATTATGTGCCTTTCTAGAACTTTAGATTATCTTTTTGGGTTTTTGTTTTGTTTTGTTTTTTGGGGTTTTTTTGTTTGTTTGTTTTTGTTTTTCGAGACAGGGTTTCTCTGTGTAGCTTTGTGCCTTTCCTGGAACTCACTTGGTAGCCCAGGCTGGCCTTGAACTCACGAAGATCCGCCTGCCTCTGCCTCCCTGAGTGCTGGGATTAAAGGCGTGCACCACCACCGCCCGGCTCTTGGGTTTTTTACCTCAAAGCTATTTGACAAAAACATGTTAGTCTAACTTTAAGTTATTTTCAAAGCTTTGTTTCAGTTGTGACACACTTTAAAAGCTGTGAACACACCTAATATTAAAGTTAAAAGAATTTAAGCTTGCTGGGCTAGCTGGGACTCACTTGTTTTTCTTAACCATTAACCTGAGCCACAGTCTGTAGGCTCCTTAATAAAAACTCATGTGTTGTGGCAGTGTGACACTTGTTTATATTTTTAATCATCAAAACTCTTTTTAAACTACACTAACATTATCATTTAGAAAGTATAGCTTAGGAAGAAATCATCTTCATAATACCCACAAGTAAAAATGCCCAGTAGAATGGAATGTTTTTATGAGATAAACACATTACATTACATTACATTACAGGCAGTGGGGATCTTCCCACATCCATTCACACTATACCAGATACCAGAGGAAGATGGCAGGGGCAAACTTGTAAAGGCACAGCAGAAGCAAAAGACATTCCAGGGTCTGTGGTCTTGGGCCCTTGCCTGTCTGAGATTGACCCATCAGAGAGTTTCCTCCTGGTGGGCTGACACTTTGAATTTCATTTGCCACCTGCTGCTCCTCTGACAATGGTCACCAGCATTCATGCCCTTCATAGAATACGTTTTTGTTTTTAGTTGAAAAGGTCATTGCCAAGTCGAAGGTCAAAGAGCTTTTCTTCCAAGTAATTTTCTAAAGGTTTTCAATTTAAATTTGGGCATATTTGAGTTCTTTTCTGTGAAAGGTTCAAGGTTTTTTCTCTTCTTTTTTTTTTTTTTTTCTGCCTGCTTCCTTCCTTGCTTCCTTGCTTCCCACATGGATGTTTTTGTTAAAGCTCCCGTTGTTGGAAAGCCTGTCCTCTTCTGTTGAATTGCCTTTTCTCCTTCAGTTGGATTTATTTGACTGCATTCATTTCTCAACCCTTACTTTTGATCCATTGACTTGTCTATTCTCTGTCATCTATGGTTAGAGGGTTATAGCAAGTTTTGAAGGCAGAGCATCTGGCCTGTAATTCACACATGAGGTTTTTAACCTGTGATTTATTTAAATGAAGTTCCCTCTTGAAAGTATTATTATTTTATGTACATAGTGAATATCATCTTGCTACATTTCATGATTATGTAGGAAACCCAGAAGGTTCTCTTGCTCTCTAACCTGTGTTTGTTTGCATGAAACAGATTATTGTGCCTAGTGTAACAAGCCTAATTCCATCCCATGCCTGTTAATTGTCAAGCAGCTGTGATGACTAAAAGTGTGGAGTTGGGTGGGTGGGGATGTGGGGAGGATCTTTGAGAATTTCAAGGAGGGGAAACTGATCAGAATGTATTATATAAAAATGTTATATTTATATAAATATATTAGATAGATAGATAGATAGATAGATATACATATATATTCAGACTAAGGACCTACTATGGGACCTCCCTCTCCTGGCCTTTTAGCCATGTATATCAGTCAGTATAAAGAAAGCTCACTCTCTCAATCCTGAAAAATGAGAACTAGATTCCAGTTCCAACCAGTGGTCCCAAGTGTCTAATTGAACGTGACAGATGGGGCTGATGTATTTCTCATCAGTCATTTTGGAGAGGACAGGTCACTTACTAGGTGATTTCCTTCTAACCATCATGGGAAAAGGAAGAACATACTACCTTCCTTAGCCTACAACAGACACTGCCAGCTCAGAAGGGAGAAGACACATTTCCTGGCCTGACATAGACTATGAGCTGGGCTGCTTCAATCTGGCCTCCGTGGCCATTACAAAGTCCATGTCTCCTACAGTACAATTATATTCTACCATCCTAGGTGGGCATGGGACAGACAAGAATCCCCTGAGCAGGATTAGCCATGTGAAAACAGTGACAAACTGAATCGTCAGCAAATGGCTCCCGGACAGAATTAACAAAGCAACAAGAGAACAATAGAATAGTATTTAAAAAACTGTGTTTCAGACTCACTAATTCAGGGATATTGGAACAATAAACCAATATTGTCAGGGAAAAGGCTCTGACAACAAAAATCATCTCTGAAAATTAAAAAATTGTCAAAATAGTCTCAATTCAATAGAGACACTGAAAGGAATGTATATTCCCAAAAGTGAAATAATGGCTCAAAGAGAAACAAACTCCAGGAGTCCAAAACAACAGAGAGAGCGGGGAGAGGGAGAGATGGGGGTGGAGACAGGCAGAAAAAGAACTTAGAAGAGACTTCCCAAGTTTAAGAACCAATGAACACTTGCTCCAAACACATCATACATGCTGAGTATGGTTGTTTAAAAAGTTGAAACAAATTAGAAATCACTCACTTGGCCTCTCTCAACAAAGTACATGTTCTGCAAGCTAAGCAACACAGTAATAAAGAGTTGCTTACAAGGAAAGGAAACTCAGACGGGCACAGGAATTACTGTTGCAATCCCAATTCAGAGTGAACTGTGATACAGCATTTGAGGAATTTAAGACATCTCAGAACTTCATACCATGAGACCTAAGGGCACTCACCGAGGACAAGAGAGCATACAATGTTCTGAAATGAATTCTTTTGAAGTCCTTCAGCCTAAAGTAAGTGTGAATCTTAATTTCAATTTGAAAAACTTGAGTAAAAACTCTTGATAACAAAGAACAGCGAAGGTCATGTCACACCCAGAAGGACTAAATCAGAGTGTGGGATTTGACAGATTCTATGTGAAAAGGTCTCTAATAAGTAAGCCTAGGAGCACTTTTAAATTTTAGTTCAACTGATTTTATGCCAATTTGGTTTGAAATAATCATTTATGCAATAGCTAGGCTTAACTTTGTGTCAGTGGCATGAGTTTGCCGACTGTGGGTTCACCCAACCTCCCTTGTTCTGCCTACCATGCTATCCAGAACGGGGATTCTGCTGTGGATGATTGATTGATAAATAAAACACTGATTGGCCAGTAGCCAGGCAGGAAGTATAGGCGGGACAAAGAGAGAGGAGAAGTCTGGGAAGTGGAAGACTGAGGCAGAGAGATGCTGCCAGCCGCGGTGATGAGGAGCAGGATGTAAAGTACTGATAAGCCATGAGCCACCTGGCAAGATATAGATTAATAGAAATGGGTTAATTTAAGATAGAAGAACTAGATAACAAGAAGTCTGCCACGGCCATACAGTTTATAAGTAATATAAGTGTCTAAGTGATTATAAGCAGGCTGTGGGACTGCAGGGACTTGGCAGAACCCGGGGAGAAACTCTCCAGCTACAGGGTCCAGATAACAAGATCCTCCGAGACTCATTTGCTTCAAGTTGGACCTTGGGTGCCACTGACCAGAACCTGGTAAACTGTGGCAGCCCTTGTTCCTCTGAGCAAACTGCAGATGCCTACCTTTGGCTTCTGGAGGAGAGAAACCTACCACTAGTTTCTCTAGACTCTATTAGGTCCTAGTTGCTCCTCCCTGCTCCTGTTTTCACTGAAGCTGGCTGGAGGTCACACTTCATGCTACAGTATTGACTTTACCTGCTCCTTTACCAGCCCAGAGCAGTTCAGCATCCTCAGTGTCCTATTGGATTTGAACAAGACTGAGACCACAATACGGGTTGTGTCACTACACACCTGTCTTCCCTTCCCTGGTCCCTCCTTCATTAAACCAGATGGTCTGCACCTCAGGCTCCTCCCATACCTATGGGAGACAGAGTCCTCACTAACATTTCATCACAGGATTCCTTCACCGAGGTAGGGCTCCAAGATGAGGAACTACAATACCTCTTTGACTTTCTCCTTCTAGGTCTCATGCCCCACTCCCTTGTCTTGATCTTCACAGGACCAGAAAGGGCAAGCAGGCTTTTTATATACTAGTTCTGCTTAATCCCCCCTGCCCCTCTGGAGTCAAGCCTTCCTGGCTAATCTCTACCTGCAAGCAGGATGATTTTTCTGAGTTCTAGAAGGATTCCTGCAAACTTCTGTGCCAGGCCTAGCATTTGATGCATTAAACAGATACAAAGACATTTGTCTTCAACTAACTTTCACACATACTTGCCTATTGTCTTACTGCAAAATCCCATTTAAATGTCAGAAACTGAAAAACTCTGTCATCATTTCATTTCTACAAAGGAATCTTTTTTCCTTTGGTCTTTTTTTCTTTATTAATACATTTTTATTAATTTTACATACCAACCACAGATCCCCCTCTCATGCCTCCTCCCAATCTCCCCATAGCCTCCCCCCAACCCATCCCCCATTTCCTCCTCTGACAAGGTAAGGCCTCCCATGGGAGTCAGCAGCCTCGTACATTCAGTTGAGGCAGGTCCAAGCCCCTCCTCCTGCATCAAGACTGTGCAAGGTGTCCCACCGTAGGTAGTGGGCTCCAAAAAGCCAGTCCATGCATCAAGAATAAATCCTGATCCTCCTGCCAAGGGCCCCTTAAACAGACCAAGCTACACAACTGTCTCGCTTATGCAGAGGGCCTAGTCAAGTCCCATGGAGGCTCCACAGCTGTTGATCTAAAGTTCGTGAGTTCCCACTAGCTTGGTTTGGTTGTCTGTAGGTTTACTTATCATGATCTTGATGCCCCTTGCTCATAGAATCCCTCTTCCCTCTCTTTAACTGGACTTCTGGAGTTTGGCCTGGTGCTTGACTGTGGATCTCTGCATCTGCTTCCATCAGTTACTGGAGAAAGACTCTATGATGTCAGGGTATTCACCAATTTAATTGTCAGGGTAGGTGAGCTCAGGTAGTTCTTCACTATTGCTAGTAGTATAGCTGAGGTCTTCCTTGTGGATTCCGGGGAAGTTCCTTAGCACCAGATTTCTCCCTATCCCCATGATGTCTCCCTCTTTCAAGATATCTTTCATTGCTCTCCCACTCGGCCCTTGTTCCAGCTCAACTATCCTGTTCCGTTATCATCCCCTGTCCCCTACCCTCCATTGCCCACCTCTCATCCCCAGTTTACTCAGGAGCTCTCATCTATTGCCCCTTCACAGGTTGATCCATGCATCTCTCTTAGAGTCCTCCTTGTTAGCCAGCTTCTCTGGAGCTGTGGGTTGTAGTCTAGTTATCCTTTGCTTTACATCTAGTATCCACTTATGCGTGAGTACATACCATGTTGGTCTTTCTGAGTCTGAGTTACTTCACTCAGGATGATATTTTCTACTTCCATCCATTTGCCTGCAAGCCTCATGATGTCATTGTTTTTTTACTGCTGAGTAGTACTTCATTGTGTATATGTACCGCATTTTCTTTATCCATTCTTCAGTTGAGGGGCATCTAGGTTGTTTCCAGGTTTTATTATGAATAATGCTGCTGTGAACATAGTTGAGCATGTGTCCTTGTGGTATGATTGAGCATTCCTTGGGTATATGCCCAAGAGTCGTATCATAGGGTCTTGAGGTAGATTGATTGCCAATTTTCTGAGAAACCACCATACTTATTTCCAGAGTGGCTGTACAAGTTTGCATTCCCACCAACAGTGGAGGAGTATTCTTCCCCTTGCTCCACATCCTCTCCAACATAAGCTGTCATCAGTGTTTTTGATCTTAGCCATTCTGACAGGTATAAGATGGTATCTCAGAGTTGTCTTGATCTGCATTTCCCTGATGACTAAGAATGTTGAGCAATTCCTTAAATGTCTTTTGGCCATTTGAGATTCTTCAGTTGAGAATTCTCTGTTTAGCTCTGTAGCCCAATTTTTAATTGAATCGTTTGGTATTTTTATGTCTAGTTTCTTGAGTTCTTTATATATTTTGGAGATCAGCCCTCAGTCAATTGTGGGGTTGGTGAAGATCTTTTCCCATTCTGTAGGCTGTCATTTTGTATTATTTGCCATGTCCTTTGCCTTACAGAAGCATCTCAGTTTCAGGAGGTACCATTTATTAATTGTTGCTCTCAGTGTTTGTGCTACTGGTGTTAGATTTAGGAAGTAGTCTCCTGTGCCAGTGTGTTCAAGGCTACGTCCTACTTTCTCTTCTATCAGGTTCAGTGTAACTGGATTTATGGTGAGGTCTTTAATCCACTTGGACTTGAGTTTTGTGCATGGAGATAGATATGGATCTATTTGCAATCTTCTATATGTTGACATCCATATATGCCAGCACCATTTGTTGAAGATGGTTTCTTTTTTTCATTGTATAGTTTTGGCTTCTTTGTTAAAAATCAGTTGTTCATAGGTATGCAGATTAATGTCAGAGTCTTCAATTCTATTTGTCCACATGTTGGTTTTTATACTAAAACCAAGCTGTTTTTATTACTGTAGCTCTATAGTAGAGCTTGAGGTCAGGGATGGTGATGCCTCCAGAAGTTGCTTTATTGTACAGGATTGTTTTAGCTATCCTGAGTTTTTTGTTTTTCCAAATGAAGTTGAGTATTGTTCTTTCCAGATCTGTGAAGAATAATGTTCGGATTTTGATGGGGATTGCATTGAATCTGTAGATTGCTTTTGGTAAGATTGCCATTTTTATTATATTTGTTCTACCTATCCATGAGCGTGGGAGATCTTTCCATTTTTAAATATCTTCAGTTTCTTTCTTCAAGAACTTTAAAGTTCTTATCATACAGGTTTTACTTGTTTGATTAGAGTTATCCCAAGATATTTTATATTACTTGTGGCTATTGTAAAGGATGATGTTTCTCTGATTTCTTTCTTGTCCCGTTTTTTTTTTTTCTTTTTCTTTTTTTTTTTTATATAGTTAATCTTGTATCCCACCACAGTTTATCAGTTGTAGGAGTTCCCTAGTAGAATTTTTGGGGTCACTTATGTATACTATCATATTGTCTGCAAGTAGCGAAAGTTTGACTTCTTCCTTTCCAATTTGTACCCCCTTGATCTCCTTTTGTTGTCTTAGTACTCTAGCTAGAACTTCAAGTACTATATTGAATAAGTATGGGGAGAGTGGACAGCCTTGTCTTGTTCCTGATTTTAGTGGAATCACTTTGATTTACTCTCCATTTAATTTCATGTTGGCTGTCAGCTTGCTGTAAATTGCCTTTATTATGTTTAGGTGTGTTCCTTGTATTCCTCCAAGACCTTTATCATGAAGGGGTATTGGATTTTGTCAAAGGCTTTTTCAGCATCTAATAAGATGATTGTGTGGGTTTTTTTTTTTTCTTTCAGTTTGCTTATATGGTGTATTACATTGACAGATTTTTTTGGTTTTTCGAGACAGGGTTTCTCTGTGTAGCTTTGAGCCTTTCCTGGAACTCACTTGGTAGCCCAGGCTGGCCTTGAACTCACAGAGATCCGCCTGGCTCTGCCTCCCGAGTGCTGGGATTAAAGGCGTACGTCACCACCGCCCGGCCACATTGACAGATTTTTATATGTTGAGCCATCCATGTATCTCTAGGATGAAGCCTACTTGATCATGGTGAATGATTTTTTTGATATGTTCATGGATTTGGTTGCCAGTATTTATTGAGTATTTTTGCATCAATGTTCATGAGGGAGATTGGTCTGTAATTCTCTTTCTTTGTTGCATCTTTGTGTGGTTTGGGGTATCAGGGTAACTGTAGCCTCTTAAAAACAATTTGACAATGTTCCTTCTGTTTCTATTGTGTGGAACAATTTGAAGAGTATTGATATAAGCTTTTAGAAATTCTGGCAGAATTATATGCTGAAACCATCTGGATCTGGGCTTTTTTTGGCTGGGAGACTTTTAATGATTGTTTCTACTTCCTTAGGAGTTATAGGTCTATTTAAGTTGTTTATCTGGTCTTGATTTAATTTTGGTATGTGGTACCTATCCAGAAAATTGTCCATTTCTTTCAGATTTTCCAATTTTGTGGAGTACAGGTTTTTGAAGTATGATCTGATGATTCTGTGGATTTCCTCATTGTCTGTTGTTGTTTCGTCTCCCTTTTCATTTCTGATTTTGTTAATTTGGATGTTCTTGCTCTGCCTTTTAGTTAGTTTCGATAGGGCTTGTCTATTTTGTTTTTCTCAAAGAACCAACTCTTTGTTTCATTGGTTCTATATTGTTCTCTTTGTTTCTATTTTATTGATTTCAGCCCTCAATTTGATTATTTCCTGTCATCTATTATTCCTCTTTGGTGAGTTTGCTTCTTTTTGTTCTAGAGCTTTCAGGTGTGCTGTTAAATCATTGTTGAGATTTCTTCAACTTCTTTATGTGGGCATTTAGTGCTAAGAATTTTCCTCTTAGCACTGCAAAAACAGTCAGAAAATAGAACTGAAGATACAAACTCCTTAGAATTCAATACAATAGAATTGTTAGCTATTAATAACTATGGAATTGGCCACAGCTATCCAGTGAAGAAAATTCTGGATTCAATGCTTTTATTTGTAAGTAGGAAACAAATTAAGCACTCACTTTAAGCCTGTAATAAAATAACCACAAAATGAATCAAAAGACAGGAAAATTATGTAACAAATGTAAAACTAGAAACTAATGGATAAAGAAATTATAAACTGTCTTAGGGTTTCTATAGCTGTGACAAAACACCATGACAAAAAAGCAAGTTGGGGATGAAAGGGTTTATTTGGTTTACACTTCCACATTGCTGGTCATCACCGAAGGAAGTCAGGACAGGAACTCAAACAGGGCAGGATCCTGGAGTCAAGAGCTGATGCAGAAGCCATGGAAGATGCTGTTTACTGGCTTGCTTCACATGGCTTGCTCATGTTTCTTATAGAATCCAAGACCACCAACCCAGGGATGGCCCACCCACCATGGGCGAGCGCCCCCCCCCCCTCCCCCATTGATCACTAATTGAGAAAATGCTTAACAGCTGGGGTTCATGGCAGCATTTCCTCAACTGAGGCTCCTTCCTCTCTGATGACTCTAGCTTGTGTCAGGTTGATACACACACACAAAAACAGCCAGTAATGAACCTAAAGTAAGGTTTTGCTTTTGAAGAAAGTTGAGTCAATGAGAGATGCATTTCAGCAAAGCCTCCTAAGGCGCTGACATCACAGGCGTGTGCCACCACCCAGCCAGCATTATTTTTACGTAAGGTGGTAGCTTTTGTGCAAGGTTGTAGTTCTGGCAAAGTCTTTGGTGATAGCTGCTTTTCTCAGGCAACTGTATGTGAAGTCTCTTCCTTTATGGCCTTCAGGCGTTATTACTTCTTTTACTTAAACTGACACAGTGATTCCATTTTGATCCTGACAACTTTCATTTGAGAAACCAAGACAAAGAACAGTTGATTGCTCTAACTTATACTTTTGACTGCTTGCTCTAAAAAAATAATAAATAACTTTTTAAAACTCCCATAAGTTATCCTCTGAGCTCCACGTGCATGCCATAGTACACACACAAGTAAATAAATCTAGTTAAAAACTGTAAAGAAAATATATAATATAAATGAAGCAACAAGAAATGCTAAAATAAAATAAAACGCAGCACAATAGCCCCTCTCCCAAAGCGCTAAAGAGTAAAGATGCACTTTTAGAATTGAAAATATTGTTGTTGAAATGAAAGACTCAACAAAAGAATTGGAGGATAAAGTCAAGGAAGCATACCAGAAAGTAAGAAAAATAACAAAAACTGAGGGCTGGTCTAAGATGTTGGATGCCTACATTAATTCCAGAGAAAACGGGGGAAAAATAAAGGGGAAACTAACATCCTCTTCTTCCTCCATTTGTCTTAAGACTGAATGATGTGGGTTTTCAGATAGAATGTACCTACTCAGTGCTCAGAACAGGTCCAATACACTGTTATCATGATGAAACAAAATTTCAAGCCCTGGAAGAATTTCAGACCACAGAGTAGGATGGACACATGGTGCTTAAAATGTAGAGAACAGAGCTGAGTGGTGGTGGTGCACAACTTTAATCCCAGCACTCGGGAGGCAGAAGCAGGTGGATCTCTGAGTTCGAGGCCAGCCTGGTCTACAGAATGAGTTCCAGGACAGCCAGGACTGCTTCACAGAGAAACCCTGCCTCAAAAAACAAATAACAACAACAGCAAATGTGGAGAACAGAGGTGGAACTGGAGGGGAAATTCTAGGACTTAACAAAACAGACCACAGGATCCCTGAGATCCCTTTGCCTGTATCTGCTAGGCCAGTTAAACATACAATAGCAAAAAAAAAATACTTAGTATGGCCACATTGGGAAAAGGAACAAAGTGATCCAATAATACTTACCTTCAAATTGTCTGGAGAGTACTGGAATGAGATTTATGTTTAAGCAGAGAGCCAGAATTATGTATAGTTAAGTGGTCTTAGGGTGTGAGCCCACTGTTCATCTCCTATCATTGTCTGGAATCCAGTATTTTCTACAAGTTGTAAATCTCTTTCAAGGAGACAAGTTCCACTTCTGCGTGGTCTAGTCTTCAGCCTTTTTCTCTTCCTAGCAGGAGATTCTTAGGACATTCCAATTTCTTGGGGTGCTTTGTTTAAATAGTCTGGTAGCCAAAGGGAGAGGCAAAGTTTCTCTGGAATATTCTCATTCTTTCCAGGCATGACAGTTACAAAGAGTCACTAAACTAAAGAGCAGTTAGACATCATACAGGTCCTAGAAAAAGACTGGTTAAGTAAGTATAAATCATTACTGCTGCTAGGAGACTAAGTAAGTGTTCTTTGACAATTATAATTAAAGTGTAACTTGGATTTTTTTTTAAATGTCAGTAAAATATATATCTTTCTTATATAATACCTTTGCTTTTGCTGTTTTTAATGTGGTCTACTCTTATTCTATTATCCAGATAAAAATATCATATTAGGATTGGGTTTTGACGTTATTCATCAGTAGTTAATATATATCTGTATATATAACATATGTATATATGTTAGAGAATATAAGTGATATATAATTTTATATATATATATAAAAGAAAAGCTTGGGTATTATGGCTTACACTTCAAATCCTAGCCCTTGGGAGATCATGATAGAAGAATTGCCATGAGTCTTGGGCTGGCCGGGGCTTCAAAATATTAGTTCATCAGAGTTACATGGTGAGACTCTGATTCAAAATGAAACAAAATAACAACAAAAATGAACAAATGCCCACAGATACAACAAAAAGAAGAAAGAGTGTAATTATCACAGCACTCAACTTTCATGATAATTCTGCTGCATAGCACCCCCAAATAATATAGGAACAAAAGCAATTATTCCTTAAGACACAGAAATAATGCACTAATTCACTTGAAGAATGTTTTTCCCACTGGTCTTGTCAGCATATACTTAACCTTACTTGAATAAAATAGCTCTCCATAGCATTGATGAATTTTTCATACATTTTGCAAAAGACAGAATACATCCTTGAAAGAACATTGATTATTAACTTACAGTCCAGCTCTGTGTGACCTGGTCACAGCATAACCTCTCTGTGTGCAACTGAAGTGTGGAATTTGGATACTTGGACACCAGCATGATTGACCCAATTAAACACTCACTCTGGGTTTCACCTGTGTGTGCTTTGCCAGCTTTTAAAAAACATTGTCTATGCTGTTGGTGGAGACAGCTTTATCCAGTTTTGCTGGATGACACCACAACTAACTGTCATATACAGGGTTTGTCTGGTACATTTATATAACCTGTCTGGCCTCTGGAGGCATTGAAGTCTTGTCTCCAGAAACTGCCATAAATAAGCCCTTGAAGAATCCACCAGGGGTCAGCACACCAAGTGTGAGCTCCTCAGCTTTCCTCTGAATTTTACCAAGAAAAAAATAATCCAAATACATTTTAAATTGTAGTGTACCTATAACTAAAAAACCACTTTCCCTTTTCAAGCAAGTTTGCTGGGCACTGCTTTGGTTCTTCCTTTAAGGACCACTCAACAGTCACTAACTCTGGTTTTGGTCCTGAGTGACCATGCCAGTTCTTTCTATTAAATTATGAAGCCCCAGGAAAGACAGGCTATCAAAAAAGAGGACTGTGAAGAGACAGTTTGTTCAAAAACAAAATAAATGACTTTGTGGGCTAGGAGTTGACCAGAAATGCAATACTATTAAATGCAGTGTCCAAGAAAGACCTATACTGAAGTGATGAAAAAATGTTCCTCACTAAAAAGAGAAAGGAGTAAGAACACAAAGCATTGAGTGAAAGCCCAGAGACTGATCAAATAGAAGCCGGCATTTACAAACTGCTAACCATAAAACAGCAGCAAAAAGTCCCCCAAATTTTGTTCTGTTTCAGTAAGTTCAAAACTAACTCTAGATATGGGAGCAGCAACATGGATGGCATGTAGGGTGTACTAAGAGTTCTTTTGCTTTTGTTTTTTCAAAACCAAAAACTTATTAGACGCTTTGGAATCATTAGAATGTATGGTCTAATAAGTATGTTAAATAAGTAAAGATAAGCAGTCCAAAAATGAAAGCATCATCGGTAGTGTCGGTAACAAAAAGGGAAAACACGGGAAGCTGTACAGTTTGGCCAACTGTAGGAAAGGGGAACAAGGAGAATCTGAGAAGACAACAGATTATCAACTGGTCAAAACAGGAGGGAGTCATTGTAAATTCATCAGTAACCCATGCTCTGAAGATGTCATTAGTTCACTGTAAAGCAAAAAGTAAGGGATATAGGATCAAAAAATTGTTTTTCAATCTTGGCTAGGTGATTTAGGGCATTCAGCTTAGCATAACAAGATGTCATAACCTGGGTAGCTTACAAGTGACAGCATTTGTTTTTCATCATTCTGGAGGCTGAGAAGTCCCTGCCTGGGTCAGGGCACCAGCAGAGTTGGGTCACAAAGGGAGCCTCCTGGCCGTGATGGAAGAAGATGCATAGTCTCTAAGGACAGGAATTGTAGCTTCAGGAATTCATCGCCTCCAAAGGCCCAATTTCCTAATACTATCACAGTAGTGTTAAGACAACATGTAGGGGAAATACGACATTCAGACCATAGCAAATAGTTATCTGAGGCAAGATAAGCATAATACTAAGGCAGCAAGATAAATTAAAACAGGATTAGAACACTTGTGCCTTGAAAATAATTAAATCATGACCCTAAAATGCTAGACTAGCAATGTCAATTTCAGACAAAGTACAACTGATAGAAAAAGCATACATGTGAAAAAATAAAAGGAACATGTAGTGCTTGTGAATACATATGCATGTAAAAATTACCTTTGGGCTAGCTCTTGTAGATTACCTAGGTTCAATCCCCAGTACCTACTTGGTTGCTCACACCTTTCTAACTCCAGTTCCGGAGAATTCAACACCTTCTTTTGGTTTCCTTCAGGAGCCAAACATACACATAGTACACAGACATGCAGGCAGGCAAAACACCCATACGCATAAAACATAAGAACTTAAAAAGGAGCAGAAAGGAATAAAATATTGTGGGAGTCTCTGCAACCACCATGGTCAGCAGAGTGTTGATCCGAGTAAGGCCAAGAAGGAAGTCCAGTTCAACAGGACTCAGTAGCCAGCGCTGGTTCAGACTTCTAGAGTCTGACACCAGGCAGTTGATTTTAGCATATTTAAGTACAGCACAATTTGGAAAAAAGTTTCCCACAAATAATTAACTCAGTCCCATGTGCACAATAAAGCTTAAGGTATGACTAAATTGAAACTCTGCAAAGTACATGCGACCTCTTCCATCAAGAAAGGTTTCATATATTGACTACATGCGACATCTTAATGGTCTGGGGAGGATCTGGTATGGTCTCTGTCATACAGTTAGTGCAAAAGTCACTAGACTATTAACCGTAACCATTCCTAGCCTTCTGGGCAGAAAACAGGTTACACATCTCTTTCTTTGAAGAGACAACCATGCATGTTTAACATTCTGGTTCTCTTATCCTTGTCAATAAGAATAACGAATTCTGTGTCTTATAATGAAAGAAAGAAACTGGGGATTAAAATAAAAAACTTTTTTTTTTTTACTAAAGTGAATAAATGGAATAAAATAAAAAAGACACATAATACTCATAATAAAAGAGTATATCTCTATGGATGTAGTGGAGTTTGAATATGTATGTATTTATGGTTTGAAACAGGGCTTCTCTCTGAAGCCCAGGCTGGCTTCAAGCATGTAGAGTATCTATTGCCTCAATTTACTGAGTGTTGGGATTACAGATGTGAACCATCACACTTGGTTTGGTGGAGATTTTTAAAAGCACACATGAGTACCTAAAACTTTGCTGAAATAATTATTTTTCTAAAATAAATAAATTAATAAATAAAAGTCATGAACCTCGAAGATACCAAAAAGACAAAAGATTCTCATAAATAGGACATTCATGATAGAAACAAAATCAGTAGTCAGAGGGTCCCATTGGCCTTGTCTCACCCCTCAAAAAGACACCACCACGTCAGATTTTACTTACGAAGAGCATTTATCGATTTCAAACCACTTCACAGAGAAAAAGAGGAAGTTGCCAGCTAATTCTATAAGGCTAATGTAATGTAACCTTGGTACCCACTTGGAGATAAGAAGAGAAGGTCTTAATGCAAATTGCATGGGTGATTTAGATGCAAATATCTGAAGTAAAATACTAGCAAATAGAACTCAGCAGACTGTGTTTGGAGGCCACATGAAGATTTTAATGCCTTTTTAGACCTGGCTTCAAAGTCATACATGGTTATTTTTTTCTCCTTCACACACAAATAGCCCTGATTCAGCACAGAACTTGCCTATGGTCCTAAAAAGTAAGGATCATGCTGGGCCACCTTTTAGAAATTAAAAGCACACATATTTCCTTAGATAGTGTAAAAATTACTTACTACAAATTGCACTATTGGGTTGGTTTGTTTGTTTGTTTGTTTGTTTGTTTGTTTTGAGACAGGTCTCATGTGGCCCAGGGCAGCCTGGGCTAAATAGTCAAGATTCCTGCCTCCACCTCCTGAGAGCTGGGAGTATGGGAATAAACACACCACCAAGCTGAATTTACCCAGGGCTTCCTGTAAGCATTCTACCAACCCAGTTACATTCCAGCCCCTAAATTCTTAAGATAAGCATTTTATTTTGAGATAACTATAGTCACAAAGAAATAATGTACTAATCATGGGTCCAGTTACCCAGTTTCCTTCTTCGGTAGCATATTCCTTACCTATATACCTATATAGCACAGTATTATAACCGGGACCTTGACATTGATACTGCTATAAGCAGAAGTGCTCTAACACCATAGAGGGCCCTCCTGTCTATTTTTTTTTTTTAAGTCCTGTTTTTTTTTAATCTGATTTTACCATAGAACCCTTTGATTCGAGTAACACTTGATTCCCTGGGTGCACGATGGAGCATGTTGGTTTTAGTCTTCAGTTGACGGCAGTATTAAAAAATTGTTCACAGCACCTTAAGTTCAGCCAACCCCTGTAAAACCATTTTCACCCGGAACTTGGCAAGCATGACATCCATAGCCTGACACATGATTTGCTTCTATGGGTCCTATCATGCGTGGTCTGGCTGCCCCTTCTGGGTGGAGGGCTCCTATTTTTGGAAGGCAGAGCATCCAGAGTTAAACACAGCCTCCCAGCCAGGGCTGGGAGAAGCCTTCTATGGGCTTCAGATCTGTGTGGGAGGGTAAGTCCCTTTCAGTTTCAAAATGCCACGATTCCTAATTCCTTTCATGCCTTTGGGTTCTGTGACCGCCCCCTCCCCAGCAGGGCACAGCCCACACTCTCAACCCCTTTCCCTTGCAGGTTCAAAATGTATGGGCACTTTGAGGGAACCAGCCGGGTGGTCCTCCACATGACGTCACTCGAAGAAAATTAATCACCCCCACTAAGCCCGGCTGGGACTTTTATACATTGAAGCTTATTCTCATGAAACAAGTAACTCATAAAGCCAGTTGTCTTCAGTTCAGTGCACACTTGGCTCAAGATCTTCTCACATGATTGAGAACCACAGAGCTCTGGCTGCCTGCCCCTCACCCCCCAGCCCCTCTGCAGATGACCTTGGAAATGAGAAAGACAGCACTCCTTGGGTCAGATCTGTAAGAGACATGGAAAAGACTGAAATCCTCAACCTCTAAGATCTTTTTCTTGGACACTTTTTTGGAGTTGGCATACATCATTCCAGTTCACAGCTGAGGAATCTGCTTTTGCGGTTCCTTCTCCTGGCTGGGTGTCATCTGCCGGCCAGACTCCATAGGGAAGGGTCGGGGTTAGAGAGAATAGGGGCCAGTCTAACCCAACAGGACCACACTCTAGGATAGTCAGTCTAGCCTTGAGACTTTACAGCATGCATTCCAGTTTCTTGCAAGTTATTGGTACTAGAGAGGAAGGGAAGGGCAGAAAAAAGTGATAAACGAAAAGGGAGTTCTTAAGTGTGTCTGCTTTTGTTTCATAGGGAGGGTAGAGTTGCAGCCAGCTGCAGAATAGCTCATCTTGAAGAGTTTGCAGGTAGAAGGGCAGCGCAACCCCGGGCCTCGATTCCCTGAGAGGAAATGCCTCTTATGCTACTTCTGGGTTCAGTGAGATCGGTAGAACTCATCTACACATAGTTCTCAGAATAGGTGGAAGGGCGTGACGATCAGGGCATCTGAGTACAATCCTATCATTCTGGACGTTGTGTGTGTGTGTGTGTGTGTGTGTGTGTGTGTGTTTGCGTGCACATAGTCACAAGCTATTCTACAGCAGGAAGGTCTCCAACAAAATGGCATCGCTTAATGAGGTAACAAAGAGTGTGATTAGGGAAGTCGGGCAGGGTGATGCACACCTTTAAATCCTATCTCTCAGGAATCAAAAGAAAATCAAGAAGTTTCACTACCTAAGGCCTTAGGGGAGTGTTAGTGTTTTTCTTTACACCATCTCCTCCAGGAAGTCTTCAGAGATAACTCCTTCCCTATCAGGGCTTGGATGAGCAGACACCCCCTCCCCCACAGAGCCCTTGGATCAGCTTATTGGCCCATGGTCCTGTTCCAGGAGGGACGCAGACCTAGGACATGTGGCACCTGCAGCGGGGCCAGGGCTTGGCTGCCTCAGTAGGTTACTTCAGTGTTGGGACACAGCAACCAGAATGGTAGAGATGACCCGGCAGTTGAGCAGCGCTAGGTTTCCAGAAATACAGAACAATGGCCACAGCGGCTTGCAGTGAATCTGGGCCACAGAACTGGGGTAGGTAGGACCTCGAGGCCAGGCCTCCCAAGGTCAGCTTTGCTGACTATCAGTTTAGACCGACCTTCCTTTCACTTCCTTGCTGGTGTTCATGTGACCCCCTTGGGCTCTGAACTTCCTCAGCTTCCTCAAATCCATCTACTCTGCACTGAAGGTGCCTCACTCCATCTTCCAAAACACACAATGGCCTCTTTGCACAGAACACATGTTGGAAACTAAAGCTTTTGGCTCTTGACCACTGCAGCCTGACCCCGGCTCCCATGCTGGATGTGAAAAGACCCAGGAGTTGTTCAACACCAACACCCGACAGCCAGATCCAATGGAATTGGCTCCATTGGATGGGTTTGAGAAATCCATTCTGGGCTTGTCTTATTCCTTATGCTTTGTCCTGAACCCTGAAATGTTGTCCACCTTTTTTTCCCCTTTGTCTTTAGAGTACAAAGTTTAGGGGATGGGGAAACGATGTCAGTGCTGCTGGTAGGGTTGAGAACGTGTGGAAGGGGTGAGGGTGGCTGTCCAGAATAAAGCCACAGGTACCTGAGGAGCAGGTTGTTGATGCAACCAAGCTGAACCTGGGGTAGAATAGGAGTTAGGATGTTGGGTAAATGTGTACTCAGGATGCATCTCCCTTCCTGGTTCTCACTTGGCTGCATTAAATTTTGACGTATAGGGCTATAATGTTGCAGATAACATCTGTAAAGCAGACACGGTGAGAAGGAAGGGTCCAGCTGGTCGATTTGCCATTTGCTGGACATAATACTTCAGGGAATAATGGTACAAATTGGAGGGAATCTGCCCCAGTAACCTCAACATCTGGGGAGTGGGAGGTGAACTGTGGGAGCTGCCAGTCAACAGGGGTTCAAGTTCAAGTGAATGGGGGAGATAGGTGAGAAGTGTTAGTCAGAGCAGAGCCTGACAAAAACAAGCAAATGCAATATAGTAGTCACTGTCTCAAGCCTCCAAGCTGGAGAATGCTGGGGAAATGGGAATATATATATATAAATCTTTAAAAACCATTCTATTGAACGAAATGTGAAGACCTGTGCAAACCAAACTTAAGAATGAAATGATTGTTTTCGTGAGTTCAGAAGTTACTTACAAGCCAAAGTTACAAAGGGGATGCATGTAACTTCAGTAGTGAACCATATAAAGAGTTGGGCAAACTGAAGATAGTTCAGCTCACATTTTTCTCCTTGGCAACATGTCCTTCTTAGAACACAGACGTTAGGGTCAAAGAAATGCGTTAATTTCTTGGGTAACCTGCAGCTGTGGGATTGCTCAGGTAGCAGATTTGGAATCCCTAGAATTTCAGCTTCCATCTGCTAAACTGAACCAACGTGAGAAGCCAGTGACATTAACAGTGACATTAAGTGCCTGTCATACCTGGCGGGAGCTACTCACACAGAAAAATCACTGTCACTGGAATTATTATACATAACAGGAAGCTTTTTTTTTTTTTTTTTTTTTTTTTTTTTTTTTTTTTTTTTAGAAAAGAAATCATGCTATGGTTTAATAGCTACTTGACAAACGTTATTAATAGAATCTTGTGGTGGTTTAAATGAGAAATGTCCCTCATAGTCTCCAATTGGTGATGCTGTTTGGGGGAGTTTAGGTGGTAGAACCTTGCTGGGGGGCATTATGTCATTGGGAGCTAGCTGGCTTTGGTGTGAAGGGCCTTGTGTGGCCTCCGGGTTACCTTTTCTGTCTTGTGTTTATGGTAAGAGACGTGAGCTCTCAGCATCCTGTCTCTGTTGCCATGCCGACAGCCTTGCCGCCCATGCTTCCCTACCAGGGTGGACTCATCTCCCTCTGGAGAAGTAAGCCAAAACAAACTTCTTCTTCTATAAATTGCCTCAGTCATTTTTTTTTTTTTTATTGTTACAGCAACAGAAAAGTAACTAATCAGGCACTAAGCTCAAGAGGTAGAGGCAGGTGGATCTCTCTGAGTTCAAGATGATCCTGGTCTACAGAGCAAGTTCTAGGACAGTCAGGGCTACACAGAGAAGCCCTATTTCAAAAAAAAACCACAAAACAAACAAAAAGTAGTACTAAGTATTGTAGTTAGTCATGTCCTTCTACTTTAGCTAAAGACAGTAATTCCTGACCAAGATCTTGTCTTGTCAAGGTCTCCCACCTCCCTCCCTCGCTTCCTACATCCTTCCCTCCCTCCCTCCTTCCTTTCTTTTTACTTTTTGAAACAGGATCTCTCTACATAGTTCTGGCTGTCTAGAATTTGCTCTGTAGACTGAACTCACTATGTAGATCAAGCTGGCCTCAAACTCACAGAGATCCATCTGCCTTTGTCTCCCAGTGGCTATTATTAAGGGCATGTACCATCACAACTGGTAGTTTTTTGTTTCTTGGGTTTTTTTTGTTGTTGTTGTTTGTTTTTGAAGGGGGTTGTTGTTTTTGTTATTGGCCTGGCATTTTCTTAATTATAATTTGTTCTATCTAAGAAGAATAAAGATGAGTCTGGTGTTACAGACATTTAACTCCAGCTATTCCGGAGGACAAGGCAAGAGAAAACCAAGTTCAAGGCCAGCCTAGGCAATTTGGAAAGACTCAGCTTCAAAGAGTACAGAGGGCCGAAGATGTAGGTCATCTGTTAGAGTGCTTGCCTAGCATGCTTTAGTTTCAATCCCAGCCATGCTTAAAAAATGTTTACAAACTGTGGTTGTAATTCAGTAATCAAACATGTAATAAATTAAGGCAAATGAATGTGAGCGGATCCTTCCATAGGACTACTCTGAGGACTCCTTGTAATTCAAGGTCCATTTAGATGTCTGAGAGTTCCCAGTTCATTGTGCCTTCCCAAGGGCAGTATCTGTCCTTGCTAAGGTGCTGTAGAATGTGTGTGTGGGGGTGGAATGGAACTGTGTTTCCTGTCTCCAAATCCTTAAATCATGGGCAGAAATGGGAGAAAGGAAGATGAATTAAACAGTAAGTTAATATTGCTCCCATTCTGTTCTCAGGGACTACAGGATGTAATTCCCATGACAAAGGTTGTATTTACATTATAAAAGAGTCTTTTTGGCATTTTGTAACTAATCCTCTTAGGCAAAGGCCTGCAAAGAATTGCCTGGACTCACTGAACAGTGTTTATATGGTTTTCTCATTCTACAGGAGACGGAAAGAACATTGATACGGTAGGTGATGTATACCATTTGGAATACAGCTCCAAGGACTTGGTAGTAGGAATGCGCAGGAGTCGTGGGGTCCCGCTGAGTGGGCTGCGTGGACAAAAGCTTGGCCCAGGTGAGCATGAGAGCACTTCACATGGTCATTAGTATGATGCCCTCCGTATCTAGAGGACCTTCCTAATGATGGTGTGGCAAGCAGAAGATCCCAATCGTTCGTCCACAGAGGGTGGCCCACTCAGTTACGATGAAATGGTCAGGACGGAGACGGAATTGGCTGCTATAAACGGGACTGAAAGCCCCAGACAGGAATTTTAGTGTGATGTAAGGGTCGAATGAGAAAAACAATGGCATGCCTCAGAAGAAATTCAGTGAAGTTTCAATGGCTGCTCGAGAATTTCCCGTGTGGGAGGTGAGTGGGGTGGGGAAGAGGTCAGATGCGGTTCTGCTCTACGTTACTTTGTAGCATGCAGAGTCGTGTGGTGTGTTCGAAGGGGCCTTAGCCTTGGCGATTTTAATTTACAGAGCAGCTCCTCTTGAAAGCTGTACTGGACATGAAGTTCTCCCATAGTGCATAAACCAGTGGTGTCTTGGGCTGTGCCTTGATGTCTCTGCACCTTGGTGGACATATAATCAACACCATCTGTCTAGCAGTACCCATGGGGCACAGACTGATAGATGACTGACTTGTAGGAAGGGTGCCACACTATAATTTATCAGAGGGAATTGGCACTGTAGGAGCACTGTATGGGCATAGTTATACTCTATCAAGCAAACCAGGCCAAGAGCTTATCTAACATTCAGACCAAGGAAAGGATCCAGCACCCTCCCCTGGACCACCCCATGAACCTAACAACTGTGGTGGTTAACAGTTCCCACCAACCTGCAATCTGGCCACCCACGGTGTGAGTCAAGGCACTGACAGGCAGAGAAGTCCCCAGGACTTCAGCTGGGCTCAGTCTCCAATGCTGATGTGACCTACTAGAATTGTCCCCGCCCCCACCCCCCCACCCCCCAATGTGCTTGCCATTAGTCCACCTGGAGCCGCTGTCCACTCATTTCTCTGTCTAGACCTAGTCTGGACCTTCACCTCCATGGCCTCCAGGATCCCATATCTTGACTCTGCTGTTTGAATTGACCCTAAACTTGATTAAACTCTGACTGTGAACCTTCACTCTGCAGCTGCCTCCAGCAGGGGTCCTTATCTAACCCCAGCAGAGATCCTTTCACAGTCCTGTCACCCTTGGCTTCTGCCTCCCATGTAGAACCCTTTGAAACTCCTTACACTCTGCTGTGGTCCCGGCTAGCTATCCTTAACCTGTGTGTGTGTGTGTGTTTACTGTGTGGTGTGTGATGTAGGAGTCAATAATAGCAGTCAGCATTGGGATAAAAAGATTGTGTATTTTCCTTTCCCAGCTATCAAGGGAAAGCAGGGCTACTTAGCAACTTGCTTCCAATGATACTAATGTAGCTGGTGAATTCATTGTTATTCAATGCATTCTGACACCGTGGGATGACACAAACGTGTCATCAATGGTTCTGACACAGTAGGCTCCTGACAACTCCATTCCGAGTACGAATGCTGAGGGCTGATGAGTGTTCTCTCGTTTGTGCAGTCAAACAACCACCATCTGTCCAGCTCAAATCACAAAGCAGAGACTGACCAACGGCTTATTGATGTAAATCAAACATATCACCTGTGAGCACATGCATGTAGCAGACGCGTGTCACAAACACACCAGAGCAATTGTTACTGGGTCCTTCCTCCGGCCTCCCCTCGGCTAGCTCCCCAGTCTTTGCAAACATCATCGAAAGTATTCAGGCAAGACACAGAGACTTGGGAGTTTATTTCACAGTAGATAGGGTACACTCAAGGCGAGAGTGGACAGTAGTAGAGAAAGTGTCCATAGCAGAGGGAAACACTCTTTGGAAAGAGCAGACAATAGCCAGTGAGAACATTGTGTCCATCTACATATGAAAGGCAGCTTCCTGGGGGGTGTTTTCTTGTCCACTTCACCAACCAGTCCACTTGGACTAACTCTTAGAGGAGGGGACAATGGTATATCTTCGTTCTTTACCAGAAAGTTCCCAGCTAGACAGTAACCTTGTCATCTTTGGGGAAGTTTAGAATGTCATGTCTTCACCAGAGCCAATGATGAAATAAATCTATCTTTTGGCAAGGAACTGAAGTCCTGCGGTTTCAGGTGCTAGTTTTACAAGTTACCTACCAGTAAGGAAGGGTCTATCCTCAACAATGGTCAAGCCTTCTCATAGCTGACCTAACAGCTCACACTCAAAAGTTGAAACCCTAAAACATGTAGGGGATAGCTTTTAGTTACTTTTCTATTGCCGTGAAGAGACATCAAGCCCAAGGCAACTTATAGAAAAGTTTGTTGGGGGCTCACCGTTTCCAAGGGTGTGCCCATGACTCATGGTAGTGAACATGACAGCAGGCAGTAAGCTCTCGTGGCAGCTTAGAGCTTACATCTTGAAACAACCACAATGCAGAGAGAGAGAAAGCCAACTGGCAATGGCATGGACTTTTGAAATGTCAAAGCCCACCCCCAGTGACACACCTCCTCCAATAAGGCCACACCCCCTAATTGTTCCCGAAGAGTTTCACTGCCTGGGGACCAGGCATTGAAATACATAAGCCTGTGGGGGCTATTCTCATTCAAACCACCACAGGCACTGAATGGATCTGGCCACTTAAAGCTGAAAAGAAGTATAGAAGGCTTTAAGGACTTCACACTTGCTGACTTCTAGGTCTCAGGATGCTCAATAGAACCCAGAGAGACTGAGTTAGATTGCTACATGATGATCTAAGGGTTGATTGACTACAAATATGAAGGAACAAAATTAAAACAGCATTTACACACCCAAAGACCACTTTGAAGATTCTAATAGACACAGCCTACTTCCACCATGAAAATATGAAAATCTGTGGCTCAAAGTGCACTATGTGGCACTCACAATGATCTTAGGAAGCTCAAAGTGCCCTATTCAGAGTGCATAGTGTTATATATTAAAACCCACAATGGGCTGGGCGGTGGTGGCACACGCCTTTAATCCCAGCACTCGGGAGGCAGAGGCAGGCGGATCTTCGTGAGTTCAAGGCCAGCCTGGTCTACAGAGTGAGATCCAGGAAAGGCACAAAGCTACACAGAGAAACCTGTCTCAAAAAACAAAACAAAACAAAAAACAAAAACATGGAACTCCATTGGGCTGATGCCCTGCATTGAGATCATGTTACACTAGCATGGAGTACAGGGTGTGCATGCTGTGATGCTCAGAGCTCCTGGAGCTCCAGAGACCCTGGGTATAGGCCATAATCCACCCAAACAGTTTATAGTACATCTATTCAGAGACCATACTGCATATGCATAGAGTTATCGGCACACCTTTCATAGCCACTCATAACCACAATACACCTGAAGCTCATATAGCCCTGAACAGAGCTGGTAGTGACCTATGTAGACCTCACAGTGAACCTGTGCTGCTCCCATAGAGTCATGTATCAGGCTCAGAGTGGCCTGTTTAGAGCTCACACTGCATCTTCACTGGGGTCATAATGCCCTGATTTGAACTCCTCCTTCACTTGTGTAGAGCCCAGAATGCCATGGCCACAGCTTATGATGATGCCCCATGTATACATGTTTGAATTCTGTGTTGAGCTCATAGAGCACTGTATCATTCAAAATGCCCTTTACATAGCTCATAGTACACCTCTGTGTGGCTCACAGTGCTCACCATCAGAGGGTACGGTATCTATGAACTCATAGTGGCCTCTATAGAGCCCAAGTGCCCTGCACAGAACTCACAGTGCATGTATCAGGGCTCACCGGGCCATGTGTAGAGTTCACAGTGTATGTGGGAACTCAGGTACTGCAGTAATATATGATCATGGTGTGACGGGATAACTATAGACCTCGCAGTCTCCTCTGTGCATCTCAGAGAGCAGTTGTAACAACAGCTCACAGTGGCCTCAGAGGTGCCATACTACACTTATATCCATCTCATAGTGTCCTTTATAGAGGTCATAAAGCCATTTATTGAACTCATAATGCCATGTATATTGGCTTCAGTGACCTGTTTAGAGCTTGTATTGCCTTGCTTATAGCTCACAGTGTAAAGTTCATAATACCCTTTATGGAGATCATAGTACTCCTGAGTAGAGAACATCATAGTGCAAATTTATTGAGCTCACAATGTCTTGTATAACGCTCATGCAGCACATTTTGTAGCAATCATAGTTCCCACTATGCATTCATCATGTTTCTCTGTATGATGTCCTGGTGCCCTGTATAGCATACGTGATACCCTACATGCAGCTCCTAATGGATACTGTATAAGCCATTCTTTGCTGTACATAATTCGTTTTGCCTGCTCTAGAGTCCATAGTGCTCTGCAAAAGTGCCATGTTATAGCATATGAGGCTCACATTGCCCTGCATAGAGCCTATAGTACATCTATATATTGACAGCACACTTGTCTAGAGTAGATAATTACACTTCTGTGCCTAATATTTGACCATTTATGATTGTGCAGCAGAATGAGACATATAATTCCCTCTATGGAAATTGTGGTACCATCAATTCATCTCATATTACGCTTTTGTTCGAGTGCATCATGGTCCATACAAAGATCTTCCTGCTTTTGTATACATCTCATAATACAAATTATAGCTGTCATCAGGCTGTGAATAGAATGACAGGGCCCAGTAGATTGGAAAGTGTACCCAGAATAGACTTCATGAAGCACTGTATGCATTTATAACCACCATAAGTACTTATAACCCCCCCTCCCATTCAGCTCACAGTTCACA
This sequence comes from Peromyscus leucopus, assembly GCF_004664715.2. NCBI lineage: Eukaryota > Metazoa > Chordata > Mammalia > Rodentia > Cricetidae > Peromyscus > Peromyscus leucopus. The sequence continues at coordinate 32,746,684 of NC_051074.1, forward strand.
TTGTAGAGATTGTGATTCCCTATGTAGAAATCATCTTGTAAGGCATAGACGTCATAGCACCTGATATCATCTCATGCTGCCCGTATTGATCACTGTTGTCCTGTACACAGCACACAGCTGCTGAACAGAGCACCTAAGGCTCTTAGTGAAGATCTCAGTACACCCGCACACACAAAAAAAGAAGTCCCAAGAATAACCTAAGCCCTTAATGAATTTGTAGACCCAGAAGACCCTCTCTTGCCTCAGTTGCTCACAGATTCCAGCTGCTGTACCCCCACTTCCTGCACAAACTTCTCTTACTCTCGGTACCACACAGTTGCTTGCAGACTTTTATAGCTAGGACTGTCTGCTCTCTGAGTTCTAACTCAGAAAAAAGTAACTGTTTTCTCTTTAATATTTTCTCTTGTCCCTCTTTCTATCCCCCAAGACTAGCTAAAATCCTATGCCTGCTTGACCTGATGCTCTAGGAATTCTCACTCCTCTAAAGATGCACCCTGCCCCAGGAGGTGGATGCAGATTTCTTTCCTGAGCTTACCTGCCTTTTTGACTCGTAACTCAAAGTCCGCTGTGGTGATTTGAATAAAAGTGGTGCCCTAGGCTCAGAGAGAGTGATACTATTAGGAGGTGTGGCCTTGTTGGAGTGGGTGTGGCAGTGTTGGAGGAAGTGTGTCACTGGGGGGTGGGCTTTGAGGTCTCAGGTGCTCAAGCCTGGGTGTGTCATCGTCTCTTCCTGCTGCCTGTGGATCCAGATGTAGAACTCTTCAGCTACCTCTCCAGCACCATGTCTGCCTGCATGCCGCCATGTTTCCCACCACGATGACAATGGACTAAAGCTCTGAACTGTAAACTAACCTCAATTAAATGGTTTCCTTTATAAGTGTTGGCGTGGTCATGGTGTCTCTTCACAGCAATAGAAACCCTACCTAAGACATCTGTCTTCTCCCGGCAGCTGAGTTCTTTAGCTTGCCTGCTCTGTTGTTTTTTCTCTCCAACTCCAATAAAAATTTCCTCGAGTTTTCCTTTTAAGTCCATCTTTAAATTCTGGTATCTATGAGATCAGAAGCCTATAAAAGAGACCCTTTTATCCTCAGCTAGGTGTTGTAGAATAGGTTATTATTTTAACTATGTAACAATGTGTTATATTTATGTTGCAATATATTACTTTAGCTGTGTAAAGGTGTGTTACATTTGTTTATGCTGATTTGTTTAGCTATGTAAAGATGTGTTGCTGTTTCACCTTGCCTGCCTAAGGCACCTGACTGGTCTAATAAAAAGCTGAACAGCCAATAGGTAGGCAGTAGAGCAGTATGTGGGACTGGTGGGCAGAGAGAAAAAGTAGGAGAGATCTAGGCTTGAGAGAAACAAGAATGAGGGAGAAAGAGAGGGCCAGCCAAGCAGCTGTCAGCCTGCCAGACATGGAGGAAACAGGGAAGTAGGACAAACAGAATGAAAGAAAGGTAAAAAGGACAGAGGCAAAACGTAGATGGAAAGAAACAGGTTAAATTAAGTCATAAGAATTAGTGGGACAAGCCTAAGCGAAGGCCAAGCATTCATAATTAATAATAAGTCTCAGTGACTTTATTTGAGAGCTGGTTGGTGGCCCAAGAGAAAGCCTGTTACAGGTAGGTACATTCTTTCCTGGAAACATTCTCATGAGTATACCCCCAAAGTCATGTTTTATGAAATTCCCCAGCACTCTGTGGCCTAGTGAGGTCAACAAGCAGTAACTCCAAGATATGGATTTTTTTATTAAGAGGTAAATGGGCAGTTATTGTTCTCACAGAGACCCAGCAGCATTCCCAGAGCCTATAAAAGAATCTCAACTGGTATACTGAGCAAGAATCCTTTCTTCCTCCTTTGTGGTCCTATCATTGGGCCTGAATTCTCCACTGCCATTCCACTCACTGAATTCCCTCCTTCCAGAGTGTGGGGATTATCTTTGGCATCAACTGTCACTGTGTGTCCCATTTACACCTCTCTAGAAAGACTGTCCATCTGGTCTAATGTAGACACCACCGAGTCAAGGTAGGAATACTTTCCCTCACAGGCGGCATGGGAGTCACTCTGAAAAATAGCACTTGAACTGACAAAGCTAGGCTTGGGGTTCAGGGGTGAAGGTGCTTGCTTAGCATGCCCAAGGCCCTGGGTTTATCCCCAGGACCACAATAAGAATGAAAACAAAGCAACTGGCTTGAGCGGGCAACAATGTCAGTATTAACTGTTGTGGGTTTGGTGCCCCGCCAGCCTGCCTTTCAGCGGCTGTTGCCCACAGCAGCTTACATCATCATCTGCCCCTTCCTGGAGCGGCAGGCAAGCATATTTGCATCACTAGGAGTTGTGTGGAGTTGCCTACCCACTCCCGCCCCTCTCTGTCTCCTGGTCTCTCAGTCTGTCTGTCTCTCTCATGTCCCCACTCCAAGTCAGTCTTTTGCTCCCCGCCCCCCAATAAACATCTTGCATTAGATCTGTTACGCATGGCATGGTGATCTCTTATGGGTTCACCTTGGCAGGACCCACCAAAGGTACCTTCTTCAAAGTTTCATCCTAACAGTAATCCCTTCTGTGGAAATCTATTACACATTGCACTGCAGGGTAGACACAGACATAATGCTATACTTAAACCAACCAACCTTATTTTTCAGATTATAATATAATTACATGATTGCCTTCTATCCCCTGCCCCACCCCCACCATCTCCTTGTTCTTTTTCGAATTCATGGCTTTTAGTTTTGGTTTTATCAATGTCGGAGATCAAACCCAGGGCTTCTTGCTTGCTAGGTCACTATCACCGATCTGGAGCCGGTGTTATGGTTGAAATGTGAAATGTTCCCTATAGATAAGTATGTTAGAACACTGATCCTCATCTGGATGAGCCGTGAGGTAGAGCCTAATGTGTAGCTGAAGTTTTCTCCAGTCCTGCCTGGCCCACAGTCAGGACAAATCTCTCTCACCCCCCAGTCCTGCAGCTGCTCAGACCCAACCGAGTAAACACACAGAGACTTATATTGCTTACAAACTGTATGACCACGGCAGACTTCTTGTTATCTAGTTCTTCTATCACAACCCATTTCTATAAATCTATACCTTGCCACATGGCTAGTGGCTTACCAGTATCTTACATGTTGGTACTCATGGTGGCTGCTGGCAGCATCTCCTGACTCAGCCTTTCTGTTCCCAGAATTCTCTTCTCTGCTTGTCCTGCCTATACTTCCTGCCTGGCTACTGGCCAACCAGCATTTTATTTATACAGAGCGATATCCATAGCACTAGTGGGAGGAAGTCAGTCACTGGAGGCAGGCTTTGCATTTTGATTGTTGGACCCCACTTCCTTTATGCTCTCTGCTTCCCAGAAAAACAGCTGCATTGTGACCAGCCACCTCCCCCTCCTGCCACCATGCCTTCCCAGCTGTGATGGAGAATGTCCTCAAACTCTAAATTACTTTTTTTGTTGTAGAATGTTATTTTAAGATGTGTTACATTTGTTTATGGTGTGGAAATTTTTTTAATAATGCAGAGATGTGATACATTCCTTTATGCTGCATTTGTTTAACTCTGTGGAGCTGTGCTACTGTGCCTGTCTAAAACACCTGATGGTCTAATAAAGAGCTGAATGGCCAATAGTGAGGCAGGAGAAAAGATGGGTGGTGTTGGCAGGCAGAGAGCATAAATAGGAGGAGAAATCTGGGAAAAGATAAGAAAGAGCAAGAGAACAAGGAGAGGAGGATGCTAGGGGCCACCCAGCCACCCAGCCAGCCACGGAATAAGAGTGAAAGTAAGATATACAGAAGCAAGAAAAGGAAAAAGCCCAGAGGCAAAAGGTAGATGGGATAATTTAAAGTTAAGAAAAGCTGGCAAGAAACAAGCCAAGCTAAGGCTGTGTATTCACAAGTAAGAATATGTCTCCACGTGTGATTGATTTGGAAGCTGGGTGGAGGGCCCCCCCACCCAAAAAAAGTAAAAGAATGAAAAACAAACAACAGTTTCTCGCCAGGTATTTGATCACAGCAATGAGGAAATGAACTGTCTTCTTCTGTTCCCCAGACCCTGTACTCTCTCACACTTCAGTTTTTGACCTTAACCTTCTTTATATCTAGATGATGACTGTCTTCCAGGGCAAACATGGACATCTCTTAAAGTGGAGGTCTGTGAGAGAGGTCAAAATATCCCACTCCAAATAGGTTTCCTTGGCATATTTTGGGTTGGTTATCCAAATGAACTATAAATACAGGAATGATTCCAAAAAGCCTGTCTTTTATGAAAATTGCATATATATGGGAAATGGTACACAGGCTGGGACTTTTCTCTCTGACAACCCATTATCAGCTCAGGAAAGATCTCACTGGGCAAAGATAATAAGTGTCTGACACCTGGCCCAGAAAGAGGTGACCACAGGTGGTCTCCTCTATGCTAGGACAAGCTTTGTTACCTTTCTTCATTTCTTTCTTCAGTCCCCTTACAGCTTGCTACCCCGTCCCTAAGTATCCAACAAGCCTCTGTTCCAGTCGCTCAAAATGTTCATTAGGAGTGAGCATTACCACAACAAACAGTGATAGAGTGCTTGCCTAGCATAAGTGAGATCCTCAGTTCAATTCCCTAGTTCTGCCTGTCAGGTCTCATGCAGTGTGTTTGTCCAGAAAGGACCATCTTGGCCTATCTCAAGCTGGGCTAGAGAAGGATTTCTGGCACTTAGATATCACCCAGCATTCCTCAGGAACTTGTGAAATAGGTTCCCATCTACCAAAAGGAGTCATTTCCCTTGTCTCTGGCAGAAAGGACATATGACTTTCCATTGACATACACTCATGATTGCATATCAAAGCCCATGCTAGGCTCCTATAGTCCCTCGGTTATGAAATGGACAATGTTCCTCTTCAAGGATGGGCTCATAATGCTCTCGCAGATGACTTACATGGAGACTGCATCTATGTACCTTTGTCTGGTATAAAGTAGCTCTATCATGAGGTGATGGAGTAGTGACCCTTCTCAGTGCTCTGACCGAATGCCCGACAGAAACCAACTTATGGTCTGTCCATCGTGGCAGCAAGGCCATAGGGGCATGAACAGATCTGTCCCTGAAAGCAGCAGAGAGAGGCAGTGGGCTATTCACATGGCAGCAGACAAGAAGCAGCTCAGGTCAGAACCAGGATGCATGTAACCTCCAAAGGACCTTCTGACCCACTTCTACTAGCCAGGCTCCACATTTGCCAGTCTCCATAGCCTTTAAAATAGTACTACCAGTTGGGGACTGAGTATTTAAGATATGAGCCTGCCTGGGTATGGTGGTGAACTCCTGTAATCCCAGCTCTTAGGAGGTAGAGGCAGACAGATCATGAGTTCAAGGCCAGCCTTTGTTACATAGTTGGTTCAATGCCGCCCCAGGCTACATGAGACTGTCTCAAAAAGCAAACAAAACCTTAGGTCTCTGGAAGACATTTCAGATTCAAATCACAACAGGTAGTTACAGGCCAGAGAAAAATATTACAAAGATGTGTGATGTAAGCCCTGGGAAAGCTCTCTGGACCAATCTCACACAAAATAGGGATGCTTATAGCTCTAAGTGACTGATTTCCTTATCTCTACTCACTTGAATATATTTCTCCGCTGAGTGTTTTATTTCTTTTCTGCCTGGATTGATTTGATGAACTAGCCATGAGGAATGTTTTGGGAGTCATGCCTTCCTCATTTTTGTGGGATGTAGACCGTATACTGAGAAATGATCTAGAAAGCTGGCTTCACCAGAATGCCCAGTGGTATTTGCTCCTGGACCTGAGATTCTTCTGGTAAACTAAACATTTAGCTTCAAGCGTTTCAGCTCTTGTTTGGAACATCATACAACATTCCTTAATTTAATATTTTTGCTTATATAACTATAGTTAAGTGTTTGGACCTTCTCTTTGTGAGGGAAGGAAGGTTTTGAGTTTTACATCCACTCTGTTAGTTTCATGAATGTGATTTTTCAAGGCAGCTGTGGTAGAATCAAGTGCCTTAGCCCAATATGGAGGCAGGAAATATTCTGTTGGATAGTCTTAGAACATCTTCCCCTCTTCTGATAAAATTGAAGTCAAGTCTTTTTTTTTTTTTTTCAAAGAATGCTACTTAGAGATTTTCTTATAAACTAAATTTCTTTCAGCGAGGGGATGGGAAACTATTTTGTTATTAATATTCCAGAGAATTTTGTTTCATGTGGCTCTTTAAAAGGAAGTAAGTGATTATTGTGGGTTGGGTCTACATTAGTTGGCTTCTCTGTACTTCCTAAGAGGAAGGCTTTGGACAATGGGGTCATGAACTATTATTTCAGTATGATTATAAGTAGGTGGGTCCAGACACATCCCCTTTGAGCTTTCCAGTCCAGTCAAACAGACCATCTCTTCTACACTTCCCCATCAGGCTTTCAATAGACTCACAACGAGAAGGTCAACACACTTAACTGTAAAAGCAGTTCTAGGGCTAGGTGATGTTCACATTTGGTTGGATAAAGGTTAACTTTGAAGAATATGACTAATAATTTTCATTTAAAAAGTAAGATAAATATTAGCATGACTTTTCTAGTCAAGTATGAGCTACAGAAGAAATACTGGACATGCACGTTCCAACTTCAACACATACTCGGGAAAGCTGTGCTGACTAATGATATTCTGTACTTGCCAAAGTTCAGAGTTCTTTCTGAAGCTTACAAATAAACAGCTTGTAGCATGAGTGTTCTGCTGCTTCAGAATCTATAGCTGACTTAGATTTCTCCTGTGTTGGTCTCACACACGCTCTGTTTACTGATTTTTCCAAGACTAGAATATTCTAGGCATTAGAGAGCTGTAAATAAACTAAAAACCAAAAACACATAGCACTATGGTCCTTCCCTTCTGGAGACAGCCATCTTGGAGTAGTTGAAATGATGTGCCCTGTGCAGTAATGTGAGTAGGACTTTGGTGAGATATGTAGACGTCGGGGAAGGATTTTGGAGGAAGGAATCCTTATGCTGATTCGCTGAGAAAGAGCTGAATCCCTCCAGAGCAAAGTGGAAGTGGGGGTCAGACAAGGGCATTGGAAAGGGGATAATCAGGGAAAGGCTAAAGGGGCGCAGCTTGTTGGGGAAGCTGCCAGCAGATGCTTGAAGATGGAGGTGAGCTCTCTCCCCCGTGGCAGGGCCCCTGGGTGTCCAGCCAGGGAATTGGGTGGACTCCACAAAGCTCTGGAGGTAACTCAGGTGTAACTCAGGTGGTGATGGTTGTGGTAGGGTGGGGAAGAAGCAGAGGAGGTCTGAAACAGTGTCACGGAGACAGATGAGGTGGTGGGCCACGGCTGGGCATTTGTGTGCACCGGAGACAAGTCCCTCAAGTTTAGTTAGGTTAAATTCCCCCACGTGTGAAAAGTGATGATCTTTGAACACATACCTGGATTGCAGCTGGTCCCATGGTGCCTCAGGAATTTGGGGCGTGATTGAAAGAGATGAAAGGACACAGTGTCAAAAGACCTAGAAGATCTAGTGTGCAGCTTGAAAACAGGATCTTGAACTTTGTGAATTCCGCCTTCACAGCTGTGTGCCCTGTCAGATCCGCCACCGCAGTAAATACCTTTGAAAGATAGCGCTGGCATTTAAGAAAAAAAGTTTAAACTGGAGAACAAGAGTGCTTGGAGTCCTAAGGGGCTAAGAAGTTTTCTAGAAGGTAGTCATTTTTTGTTAATTTTTTGAGGCAGAGTCTTATATAGGGAGCTCAGACTGACCTGGAACTCACTATGTAGCCAAGGCTGGCCTTGAAGTCACTATGTAGCGGGGGGTGGGGGGTGGGGGTGGGGGTGGGGGGGTGGGGGAGGGGAGGTGGGGGGATGGGTGGGGGGTGGGGCTTGAAGTCACTATGTAGCCAAGGCTGGCCTTGAAGTCACTATGTAGCCAGGGCTGGCCTTGAACTCCTGATTCCCCTGCTTTCACCTCTTAAGTGCTGGGATTACAGCATGTGCTAAACATGCTCAGTTTACATGTTGCTAGATTTTATGCACTCCAGCTGAGCTATGTCTCCATCCCTGACTCATCCATCTGTGTCTTAATTATTAATTTAAGAATTCTGTTAGCTGAACACAGGGAAGAATCAGTCACAGACCTGGTTATGATGAAATATCACAGATTAACAACAGGTAAACAGTGTATATTATGTGTAGGGTGTGTGTGTATGGTGTGAATATATTGTATTTGCATGCTGTATATATATATATATATATATATATATATATATATATATATATATGTGTGTGTGTGTGTGTGTGTTGTGTGGATGTATGGTGTGTGTGTGTTATGTGCATGTAGTCTGTAGGTGAAGTATGGGGTATATAGTATGTGAATGTATATAGTATGTATATATAGTATGTGCTTAGTGTGAAGGTGTGCTGTCTGTAGAATATGTATGTGTGCTTAATGTGAAGTATGTATATAGTGTGTGCTGTGTATATGTACATTTGTTTGGTGTAGATGGTGTATGTGTGGTATGTGTGTGCATGTGATAATGTGTGGTTATATATGTTTGGTGAGTATATGTATATGCTGTATATATGGTACATATGTTTAGTGTGAGCGTATTGTGTTGTATGTGTATGCTGCATGCATATTTGTGAGTATGTGCTATGTGCATGCATGCATGTGTTTGTGTAATATATATGTTTGGTGTGAGAGTGTATGATGTGTAGTATAAATCTTTGGCCTACAATTTTGTGTGTGTAGTATATGTATTTAATGTGAGTGGTATATGTGTAGTATATGTGTGTGTGTATGTGGTATGCACATGTTGTATGCATATGTGTGAGTCTGTGTTATCTGTTTGGTGTGAGTATGTGTGGTATGTACATGCCATGTGCATGTGTGAGGATGTGCTGTGTGCATGTGTGTACAGAATGGGAGCACTATCACAGCCCAGCATAGCTGGTAGAGCAGGCATCCCTGTGTATCCTCTGAGGTTGGAAGTCTCTTCTCAGTTCTGAGAGCCGTTGTGTGGCTGATAAGGAGTCCGGTATCTCCAGCATGAAGCTCATCACAAGCATGGCTGTCTCTAAAAGCAGCAGTTGCTGGAGGGCTCAAACTGCTCACAGAGATGGCATCAGGAGCGGTCAGGCTTGCTGAAGGCGTGCTTGGGTGTTCACTAACTACCAAGCAAGTGAACTACTATTTCTAAAATTTTTTGCTTTTTTCTGAGCGTGTTTGCTGGCACTATGACTAGACTATGGAGGAATTCTTTCTGAGTGTCTCTGTAAAAGCAAAGATAAAGAGAAGGGCAGGAAGTAAGCTCTTTCAGTGAGACTGTGGTGCTAATGAAAGCATGATTCCTGAAGACCAGAAAAACAACTCCATCAATGACATATAGATCACCCTCCGCGTGCTCACTGTCACCAGCTATCCCACACTGAAGGCTGTTTGTCGTGACAGCAGTTGGGTTAATGGTGAGAAGATTCCCAAGTTTACCTCCTGGCTCCCATCCTCGTAACAGGTTGTCATGACAATCCTGCAGTGTGAGGGCTTGTTAGTTCACAGAGAATCCAGCATAAGCCTCATGAACGAGCCCTTCCTTTACCTGGTAAATGCCAAGTGGCAACTGTCCAACTGTCACGGCTGTACTTCAGGGGGACACAACGAGGTCACGCCTGTGCTCACAGGAGGGAGGGAGTGCTGATGCTCTGAGTGACTGCAGGAAACCTGGGCAATACCTGCAGCCAATGCATCTCTGCCTAAGAGCCAGAGGCTACAGCCCTGGGTGTGGCTCAGCCCTCACCACTTTGCATGCACCCACAAAATACTCATTGAGAAAACCAGGTACAAACCAAGTCTGGTCATCTGACCATCCCCCATCTGCCAGCCCCCTGGGGTCAAAACTGAAGTTGTCCTGACCCGGGGGCTAGCAAAGGCTTTTCTGAGCATGTCCTATAAGTACTTGAAAGACGTGTTTTCTAACTTATTACAAGAGCTTGCCTGTGGCTTTTATTCTCCTTTTATTCCTTTTCTTATTTTATTCCTTTACCCATCATGTTTATTGTTACTGATTATAACTCACTCTAGAGCCTCAAACCCTCAAACAGCCAAATGAAGGACTGTTAAAAACATTATTATTATTATTATTATTATTATTATTATTATTATTATTATTATTTTGGTTTTTCAAGACAGGGTTTCTCTGTGTAGCTTTGCGCCTTTCCTGGGACTCACTTGGTAGTCCAGGCTGGCCTTGAACTCACAGAGATCCACCTGGCTCTGCCTCCCAAGTGCTGGGATTAAAGGCGTGCGCCACCACCGCCCTGCTACAAACATTATTTTTATGTGCTGTGTACATGTATGATGCATGTATGAAGCCTAAAAGCAGCCTTGTGTGTCATTATTCAGGTCCTGCTTACCTTTTAAAAAAAATTTTGAGACAGGGTCTTTCACTGACCTGAACTGTCCAAATAAGCTAAGCTAAGTGAGTCCTGGGGATTCACTGGTCTCTGCCTCCCCAACATTAGATTACAAGAACGTGCCACTGTGCCTAGCTTTTTTCCACACAGGTGCTAATAATGCCTGAACTCAGATCTTTAGCAAGGCAAGTACCTTATTGACTGAGGCGTCTCCCCAGTCACTGTTGAGACATTTTAGAAACTGATAGTAATATGATACAATTACAAGTTTACCAAGTTTATGTCCTTTTGCATATATGTGCATGTGTTTGTGTGTAGGTGGTGGTACATTTGAAGGCCAGAAGGCAATGTGAGGCATCTTCGGTGCATTCTACTTTCTTTTTGAGATAGGGTCTCTTGGTCTCTCACTGAGCCTGGGTAGCCTGGCTGGCCAGTGAGCCTCAGGAATCTTCCTGTCTCCACCTTCCCAGTGCCTGGGATGACAGCCATATGTCACCACACTTGGCTTTTTAAATCTTTTTTTTTTTTTAATGTCAGTTCTGAGGAGCTGAACTTAGGTCATCAGGCTGGCACAGCCAGCACATTACCAATGCACCAGCTCCGCAGCTCCCATTAATTTTTACTTCCAAAAGATCTTAACACACATCTGTAAAACGTCCCATTTCTTTTAAACACTACACCTGCTAGGGTGATACAAGTAAACGGGCATGATAAACCAATGGGATGAGTGCCGCTGAGTAGTGATTCCTTCTAGCCCTGAGACATCTCAAGAACCTGTCTGTAGCCAATGAGCAGAGCGGAGAGTCATAGACATGCCATTTAACCTCCTCTTTGTCACAATATGGATCGCAGTTATAATGAATCTTCTCCTTTACATACTGACTGTGTCTCTAAAAAGTAAGGCCATCATCCCTACTTAATTATAACACAATTATCATCTTAACAACATGAGTACTAACTCCTTGGAAGCCTTTAACACTGATTTCTCTTTCAAATTGCCCCATTGTCCCTAAATGTCATTTAGAGTTGGCTTATTTGAGCCAGGTGCCAGCCATGGTCCCGCATTTAGTTCTTCTGTCTCAAGTCTCTTTGAATCTGGAAGAGTTTTCTCCCTCTGCCTCCACCTCCCTGAGTTGATTAAATACTTTAGCTAGCTGTTCCATAACACTTGATCTTGTTTTATTATATACTCATCAAGAAAGCAGTAATGATAGAAGAGTCTTGTCATCTCAATAAAGCTTTGCATCTTTATTTTCTGATTGATAATTTCCATTTGGATTTAAAAAAAAAAAAAAAAAACAGCCTCAAGAGCAAAGAAAACAAAGACCCTGCCCTTGGTCTGTGGATATAGATTAGTTGGAAGAGTGCTTGCCTTTCATGCATGGGGCCCTAGGTTCAATTTCCAGCACTGTATAAACTAGGTGTAGTGGCACATGCCTGTTCAAGACCATCCTTGGCTACATAGTGAATTCAAGGCCCACCTAGGCAATGTGAGATCCTGTCTTAAAGAGACAAACAAACTAACCAAGCCCTGATCTTGACTTGAGTGTTACTGGACACATAGGTACTCTACAGCAGAGTCCCTATGGGTTGACTTTCTGAAGATATACTCCTATCCACTTTGGAAAATGTCCCTCTTGTAAGTGACTATGCTGAGTGGAAAGACATTTGTGAGAGTTCCCTTCCACTTGCTTATGTCTGATCTTTTTTTCTATCCTTTTCTCATACAGAAATGAAACTTACAGAATGGCTCTCTGTACAAGTATTCTGTCTATTAACCCCAAATCTAGAACACTCGCCTTGGTGTTGTAAATGGGGTCTTTATTCACAATGGAAAGAGAACCATTAAAACTTGAATTTCTCATGAAGGATTGAGAAAATGCCACCCCCTAGTTAACTGGTATTGGCTCGGTGCTCTTTCTCTGAGCCACAGTGCTTCCCTTAGACTGTATGTCCTATTTCTATGAACCACAATGTTTCTACTAGACTAAACCAGTTCCCAGTGACCCCAGGTCACCCATCTACCTTCTTAGCTTTGTGTTCTCAACTCAGAGTCAGACGGTTGGTAAGGTCCCATCAGCTGATGAGCTTAGTCACTTGTCAAAGTACCAGCATGTTGCCTCTCCCGCCCATCACCAAGCTCTTCCAACAGGCGCTTATCATGCTCTGTCCTGGGAGCCTCTGGATTGGCTAGGGAGCCATGAGTAAAGAGGCCCCTGTTCTTAATCATCCAGTATGACTTGGCTGAGCAGGTTATTTCTTGTCTGTGTTTATATGCTTCAGGTTTCCCACACGTAGAAACGACTCACTTTCCTATGTTAAATCCAAATGTATTCATTGATGTTAAAGTAAAATGTGTGCTGGCATAACGTTGTTTAGTTCTGCTTGTTTTTATTTTATTGTATGCACATTGGTGTTTCACCTGCATGTATGTCTGTGTGAGGGTGTCTGATCTTAGAGTCACAGACAGTTGTTAGCTGCCAGGTAGGTTCTTGGTGCTTCTTCTGGAAGAGCAGCCAGTGCTCTTAATCACCGAGCCATCTCTCCAGCCCCTTGTGCTGGTGGTGTTTTTTTACTTAATAAATTTATTTTACATCCCGAACCCAATTTCTCCTCCCTCCTCTCCTTCCAATCCTCCTCTCCTCTGCCTTCCTCCCATCTACTCCTCTATTTCTGTTTAGGAAAGGACAGGTCTCCCATGAGTATTAACAAAACATGGCACATCAGGTTGCAGTAAGAGTTAAGTATCTCCCCATGTATTAAGACTGAACAAGGCGACCCAATATGAGGAGTAGGATCCCAAAAGCCAGTAAAGAAAAAATCCAGAAACAGCCCTTATTCACTGTTAGGAGTCCCACGAGAGGACCAAACTACACAACTGTAACACATACACAGAATGCCTAGGTCAGTCCCATGCAGGCTCCCTGGTTGTCGGTTCAGTCCCTGTGAGCGCCTATGAGCCCAGGTTAGTTGATTCTGTGAGTTTTCTTGTGGTGTCCTTGACCCCTCTGGCTCCTACAATCCTTTCTCCCTCTCCTGCTGGATTCCCGGAACTCCACCTAATGTCTGTCTGTGGGTCTGCTGCATCTGTTTCCATCAGTTGCTGGATGAAGCCTCTCTGATGACAGTTGTGCCAGGTGCCAATCCCAGCACATCCCACGGGCAGGACAGACTGCACGTCAAAGGTTATATGGCTCGGTTGGTGTCCCACTCCCTCCACTTGAAGCCTTGCCTGGTCACAGGAGATGGCCAGTTCAGACTATGTATCCGCTCTTGCTAGGAGTCTTAGCGGGGGTCACCCCTTGCACCAGGTTTTTACCTGAACCCGAAGTGCCCCATCCCCCTTTCCAGTAGTCTTTTTCAGTACTCTGCCCCTCCGTCTGTTCTGCTTCATTAAAAAAAAAAAAAAAAAAAAAAAAAAAAAATAGAGACAGCAAGTAGATATGATAGTACTGAAAGAAATTGGAAATTCAACACACACATGTTGCCTGAACTAAAAAAAGAAATTCGGGCCTGTAATCTCAGCTCTCAGGCATGAGAGGCAGTGGGATCAGGAATTCAAGGTCATCTTTAGCTACACAGTTAAAGGCCAGCCTGAGCTACTTGAGATACCGTCTGAAAAAAAAAATCAACCAATCAATGAATAAATAAAAGAACTACATTGTTTTGCCTAGGCCCAGTGTCAGGAACTTGTCCATCTGTTTTTGTGCTAACAGCACAGTGAAAGAGACAGGGAAAGTTGGATGGTGGCCCATTTGGGAGCAAGGACGCACCTTGATCTGGTACACAACACAGCAGGGATTCCAACTCAGGTCTTCTTTTATGTCAACTATCTTCCCAGTGCTCAAAATCAACTTTTGAAATTGTATATTTGAGCCGATGTTATTGTTTATATTCACACCGGGTCCCTTGTGAGCTGTCCCCATTCCCCCCACCACCCCATGCATGCTCCTACAGAATTGATAGATTTAGAAAGCGTTTGAGGTTGATGCATATTTAAAGAAAGACTCAGCATGCCAGGCAGCCAGAGAAACCACAACTTCAATTCGTGTCTTATAAAAATTCGTTTATGAAACTCAAGAGAGCAAGATTCCTGCTTGTGCGTTTTTAAATGGAGTGGTGTGAATGTGTAGGGTTATTTTCCCCTTTCTTCTTTCTATTTTTGCCGTGTGGTTGGCACAGCCCTGGCCCTTTGAAGCAGCTGGGATATAAATATAAAATAGAGATGGAGGCCTATTAGTAGAGAACAGCTGGCTGAGCCCGGCGTGGCTCTGGGCTCTGCAGGGCCAACCAACTAGCCCAGGCATGCTGGTTTCGGTCTGACTCTGGCTTTCTGCTGAGCAGGCTTTAATGATTTAAAGATTGGCAGAGCAAGCCAGGTCTCCTGTCATGTACCCATCCATCTCTATTTGTAACCTACACAGTAATTAAAGCCAGACTTTTTGTTGGAACTTCATCTTTGGCGGCATTTGAAGTGTGGTCTTATATTATCTGGCTTTTTCTAGACTTTTTTTTTTTTAAGGTGCGCATTATATGCTAGTAAAATGTTTAAAATTTTTTTCATGGTTCAAATTTAGTTAGCATCATGCTAACCAATATAGATGTGTTGGTTTGTGAGTGCAAGTCCTTACATTGGAAAGGCACTTGCCTAAAAGCTGGGCGAGTTCTCCAGCATTTGCAATTACTTTGGTAAATTCTGGAAGGACATTTGTTTGGTATGTTTTTGGAGGAGTTGCTTCTTACATTTCTTATGAAGAAAGAAATTTTTTTGGGGGGGTGGGTGATAGTTTACTTATAACTCAAACTTGACAAAATGCATTTAAAAAAAATTAGAGATTTAGAAGTCATGTGTAAGTATAAAGTAAAAGCCCTTCACTGTATATTCAGCTGGTGGCACACTGTAACACACACTTATGAAGTGCCCCTTAGACACTGTGCCAATGGCCGTTTTATGGTTGTGATATTGGTCCCTGCAGAAGTGATGGCTGTTTCCCTTCAGTTCCTGAACCTCCAGTCTTTCTGCATTTCCAGAACATTGCCTAAATATTGTTCTGGCTTCCACCATGCGGATGCCATGTGACTGGCATCTATGCTTCCATTTTTTTCCCACCCGCTGTCGGGTTTCTCATTTGTAAAGTGTGGATAATGAGAGCACCTCCATTAGAAGGTTGTTACAAGGATCAGTTGATGTGAATCGGTGTTTCAAGCAGTTCTTATCTTCTAGCTAGTAATTGTCTAGATTTGCTAGCGCGTTCTGAGTCATGTAATTTTCCCAGAGGCTTGTTCACCCAAAACCTTCCCATCACACCCCAGCCAACTGCGTCCTTCATGTAGAATTTCCCATATGCTGGGTGT
The DNA here is from genome assembly GCF_004664715.2 of Peromyscus leucopus. Taxonomy (NCBI): domain Eukaryota; kingdom Metazoa; phylum Chordata; class Mammalia; order Rodentia; family Cricetidae; genus Peromyscus; species Peromyscus leucopus. The sequence goes on from NC_051074.1 coordinate 32,762,404, forward strand.
GGTGGCACAAGTTTTTAATCCTAGCACTTGGGAGGCAGAGGCAGGTGGATCCCTGTGAGTTCACAAGAAGTCTGGTCTACATACTTGAGCTCCAGGACAGCACGGGCTACATGGAGCAGTGGTTCTCAACCTGTGTGTCAAGAATCCTTGGGAATCAAACGACCTTTTCACAGGGATCGCACATCAGATATCCTGCATATCAGATATGACATTATAATTCATAACAGTAGCAAAATTATAGTTATGAAGTAGGAACAAAAATAACTATGGCTGGGGGTCACCACAACATGAAGAACTGTATTAAAATGTTGCAGGATCAGTAAGGTTGAAAACCACTGACATAAAGAGACTCTGACTTAAAAAACAAACCAACAAAAAACAACCAACCAAAGAAAACCATTTCTCATCTTAGCCCATGGTACCAGCATTAGCAAGTACAAGCCAGTTCCTTCTACCACTGTGCCTCTACCTAGCAGAGGCTTTGCATGTACTGTTCCACACCTAGACTGTCCTTCTGTCTCTTTGTGCTTCTCTTCAAAGATTAGAATTCAAGCTCTCGTCTGCTGAGACTTCTATCTGACTGTATTAGTTACTTTCCTATCTTATAATAAAACATAGTGACCACGGCAACTTATAGAAGGAAGGGTACTTTTGGTGCTCATGGTTCCAGAGGGTTAGAGTCCATGATGGCCAGTAGGCAGCAGATGGCAGCAGATGGCAGACACGACCACTAGAGACAGGAGCTGAGAGCTGAGGGCTCACATCTCCAACCACAAAAACAAAGAAACAACACTCAGAATGGTTTCAGTCTTTTGAAACCTCAAAGCCAAACCCACTGACACACTTCCTCCAGCAAGGCTACGCCTCCTATTCCTTCTCCAAACAGTCACCAACTGGGGACCAAGTGTCCAAGGGCTTCAGACTTATGGGGGACATGTCAATCAAACCACCACACTGGCCTCCTGGAGCAGGTCAAATCCAGTATCTTGTATTTCGCACAAATGAATCTCTCTCTCTCTCTCTCTCTCTCTCTCTCTCTCTCTCTCTCTCTCTCTCTCTCTCTCTCTTTCTCATAGAGAGATGTGTAGAGAGCTATGTAGCTCACAGAGATCCATCTGCCTCTGTCTCCTAAGTGCTGAGAGTAGAGGCATACACCACTACACCTGGCTGCTACTTTACTTTTAGTTATATAATTATGTAAATATGATTACTGTCTGTTTCTCCCATCACAATGAAAGCTCTTGAGACCAGGGCAGTTTCCTTTTTAAACAATTTATCATAATATTCCCGTTATCTACTTCTGTTGTTAAATTATACTGTAGATACTTAAAGGACACATGCTGAAGGAATAGATTGGAAGGTTAGTCTATATCCATGTGTTCCTTGAACTGCTCCATGTATCACTTATCATTTAGTTACAAGAGTCATATATAGTGTTTGCAATAAATACCAAGAATGCTGTGATAGATCAATAATGAATCTGCCCCTGTATCCCTATCTCATCTTCTGGAGAGATCCACTATTTATAAAAATTTGGGTTATGCCCTGGCAGATATTTTTCTCCTGTGTGTTTAATAATCATACACATACACACACATTCACATATGTAGTTTCTGCCAGAAACCTAAATTATATTATATATATATACACACACACACACACACACACACACACACACACACACACACACACACGCATATATGTGTGTGTGTGTGTGTGTGTGTGTGTGTGTGTGTGTGTGTATACACACTGTGCTGGAATTATATAATTATATTCCTAGGTCTATAGACAGTAGACCTCAATCATTAAAACGATTACAAAATACTTTATGAAGGTCTAAAACAGTAACATGAACCCCTGAGAGCTTCCCATCCAGTTTAGTAAGGACCTTCAGTGTGATGGCCACACTCTACACACCCCTGAGCTAGCCTCCATCTTGAACTTGGTGCTTTCCATTCTCATTAATTATATATATATTTTTACAGCGTCTTATGCATCCACACCACCACTGAGCTGTATCTCCAGCCCTCTTTCTTTTTAAGTACAAAAATTCCTATGTATGATCATTAGAAAGTCTTGGCACGTTTCCAAATTTTATACTAATGCTAGAATTCTGTGTTGTATTTTCTGCAACTATTTCTCCTAAACGTTTGATTTGGGAGAGTCATTTAAAAATGAAACGGTGTGTGTGGAGACATGCTGGGGGTGGAAGGAAGTCACTAGGGAAAAGAGGGAGAAGGGGAAGATCTGTCAAAAGCCTGATATGGAAACTCTGTAAGCTAATCAAAAGCGTCACTGGCCCCAGGGTTAGGGAATGGATCTGACCCCGAACCCGGGATGCTCTCAGTGTTGCTGCAAGAAACCTCTTTTTACAGTGGGCTGTACTCAGCACACAGGTGCTTACCTGGTCAAAGTGCTAACAAGGAGAGACTGAGTACTTAGACCCAAGTGGGGCATCATTATCAACCTCCAGGAAGCCCCCAAGGCTCCTGGAGCATCAAGGAAGAAGAATCGTAGAGGTGGAAGGTGGAGAGGAAGGAGTGCTCTGAGATGCTGCGTTCTGGACCTGGCATGGCTCTTAGACTCAATAATGAACATCTGCTGTAGTTACCTGCATAAGAACTACACAAGATTAAACCAGTCAAAATTCTATCATGGGTGGGGAGGGATACATGAGACCCCACCACCAGCTGAGGAGCTGTTTGGTAGTTGATGGCTGAGGGAGAGAGGTGTGACTTCAGAGGTGTGACTGTCCATGATCCAGTTGTAAGTGGGGGCACAGTAAAGAAACCATCAAAATGGCTGCTCCGTGATTTGGGGGAATGTTTTTATTGTGTGGGAGAGAGGGAGGCATGGATGGATGGAGGGAGGGAGGGAGAACAGACAGAGAGAGAGAGAGAGAGAGAGAGAGAGAGAGAGAGAGAGAGAGAGAGAGAGAGAACAGTCCAAGGTATCTGGATGAGTCCAGAGCAGATTGGTCATGGCCATGACCAGGGAAGCAGGAACAGTAGAATACAGCAAGAGAAAGAATAGTAGAGACTAGAAAGAAAGAAGACAGTAGAGAATATCAAGAGAGAGAGAATAGCAGAGGCAAGGGGAAAGACCTTACTGTTATGTAGAGAACTAATGGCTATGGGGGCGGGGTGGGGGGGTGGGGGTGGGGGGCTGTGAACCTGGGAGCCAGCGTGGTGGAGGAGAAGTGGGAAGAGCCAGGATGCTGTCGTGGGCTTTGAGATATATACCAAGTGTGAGTGGTACTGAGGGAGCCTGGAGGCTAGCATGGACTCTGATAGGTTGGTAGGCACCACAGGTATATGCCAAGATAGAGCCATGTGTCCCTTCTTCCTGAGGCAAGGAAAATGACTCCTTTTGGCTGACGGGAACCCATTTCACAAGTTCCCGAGGAATGCTGGCTGTTATCTATAGTCCAGCTCGAGGCCTGTCTAGACTCACTTGTGGACCGAGTCGGTGGACCTGCTCTTTTGCAAGGGCAAATGGAGACCCGACACTAGTAAATGACCCCACACCCATGCACGTGCAAGTGACTCGGAGGGGACTCTGTGGATTAATAAATAGAAGAACTAGAAGGTATGGCGGAAGAAGAGCGGGTCCAGAGAGAGTGGGAGGGATGTGGGAGATGAATGTGATAAAAATGTAATGAACATGTATGAAGGTGTCCAGGAATAAAGGGGAAATGAAATGCTAGCTCAGTTTCACTCCAGTCCCTCAACACGGTCTTTTGTGAGGGCTTCTGAGCCAGCACCCATTCCTCTGGGTGGTCTGTCTTCTCTCACTTCTCTTTTTTGTGGCAATCAGTTAAGTTACAAACAGCTTTGATCTTGCTGTCTTTTATGCACTTGCGGGGAGATTTCTTTAGAAATTCTCTTCCGGAGGTCAAAGGTTGGAAGACACGCCCATTTTTAGCCTTACTAAATGCCGAGAATTTCTGTATTATTTTACATTTTTTTGACGCTAGCCTTCATAGTCACATGCTAAAAATATACACTAACTTATTTCATAGTATTCCAGGAGAATAATTATACCAATTTATCCACCCATGCCCCACTGTGCTTAAGTAGATTTTATTTGGAGTTAACACAGGCTGGGACACCCTAAGGCTCCAAGGCTGCTTCTGGGTTATTTGAACTCATTAGATTCTCTCCCTTGAGTCAGGTCAGTTATTACCACTGTTGCTTCTTTCTTCGGCAGATGATGAAACCAGCCTGAGGGATCAGGAATTGCAGAGGCAGGTGGGAGGGGCCAGGCCTCTGGCTCACTGGTTTACAGCTGGGAACTAGGACTGGCTGGGACAGGGGAAGTGAAGTCCGGGGCAGAGCCCAGCAAAGGGCCAGGAGGAAACACATTGTCTTTGTTTGCACCCTCGAACACCAGGGATCTGCTCACGCATGCTCCAGGAAAGTGGGAAACAGATGGCAGTTTACTAGGGACCCGATAGTATTGTTTGGGGGCTGAGCAGGAAGTATTCCTTGGAGAACTGGGGAGGAGGCTTTCAGTAGAGAGGCCAGAGCTGGGAGAAGGTGCTTACAGTGGCTATTTACAATTCTTCTTTAATAGTACAGCCCTGAAGGATTGGGCATGCTCGGTCTCCATTGTCTTTGTACTGCTGTTTCTGCCAGGGTTCCCAAGAAGCCAGGAGCTGAGATGCATAGGCACTCGTGTGTGTGTGTGTGTGTGTGTGTGTGTGTGTGTGTGTGTGTGCATGCTAGCTAGGGAAGCACACTCTAGAAGGGGTCCAGAGACTGGACATGACCAAGTCTAAACATAATCCCCATTCCTGTATCTTCTTTCCCTCTTTTAATGTGTCTTGAAGTCCCAAGACTTACCTGAGTAGCCACAGCTGTCGTGTACAGTTTTCCTCAGATATGGTAGAGAAGCATCCTAAAACCCAGAAATCCAGGCTCTACCAACAGCCAGCTGTTTGGTGACAATAACATCTCACCCCCCGTCCCCCTCCCTCCACCCCAGGGAGTCTCACCTTCTAGAAGATGCCAAGAGTCCTGTATCCATGACAGACCTTTGCCACGGGTACAGAATTAGAGGCTACTAGTAGGAGGTAACCGGGTGAGGGATGTGGCCTCTCCCCACCCCCTTTCCTTCAGATGCTGTGTGTGTCGGGGAGGGTGCTTCCTCCAGACTGCCAACACAGAATCAAAGGTGCAGAGCTAAGTTCTTCTAGGCACAAAGGAATAGAGATTTACATGGGTCCGAAGTCTGCTGGGAGACAGCTGCTGCTTTTCAGTTTTCTTAATTGAGGAGGAAGAATGACTCATAAATGTGACAGTGTCTAAGTGACAATGTCTGCAGCCAAAGCCATGTCCTGCAGTCTTCTGGCCAAAGACCCAAGTGCCACACAGTTAGGATAGCATGTCCCACTCACTATTTGTCCCTAGGTACCGCATAAATGTCTCCTGTCCCTTAAATGGAGTGTGCTCATGGCCCATCTTCCTCTCTGTCCCAAACCTATCAAATATTCTCTCCATAGGTGGTCATATCCAGTCCCATGAAGTTCAGTGTTTATTCAGAACATAGTCTCTGGTTTGTTGCTCCGCTCTGAGGTGGTAATGGACATCTCTACTCTGAGCCCAATAGACATCCTCTCAGTGTGTTCATGCCATGCACCTTATCCTCATTCCTGATGGCTCCTTTTCTGCGTTAGTCCTTATCTGGCACTGACAGCCTCACCCAGACACCCATGGACACCACTGTGTGAAGCCTGATTGGATGATACTCCACCAGCTCAAAGGCCTACTCACTGGGTTCCCATACGGCATTTGGGTCTATGGCTCCTCAAAGCATTGCTTCTTTTTTTCAAGACAACCCTTTGGCCAGGTGTGGGTAGCACACACCTGTAATCCCCGCACTTGGGAGGCTGAGTCAGGACTGTATATTTGGGGCCGCCTTGGGATATGTAGGGAGATCCTGTATCTACATCCTTCCTTCCCAAGACACCCCTTCTATGGTTCTGTTTGTGATAGAAATAAAGCCCACACTGCTCCTTACAAGGCCCTTGACTTCCTTCCAGCTATGATGAGATGTGTGCATTTCTAGATGGCCACAGCTCTGAGAATCCTCAGGCTCCTTTCCCCTCAGCCCAAACCCAGTCTCCCCACCTGCCTGTCTCCTTCTCTCACTTAGCAAGACTTCGATATTAAGTAGCATCTTCCCTCTTCCAGACCTCGCAGCTCCTCGAAGCTCCTCCCACAGGTCTCCCAGACCACTTGCAATGCCCTTGATCATGACACCAATGGCTTAAGGCACTTCTCCAAAGTGGGACCTGGGTGACTGTGCCCGCTACTCTGGAGGAAGAGCCAGTCTTTCAATGTCTGAGAAATAAAAGCATACCTGATAGATTAAAGATAGGGAGAAACATTCTTAAAGTTCTCCTGAGTGTGGGAAGGGGAATCTAAGGGTTTTAGGGTATCACACTCTATTTAAGAGACTTACAGAAGGGACAAATCCGGAAAGTCTCCCGCATCCCACCAAATTCTCCTAAGTAGCTGATTTTTTTTGCTATTTCCTGTTGCCACACTTCCACCATTGATGTAGAGAGTGGACCAGCTCACTGCTGTTCAGGCACAGATCTCTGACAGGAACCTGGACAGGGGTTCCAAGTTCAGGGAAAATAAGGTAGAAAGCTCAGAATCAAGAAGTCAAAGCTGATGATATCCCTGAATGTTTTCCTCTACGTTGTCCACAGGAGCATTGTTCAAACACAAAGTTCGCCGTGGAGCTGAGCGAAGAAGCTGCCATTTGTGGTGCATGGTAGAGGGTGACCCTGAGTGGAGGTGACAGGGTGGGGGTGGGGGGGTGGGAGTGGGGGGTCAGGATGTCACATTGCTACGGTTGAAGGACCGGCAAAGACAGAGTGCTGGCTGACCCCCTCCCCTGCTCCTGACTGCAATTGCTTGGCATTTTGCTGCCGACAGATTAATGAGCTCTTTTACATGAGAACACAATGATAACTCCAAAAGAACACTGGGCGGAAGGTTAAACAACCTGTTCTGCATACGACTTTTAACGTCTGTGTTAGACAAAATGCTGTGAGCTAATGGGTTAATATTTTTGACTCAAGTGGAGGGTTTTTTTTCTTCAAACACTTAGAGTTTATTTATGCTATTTTAAGAATTTCAAAAGCTCTTTCAAAAACCAGGGTTTGGTCTAAAGTGACTCAGAAGAGCAGGCTCTGCAAGAGAAAGGTTGTGGGAGAGGGAAGGGCCTTATACTGAGCAAAAAGAGTTATTGCCTTCAAATGTCAGCATGTGACATGAATTAAGAGGTGGCTTTTTTAAAAAAAAAAAAAAAAATTTGAGAGCTGTAATTCTTTTAAAACCTTCTAACAATTCCCAGAAAGTTAAAGCAAAATGAATCTGATTATTTTGTTATACATGGAAATTTAGGAGCAATTTGTCAGTTACAAATTGTATTTCTACAATTTTCTAATACAAGAATCTTAGTATTATAAAATTCAACTGATTAAAATTATGGGCAGATCTCGATGGAGATGATTCCTTTCTGAGGATTGAACTTTTGACTTTAAATTTGGTTATTCTACTGTTACCAAGTGGTCAAGTCCATAACTAACCCCTCAGCTTCCCTGTAGTCCAAAAAATTAGGAAACAAAGTAGAAAAGGAAAGTGAATTAAATGACAGTTTGGACAAGTTGGGGAAAGAATCTGTCTCTTCTTCCATAGATCTGTGAGAATTTTGCAATGTATAGACAACTATGAATGGAACCAGAGATATGTAGACTGAGCCGTGAGACTCCTTGCTGCTCCTTTCCCACGGGTACCTCCACTGCTCCATTCTTAATAACGGACAGGCAAAAGTGTCTCTCTTTAGAATTATCGTGGCTAGCCCATGATCCAAGCACAGGATCGTAGCTTTCACACTACTGAAGGAACCCATGAATGTAAGACGTAAAGTTAGAGGAAGTTATCCCTTTCATTAAAATTGGTTTTGAATTAGAAAGTTACAACACACCCTGATCCACTGTGGCGTTACACCTTCCCTTACACATTCTCACATTAGAACACAGTGCATATCCACACCCAGTGGCAGAACAACTCTCATAACAGCAATTTTTTGTTGTTGTTGTTGTTGAGGTGGGGGTTAACTATAATGCCTAGACTGGCTTCTACCCAGCCCAACTGGCTTTGAACCCACAGTAATACCTCTGTTGCAGCCTCCTGAATCCTAGGATGACAGGTCTTTGCTTCTATGCCTGACTATTACAGGATTTGGGAACAGAGTAGGTGACTGTGTCAACTATGTGGTATTCTTTTTAAGATTTAACAGCCTGTATCCACGGGGAAGTGTGTCGACTAGGTGTTGACTTGGCAGCTCTTCCTCACCTCGAGAGACCAAACAAACAAACAAAACAACAAACTGTGGCTAGCCTTCCCAGCTCTAGAGAGGGAGCATGGAATCTGGGCCCTTCCGGTCTTTCAAATCTTTCCTCAGCCACTTCACTGTGTGAGTCTGGGCAACTTCCCTGATTTTTCCTTTGCCTCAGTTTCTTGTCAGCAACTGGAGGGTAAATACTCTCTTCTTTGTAGGTTTGTTGGCTGATTAAATCAATTTATCTAAAGTTTTAGGACAATTTACCAACAGATCCTCCATAGGAAGACACAGTAATTACTGAAATAGGAAGGCTCACTGTCTGCAAATTTGCACGAACCAAAGGCGACTTAGTTTCTTAACGTTGTTTTAGCGGATCCAGACTGTTAGTTCAGCCAGGCAAACCGTTTTCAATGAGGCCGACACTACGTAGACAAAATATCTCTTCTTTGTGACCTAGGAGAAAATGGTCAAAAAATAAATAAAAGAGATGGTGGCTGAGGGCTCTGGCAAGCCGACAAGCTTGGGAGTGGCATTCTATTCGGGTGGCCTGGCAGGCCCCTGTAAACATCAGGATATTTAAGTAGGAAGTCAGAGCCCATTGTGGTCCACCCAATGGATGTCTCTTCAGTGTAACAGAGCTCCAGATTGCTATCAGTCCAACAGAGCCTCCTCCTGTTCCTCTAAGCCTGGTCATTTCCTCTACTGAGTTGAATGTAAGAACCACCCACTGGCGTGGTTCTCAGCATTATAGGTTTTTAGGTCAAACAGGAACGCCAGGGAATGCCTGAAAAAGCCAAGCACATAGTTACATCTGCCCAGACCGGATGACATGGAGCTACTGCTGTTGTGTGTAGCAAAGTCCACACTTGAGTGACATTCCCTGCTGGAGCATTGGAGGAAGCCGGGAGCGTGTGTGATCTGGCTAAGAGCTTGGTTCAGAAGTGGCTGAAGTTTTTCTAGAGGGCTCCGTGTGAGGCCTTGGCTCATCTTAGAAGGCTGAACAGTGGGCCCTGCCGGGTGGCCTTCTTTCTCATCTTCACCTAAGCCTGCCATGGATGAGACACAGGAGTCTCTAGCCTTGACTGTGCATCTTCTTGCTGACACTGGGAACGGTTTGCTTCTGCAGCAGGCTCTGGACCAACTCCTGGATTGCATCTGCCCGGAGGTGCGTCTCTTCCTGGTGTCTGAACGGGCCAGACCAGTGAATTACCATGAAAAGTACCATCCCCGGAGGGCCCGCTTCCCAGGGATGTCTGTTTTGCTCTTTCTTCAGGAAAGCTTGGGACAGGAGCGGCTGTTTCGAGTCTTGGACTTCCTACAGCATTCACCCTGGCAGGGTTTCCCTACCCAGCATGCACAGGGGAGGCCTTGTCCCTATCTCCCTGCCAATCAGGAATTCTACAGCCTGCACAACCAGATGCCAGTGTGGGGCATGAGGCCGGTGCACTGTGGTACTGATATCCTCCGAGTGACTCTGTATTGCAGTTTTGATAACTACGAAGACGCCATCAGACTGTATGAGATGATCCTACAGAGAGATGCCACCGTTCAAAAGAGCAACTTCTGTTTCTTTGTTCTCTATGCCTCCGAGGGCTTTAGCCTGCAGCTCTCTCTGAAGCAGCTGCCCCTGGGAATGCCAGTGGACCCCAAAGAGTCTTCTGTGCTGCAGTTCAAGGTTCAAGAGATCGGCCAGCTGGTGCCTCTTCTCCCCAATCCGTGTGTGCCCATCAGCAGCACAAGGTGGCAGACTCAGGACTATGATGGCAACAAGATTCTGCTGCAGGTATTTCATTTGTTTCGTTTCTGGTGTGTAACAGGGTTACTAGGGTTGGTAGGACCAGAACCAGGGCCCTGGAAACTCAGACAAGTTAGGCTTGGCCATCCATCCTCAATAGGCCAATTAAAAAGATGAATAATAGTGAAAGACAGAGAAAGGAGATCTATTCAAAACTGATATATTGGGAGAAGAATAAATGAAGATGTCCAATGGCCCCTCCCCCTGACATGAAGTTTAGGTTTAAATAGAGGGCAAGAAGTATGCATAGATAACTAAGCAGTCCTGGTGTGGGTGTGGTCCCAGTTATCATCCATCCGCCATTGTCTCAGCTTCAACCTCTACTGCAGAACAGCCTGGCAAGTGGCAAAATCTTTCTGGGAGTCAAGCTCCTCCTCTGGCAGCCATCAGGGCCCAGCTTTCCCTCCTCTGCAGCATGAGATTCCTGGGGAAATTTGAGTTTTTTTGGGATCCATTGTGTCATTAGTCTGATAGCCAAAGGGAGGGGCACATGCATGTCTTTAAAATAGCCTCATCCTTGTCAGGACAGTCACACGAGCACACAGAAAGGTGTGATGCTCTCTCTGGATGGACCCTGGAGGTAATTTACTCAGTGGTTTTCAAATTGATTGTATAGTAAGAGACTTGGGAGGCTTTAGACTTATTCATGCCAAGGTGCACCACAATCTGGTTAGATCAGCAAGCACCACAGTCTGGTTAGATCAGGAGACCCAGAGCATTTCTTACAAAAGAATAAAAGAGCTCATTGTGTGATTTTAATATATACTGCAGTTAACAGTCAGACTTCAAACTCTACAGTATCCTCATGTGACAGGTAAGAACTATCTGACGTGTATGAACTTGTAGCTAAAAAGCTGGAGAGTCAGACCATGCTGCCTCCCCAGAATGCCCTTTGCCATGCCTGTCACTTGTCCACACACACATTGCACACTCAGATGCAGTAATAATATTACTGGAAATTTGGGAGCATCTTGTCAGAGTCACACATATTACTAGGGTAATGGAGCTCTCTCCTTTCAGTTCTTAGTCTCATTAATAAAGAAATTTAAGGACATGCTCTACATACACCACAGGTTGTTATTCAGCCATTAAAAATTTTGTCATCACTTCTTGGCCTTTTGGCTAAGCTCAAGTGTAGTATCTGTTCTTATCAGGAACTATGAAAATGGAGCTTGAAAACTGAAGAGGGACTACTAGGTATTGAGAAGAGCATTGAGGTTGGACAGAGAGAAGAGGGGCACCACAGAGAGAAGGCGCGATGGATATGACCAAGCATGAAATGTGTTTATATAGAAATGCCACCATGACGGCCATTAACTTTTTTCAGTTGATAACTACCTTTGGAAAAGATATGATGTATGTTTGAGGCACTCTCTATGTTTAAATTACTGTATACTGCAGACATTATGTATTTGCACCAAAAGATCACATACTACTCCATAGTCACGTACCATTTTGCTTTTTTTGTATTAGTTAAAAATAAATTCAATTTAAATAAAAAAAAGAAATTTAAGGACAGACTCAGGTAGACACTGAAGGACAGATTTCTTGGAATTCAAAAGAAGGAGGAGAAGAAGAAAAGAAACAATTCAGTGCAGGCAAGCTGTAAATCTTAGCAGCTGCCAGAGTAGGGAGATAAGGAAGAGAAAGAGAAAAATCATGCTGTATGAGTAAAGCCTGCATGAAGGTCAGCCACATAGCCGGGAGGAAGCCTTAGAGGAGGAGTAAAGCCCAAAGTATTACAGAAACCACTCTGAGCAAAGGAGTAGAAAAAGCAGGAAATGTTACACAGGAAGAGCAACCGGGCTTATGAAGTAGCATGGGTCCTTCCAGGTTGCTGATCAAGGCTGCGGTCACGAGCTCTTTCCACAGACTTAGGGAAGGGCGAGTTGTTGTAACGGCATTTGGGAATGCTTGGTTCGCAATACCATTGGCTTCCTTTTGCAGCATTTTCTACCACTGTCAAATTTAAGCACAAATCAAATTCAACACCCAGAATGCCTTCTGCATGAAATGACGGAACACTCATAAACACACATCATTATATTTTAGTTACTGTTGTGCATATTATGCACTGCACTAAGATTTTCTAATCACCAATTTTGTTAATCCTTATAACACTCTAAGAAGTCACTACCGTTCTTGTTACAGATGAGAAGACCGAGGCACAGTTATTTGTCCAAGATAGAGCGAGAATGTGTCTCTATCAGGTCTCAAAGTCTGTTTCACTAATGGTGGCACCGCGGAGGTGGGACATAGGGGATGGGCAGGGTGGCAGCAGTCCCTGTGCTTAGAAATGTGCAGAAAGTACACGACAGTCAAAGCAAACCCCCTGGTGTCCGTCCTTGGTAAATGACCAGAACTCCCCTTAAGGCCTAGTGTATGAAATAACACTAGGTAGCAATTGTTGCCCTTCCCCGCCAGCTAGCTTTCTTACATCCATTGGCCTTAGTTAGTAAAACATGATGAATACAGATTCTGTAATAAAAAAATCCTTTTCTTTTTCATATGAGTAAAACACAGGACATATTTATAGAGCAAAAGTGAAAGCTCCAGACTGTTGGGAGGGGATCCCCTAAAACGTGTTGTTTGATATATTACTGGGGAAATCAGGGTTCATTTTTATGAGTTCTTTGTCTTACTGAGAAAAGAATTTAAAAATAGACCCAGTGTGAGGGAGATGTCTCAGCTGGTAAAGGTGTTTGTAGCCAAGCCCGAGGGCCTGAGTTCAATTTCTCTTTCTTTCTTTCTTTCTTTCTTTCTTTCTTTCTTTCTTTCTTTCTTTCTTTCTTTCTTTCTTTCTTTCTTTCTTTCTTTCTTTCTTTCTTTCTTTCTTTTTTTTTGAGACAGGGTTTCTCTGTGTAGCTTTGGAGCCTTTCCTGGGACTCACTCTATAGACCAGGTTGACCTCGAACTCACAGAGATCCGCCTGCTTCTGCCTCCCAAGTGCTGGGATTAAAGGCATGTACCACCATGGCCCAGCTTGAGTTCAATGTCTCCCACAGAGTTGTCCTCTGACCTCCACTTGCACTGGGTTCCCCAAGCAACCGCCTTATTCACTACCTCCTTGCTTAGATGCTTCGTGTACAACTTCCCAATTCCCCGGACATCTGAACTTCCACATTTAGTTCTGGTTAATCTCTGGAACTTAAAATAAGCATCCCTGGCATGCAGTAGGGAACATGTCCTTATTCACTCCTGTTTCTGAAGGCTAAGTGATGTTTAATTGGGAGACACAGTTATACAATTAGTTACGTCAGAAAGTTGAATCAAATTTGGGGAGACTAGAGAAGTTTTTGATGAAGGGAAATCCAGTAAGGAATATGAAAATAACTCCATTGTCTCGAGATGTTTTAGAAGTCCCAACACCTCTTGAGCAGGGACCCAGCATGTGTCCTTCATTCTTGTGGCCTTCCTCGGACTCTCTACTTCGTGCACCTCTCACTTCAAAACACTGGTCTTGGGCACTTCTTCTTGATCTCTTGGTATCCGGGACTCTATACTTTTGCAAACAAAATGAGGAATTGTTTTCTAGAAAATTCTACTGTGATTTCTTGTCATGAAAATGTTTGAGTAAAGAGTGCAAATGGCTAGACTCTACTATGCTACTGAAATTAGCATGTTGTCACTACAGTACAGCCAATTTGCACTTAGAACAAAGTGAGATGTTTAGGGTGCAAAACCCAGTGTAAAGTTTCTTAGGATCCGTGTTAGGGTAACAGGGATGGATGATGAATACTCTTGCTTTTGCAACTAAGTGGTCCAGGCCTTAAATTAGCCTACCTAGGACCCGGTTCTTAGCTCTGCTACCTTGGTCTCAGCTCTATAATCAATTCATCATGGCCCAATAAAGTTTCTGGACTAGACTCCAATTGGACCAATATAGACTCTATGCTCTCCTCTGAGCTGATGGTTGTACTCAGAGAATGGAGTTTTATGGGTGAAGTTGGTCCCGAGGCAAAGATCTAACCTTTACTCTAGCGGTTGTGTGAGGTCACACTGATGTATGGAACTGTCACAAAAGGGTGAAGGTCCTTACCAAAGATCAGAGTGGAGGAGGTAATTGCTGAATGTTTGTAAAGGAACAAAGTTCACTCAAGAAAACAATGTCTATCACTAAGAGAGTCAAAATCACAAATTAACCTCTCTACAGATAACACTTATAGGACCTGGGTGGAGGCAAAGAGGCCCGAGTGAGTCGGATGCTGAATCCAAGGGGCCAGGGAGAAACTTTCTCAAGGAGAAGTGCTGAGGAGGCCTGCATGAGCTAGATGACACGGGGCAGGCCAGCCATCGAGGGGAGGAAAGGTGTCCCGAATGGAAGAGACAGTGTGCAGTTCAGTACTTCCTTAGCAGGACACATTAACACATTGCCCGAGGCTGCATGGAACTGCAGTCAAGGGAGTGACATCATGACACGTAGATGGACAGGGGGCCAGAGGCCAGGTCTTCAGAAGTATGACTCATCGTAGGATAGGAGTGTCAGGAAGGAAGGCATCTTTTCTAGCTCACTCCTGTGAAGGCAGTATTCCAACTAATGCTTCGTATATGGGAGGCATGGGCATTCATGTCTGAGTGAATACTTGATAACTAGCTTCCATTCTAACTTTACTATAATGTACAGTTGCTGACGGAGCCTGCAAATGGCACTCACATGTATAATTTGTGTTATGAGAATCAAATGAAAGAATAGACCTGCAAGTGCTTTGTCACGTCGAAGCTTCTGGAGGCCAAGCAGAAGCAGAGCAATTGCTGCCTTTGTGTGTCAGAGGCTCTTCGCTCTCTCGCTAAGTGACACTGTCCACAAAACATCTTGTCATCACCCCAAAACAAAACTCCACACCCAGTAAACCGAATTTAGCATTCCTTCTTCCTACCAGCACTAGGCAGCCTATGCTCTGTTCTGTCTTCATGAATTCACCTGTTGAAGGCATTTCGTGTAAGTGGAATTACATAATCCTGTTTCCGCCGGAAATAAGCAATTTATTTGAGGAACTCTTCTTTGCATGTCCAAGCTGTCCTCACACAGACTTCATCAGCCCCTCTTCTTTCTGTTCTTGCCTTCTCATTCTCCATCCCTCCACCTGACTCACCTCAGGCAGTGACACACTCCCACATCTGCATTCACTAAGTACCTCGGTTGTACTGTGCTTAACAGGTGATACTTGGAGGCATTAGCTGCTAGAGAATGGCAGGTTAGCATTGGTGGCTTGTCAGTAGATTAAGGAGTTTTACAAACAGTTAACTGGAAAAGGTTTTCCACTCTTCAGTAACTCTGGTGCTATTTGAGAGTCTCTGCATATCTACCTAGTTCGTTTCTACACCATCATTTTTCCCATCTCAGAGAAATTCTTTGGTTACCTTTTTGAAAAACCGTCAGTGAGACACAATATTGTTTCCCTTCACAGGTACAAGCCTGCTGCTCAATAGTTGAACCATTTTTTCTATGATGCATTTTCTCATGTTTTTCAGGTTGGAACTCACAATGAGGGATGAATGTGTTCCCTTTTTATCATAGCTGCTAATGTTCTCTGAACTTGGGAAAACCTTGTTCTCGATTGGTGGCATTTTAGTTCTTAGAAAGATGAGCTCCTGGTGATCATAATTCCAATAAGTGCATTTTCATTTGTTTTTTGGCAAGAGAAGATTTATTCTCTCTCCAGGGATTTGTCCCAGTCACTCAGAATTACATTTCTTTGGGAAATTTCTCATTCTGACTGCCCACACTGCATTTCTAGATTGACAAGGCCTAAGGATCTCAGGCTTCTCTCTCTCTCTCTTTTGTTCTCCTCTCTAGGTTAGGAAGAGAACAGAAACATCCAGCTGTATGAAAAGAAAAAAAAAGCAATATTCGCTTCAAATTCTTTTTCTTTTCTTTTCTTTTGTGTATGTTTAGAGTTTTGAATATGCTCGGTTTGTGCTCTACCGCTAAGTTACATGCCCCAGGCTGACTTCTCTTAAAACAACTCCATGAGGTAACTCAGTGATAGCCAGGAGCTTGATTTATAGATGTCCATTTCCACTCATTTCTCTGTGCAAAAAAATATGAATTTTGTTAAGTGTTAAGTTTTACGTGTTTATCAAGAACTTAACATGTTGTAGGCAATGTTCTAAGTGTGAAAGGCACTATGACGAAGATATTTATGATACCTTGGCAATGTCCAGGGGTAGATGCAGAGGAGATGGACACATAACCCAGCACACAACAGGATGGCAAGTTCTAAGGTCTGTGAGAAGAAACAGCAGTCTTAGTGATGGTGAACACAGTCATGCCATATACAGCATTCCTACATACCAGACACCGTTATCATATCATTTTCATGGCAACCCTGTGATGTTGGCACTTATCCTCTCTTACAGGTGGGGAATGGGAGGCATAGAAATATTAAGCAACTTGTCTAAAGTCTCACAGCTGATCAGTGGTGAAGTTGCTAAGTAGGAGTACCTAATGCAAATGCAAATTGAGAAGACTTTCATGGAGAGACGATGTATAAACTCACAGGTGACAGAGGTTGGTTTCCAGGAAAAAGGCTCCAAGGAAGCCCTTCGAGATGGAACAGATGATAGATGAACAGAAGCAATGGAAAAGAGCAAGCTCTGCCAACAGGGCGGGAAGAAGTTCAAAGTGGGAAAGTGATGAGCTCTCAGCTGTAGTGAGTTCTTGCTGCAGACGGTCAAGGGCAAAGTAGGCTAATCAAAGCGTTCAACTTCATCTTGAGACAAGCAGGAGGCCATTACAGGAGAGTTAAAGCACCCCCTACACACACACACACACACACACACACACACACACACACACACGAGGAGAGTTGAGAGTGGACTAGTTGGGAGGCAAGAGGATCCTGGGGAGTTAGATGGCTGCTGCAGGAATTTAGATAAGACCTGCTAAGCGTTAAGGCTAGTGGCAGGAAGTGGAGAGAGAAAGATCTGTAAGAGTGCTAGGAGGCAGAGTCCATGGGAACAGGTGACTGCTATTCTCGGGGTGTGGAAAGGGGCAGAGGAAGCTCGTGCTTGGGTAACATAATGGTCATCAAGGAAACAGAGAAGGAGAACAGAGAGTTTCTGTGCAGGCAGATGAATTCAGTGGTACAGAAGAGTTGGAGAGTGATGTATTGGAGAGGGTAGTACCTGGAAGGGACTTGGATACCTAGATATGAAGTTTAAGAGACAGATGATAGTGGCAGCCATGTTTCTGTGAGCCTAGTTACTTTGATGACTAAAGGCATAAATATCCAAGGTTGAGCTAGGCATGTGTATAGAGCAGCAGTTCTTAACCTGTGGGTCCGGACACCTTTAGCCAACTTCTATCTCCAAAAATATTTACATCACAATTCATAACAGTAGCAAAATTACAGTTATGAATTAACCACAAAAATAACTTTATGGTTGAAGGGAAGTCACCACAATATGAGGAACTGCATTAAAGGGTTGCAGCATTAGGAAGGTTGAGAACAACTGTATAGATTAAGAAGGCTTAGGGGAACTGGAGAGATGGCTCAGTTGTTAAGAGCAGTGGCTGTTCTTTCAGAGGTCACAGGTTCAATTCCCAGCAGGAACACAGCAGCTCGCAGCACCTTTAACTCCAGTTCCAGGGGATCTGTCACTCTCTTCTTATCTCTGCAGGCAAGAGGCATACACATGGTACGCAGGCATACATGTAGGCAAACCTCGTACACATGAAATACAAATAAGTTTTAAAAAGAGGGCTCAAGTCATCTCTGGATCACTGTGACATTATATGAGTCATCTGAGAAAAAGACACCTTTATGGAAACTGAGAAAGGCAGAGGGGAAGGGGGAAATGCAAAGGAATACGTTGTTTGGAAACTTAAAGAGAACTGTAGGAGTGAAGGATAAAGATCACAGAGGAAAATCCTTCCAGGAGCTAACGACAAAGTCGACGGTAGATAACTGTGGTACTAGCTGGTTTGTGGAATGGTAGGCAGAGGTGGAGGTTATGGGAGGGGCGGTTAGCAGGAAAACGAAGGTAGACATTTTTAGAAACATGTTTGACAAAGAGCAGTAGGGAGAAAGCTGGAGTGGGAGAGAGGAGATAGGAGACTTGAGAAACCCATTTACTCGCTGAAAGGAGTGAGGAGAAGGAGAGAGGGAGGCGGGGATGGGGGAGAGAAGAGAACAAAAGGACAGATAGGCTGGGGTCATGGAGAAGGCAGAGGGCAATGGAGATCACATCACAGGTAGGGGCTGGTCACTTCCCCACGGGCAGGATGAATGGAGCTGTAGGTCAGTTTGACTAAGGACAGGGTTTGCTTTTTCTGTCACAGAGGGAGTGAGACCTGATGAGATGGTGGTCAAGGGAGCTTGTGCCTCCAAAGTTCTCAGGACAGTTTAATGGGTGCAAAGCAGCCGTGCTAACCAGAGAAGGATGACCAAGGGAACAGGAGGACCGGATGCAGCCTGGCTGAAGCTGGAAGCCACAGGCACCTCCCAGCACCAGCTTTCATAGTCACGTGCTTTTCTACACCCTGGGTCCAAGTTAAGAAAATGTGGATGTGCGTCTCCCATTCTGACTCCAATCCAAGGCTGGGAGTGTTTGGCGGAAGTAATGACAGGCAGGAAGTGGTGTGGGAGAAGAGGATGGCGGGGGAGTGGATGAAGCAATAGCTCTTGACCTCACATTGCTGTAGAATGCAGGGAGACAGGAGGACTAAGAGGCAGAAATCCGGGGACGGTGTTGGTGTTGAAAATCAGGTGTAACAGGAGAGGAGCTCTGGGCTTGTATTTGGGCCTTCAAAGGCAGAGCATTTTATAGGAGAGGAAATCCACGGGAGGGGCTAGGGAGCTAGGGAACCAGAACTGAGTAGAGGGTGTACCGGGCTGACTCAGAGGGGCCGGAAGACTCTGAGGTCCAGGAAACTGTTGACATAGGCATAGCTGTGCCTTCCAGACCAATTTTGTTCTAATTTGACATTAGTCTATGTGGCAAGGGGAAGCAGACTTCTCTTTCCTTAATCTTTTAAAGCTTTATTTATTTATCACAAGAGAGAGAAGGGGATGGAGGGAGAGTACACGTATACACACACACACATACAACACACACAGACACACACACACACACACACACACACACCTATATTAATAATGGCCCCAAACATAAAATGTCTAGCAGTTCAGATATGCCAAGGAGAAGCCATAAAGTGCACCATCATGATAGGCACATGGAGATCAGTAGGTAATTTGAGGGAGTCATTATTTCCTTCCACCATGTGGGTTCTGGGTATCAAATTCAGGTCATCTGGCTTAATGGTAAATGTCTTTACAGCTAGCCAACTCATTGGCTTTCTTTTCTTTCTTCTTTCTTTCTCTCTCTCTTTCTTCTCTCTCTCTCTCTCTCTCTCTCTCTCTCTCTCTATATATATATATATATAATATATATATATATATATATATATTATATATCTTCCTTCCTGCCTGCCTTCTTTTCTTTCTTTCATATAACATTTGCTAAGAGTATATTCATTGCACACAATGATAAGTTTTATAAAGGCACATTCATACAAGTATATTACACACTTCAATCATATTCCTTCCCCTCTTTGCTCCATACACTTGCCATTCCCTTTAATTTCCTCATACAATCTCACTTCTATGTTCATGTCATGTGTACATATATAATGCCCTGGTTAGTCTTAACCGAGTTTGACATAATCTAGAATTACCTAGAATGAGAGTCTTAATGAGGAATTACCTAGACCAGGTTAACCTGTGGACATGTCTGTGGGGTTGCCTTGATTGTTAATTGATGTAGGAAGACCTAGCCCACTGTGGGTGGCACCATTCCCTAGGCATGGAGTCTGAACAGTATAAAAGAAAACTAGCTAAGAACATATCACACAATTAAGCAAAAAGGTTGCACACATTATTTCATTCTGCTCTTAACTATGGATGTCATGTAACTAGCTACTCAAATTCCTACCTTGATTTCCCTCAATGATGGGTTGTAACCTGGAATTTTAAGGCAGGCAAATCTATTCTCCCATAAGCTGCTTTTTGTCAGGGTATTTGATCACAGCAACAGAAATGATACTAGAACATATGTTATTATATGTATATTTATAATATATTATAGTATCTGTATAAAATGTAGGATCTACAAATGAAAGCATGCATGATATATGTCTTTTTGAGTCCAACATATTGTTGCTTAATATGATAATCTCCAATTGTGTTCATTTTCTGCAAATGGCTGACTAGAGCTCCATTGTGTGTAGGTATGTCATATTTTCTGTATCCATTCATCTCTTAATGGGCATAGGCTGATCCGGTAAATTGGCTGTTACAGATGGTGCTGCAATAGACATGGATTTCCAAGTATGCTTGTGGGAATAGCACTCTGGGATGTATATCTGAAGAGTCCTAAGCCAACACACCACAGACTTCTCTTTCTAACAACAGTTGCTAGAAAATGAAATGGGGCCTGCAGAGTCAAACCTAAGGATTTGCTTCTCCAGACTGGGTAATCTAACACTATTCAAGAATGATTTTTTGGATAAGGGATATCCAACCTGTAATAAGATATTTTTATTAAAAACAAATGGATGAAGGGGCTGGAGAGATGGCTGAGCAGGTAAGAGCACTGGCTGCTCTTCCAGAGGACCTGAGTTCAATTCCCAGCATCCACATTGTAGCTCACAACCATCTGTAGTGAGATCTGGCGCCCTCTTCTGGCCTGCAGGCAAACACACAGACAGAACACTATATACATAATAAATAAATAAATGTTTTAAAAAAACAAATGGATGAAAAAAGAAAGACAGGAAGGGAGAAGCAGGAGAAAAGAGAGAAGAGAAAAGGAAAGGGAAGAAACTGAATGAACAGAGACAGTGAAATGGAATTAGGTGATGTAGTGACCAGCAGTGTTTCAAGAGGTCACTTGTCCACAACACAATTGCCTGTACACAGCTCTTCTGTGTCCGTGGAAGTGGCGTCCAGATTTGCTATGCATTTGACACACTAGGGGGATGGGGACATGTTTAGTACCCATGTTACATCCTTACTTGGATACACTTGAATTTTAAGGGTGGGACACTAGGGCCTTTTAATTGACCCCCCAGGTGACTACAGTGTGCAGCAGAGCTTGGGGACAGATGTGTCTCCCATGGGTTTGTCCAAGTGCACATATTAAGGTGCAGTGGACATCCGTGCAACAAAGGCCCCTCAATGCTGGCAGGAACTGGTTCAGACAAGAGCACCATGCTCACATGGGCTCCATCTTGGAGTCACGCTGGTGGATTAGGGGTGGGCATCTAGATGTGTGCAGTACATTTATTTAGGGAATTTAGGGAACTGGCTTGGCCCATGAATGGCATCTAAGGATTCCAGAGTGGTGGTTTTTAATCTATATTTTATTTTTATTTTTAGATTTATTTATTTATTATGTATACAGTATTCTGCCTGCATGTGTCCCTGCAGGCCAGAAGAGGGCACCAGATCTCATTACAGGTGGTTGTGAGCCACCATGTGGTTGCTGGGAACTGAACTTAGGACCTCTAGGAGGGCAGTTGGTGCTCTTAACCACTGAGCCATCTATCCAGCCCTAATCTATATTTTAAAAAGCCCACAGACCTGAAAGTGGGAGTTGGAACTGAGGAAGGTCTAGCAGTCAGAGTTACCCCTGTGCTATAGTCTCCAAGCTTCTTCAGTACAACTGCTTCATGGTTTGGGGCTCCCAGGGAAAGAATTTTAGAAAAAAGACTTTGAGAAAGAGAGAAAGCGAGAGCGAGAGAGAGGATGAGTGAGAACCACTGACTCATTGATCTAGAGAGCGGGGAGATTGGACAATTATGGGACAGGAACTAAGAATAGATTTCCATTTTTAAATGATTGGAAAAGAAATATGAAACATGAAAACGACACAAGATTCAAGTCCCAGGGCCCACAAATAGAAACGTATTGAATCGCAGCCACACCATTCATCTGTGGCTTGTGTCTGGCAGCGCTGCTGAGCCGAGTGGCTGGGCTGATATCTCCATGGCGAGACAGTCACTACATGGCCCTTTCACAGGACATATTTGAAACTTCTAAAAGGAGAAATAAATGTCCCTGTTATTTTGGGGGTTGATTTTTTGCAGTTTCTCTATTTCTATCACAGAGCAAATATGCCTGTCATTTGAAAAAAAAAAATGCTTTGTGTATGTATTTGGTAATTGACTAAAAAAACCAAAAACCCCTGCTTTTCTACATCCCCCCCCCCAACCTCAACCCCCCAGTCCCGACTTCTGCCTTCTTGCTTTGGGAGACAAATGTACAGTTCTCTCTTTTCCTCTTCAAATTTCCTCTTCCAAGACTATTATTTTAGGGTGATGTTGGTCCTCATCAAAGCTAGCTCTTAAAACAGAGAGAGCTCTACCCTGACCCCACAGACAAATAGCCTCTTCTGCTCTCAACCTCTGTGAAAGCTCTTCGGCTAGGGGCGGGGCCTCATGTGCCACGCCCCCATCCATGCGGGAGGTGGGGTGGGGGTGGGGGTGGGGGTGGGAGGGGTGGCTGGCCTGATTTGTGCAGGCAGTCATAGCTACGGTGAGTTCGTGAGTACGAGAGCCGTGTTCTGGCCGTAGGACAGCATTTCTCAAGACTTCTCCTCCTTCAGCTCTCACCTTCTTCCCACTCCCCACTTCCATATTATCTGAGCCTTGCTGTATGTATGAGGAGGGACTTGATATGAATGAGTTTATTCCTAGCGTCTTGATCATTTGGGACTCTCTGCATTAACCACCGCCCACTGAGAAGAAGCTTCGGTGACCAAGGTTGAGAGCAGTACTAATCTATAGGTATAACATAAATACTTAGAAGGCAGTTTGACAACGTGACCATTTAGCAACAAAAATAGTAGACCTTTCCTAAAGTCTACGAACTAACTCCCAAACAAGGCCATGGGCTTTGACCAGGCATAAATTCTGTCCTATGGAGAAGGCCTGAAATCTGACTGTCAATCTGTTGGTTTCCTCCCTAACAGTCCTGAGCCACTGCACATGTTTTGGCTAGAATTGGTATTATAACATGCAGGGTCTAGTGCTAGAAAAAAAACAGTTATATCTTTCTTCCCAACTGGCCTGTGTATTAGTGTTCAGCATTAGCCAACAGATAGCAAGTTTCCTAGTCAGTTGATTTCTCCATGTCCTGCAGCCAAAGTATATGGTTTCTTACCTTCTAGCTCTGGTGGGGAACCAAGAGTAATGATAATAGCCTGTATTACTGTAGGTGTCTGTGAGGACTCCTTGAACAATAACTCATGGAGAGGTACTAGATACCAAATTCTATGGTGAAAATTGTTGCTTCCAGAAATCATCTTGGGAGAGCACTGTGAAAGAGGTGGCATGCAATTTCCCAGGAATCCAATGATGGAAGGTGTTCCAGTGAACTCCATCCTATGGAAAGAGAGGGTAGCCACCCACAGAATGGGGATTTTGCTGACCAGTATTGTAAGATTGGAACCAGAATGCAAGTTGTGTGAATTAAAATGATAGAGCATGCATGTAAGCAGTCTTCTTTCCCCTTTTCCCAGATGATGCTATGCTCTACTGTGTATAAATGGCACCTCAAGAAAATAAGGAATATTTGTTTTAAAAGGTACTCAACCTATTAGCCTGCCTGGGGCACCCACATGTCTTAGACATATCTAAGAGGGATATTGTTGGCAGAAGTTTCCTATCCTGACTGCCCAGTCCCAAATAACCACTCTGAGGCTTAATATTAATTACAAATGCTTGGCTAATAGCTCAGGCTTATTACTAACTAGCTCTTACATTTTAAATTAACCATATTCCTTATTTACGCTCTGCCATGTAGTGTATTAACATGGCACATTCATCTCCTGCTCCCTCTCTGTCTGGCTGGTGATTCCTGACTCCGCCCTTCCTCATCCCATCATTCTCAGTTTGGCTTTCCTGCCTAACTTTATACCGTTCAGCTAATGGCCAGTCAGCTTGTTCATTAAAACAATCATAGTGACATATATTCACATAGTGTAAAGGAATATCTCTTTATTAGCATGATCAAGTAGAGGTATCACCAGTATTGGAAGACTGAATTCCCATTCCGGTCCTTGTCTTGACTGTGGTCACAGGCTTTGACTATTGTCGGTTGTAATACGTTACTTAAATTATCTGGCGAGGTCATTGAGCGACGTCTGTGCATGTCTTTGAGTGTTTACTAAATCTACAAGGAGTGTGGCGGTGTCAGGTGATCATTTCATTCCCAAAGTCTTGTCATTGTCAAAAACTTAGTAAGTCCAGGAAAGAGAGTGAGATGTTTGGAGCCAGTGTTGATCATTTAAATCAGATTTATGTCTCACTTCCGCTCAAATGGCCAGACATCTGCTGTGGTGTGGTACAGTAGAGGATGGCGGAGGCACACGGTGCTTCTGGCTGTTGGCCAGGGGAAACCGTGTTTCATGGGTTCTTCCTTTCCTTGTCTCCTAGGTCCAACCGAAGGCAGGACTTGGTGTTAGGAATGGCGAGTGTTCCTTCCTACACGGCAGCGTCAGAGGTGACAGGCATGGGCAGGGCTCCAGGCTGAACTTGGTCTCCACACAGAGAACCTTAGAGACGAGGAGCCGGAGGAACAGGAGCCGGAGGTTCAAAGTACACTCTTTGGAGCTTCCACAGCCCAGTGGGACCGCAGAAGCCTCCAGTGACCCTTTGTGGAGAAGCCCTGGCTGGTCCTCCCTGGCCGACAGCGCAGCCAAAGGCATGCGGCAGTACCGCCTGTCTATCCCCATCGGACCTGAGACGAGAATGGACGTCCTTAAGGAAAACAGCTCCCAGAAACTCGAGGCGGAGACAAATGTCGACACCGGCTTCACCATCATCAACTCCAAACGCAGGCAATCTTTTCTGAGCAGATTTCCCCGGGATTTTCAGAACAGTCAGCCACCATGCCGCTTGTCAGGCTCTTCCTTTGAGATGACTGCTTCTCCAAACCAAAAAGTCTTTAAGGAGAGACTCCGTCCTCTGTCACTTCCTGGTCAAAGGGACTTTGGTGCAAAGACGGGAATCTCCAAATGTCCTGTCCAGGGTGAAGAGAAAGAAGAATTCTTTATATAGCACGAAACAAACGTGTTTCTGTAAGACACAAGATAGAATGTTTTAGAAACGAAGCATTGTATTAGTTGTCCTTCTCATTGAAATATCAATGACAAATGCAATTTAAGGAAGGGTTTGTTTTTTACTCACACTTTAGTGGGAAGGTCCATTCATGGCTGGGGAGTCATGGAAGCGAGAGTGGGAGGCAGCTGATTATGTACTTTTTTTGTTTGTTTGTTTGTTTGTTTGTTTGTTTTTCGAGACAGGGTTTCTCTGCGTAGCTTTGCGCCTTTCCTGGAGCTCACTTGGTAGCCCAGGCTGGCCTTGAACTCACAGAGATTCGCCTGGCTCTGCCTCCTGAGTGCTGGGATTAAAGGCGTGCGCCACCACCGCCCGGCGATTATGTACTTTTATAGTCGGCAATTATGTACTTTTATAGTCATGTAGCAGCGAGGACGCGGGCGGGGGCGGGGGGGGGGGGCGGGGGCTCAGCCTGCCTTTTCCTTGTTCCATCTGGGACTCCAGCCTATGGGAAGGTGCTGCCCACTTCCTTCCTCAGTTAAATCTTTCTGGAAACATCCTTACCCAGAGGTGCATTTCCATGGTGAGTCTGAATCCAGTTAAGTTGACAATGCAGATTAGATCTACCAACACCGATCCAGGATGGTCCAGTTTCTTGCTCATCGGAGCGGTCCCCAGGCTCTCAATGCACAAGTTCATACTGCTTTCACTTCCAGCAGCGGAAGTCCTTGGGGAGCTGATAGTTTGCTAGCTTGCTGGAAGAGAATACAGCCAGGCAGAGGAAGAAAGCCCAGTGCCTGAACCTTCTCAGCGGCACACTAACCCAGCTACATGTGTTGGTTCAGCATCTATCAGAACATTGGCTTCGATTGCGAATGAATCAGATGTGTTATGCAGATCTGATTAGTGTGTGTAATACAGTTTTAATGTTTTACTTGAGGTTGCAAAGCTTATCCCCCTGGACAGTGTGAACTATTTATTCTTTAGTGCTTTTTAAGTTTTATGTGACCTCCTTTGGTAAGTAGGCCCTATTTACCACATACTCTCTTGTGGTTTTGCTTTTAAAGTTCTCTGCATCTGAAATGAGTAAAAACGCAAAGTGTTTTAAAAATTATGCCTGCCCCCCAACCCAGTTTAATTAGGAAAAATACCAGAATCCAGAAGCTAGGTTAAAATGAATGCTAGACTCTGAAATGTTCTATTTCTCATTTGTTTATTCCCTACTCCGAAGAGGACAGCACTTCTTGTTAAAAACAAAAAACAAACAAACAAACAACAACAACAACAACAAAAAAAACAAACAAGGAAGACATGGGATGATTAGAAAATTCCAGATCTCCACTAAGCATGGCTGAAAGGTTGTGCTCACTGAGACTTGGGGGTTTCCAGGGCTTTCTGCAATTCTTGTTCATTCGTTCATTTATATGTTCACTCAATAAACACTTTTGCATGCCTTAAGTATTCAGGGGTATAATAGATAGGCATTTTGTGGCCATCACACCCAAAAGGCAGTGATGGTTTTGCAACTGCAATAATCTACTGAACCCACTCTTTAAAAAGGTGTTGAGGTTCGGACTTACTCCACAATCTAGGCCCACGTTTGCCATATAAGGATGCACTGTCTTAGTTATTTGTCTTGTTGCTTTGATCCAATGCCACAGCAAAAGCAAGCAAGTTAAGGGAGGGAGGGATTACTTTGGCTGACAGTTCCAGGTTGCGATCCATCATGACGGGATACTCCTGGTGCAGGAGTGTGAGGGCTCTGGACACATTGCATCTGTGGTCAGCAAGCAGAGAGTGATGGGCAGGGCTGCGAAGCGGCCTTTCTCTTTGCCAGTGCAAGGAATACCCACCCACTTTTAGGCTGATTCCTCCCACCTCAATTAACCTAGTGAAGATAATCCTTCACAGGCATGCCCAAGGCTTGTTTCCTCGACCTTCTAACCCTACTATGTTGACAACATTAACCATTGTATAAGCATTTGTAACCTGCAAGTGGAGACTTCGAATATTATGAATTGCAGTTTACAGTCTTGAGATCATAGTCACAAATGGCACATTCTCTGTTGCCCAGATGCTGAAGTTCAGGGAGTAGGTGCATACTCATGATTAAAAATGAAAAAATAAACTGTTAGTGTCTGTGCTATTGGTTGTTCTGTTCAGGAAGTTGTCTCCTGTGCCAATGCATTTGGGATTATTTCCCACCTTCTTTTCTATCAGGTCCAGTATACTTGGATTTATGTTGAGGTCTTTCATCCACTTGGACTTGAGTTTTGTGCAGGGTGATAGGTATGGGTTGATTTGCATTCTTCTACAGGCCAACATCCAATTATTCAGAACCATTTATTGGAGATGCTTTCTTTTTTCCATTGTATAATTTTGGCTTTGTTGTCAAAAATCAGGTGTCCATAGGTGTGTGGATTTATGTCTGTGTCTTTGATCCATCTGTCTTTTTTATGCCAATACCATGCAGTTTTTATTACTATAGCTCTGTAGTAGAGCTTGAAATCAAGGATGGTGATACCTCTGGAAGTTTTTTTCATTATACAGGATTGTTTTAGCTATTCTTTTTGTTTTTTTCCATATGAAGATACAATTCCAATTCTTTCAAGACATGTAAAGAATTGTGTTGGAATTTTAATGGGGATTGCATTATATCTGTAGATTGCTTTTGGTAAGATGGCCATTTTTTACTATGTAAATCTCACTGGTCCATGAGCATGGGAGATCTTTCCATCTTCTGATATCTTTTTTAATTTCTTGTCATACAGGTCTTTCACTTGCTTGGTTAGAGTTACATCAAGAAAGGATTGTAGGAGTCAAAGGGGTCAAAGACACCACAAGAAAACTCACAGAATCAACTAACCTGGGCTCACAGGAGCTCACAGAGACTTAACCAAAAAACCAGGGAGCCTGCATGGGACTGACCTAGGCATTCTGCGTATGTGTTACAGTTATGTAGCTTGGTCCTCTTTTGGGACTCCTAACAGTGTGAGAGGGGCTGTCTCTGACTCTTTTATGGATTTTTTGTACCCTATTTCTCATACTGGGTCACCTTGCCCAGCTTTAATACATGGGGAGGTGCTTAGTCTTATTGCAACTTGATATGCCATATTTTGTTGATATACATGGGAGAGCAGCCCTTTCCTAAACAGGAACAGAAGAGGAGTGGATTGGGGGTGGGAACAGAGGGGATGGGTGGAGGGAGGGACTGGGAAGAGAGGAGGGACGAGAGACTGCAGGATGTAAAATAAATAGATAAATAAATAAATTTATATATATAAAAAAACCCCGGAAACTAGAGAATGGCTCAGTGGTTAAGGGAGCTTGTTGCTCTTCTAAAGGGCAAACATTTAATCCCCTTTAGTCCCCAGCACCCAACTGGGCAGCGTACAACTGCCTGTAGCTCTGGCTCTGAGGAATCTGACTCCCTCTTTCAGTCTCCATGGGAACATGCATGCATGTAGTATGCATTCACACAGACATACATACACATCAAATAAAAATAAATATTTAAAAAAATATTTGATTCTGTGACCATCATTCTCTTGGGTAGGTGTAATGTAAGAATATACATGATTATTTAACCACAGTCTTTTCTTCTCCTCTCCCCTCTCTCTCCCTCCCTCCCTCCCTCCCCTTCCTTCCTTCCTCCCTCCCTCCCTCCCTCCCTCCCTCCCTCCTTCCCTTCCTTCCTTTTATGGATGGAAGCCAGGGTCTCAAGGATGCTTATGAGGCAAGTGATCTAGGTGGTCCACTCTCAGCCCCCTAGCTCAATCTGTCAAGACCTGGAACACTTACACCCACCTGAAGAGAAAGCCTAGCTCAGGCACAGACGGGTCTTGGGGATACATGTGCAGCCTGGGTTTGCATGCGCTGCTGAGAACAATCAGGGAACTGAGAAAAATTGCAGATGGATACCAACAGGAATTCTAAATTGATTTTTTTCTGTCCATTAAACATCAGAATAGCCTCATTGTATTTTCTCTCTACCTCACAGATTAAACTTTGATCTTAGAAAATAGTATGAGGGACTTAATGTTGGTATGACTTCTTATAACAAAGGCTTTTTCAGAAACCTAATTTCAGTGAACAATTGAGTTGCCTATGAAAGCACAGCAGGGGGAAGTTTTAAATTTTCCTTATACTTTATGATGTTATCTTAATTTCTTTAACATAATATATGGGTGAGGATATGAGTCCATGGAAATCATAAAGAATATTGAGAAGTTCAAATATTCACCTTACAAAATTGGCTTATAAAATAATGTACTCTTAAAATGTCACCCACTCTTTCCTATTCAATGTAAGAATCCAATTTACATTATGGGATGGAAATGTCAGTGGAGCAGGTTGGGATTTAAAATTCTCTATATACGTGACCTTGAACATGGTGATTCTTTGATTCTGTGGTAACTTATCTACTGTAACAAAGGTTGTTAGCGAGAACCCAGGTAATATATATGAAAATATCTGCATGTTATTAAGTGCTGTAAATGCAGAAGAGTTTTTTGTTATTATATTGTATTTTATAGTTTACTATATATTATAGTATTAATGTAACTGGCCCTTCAGGCCCGCAGTTTAAAAATGTTATGAGACAAAAATTACCTTACGAGACAAATTTTAGTAAAATCAATGAGATCATAAAAAAAGGCAAATATACTTAAGATATTTTTTTAACTATGTATGCTACTTGTTTTACCTAACAGGAAGATGATGTACAGTAAATAAGGAAATACATCATAAAGTTCAATAGATTATACACAACAGACTAAGTTATGATCTGAGGGTGGTAGTGTTTGCCCAGCATCCCAGGACTTTGGAAGGGAACAGAGCCATGGCTCACACCGAGTTTTCTGTTGATTAGAAACCTGTAAATTTCATGACCTTGTCACAGACCATCTTTAAAAGTTCCAGAAGCAGCTCAGGGCTGTCTGGCTTTCTAGAGCCTTCTCAAAGTCCCTGTATTGGCTCCCCTCTCCTTCCCACTCTTCCTTCTCTCCGGCCATCACTCTTCCTTTTTATTCGACACCCCTCCTTTCCTTCCCCTCTCCTCTTCTCCTGTGTGAACTCAAAAGTGTGTATTCTTCTCTTATTTTCCTCCCCTTAGCTTTATGTTTGGTTTTGAGGATTCACAGGGGTGGGAGGTTGGGGGAGAAGGGCGTTTGTCTCGTTGTGTAGCTCAGGTTGGCCCCAAACACAGTGAAGAAAGGGACAGACCTGTCTGGTGTTTCTTCTCTAAGGCCACTAGCTGCAGCATCAGCCCCCCCAACCCCTCCCCCCAAGACCTAGTAACCTCCAAAGGCTTTTCCAGATCCAATACACTGGATCCCATCCAAGGGGCCTGTTAGAATCCCCATACGAATTGAACTTAACATCCTCATGTGTCATGATACTCTCTCTGTCTCTGTCTCTGTTTCTCTGTCTCTGTCTCTCTCTCTCTGTCTCTGTCTCTCTCTCTCTCTCTCTCTCTCCCTTTCTCTGCTACAGTGGCACTTTGGAATTTTCTCTTGCTTTATGCTATGATCCAATCAGTCAATTTCAGCAGGAATTTTTATGGGTATATTTTATTTTACTCTATTCCAAGCTTGTCACCAGAAGGTACTATGGTGGGCATGCTCTAAATTTTCGGGGTGCTGGAATGTGGTGTGAATGTGGGCAAACTTTGCCCACTCCCTCGTGGGTTTCACCAAGAGGAGACACAGGAAGAATTACATTAGATTCTTTAACATAATATATGGGTGAGGATATATAGGTTTAGGCTCAGGAGGCAGTGGAAGGAAGAGCCCACCTGGAAAGCAGAACTACAAAGTGGATCTCCTTGGATCACATGGCTTAGTGCTTTCTCCACAAACACACTGCTCCTTTGAATACACCGTTGGGGGCGAGGGTCTCCCTGACTTTCATAGGAGTTCCCAGAGGCTGGATCCAATAATACCAGGTAATCATTTCTGCCTTGTAATGAACAGCAGTGAAATTGATGCACCAAATATTTTGCTAGATGCAACCCTAGGAATTAACAATGAAGATAAACATGCATACCTTGGCTTGGTCTTAATTGCCCATCTAGATATAAGTAACTGGAGCTTCTCCCTTGCTCCCAATCTCTCCCCCATATTAAATTACAGCAAGCACTGAATCACATGTGACTAGAGCTTTTTTTTCTGCCTAGCTCTTCCTTTTCAAACCAATCACTTACCCCAATTTTTATTTTCTCAATTTGGCCACAGACAGCTGCGGTATGTAAGGGAGCCTTCAGATGGCCCCAGAACTGGGTTCCATAGCTGGAAAGGTGGGAGGCTAAGACCTGTTTCTAGTTGCCGTTGGGTGATATTAAACCTGATGATTATACACTGTCGCCTTAGCGGTGGCCTTACCAGCCCCAAATGCCTACTGGGAGAAGTGTCAGCAAAGTGGTTTCCACCATGACACTTTGCAGTCACAAAGACAATCAGGAGACAGCACCAATGCTCCAGCTCTGAGGGACTGCGCAGGTCCACCCCACAGCAGCTCTGAGGGTCTGTGCAGGTCCACGCCACAGCAGCTCTGAGGGTCTGTGCAGGTCCACGCCAAAGCAGCTCTGAGGGTCTGTGCAGGTCCACCCCACAGCAGCTCTGAGGGTCTGTGCAGGTCCACGCCACAGCAGCTCTGAGGGACTGCGCAGGTCCACCCCACAGCAGCTCTGAGGGTCTGTGCAGGTCCACGCTACAGCTGGTCCTTGCCAGCCACTACCAAGGCTCTTCTGAGCCCTTCTACCAAACAGCAGCCCTGGGTACTTGGGAAAGGTTTGCCTGGTTCTGGCCTCGGGGATCTGAATTGATTCTTGCAGTTTCTCCCCAGACATTTCTCACTCACGCGCGCTCGTGCGCGCACGCATGCGCGCACGCATGCACGCACGCACGCACACACAGACACAAAATGAAAGAAGGTAGTTGGTGTAGCAGGAGAAGCAGGCTACATTTGGGAGTGCTCGCTAAGCGAGCGTCAAGGGAACCTCACACATGCCCTCTGCAAAAGCGCAACATTCAAATATCTTTTGTCAGTTTTGCCCTACAAACCAATCAAAAAACCAACCCACTGTGGGAAAGAAAGCCCGAGGAATGGAATCCAGGTTGGGATCTGTTTCCCAAGAGACACAGCGAACAAGTCACCTCTGTAGGTGACTCAGCTTGTCAGGAGGCCATCAATTCTGCTCTCAGGCACACCCTTGTAAGTCCAGGTGAGTCAGGTCACTTAATATTGTTTCTCTTTATGAGGATGTTTGGTTCACATAAGAAAAGGGGATGAGGTAGTTAAGTCTGCATCCTAGATGCTCCCCCCCAACACACACACACCGTTTTGTTGTGAACATTATTTAGGAATGGGGTAGAAGTGCAACTGAGTCCTGGGCAGCCATTATTAAGTATGAAAAGCACCTCAATGAGCATTGACATTATCCCCTCACGCTGTGGGTAGAACACCTTCATCCTATGTTATGCTCAAGTAAAGATGGCAAGTTCTGTGATCACGGGTGGTACCACAGAGACATTTCTGCAGGAAGCTCTGGGAGTGTATGAAAACAGAAGGTATATACTGAGGGCTGGAGGCAGATTAACCAGCTCAGTTGATAGTGCTCACCCAGCTTATACAAAGCCCTAGATTCCATCTCCATGGCTGCATAAACTGGGTACGATGGTACACGCCTGCACTGGTACTTGGGAGGAGGAAGAAGAGGCAGTCAGATCAGAAATTCAAGGTCATCTTTGACGGCATTGTGAGTTAGAGGCCAATATTGGATACATGAGACCCCAGCTAAGAAAAAAGAGAAAGAGAAGCAATAATGGAATGGACAGAGATTCGCCTGCCTCTGCCTCCTGAGTGCTGGGATTAAAGGTGCGCACCACCACTGCCTGGCTGGTTTTTTTTTTTTTAAGATTTTATTTTTTAATGTACTTTATGTATATGAGTGCTCTGTCTGCATGTATGCCTGCATGACAGAAGAGGGCATCAGATCCCATTATAAAAGATTGTGAACCACCAGGTACTAGGGATTGAACTCAGGACCTCTGGAAGAGCAGCCAGTGCTCTTAACCCCTGAGACATCTCTCCAGCCCTCCACAGCATTCCTTCTTGAACTCTCAGCAGCCATGGTAATCTGCACAAGACTGAGTCCATCCTCACCCTCTCATGGAGTGTGGAGGGAAGGACTCAGGAGGCCCCACACAACCCCAGCTTGAGAAGGCCGCTGAGCCTGATCACTGGCCATAGAATGAATAACTCTAGAGCTGGGAGTGACAGGGTACCATTCCATCTTGAGAGAGAAAAAAAAATGTGCACGTTTCTAGTCGCTGATTTTACTTTGTAGACAAGGGAAAGTCCGTGTGAGAAGGAGTGAGCCTGCCGCACAGAATCAAGTCACCAAGGAGTGGGAAAACAAGTCACAACTCAAGCTCTCCTCCGTGGCCAATGGCCATGTCATAAAACCTTTGTTTTGCATGACAAGCGCTGAATCAGAGGTCCCTGCCATTTAGTTCAAGGGTTGCCATGGAGAGGCATGCAGGGCCTTGAGCATCTTAGACACGGGGCTCGGCAGTCACTGGCAGAGCCAGAGTTTAATAGGCAATGGGCCTAGAGCTAAGGTAAGAAGACATTTTGATGGTGGTGTCTATCTGCGGTGGAATGCACAGTTCCTTGGTAAGATAAGGATAACCATGAGGAGCACTCAGCATGTCTCAGGTACTAAGACCCTGGGGTGCTGATTACAGTCTTTAGAGACATAGTACCTAATGCCATGACCATGGATGTTGAATTCTTGGATGGCCAAAGTCCTTGGAGACTAACCTTCCCGCAACCAAATCATAAATTGAACGATGAAATTCCCAAGTTTTGAAATCCTTCAAGTAGTCATTCCCATTTTGAGTCAAAAACAAAAGAAGGGGAGAAAAGGCTGTGTAAGCGTGGCAACAAGGGAGCTGGAGAGATGGCTCAGTGGTTAAGAGCACTGGCTGCTCTTCCAGAGGTCCTGAGTTCAATTCCCAGCAACCACATGGTGGCTCACAACCATCTGTAATGAGATCTGGTGCCCTCTTCTGGCATGCAGATATACATGCAAACAGAGCACCCATACAAAAAAAAAAAAAAGTGACAACAAATAGAATTCTGTGCTTTGGTTGTCCAACAGAGTTGTATGCCATGTAAGGTGAAATGGATACCCAGAAACCTGGTGTCTTGGCCAGTGTTCTATTGCTGTGAAGAGACACCATGACCAAGTCAAC
This sequence comes from Peromyscus leucopus, assembly GCF_004664715.2. NCBI lineage: Eukaryota > Metazoa > Chordata > Mammalia > Rodentia > Cricetidae > Peromyscus > Peromyscus leucopus. The sequence continues at coordinate 32,796,881 of NC_051074.1, forward strand.
TATTATAAAAAAAATCTTTTAACTGGGGGCTTGCTTATAGTTTCAGAGAGCTAGTCCAGTATCATCATGGCAGGAAACATGGCAGCATGCAGGCAGACATGGAGCAGTAGCTGCGAACTACATCCTGATCCATAGGCAGAGAAAGACTAAGCATTCAAACGCATGAGCCTATGGGGACCATTCTTATTCAAACCACCACACCTTGAAGGGTGGTATTTTAAGTGTCGATCTCTTTCTAGAGGAAATTAGCAACATGGGTTAGTTAGCCAAGTAGTGGCCAGCTTTGAAATGGACGGCATATATGCCAAGCATCTGTAAGTCCCATTGTTCTCCAAGTTCAAGTGTATGGAGCATTTTGATAATGGCTGAAGTGAGATGCAGATGAAAAGCACAAGACATTATTCCCACCAAAGCTCAATTAGTTATGACCTTTGACACGTCACATATTACATCATGCTTGCCTTCCAAAATGCCCTTCATCAGAGAACAGGCAGGATTCAATAAGCTTGAAGTCCTTAAAAATCCATGTTATTTGTTATGTGTTCCAAGTGCATTTAATGCGCCACTGTTTGTGATTAGTTGATTGGCTGCTGAAGGAGGTACCTTCATTTGCAGAAAAACCAGCACCCCTGTAATTTCGTAACGGACAGCTCTTTCAAAACTCAACCCATTGTTGCTTTCAACGCCCAATTAGATCCAGAAATCCTAGAACTTATCGTGTGTTGATAACTTAAAGCTAAGCAGCTGGAGATTGGGGAGACTTATCAGTCTGTGAAGTGTTTGCTGTACAAGCATGAGGCTGTGAGGTCTCCAGAGCCCAAGGTAGGCATGATGGTGTGCACTTGGCATCTCCATACTGAGGAGGTTGAGACAGGAGGATTCCTGGAGCTTGTTGGCTAGTGAGTCAAGCTGAAATGGTGAGCTCCAGGTTATGTGAGAGATCGTGCCTGAAAGAGTAAGGTGAACAAAGATAGAATTAGATGCCCAGTGTCAAACTCTAGCAGGCACACATGCACACATACCCACACTGTAGTTGCACATGTATATAGCACATGTAAATGGCAGAGAAGCACCTTGTGAATGCTTACTTTGTAGCTGGAGAGTTTTCTCTCTGGGTCCCGCCAGGCCCGGAAGTCTGACAGCCCACTTATAAAATAAACACACAGACACTTATATTATTTAAACTGTTTGGCCTAATGGCTCAGGCTTCTTGTTAACTGTTCTTATATCTTAAATTAACCCATTTCTATAAATCTGTACCCTGCCACATGGCTCGTGGCTTACCGGCATCTTCACATGCTGCTTGTCCTGGCAGCGGTGGCGGTGGCTGGCAGTGTCTCCCTGCCTCAGCCTTCCACTTCCCAGAATTCTCTTCTTTGCTTGTCCTGCCTATATTTCCTGCCTGGCCACTGGCCAATCAGCATTTTATTTATACAGAGTGATATCCACAGCATTACTTGACTCAATTACTTGACTTGATCTTTGCAGTGAAAATAAGTTTCCTCTGAGATTCTAAACCATAAAGACAAATTTGGAATTGGGTGTGGTTCCAACTGGAACATTTCAGGTAAATGCAAGCTAGTTTTATGGTTTTTTTTTTTCCACTCACCCCAATGTGTCTGGCAGAAAGTTTGGGCGAGCTGATTGCACCCGAGATACAGCAGTGATGAAAACAGGTTTAAAAGTGTGTCACTTGTCTGCAGTGACAGCCCTTCATCAGATGCAATTCCAAGAGCCTCAGTGAGATTGCATGGCATTTACCTGGAGAAACCAGGGAACTTACTGCCTTGTTTGAAAATAATTACGGGCATGGCTGGGTGCAAAAATCCTTGCTGTTGTTTGCCGTTCAAAATCAGTATTTTTTCTGCCACATGGGATGAACTCTTACCTGCCTGAAACAGCCCAGAAGGAAAGCCCAGAAGCTGGGAGAATGAGCAGGAACATGCTCGTCAGTGAACATCAGACCACTGGGGAGTTCTGGCAGGATCTGTATCTGGTAGGAAATTAATGTTAATATATTCTTTTTATTCATCACAAATTCACTCTAAAGTAGGGGAAACAGAAACCCATGGAGGCAATCAAATTACATAATAGAAGGATAAGAAAATCTCTGAGTCCTTTTGCTAATTTCTACAGTGAGAGCTGAACTGCAAGTCCAGGAAACATTACGCTATCACAAGACCAGGTTAGTCGGCACCAGACACAAGTGGCCCACAGATGTGACTGTGTTGTACAGATATAAAGGACCTCATTGCTCTCTCAGGAGGCTGTGTGCAGCCAACACTCAGGATTCTATTGCAGCAGAGGTGACTTCTTGAATGGCGAATGACTTATCTAAGTTAATGAAGAAAGTGTTAGTTACTCTAGAAAGAACAATTTTTAAGTCTTTGTAAATACTGAAACTAACATCAGAAGACTTGGTTGTATGTTGTAAAGAAATGTAAAAGAGATGAGGGGAAAATAACCAAGCTGGATTCCATCAGCAGTGAGGAAAACTCTTCCCAAATTGACTTTTCTCAGACCTTCTGCATCAACCAGGCTTTCCTGTAATACACCATATTTATTTTGAGCATCTATTTGATTCTTCTAAAGGGCGATGAGACCATAAAGGCCAAGGATTATCATTTTAATATTTCTATATTTATCTACTATGGTTTTAATGTGGTAGGCCCCCCACAGACTCATGTGCTGACTACTTTGTCCCCAGCACGGATGAGGGGGGAGCAAGGCCACTGCAGTAGATCTTCACAGCTCCTAATGTATGAAGTCACTTGTTACAAAGAAGCCAGTGTCAGACTTGTCCCATGTGGGGAAATCCCAAGATCATGACCTATAGGAGCTGTCCAAGTTAATAGAGCCTGAGATCAGGACAGCGACCCACCCAAGAGTTGGTCCAGTTCTAGATGCCTAAACTAAGGACCAAGATTATTCTGAAAGATCTATATATAAAATAATCTAGGGCTGGAGAGATGGCTCAAAAGTTAAGAGCACCGGCTGTTCTTCCAGAGATCCTGAGTTCAATTCCCAGCAACCACATGGTGGCTCACAACCATCTGTAATGAGATCTGGTGCCCTCTTCTGGCCTGCAGGGATACGTGCAGGCAGACGGAGAGGTAGGACAGCAGCGGCAGTGAAGGGTAAGGTTTTTAGCTCTTAGCTATTGCTCTGACCTCTTGGCTTTTAACTCTGTATTTGACTCTGTGTTTCTTATTTAACAAGATGGTTACATCTACAACACTATATGCAAAATAAATAAATAAATCTTAAAAAAAATCAATAATCCAGTCAAGTGGCAGTTGTAGGTTCCCCTCCAAGATCCATGGCCTTCCTAGCACCAAGTGGTTGGCTAAGCTTCTAGTACCAGACACCATGTCCTCCATATTGGCCTTATGTCCATTTAGACAGCTATTGATTACTGCCAAGGTATGTGTGCCATGACTGAACCTTTAGGTATATCTTGCCATACTGGACATTGTTGTGGCTCATGGGCATCACAGCTGGATAGGTCTATTGACAGCTTGTATAGCACCTTCTGATACTTTGAGAGGTAAACTGCAGGAAGGAGGCTCTCAGGTTAGATTCAAGGAGAATATTCAGAGTCTTATATCTGAAGTGTGTGATACCTTCAGCAACAGGGACATACCCTCAACCCCTGAGAGGCAGCCAGCCAAGGGCAACATCAATAGCCTATGTTGTTTGGGGAGTCATTTGAACTATGGTAACCAACAACTCAAATGGAAATTCGTCATGTAGGGAGAGTTTTGCTGTCCCAACTGCCTGCTCCAAAATAACCACTCAGAGGCTTATATTAATTACAAATGATCGGCCAATAGTTCAGGCTTGTTACTAGCTAACTCTTACATTTAGATCAACACATTTCTATTATTCTATGTATTGCCATGTGGCTCATGGCTTTACCTGTCCTCTAGTATGCCTTGCTTCCTGGGCTGTTGGTTGGCATCTCCCCCGACTCTCCTGACTCTGCCCTTCTTCCTCCCATCATTCTCTCTGCATCAGGCTGTCTTGCCCAATCTCTTCTTGCTCTGCTATCAGCCAATCAGTTTTTAATTAACAATGAGCATAATCCACAGCATCCTCTCATCTGGTCCTGCAATTTTTGTTAGTCTATGGTTCTTCTAGGGAATGATGTCAGCCCAAATTCCATAATTTCATGTATACATGTATATAGACAAAATTCTAAATGGTCTTATTAAACAAGAAACACAGAGCCAAATACAGAGTTAAAAGCCCAAGAGATCAGGGCACTAGCGAAGAGCCAAGACAACCTTTAGCTTACCACTTGGCTGCCGTCCTTCCCCTAGAGAGAGACCTTCTTCCTGTGTGACTTGCTTTCCTTTTCTGCCTTCTCATTGGCTCTAAGCCCAGCCACATGACTTCCTCGTCACTGCCTGTCTATACAGATCTCCAGGTCTCTATGGTTGGTACTGGGATTAAAGGCGCATGTCACCACACTTGGCTGTGTCCTTGACCACACAGAGACTCTGCCTGCCATGTGATTGGATTAAGGGCATCTGCTACCACTGCCGGACTTCTGCTTAATGGCTCACTTTTTACCTCTGATCTCCAGGCAACTTTATTCATTAACATACAAATAAAATCAAATTTCAGTACAAATAAAATATCACCATACATGTATATATAACATGCAATCTGCTTATATGTACTATATGTAACTTTATTTTACCAGACCAACATAATGCCTATTTGCATTCTGAAACTTACCTTTAAGTTTCTCCCCTCCCCCCCAGGAGCTTTGCTTTCCCACAGATGGAGACCATTACAGGAAACCACAATGCAGGGATCAACTGGTGGTGGGAAACCCAGCCGGAATAGGTATATCTACAACGCACCTCCTGCTCCTAAGGCTCAAGGAACATACCCCCAAAGAGCAGAAAGACTGTCAGGGCCAGAGATAAGGAAGTCTGCTGGGAGACTGTGTCCCTTAGAAAGGACAGGGAAGCTACACTCTTGCTACCTCAAAAGTATGGCTGCTGAAACAAGACCTGGACAATGACACCACCAGGTAGACACGCTAGAATGGTAGGAGGAAATCTCAGGATGTCAAAATACTATAGGCAACTAGTAACTGCTGAGAGAAGGATGGCTGCTCTGCAACAGGGTGAATTCCCTAACTGGTTATCCAATACAAAATGAGCACTGGCATCATATAATCACACACACACACACACACACACACACACACACACACACGCAAACACAAGCTATGCTAAATGGACTCAGCAAATGGTATTTATATGTTCATGTATCTATGTAATAGTAATAATCAAAGAAAAAGAGGCCATCAATTTGAGGGGGGGTGAAGGGGGGGTGTTGGACGGAGGAAAGGGGAGGGGGAAGTGATGTAATAATATATTTTAATTAGTACATAAAAATTGAAGGATTCATGGACTTCCTGTAGGTCAGTGTTCAGAAAATACTCATGTAGCGGATTCAGTTTCCTTGAAAAATGTCTTGACTTTCACAGGGAAAGGTGTTAAAAATCAGTCCACACACTCTCGCTTTTTCATTACGTAGTCGCAGGTTCCCGGGCGCTGCGAGCAGCGTCTGCTGTAAATGAGCGGGATCCTATCGCCACCTTGTGGGCAACCATGGAAAAAGCGTTTTCATTCTGAGCTATGATGTAATTCTTTTAACTATGGATTCCTTTCTGTCGTTCGCATTAGATACGTTCTTTCACGACGTGGTTTGTCTTTCGACGCACATTTGCAATAGTTTTTTTTAGTAAATTAAAAAACACAACTTTAATTTCCAAAGGGCAAAGCGGGACCCACTCAAAGTTATTAAAAGCCAGGCTTCCTCCAGCCCGCATCTACTCTCAGGACTAAATTCAGTAGCTTTGGTTTTTCTATTGCCAAAATGAGCCAGACACTTGCTAGATGGACTGGGAGAGACCCAGACAGTTTAAGACGTTATTTCACAGGTAAATATTTTAAATTTCTTCGAGACTGACTGTCAGGAAGACAGCTTATTTACCTCTCATTTTGACTCAGTTTATTTAGGACAGGGCAGAAGAGAGGATCATTATAACATCAGGCTATACATTTTGAAAACCTTGTGTAGAGAGAACACTCCCAACCACTGGAAATTAAAACAAACACCGATTTTTTTTTTTTTTTTTAAAAAACACCCCAAATATTTCATTGATTGAAACTAACATTTGTAAAGTTTTTTTTATTTTTAAAGATTTATTTTATTATACTTGGTTACATAAAGCCATGTTTTATGGAAATACGTAATATACTTTGAGTACATTCTCAGTTTCTTTTTTTAATGCTTCGTAAAGTAGCTTTGGTTTCCAAAACTGGGAAGTTCTAGATTGTAAAGTTTACCCACCCCTGTGCAATTCCCACTGGAGTTTTTACATTTTTATTTATTTTTATATTTTACTTTAAATGTGTATATGTCAGTGGGTTGGTACATGCATATGGATGCAATATCTACAGAGGACAGAAGAGGGCGACAGACTCCCTGAGGCTGGAGTCACAGACATGTGTGAGCTGTGGGTTAGGGACTCTGAGACAGGAACCTGGTCCTCTGTAAGAGCATCAGGGGCTCTTAATCCCTGACCCTTCTCTCCGGCCTCCTCACTGACTTCTGTCATCAGTTATCACATTGTCTGTGTAACGACAAAGTGCCTCTACGGGCTGCCTGTGGGCTTCCATGACAACACTTGGCTAAGAGGTCGCCCTTGGAATATTTTTGATCTTTTGCCATTCCTAATTTGATGCTTTTTGTCCCCATCATACCCTTTCATCTCTAACACCCATAACATTTTCCCTTTAAAAATTAGTGTATATTAGTTGAACAGAATAGTGGATCTCATTACAAGATTTCATACATGTATATAAGGGGCTTTGAACATACTTATTAGCCTATACCCTCTCTTGTCACCTACTCCGTCCCTTCAACATGTTTTCCTTCTATTTTCACCTAAAAGTATAGATTTTGCCTAGGAGATGTCTTATCAGGGTTTCTAGTGCTGTGAAGAGATATCATGGCCACCGCAACTCTTACAAAGGAAGAAGATTTCATTGGGGTGGCTTACATTTTCAGAGGTTTATTCCATTCCTATCATGGTGTGACATGGTAGTGTGCAGGCAGACATGGTGCTAGAGAAGTAGCTGAGAGTCCTACATCTTGACCCGCAGGAAGCAGGAAGTGGTCTGAGATACTGTGCTCGAGCATAGGGGACCTCAAAGCCCACCCTCACAGTGACACACTTCCCCTAACAATGCCACACCTACTCCCACAAGGCTACACCTCCTAATACTGCCACTTCCTATGAGCTTATGGGGGCCAATGACATCCAAACAACCACAGGAGATAAACGTGATTTTGTTTTGTTTTGTTTTTTGAGACAGGGTTTCTCTGTGTAGCTTTGGAGCCTTTCCTGGATCTCACTCTGTAGCCCAGGCTGGCCTCAAACTCACGGAGATCTGACTGTCCCAGCCTCCTGAGTGCTGGGATTAAAGGCGTGCACCACCACCACCATCCAACTGTGATTTTTTTTTTCTTTTTGAATTTGTCTTAACCGAGTTAACATGAGAATCTCTAGTTCCATTCATTTTCTTGCAAAGGACACGATTTCATCCTTCTTAATGGATAAATACTATTATAGGTGTGTGTGTATGTGTGTGTGTGTGGGTGTGTGTGTGTGTGTGTGTGTGTGTACATGTGTGCCACATTTTCTTTATCTATTCATCTAGTAATGGACACCTTGGCTGATTCTATAATCCGCTACTGTGAATAGTGCCAAAGTAAACATGCAAAGCTGTTGTGCCATCTTTTCATGATACATTTGCAGTGTTGAATTATACTAGCAGATCTCATAAATGCTGAGACTTCCCTCTGTGAGATGTGGCTCACCTGGTCACTGGGTACTATCAAGTGCTGATAAAATCATCTGCTTGGTATTTTATGGTATTTGTAATTAAAACTGCAATTTCTTTCCTCCTGGGCTCTCTTTGTTGGGTTTTGGTATTACATGGGATTTCTTCCTCTGCCCTGGAATAATGTGAACCACATTGGAATGATCTCTTTCTTAAATAGTTCATAGAATTATCTGTCTTTCATGTCCTCTCTGTACTGTTTGTTCTTTCTTCGTAGTCTCTGATAATTTTATACTTCCATCTTCTGTGTCATCCCCTTCAGTAATGCCTACTTCTTGGCAGCATTATTCATTATGAATGGGCTCTAAAAACTGTTTTGCTTAGATTTGAGGCCAGCATTTCTATAATCTCAAAGCATGTTTGCATCCAGTTTGTTTCTTCATTTTGTGTCCCGCTGTGGGATGTCTTTCTGTATGTTGTGAATATGTGATGCTCTGATGGGTTGATACATAAAATGCTGATTGGCCAGTAGCCAGGAAGGAGGTATAGACAGGGCAAGCAGACGAGGAGAATTCTGGGAAGAGGAAGGGCTGAGGAGGAGTCGCCATCCAGACACAGAGGAATCAAGATGACAAGGCAGAACTGAGAAAAGGTACCAAGCCACGTGGCTAAACATGGATAAAAATTATGGGTTAATTTAAGTATAAGAGTGCTGTGGATATTGTTCTATATAAATAAAACACTGATGGCCAATGACCAGGCAGGAGGTAGGTGGGACAAGGAGAGAGGAGAATTCTGGGAAGCGGAAGGCTGAGGGAGACACACTGCAGCCGCCACCATGACCAGCAGCATGTGAAGACACCGGTAAGCCACCAGCCACGTGGCAAGGTATAGATTTATGGAAATGGTCAATTTAAGCTATAAGAACAGTTAGCAAGAAGCCTGCCACGGCCATACAGTTTGTAAACAATATAAGTCTCTGTGTTTACTTGGTTGGGTCTGAGCGGCTGTGGGACTGGGGGGTGACAAAGATTTGTCCTGACTGTGGGCAAGGCAGGAAAACTCTAGCTACATAAGAGCTAGTCAATATTAAGCCTGAGCTAATGGCCAGGCAGTTACAATTAACATAAGCTTCTGAATGATTATTCTATAAGTGGGCCCTGGGACTGCGGGGGCTTGGTAAGACCAGAGAAAACTTCTGGCTACAGTGTACTTTCTACTCTTCTTTCTTGCTTGCATTAGGTCAGTGTTTTACTTTGGCATGACTAAACTGTGGGGCCCAACACTATAATTCTGTGTTTGGAGGGGGTTATGTTGGCATTGCAGTGTGTTTTTCTGCACTCTTAGCCTCCATCCACCAGATGCCAACTGCAACCTTTTTTTCCAATTTTTGACAAAATTCCTCAGGATGTTTGAAATGTCTCCTGGAAATACAAGGAGGTAAAGAAAAACCACAGATCAGGCGATCATTTATTTTGACTTTAAAAATAAAGTGCACTTTGTAGCTTGTCAGGAGAAAGCTCTTGTGTCCATTTTTGGTTCTGTTCTTATTCAGGATCAACTCTGTTCCTTTTCCAGCTCCCCTGGCTCCTTTGCGTGTGTCCTGGATGCCTGGGTGGCACTCTCTGCATGTCCCCCCCCTTACTGGCTCAGCCACTCATGGTGTCAGGTGGGATTCACAGGCCTCTGCACCCTGAAGCTCTGCACATGCTCAGAGAGAGTCCTGTGCACACAGGGGGTCCTGACCTGGCCTGTAGATACTTCATCAATTCATGCCGTGCCTTGCCGGCTCTTCTTGGGGTGCTTACCTCTCTCCAATATTCAGGTTTTACTATCTCCTCTTTTCCTCAAAGATGGAGTTACCATTTTCCTTAATTTTCTTAGTTTACTCAGCCTATTTCACGGCTGAGATAGAGCCAAGGCACTATAATCTACCAGTTAATAAAAATTCCATGCCATACTAATTGCTGGATTAGGTCAGATCTGCGCCAACTCTATTGCTGGCTGGCAGTTTTCTGTATGTGTGTGTTCAGTTTGTTGGAATAGTGTCTTTTAATGTCACTTGCTTAACTTCAATCTTTCTTTCTTTCTTTTTTTAATTAAAAAAAAATTTTTTTGAGACAGGGTTTCTCTGTGTAGTTTTGGTGTTTGTCCTGGATCTCGCTCTGTAGACCAGGCTAGCCTCAAACTCACAGAGATCTGCCTGGCTCTGCCTCCCGAGTGCTGGGATTAAAGGCATGCACCATCGCCACCCTGCTAACTTCAAACTTTCTTAACTGCATCTGCATCTTTATTTTGACTAACTCAAATGTGTATCCATCGTTATGAGAAAAAAAAATAATGAGTCCCAATAGCATGCTTTGCTTTATAATAACACTTTTCTTTCCATTGTGATATTTCATAAACAATGAGGAGTACTGTGAGCCGGTGGCCCTGCCCCTCTAGGGATTGGAGATGACAGCCTGCTAACATGGTGGTCCAGGAGCATTTCTTGGGAGATATACCCTGTGCACTTGGGGCCCACTGCTTTGTGCATAGACATAGATTTCTGTGGACACAGCTGGGTGTATTTGTTACTTTTCTTACCATTGTGACCAAATCCCTGATAATAATCAACCTAAGGAACAAAGAATTTCTTCTGGCTTATAGTTTGAGAGGGATGCAGTTCACCATGGCAGGGAAGGTGTGGTGATGGCTCTGAGACAGGGTGGGGTGGGGAGAGCAGAGGCGGCTGGTTCCATCATATTCACAGTGAGGAACCAGAAAATAGGTGAAACGCTGCTGTTTGGCCAGTTTCTCTTTCCCACTTTATTCTGTCGGGGACGCCAGCCCATTAAATGACCTGTATCGAGAGTGTTTTGCCTTCTCTGATAACCACCCCTGAAGCGTCCTCATAGACACCCTCCAAGAGGACCCTAACACCCTAGGCATTTCTTAATCCAATCAAGTTGTCAGGCAAAATTAGCCATCACCCTGACCACCTGTGACACTGATGAGGTTTTTAAACATTCTCCAAATAAAATATACCTTCATGTTCCTAAACTGTGGTCTCAGGGTCAAAACCGAAACTTAAAGTGACTTGTACCCTCTGTTGGAATTCTCTACCGTTAGTTAAGCTGAAAAGAATTGAAATGAAGGAAATTTCAGGTCTGGAGATCCCGCCACTCGGAGGCAGTAGTGACCATTCTATTAAAAGCAATCTGTCATTGTGACATGTCCCGTCAACTTTTGACTTGTAGCAGCAACCTGAGAGCAGAGGAAAGAGATTCATTTGTTCTGGAAGATTTTCCTCTTCCCTCATGCTATTATTACATATTATATGAAGAGAAATCATGATTTAAAAAAACTCCTTACTTACAGTTAGGTATAACTATATGAAATCAGACAAAGTGAATTATGAAGTGCTTCTGGAAGTTGTAAAAATATCAAAATTTTATTCAAAGTCTTTTAATCTCATTTTCTCGAGAGGCATGCATTGTTAACATGCCGAAGATTTGATTAATGTCATTGAAACGGATCTTCATTATGAGTCATGACTCCTGATACTGTTTAAAAGCGAGGAACTATTAATAACTTAAGCTAATAACACGGGTCTTTCTCTAGCTTCAGAAAAGATGTGACTATGGAACTCGAAGTCACTAACTCTTTGACGATGTGGTGACAGTCCGATGTTTTCATCAGCTTAATCTCTCCTCCTTGGAAACGTTGATCAGCTCCTGGGTGTTGCTGAGATCTTGATAGTCTCTACATGTGTGGAGAGTCAGATTTCTGTATTGTTCTTGAACAAGCTGTGTTGAGGAAATTGACAGAGGCTGATGAGTTCTGATATGAGGACTGTGATGGTCGGATGTAAAATGTCCCATGTGGATGCCTGTGTTTAAACACCTGGTTCACTGATGGCTTCCCTGTTTGGGGAGACTTTGGAAGGTGGGGTCTTGCTGTAGGAAGTGGATCTCTGGGGAGTGGGTGGGCCTTGAGGATGACATTGGGCCTTCCCTTCTGTCCGGCATTGATGTATCACTAATAACCAACTGTCCTGCACATCTTTATTAAAATTCTCCCAGGGGAAAGGAGTCTCAACATGTGCTAACAGCTGCCTCTTGGCTTCTGAGTCAAGCCTGTGTTAAGTGGCAGGCCACCTGCCCATCTGCTGTCACACAAAATGGGCTTTTCCTATCTCAAAGTGTAGAGATCCAAGGACTTGAAGACCATGACTTCAGCAGAGACCACAGAGCTCACCGCAACATGTGGGCCATGCTATTGGCTCTTAAGCAGATTCCTTAGCGTGTGGTTGAAAACAAAAATGCACTACTTGTTTCCTGAAATTGTGGACAGCAGTGCACCAATCCAAGCCAAAGCTGGCAGGGGAACAGTAGATGCAGGACAGCATTTCTGTAATGGATGAACACCAAGAAGCTGATGGTCTCTCACAGGCTCATCCAACTTGACCTGTGTCTATTCTACCCACCCACCCCTGCCCGCCCCTCAACCAGGTGATAATAGCTCCAGGAGAGACAGCCAGGCCACACTCAGCTAACAACTGTTGCTCAGCTAACTCTGTCAGCTTATATTATGGTTTCAGTGTAGCTTTGTAGACCCATTTCTACAAACAACCAGCTGAGCTGCCTTTCAGATGAGCTATCTCCACTACGATGTGAGCACTGAAATCAATCACAACTTAGAATTTCCAGATCAATAAAACAAAGGCTTTATTTTTTAGACATGTCACTGTCCGCTTTTAATTATCATTTATGCAACCTACAGTAATTAGCTATGTTATGGCTAGTTATTCATAATGAATGTATCGTGTTTTACTGGGATAGCCATACAACTTCAAATCAGATGACTACTTCAACTAGTTCAATGATGAACATTATATTTAAATGTTTTGAATGTATATTCAATAGCGCTGCATTTCTGGTACGTGAAAGCTTTGCAATATGCTTGTTTTTAATCTCAGTCTGTTAAGCCCTTGGATCGAATCTTTGGTTTCTTGTCTCTTTCACAAAGCAGAGCTGTGTTCCAGTTGGTAAATCCATCAGGACTTCCAGAATATGTCTGTACTTGTGGTGGTTTGAATGGAAATGGCCCCCATAGGCTCATGGGGAGTGGCACTATTAGGAGATATGGCCCTGTTGGAGGAAATGAGTCACTGGGGGGTGGGCTTGAGCTTTCAGAAGCACAAGCCAAACCCAGTGTCACTTTCTCTTCCTGCTGCCTGGGGATCCAGATGTAAGCCACCCCCAATTAAATGTTTTCCTTCATAAGAGTTGCCACGATCGTGGTGTCTCTCCACAGCAATGAAACCCTCAGACAGAACTTCTCTGCTCTCATATTGACTCTTTGTTCCACTCTGACAAAACCATCTAAGTTTTCCAACTCTAGACCTCTCCATTAAAAAGGAGGTTACAGAGAATTGAGAAGACTGATGGTGTTGGGATGTTTGAATGACCACAAATCATGATAAACAATCTTGTTTGTTTTTCCTTGTATCCCAGCATGCCTTGTATTCATCTAAGAGTCTCTGGCTGTACATAGTGACGAATGCCGGAAACAGTGGCCCAAGCTTCTGATGGGGTGGAAATGCTGAAGAGGTTGAAAACTGTGACTGGAAAGAAAGTGAGGCTGGTGAGATTGCTGAGAAGAATACAAGCCCCGAAAACAGGATGTGAGCTCGATTCTCCATCCTTCTTACACTTCCTTCATCAACTCAGATCCGTGGATTGGAGGCAAATTACTGAATGGAGCCTTAGACTGCTCTGATGGCTAGTTGCACGTCAAGTCAACACCAGCTAGAGTCGTCTGTGTGGAGGAAACCTCAGTTCAGAACATGCCTCCAATAGCGGGCTGTAGGCAAGCCTGTAGGGCATTTCTTAATTAGTGATTGCTATGGTTGTGCCCAGCCCATTGTGGGTGATATCACCCCTAGGCTGATGGGCCTATAAGGAAGCAGGCTGAACAAGCCCAGAGGAGCAAATAAGTTAGCAGCACTCATCCCTGGCCTCTGCATCTGCCTCCAAGTTCCTGCCCTGTTAGAGTTTCTACCCTGATTTCTCAGTGATGGACTATGATTTGGAACTGTAAGATGAAATAAAACCTTTGCTCACCAAGTTTCTATTGGGCATGGTGTTTTATCTCAGCAATAGAAACTTAACTAAGATAACTACCAATACATTTAGACAATTCTTCATCACCATACAATAGATATTTGTAATGGATAATATTGATTGTCAACTTGACAGGATTCACAGTCACCATGGAAACAACCCACTGAGCATGTCTGTGAGACATTATCTAGATTAGATTAATAGAGGTGGCAATAGTCATCCAAAATGTGGTACGTGCCACTCCAAGGCTAGGGTCTCAGACTAAATAAAATGGAGAAAACAGACTGAGCATAAGTACTCATTACTCTCTACCTCTGATAGTGGGTGTATGTTACCAAGCGCCTCACTCTCCTGCTGCCAAGCCTCTGGCCCTACAGTGAACTGCATCCCTTGAATAGTAGGCTAAAATAAACCTCTCCTTCCTGAGGTTGCTTTCTTCTGCATTTGTCACAGCAAGGGAGAAAGCAGCGAACACAATATGCAATAGTTATTTTTAAGTATGGCGGAGGTGGAGATCCCACAAAGGGGCTTCATTATGCAGCACGAAGCTGAGAGGCACAGGGGAAGTAGATGCCGTGGAACAGGGACCGAGATCAAGTCCTCTGGATGAGAAGGCAGTGCTCAGAGAGCAAGGGGCAGGCCTGGATGCCAGCCCACAGAGCCTTCCTCTGACTTAGTAATGTGAAGAACTTGAGATACTGAACCCCTGGGTCCAGTTCAAGGAGTTTCTTGGGTACTCAGATGTAGATGTAACCAACCGTCTTATTAAATAAGAAACACAGAACCAATGTAAAAGAGAAAGCCGAGAGGTCAGAGCTCAGAGCTAAAATCTCTTTTGGGAAGCTGGGAGCACCGCCCTTGAGATTTTTTCCCCCTTCTTGTGTGTGACAGGTTTGCATTTGACTGGTTGCTTGAGGGGAACTTGAAAAGAGAGCAAAAGAGGTTTTGCTCAGAAAATAGGAGAGTTCTGCTGAAGGGAGGAACGTGGAAGGAGAAAATAAGATAAGTGGGAGACAAGAGCCATGATTCCACTGTGTCCTTAGAGAGAGGCCAAATGAATGTCTTTGGAAGGAGACTTTCAAAGGCCACCACTCATCGCTGGGTATTCTGATCCTTAAGATCAAGGAAGAAAGGGAAACCATTCCTGCAGTTTCTTAGCAGGACAAAGCTAAAGAAAAGTCAGGAAAACACTTCTGAGAATGTCTGAGGACTTACTTTGAAAAATGAGGGGTTTTTGTCTGTTTTTGAGACAGGGTCTTACTATGCATAGCTGGCTGGTCTCGGCTATGAAGACAGGCTGTCCTTGAACTCACAGAGATCTGCCTGCCTCTTTCTCCTATGTACTGAGATTAAAGGTATAAGCCACCAAGCCAGGCCAAAATGAGAGTTTTGCTAGCCATGGGGGGACCTGAAGCACAGAATGCTCACGTCCCACTCATGTCCAATGCTCTTTGCCAACTATCTCTTACCACTTCATTCTCCTTCTTGATATCACAAGGCTTTATTTGATAATGAAATTTTCCAGTGAGGCAGTGAATAGTGGGAGGGAACAGGAGAAACTATTTCCTGAAATCATCCTTCTTGTACAGCAAATGAATAATCAGCTTGAAACACACAGCCAGCCAACACTAAGCCATTGGTGTTAGGGTTAGCTCTTTGTAAACTTATGGGGAGGAAAGTTCTTTGTGGAACTGGCAGCAGGTCTCTCACAGGTGGTGTGTGTGTGTGTGTGTGTGTGTGTGTGTGTGTGTGTGTGTGTGTGTGTATGTGTGTGTTCTCTATCTCAAGTCCTAATGGGTGTAAGCTATACTGAATCCTTACCCTTGTCTCTTCTGCTTAATGCACTCACAGTGATCTCAAGGGAACTCTTGCCTAGTTCAGAACTATGGAAGCTGAAGTCCAGGAACATTAGGTAGTATGAGTTCAAGATGACTGCTTAGGTGTGGAAGACCTTGTTTTGCTGTGCCCAGATTGCAACCCCCAGAGAGACGACCGAAGATGAGCATGCCGGAATATAAAAGCAAGGTTTAATTTGGGATATCCAAAAGCAATACAAGCCTAGGCAGGGACTTTGTCCAACAGATCCAATGCAGTGGAGGCTGGGGGTAGTGCCTGCCTCTCTGCAAGCTCAGTTTTTAAAGGCAAAAACAACAAGGTTACATCATTTAGGGGTGCTAGTATGGGTACAATTCTCATTGGCTTGCTTCTAGGGGCTTTCTAGAAATCATGGCTTAATCTTACTTCTAAGGGGGTGGTTGCCCGCCACTTTTTCTCATTGGCTGTCGGGGGGGGGGCATTTCTATGGTCAGTTACCCTGGAAACCAGGGTTGGAACAGGGAGAGGACATTCCAAAGTCCAGCAGTCATTACCTTGTGACTACCTTGTGACTCTGTGCCTTGTGACTTTTCCTGGTTTCTGGAATCTGGACTGACTGGTTTCAGTAACTCATGGCCTATTCCAGTAACTCGTGGCCTGTACCTAAAAGGAGAAATCTGAGGCCTTAGTTTTAGGGTGAAAGCATTTTAGTCTTATTTTGGTTCCACAGTTTCACTGTGCTGAAGGTGAGAGAGCTTACTTCACGGTGTTGAGGACACTGTGTTAAGACTAACATTATGTCACGTGCTCCGGGGCCAAACTTGAGGGTGATGAATCTATTGGGATTTTTGAAGTCATTACAGGAGGAAGCATTTCCTTAAAAACACTTGTCCTGTCTCCCAGGAGGAAAGATGTTTTTTGGGAGGTCTGGGATCTCCTGGGGTGCCATGTCTAAAGCTGAATCAGGGGTTAGATAAGTTAAGAGCACTGACTACTCTTCTGGAAGACTTGGGTTTGAGTCTCAGTACCCACACGATGGCTCACAATTGTTTGTAACTGCAGGCTCATGAAATGGGATGCCCTCTTCTGGCTTTTGCAGGCACCAGGCATGCCAACAATGCACATACATATATTCAAGCAAAATACCCAGACACGTAAAAATAATAAATAAGCAATTCTTTAAAACGTATGAAAAAAAAAAAAACCCTCACTAGATTGATTCCAACTGAGATAGACAAAGGAATAGCATCAAGCGGTTAACACGTTATTTTTAAACCGTGTGTGTGTGTGTGTGTGTGTGTGTGTGTGTGTGTGTGTGTGTGTGTGTAGGTCAGAAGACAACTTGTGGAAGTCATGGGTCCCAGTGACAGAACTCAGGTCATCGGGCTTGACATCGAACACATTTACTTGTTGAGCAACCCTGCCCTCTGGCCTGGTTCTTGCTTTTAAGTTCCGGCTGTGGAGGTCCAGAAAAGCTTGGGTCTCTCTCATTCTGCCATGGATTGCTGAGATCTTCCTGTGGCGTGTTAGGGTTGGTGAACCTGCAAAGCCGTGGGGCTAACAGCAAAGGTGGGCTTAGCAGATTTGTCTCTAGGGTTAGCCGTCAGGTAGCTTGGGGCTTAGGACTACAACAGGTGACATCTTCTCTGCTTGTCTCAGCCCTTGAGGAGATGGATGGCTGCCTAGGCCAGCTGGAAGCAGCCAGCTGAGTCCCCCAGGAGATCCCTAAGTGGACCAATAGAGTCTCAGAAAACACCAATAGGGATGTGGAATAAATAGAAACAGGGTTTTTCAGCATTTAGCCTCATGCCTGAGACCTAGCATGTGGTAGGCACACGATCGATGATTTTATTTTAGCTATATCATTGCTATTTTTCTTGGCTGGGATTTTGCAAGCTGCAGCTATGAGATGTTAATTGCTTCTGAGGCAATCCAAGAAGGCAGCATTCAAGGCTATCATTTCCCTCTACTCTCCTAAAGTGAAAAGAAAAGGAACCTGCCAGGAAAGCAGCCTGCAGAGAGCTTTTGAAATGGTGTGTGTGTGGGGGGGGGCGGGTAGGCATTAGGGAATCAGCGCCTGTGTGGTCTCCAGCTGTGGCCCAGGCTGTGAGGTGGTGGCTTCCTCACTTAGACTGCAGATAGCTGGGAAGGCCTGATAACCTCATGTGTCTGGAGACTCAGCATGTGTATTGGAAGAGTGTCATACTCCTGCTTTGTGGACGTTTTTCCTGAGTGCTGGTTACATAGCCTAGCTTCCCCAACATCAATACGAGTTTATCTTTAAACGGTTTTAACTACCTTGTAATAGATTAAGAGCTTTTGTGCTATAGGCACACTCCCCTCTTCCCTGTCCCCCTTTAAACACTGATTAGAGCAACCTGAACCCACATCTCCTGAACTCCAAATAAAATTCTCGTTAGAGTTTGTGAATTCAAATTCATTGGCTCTATTTTTAAGATTCTGTATTATCATTTCTGTATTTACACACGTGGATATGAGAGGATTGGATCTCCCAGGCTGTGACTCTCTTTAAAGGTGTTTGGTGTCTACTGTACAGGTCCTTACCTCATGTCCACAGGCAGCTGAAGCGCTCTGAAGCCCCAGAAACAGTGTGCAAAGTTGTGCTCCACACTTCCCGGGAGAGATGGGTAGAAGGTATCATCAAATTCTAGGCTCACGATCTAGCAACGGCTTAGGAAAGGTTTAGGTGTGAACTTGATCATTAGGACCTTGGGGTGTTCTCAAGGGGATGGCTTGTGTGTCACCCTTACACCAAACCCAGTCTACTGGCTGCAGGTTTCAGCAGGGAACCTGGGTTGTTTACAAACTTTACTTCTACTATGTCATGGCACTGGGGGTGGACTGCCCATGAGTAGGACAGTAGATTTGAAGAGTCTGAAGGTCCGCTTCCCACTTAGAGAATCCTCTTTATGATCCTTCCGCAATCCAAACTCCTGCTTTTGAGGTGAGGAAAAAAAAAAAAAAAAGAAAGAAAAACAACAACAACAAACCCAGAAGGATAAAGACTGAGAGATGGAGGGAGAACAGAAAATAGTAAGTGGTGTTTTCTCACAAAGGCAGTGAAAGTTAGGAATGGCTGAGAAAGTAGGTAGAAGGATCGGCTTTTCCAAATGGGCTTCCCCGGAGAAACTGGCTTCATAGATATGCATTGACAGTCCAGAGAACCAATGATACAACTGAGCCCTGCTAAAAGTTCACTGATCACACCCTTTCCTTCATTATTCTGCAATTCCACATTTCACTCATCTTTTAAAGTACTCAACGGACACTTTAACAGGTGGCATACATCACCATAATATGCCAACATACAGGTATTTTTTATAATCTTTGACTTAGAACACATTCCAGAAACACAGCCTCAACCTGTTGTTATTATTATTATTATTATTATTTTAAAATCATAAGCTTCTGTCTTATTCTGCATCTTGAATGACCTCCATGTTGGGGTTCATCTCAGAGGGAAGGGGACAGGGATGATCAGAGTGAATATAGTCAACAGAAAAAAAATCCCGCCACCCTGCCACTGATTCTGGGTAGCCTCAAAAAAACTCACATTTCAAAGTGCAGTAGCGCCGGACGGTGGTGGTACACGCCTTTAATCCCAGCACTTGGGAGGCAGAGCCAGACGAATCTCTGTGAGTTCGAGGCCAGCCTGGGCTACCAAGTGAGTTCCAGGAAAGGCTCAAAGCTACACAGAGAAACCCTGTCTCAAAAAAAAAAAAAAAAAAAAAACACACACACACACACACACAAAAAAAAAAAAAAACAAAAAGAAAAAACAAAGTGCAGTAGCTACACGGAGCCATCCTCACCCATTTTCACTGCCAACAAAATGCACTTGGATAATTTTGTGTGACTGATGCAGGTTACAGCTCCCCTTTTCTTCTTGTTGGGAGTACCCCTCAATGTAATTCAAAGACAGGTCTGGCAAATGCTGTGCGATTTGCATATTCATGCTTGGCAGAAGCCTTTCGATCACTTTAAGTAACCAAACTAAATATGTATTTTATGTTTTTATGGATATGTGAGATCCATATTTTACCAGACACGACTTCTGTGGAGTTAATGCAGGAAGGGATCCATGCCTTCTGTCACCCATGAGTCATTCCCTCCGTCTCTTGGTAAGGGAAGGTGATGGCTTTGGGGAAAACCTTTCTGAGGTCATTTTCCAAAGGCGATACAATTGTTCTTGCAGTTGGTGATCTGGCCAGGAGTCATCAGGCCAGAGTCCAGATTCAGTGTCTATATAGGGAGTTCATCCTCATGTTTTCTTTCAAAATTGAATGTTTTCACTATCTTATGGGGAGCCTTGATTTCCCGAGTGTGGATTGTACACCAAGCATATTGCTCGATAGTTTTCTCACACATTATTTTATAAACCTGGGAGAGCAGCTCTGGAGCAGTGTTCTCAACTTTCTTAGTACTGCGACCCTTTAATACAGTTCCTCACGTTGTGGTGACCCCCAACCAGAAATTTCTTTTCTTGCCGATTCATAACTGTAATTTTGATACTGTTATGGATTGCCATGTAAATATCTGTCTTTTCTGATGGTCTTAGGGGATCCCTTCGAAAGGGTTGGGGTCATGACCCAGAGATTGAGAACCACTGCTCTGGAGGGACTGTTTTTATCCCTGTGACTCTGGGGACAGACACTGCTGTGCAGGGGCTGATCCAGCCATAGCCACACAGTTAACCACTGCAGGCCAGCAGTGCAGATGTTCCTGAGGCTGCTGGGGCCACTGGTGAGAACATTCGCTCTTGCTAACACTCACTCTTGGCATTGGACTAGTCAACCTGTGTCTGTCTTTCAGCACACATTGGCTTGTTACTGTTATTATTAGTTTTATGTAGCCATCCTGGTTGAAGTTTTATGAAAAGTGACCAAAAAAAAAAAAAAAAAAAAAAAAAAAGACATAAAAAGGACCAAACATTTCTTTTTGATGCCTGGCTTTGGAAAATCACTCCCTATACTTTTGTGGGTTTTGTTTGTTGTTATTTTCTTTCTTCAAAAAGCTTTGCATTTTCCTTAGGCCAGAAAAATCTCAATCTTAGATGTGTGAGTCAGTAGCTGTAAATTTCATCTCTCCTGCATGACATTTAAAAATTAAAAATAGGGCTGGCAAGATGACTCAGTGGGTGAAGGTGCTTCCTGCTAAGCTGGTAAACTGAGTTGGGTTGCCAGGATCTGTGGTGGCATATCGTGCACCCTAATAAACTTGCATGAGGATCAGAGGACAGAGTCAGCCACTAGATTGGAACAGAGGTCAGGCAGTGGTGGCACATACCCTTAATCCTATCACTCAGGAGGCAGAGATCTGTCTGGATCTCTATTAGTTCAAGGCCACACTGGAAAAGGAGCCAGGCAGTGGTGGTACACACTTTTAATCTCAGTACTGGGAACTACACATGCCTTTAATCCCAGGAAGTGATGTCTGGGCAGAGAAAGGTACATAAGGTGTGAGGAAACAGGAATTCCCTCTCTTTAGGCTGAGGATTTTGTAGGGGTAAGAACTAGTGGCTGGCTGCTCTGCTTCTCTGATCTTTCAGCTTTCACCCTGATGTCTGACTCTGGGTGTTTTTTTTTTTTTAATTTATTAAATGACCATCTAAGATTCGAACAACAAGGATCTAGATGGTGGAAAGGGAGAGACTATCAAATCCTGCAAGTTGTGCTCTGATATCTCTGCACCCACTTGTAGACTCTGACTACAGTTCTTGGCTGCCAGCTTGACTTGTCCTTGGGCGCACCTGTGAGAGAGTTTTAGTTAATTGGATCATTTGAGGGAGGAAGACCCACCTTAAAACCAGGTAACTTGAGGTTGGAAGACACACCTTAAATCCGGATCTTTTGAGGTGGGAAGACACGCTTTAATCTGGGCCACATCCTCTGGTGGAAGCCTGTATGAAGAAGGACAAGGGAGAGAAGGGCTTTTGCCTTTGCCTGCTTGCCCTCGCTCTCCGTGCACTGGCATTGGAGCCTGCTTCTTTGGGATTCTAAACATATACTGGAAACGGCCGAGACAGCCAGCCTTGTGAAGAGGACAACTACTAGGTTTTTAGACTTCCATTAGGAGACAGCCATTGCTGGACTGGCTGGACCACTAACAAATCCTATATTTATATTCATTTAATCAGTTACTATCCTCTAGAGAACCCTGAACAATGCACACATATGGACATATATGTAAGAAAAATCAAAATGTCTATCCCTCACAATCCTAAAATACTACTAAAATTAAATATGGAGGCTTCTTTTGCATTGAGGAGTAGGAACTATTTTAAAAGTTTTGTGGCTTTCTTTATCCTCATCGGAATGTATATTTATGCAAAAATTAACATTTGTCCCTAGAGAGCCCAGGGAAAACCATTTGTTTCGCAAGTGTGGTACAGTGCCATTACACATTGCACACCCAGCAAATGTGTTATTGCAGCCTCCCTTCAGCTAAAGCCACCTAAGCTATGATCCAGTCCAAAGCAGTATAGCAACGTAAAAGCTCCGGGGTACAGGTTGCTGGGGCACGTGGGGTTTGACAACAAAATGTTCCTGAGTGTAGAGGCCCCTGCTCAGGCTGGTCAGGCTCATCCAAGTTTGTGTTTATCAAATATCAGAAAAGATATGGCTCAGATTTCAAGACCAAGGATGACTTGAGTGTCTGACTGTGTCTATTTGTTCCTTTATACTCTCCCAAGTCACTCTCCACGATTGCAACCAGAATGTATCTCTCCTGGCCTCTACCCAAGCTTCCATGTTTGGATCAGTTTCTGCCTCCTCTAGAAGCCTTATGCAATTGCTCCTGGCTCCGTTGATCCTCACCAACAGCTGACTTTCCTGTTGTTTGTTGCTCTGTGACCTATTTTTTTCACTGACATTGGCTTTCCCAGGGACACACATTCCACGTTACACTTCCATTCTGTGCAAATCCTGAGAATAGCAAATATGCATTCAGTGTGTTTTAAGAGTAGAAAAGTTTTGAAAATGTAGCATTTACTCACAGGCCCCAAACTCCAGGGAGATTAACACTTACAAGAAACGAGTCTCAAATGAAGGGCTTCTCAACTTTAAAAAATTACAGTTACTTATTTGTGTGTGTATATATGTGCAGCTGCATGTGTGTCCCAGCATGTACATGGTGGCCAGAGGATAACTTGTGACAGTTGCTTCTCTCCTTACACCACGTGAGTCCTGGGGATGGAACTCAGGTCATCAGGCTCGGTGGCAAGTGTGTTTACATGCTGAGCCATCTTGTTGGTGCTCAACTTAAAAATAAAAAAAAAAATCCTCCAACACACTCAGGTCGGTTGAGAATTCTCTGTCTCTCTCTGTATCTCTCTGTGTCTCTGTCTCTCTCTCTCTCTCAGATTCTATGGAAGAACACCGAAGAGGCAGTGCCCAGCCTTGTAGAATCCTTTCCCAGACCACTGGACTTGCAATTCCATCCTAAAGGTAATCAATTATCTTTCCTGAATAAAGCAATCGTTTTATCATTTGAACTAAGTTGCTGAGACTGTGGAGATGGCTTAGTTGGAAGGGTACTTGCTCCTTAGCTGCGGGCACTTGAGCAGGATCCTAAGCAGTCGTATGAAAAACTCAGGGTGTGCTGGCATCCCAGGACTGGAGAGGTGGGGACAACTAGGTTCCTTGGCCTCAGTGGCTGGCCACTGCAGCTGAATTAGTGAGCTCCAGGTACAGGGGGAGATCCTGTCTCGAAAGCAAAAGTGGAGAGTGACAGAAAGATACTCAAAGTCAACCTCTGACCTCTACAGGCAAGTACAGACCCATGCACATCACCCCCTTCACAGAGACACAAACCAACGAAAAATTAAATTAAAATTTTGACTAAGCTTAAAAGTTAGGTCCACTGATATTGTCTTAAATAGTATTTTCAAGAGAGGTGTAATTGATATTCAGTCACTTAGGTGCTATTTTAAGTACTGACAGATCCATACAGTCAAGCAAGCACCTCCAAGCCACTGAGCATGATTGCCACTTGTGATGGCTATTATTAGTTATCAGCTTGACACACTTGGGAAGAATGAATCTCAGTTGAGGAACTGCCTCCATCAAATCGGCCTATAGGCATGTCTTTAAGGGTGGTACTTTGGGCAGTGCCACCCCTGGCACGTGGTCCTGAGCTATAAGAAGAGCAGCATGAAGCAAACAGAAAACAGAGATTCCTCACGGTCTCTGTTTCAGTTCCTGCCTCAAACTGTGGCCACCTCTGTTTCCCTTGATGGTGGACTGTAACCTATGGGTTAATAAAGGAAATAAACCCATTCCTTCCCCAAGTTGGTTTTGTTCAGTGATTTATTGCAGCCACAGAAAGGAAACTAGTATACCACCCCACCAACAATTATGAACTTTTTAGCATCAACCCCTTGGCAACCGCTGAGCAGTATTATCTCTCTGTATTTTTATTTGTTCCAGAATGTTCTAAACGGAGCCCATACAACATGCAGCCCTTTGGACTCACCTTCTTAATAGAAAACAGGTGAGATAAATCTCTGATGGACCAAGCATGGATGGCTTATTCTGCTTTATTGTTGAGCGTGAACATCCTTTTGTGGCATTTTGGAATCTTGATTTAGCTGCAAGTGTTAGGGTCTGAGATCACTACTGATGGATGGCCTGTGGACATAGATCTTGATCAATCTTGCTTTTTACCCTTAGGATGCATAAGCAGTGAGGAACAGGTAAGGGGTTGCTTGGTGATATTTACAATTTGCATTTGAGGGTTGATATGGATGAGCATAAAGAATAACGGCCGCTTTAAATGCTTTCTGTTAGAGATCTAAGAACACTTAAGCATAAGAAGGAATTACCAGAGACCACTCCAGCAAGCAATGGAGTGTTAAAAACATCACAAATAAATCTCTTTATATAGAAACTACAAAGTAGGCTGTTATTTTTAACACCTGAAAGAAGAGCCATCAATGGTAAGGAAATTCTCTCTCTGAACGTTTTTCTAGGGATTCTCCATCTTGGCTAGACCCAAGAATTTGCCTGGGGAGCTTGCTAACATTGCCACCATGTCCAGGCACTGTGCCTGGGGCTGGCATTCATCAAAATTTCAAATGCACTGAAGAGGAGCTATTGATTTTGTACATGGTTTTATTTTTTTTTTATTTTTATTTTTTTTCCTCAATGCCCTCCTCGGGGTAAGCCTTAGCCTAAACACTATAGAAGAGTTCACACATTTCCTGAGAATGAAGGAACCCCTGCAGAAAAAGTATAGGATAGACCTTCTGCCAACAGGATTTTATATTGTTTAATTCACTTCTGGGGACAGCATGAAGCCAAATCTGAGAATTGTCATCCAGAGATGAGGAAGAAGGTTACAGAGAGAGGGGGGGGGGGAACTGTGCAGGATGTTAGTCTGCAATCTATAGCCACAGCCGGCTTGCTCATCTTTGCATCTCTAGTATTTGGGAATCAAATCTGGTGCAAACTGGAGCTCAGAGAGGCCGGCGGAGTTACCGCCCGATTGTTAGCCCCGAGAAAAGCCTTGTCAATTGCAAGTAGGTTTAATATCTGCTGTGCGATCCTTTGATTGGTCCTTTTCTGTTTGCCACCAGCTTTTCACTGTGAAGTGCAACTGGAAAATTCAAGGATAGAAGGCTGTGTTAGCATATAACTCATATTTTCATGGAATCAGATAGGCCTGCAGGTGTATAATTATGTGTAATACATGTAGCTTATAGGATGGGTGAGTCTTTTTTAACCTGCATTATTATAGGGTAGCTTGATTGCACATCCCCATCAAATGTACAAATGTAACCATAAAGAGATAATTGGGAAACATGAGGCTGACAAGAAAATGAGAGACATTTTAATGTTCCTCGTCTGCTTGGCTCACATCTAACTTCCAATCTTCTTGCATAGGTCAGAGCTAGAAAATTGCTTGTGATTATGTCTCTGAGACCAGAGATCCTAAATCTATTCCTGAGACTACGTTTAATCTTTTGGAAATAGGTTTTTCATGACTCTGCTCCTTCTCTGCTCTGCCTCAGGGCTGCCACCCACTCTCTGCATCTCTGCTGCATCCCAGCAGTTGTAGTGATCCTAAAGGAACATAGTGGATCTGTTCAGAATGCGGCAAATGCCATTCTTCCCCCAGAGCAAAAGCCGCACTCCCATAATGGTGACGGGGTCCCTAAGCTGACCCGCGTCTGCCCTGGACAGGCACATTGACTCTGTCATGTTCCCCTTCACTCCTTCGCTTTCTCCCAATCTTTAAAAAAAAAAAAAGTTTCATTGATTGTTATTTTGTGTATGAATGACTGCCTGCATGTGCACAAGTTTACAAGCAGTGCATGCGGAGGACCGAAGAGGGCATCGGAGTCCCCGGGACTAGAGTTACAGTGGTGAGCCAGCATCTGGGTGCTGAGAACTGAACTTGGGCCCTCTGCAAGAACAGCTGGTGCTCTCAACTGCTGAGCCATCTCTCCAGGCCCCTTTCCTCCCATTTACATTAGCTACTTTGTCCATGATGCCCATCCTGTGCCCCCTGTGGTCTGTGCCTCATTCCAACACTCTGGATGACCTTTACTGTTTGCTCCCACAATCTGCTAAGAGTGGTCAGCTCTTACAATACTGCCTGTGCTCTTGAACTCACGACCAGACTTTACATGAGTCGTATCTCTACACTGCTGACCAGCCGTTGATCATTCTGATTCCTTGTTTCCTTTCCAGCCATGCACTTGTGATAGATGCTTTCATAGGGACTGATGCAAGGAGGCTGAGGAAGCCCTGAAGATGATGGGGAAAGGATTATGGGAAACTCAGAAGATGCTGTCTCTAAGCTGGGGTGTGAAGGTGAGCAGGAATCGGAGCCCAATAAGGAGAGGCGTGCTCTTCTATGTAGACAAGGATAGAAATGGGAAAGGCAGAGAGCTACGGAGCCCTCTGAGTGATCAAGCCTGGGGAGTGCTAGTACTGCGGCAGCAGGTGGTGAGACACAAGGAGCCAAGGCTGGACCAGTAAGTGGAGATCATAAAGAGCCTTGATAGCCTACCAGGAAGGTGAGCCCTGATGATATGGAGATGGAGCCTAGTGGCAGAGGATGGCCAAGAGCTGCAGGAGCTTACGACTATTTCCCTAGAGAGTTCTATGGGTAGACTGGGTAGAAGAGGGAAGCAGGGAGACCAGTGGTGGGCTATTCTCGTAGTGTGGGTACAAAGTCATGAGGACTCCTACATAGGTTGTGTATATGCTTATATATATATATGTATATATATATATAAGCATATACACACACATATATATGCACATGTGTATGTGTGTGCGCATACATATGCATACATGTGCACGTATTTGTGTTTGGTTGTTTGTGTATGTCTGTGTATGTGTTTATGTATATAATGTATGTATGTGTGTCTATGTGTATGTATATGTGTATGTGTGCATGTGTTATGTTTTAAGAGGGTTTAGAAGATTTTTATCAATTCTTTCATAGTGATGTTCGTAAGGATTAAACCAGCTCAACATGCAGAAGTTAATTATAGGGAGTTGTGCATCTTAGCTGCCCCATCAACAAACAACTTATTCACTGGATTTCCCAGGAAAATATTAATTTCATCTACTTTGATTCTTTTCTGGATTTTTTTTTTCTTTTTGGTTTTTTGAGACAGAGTTTCTTTATGTAGCGGCCCTGGCTGTCTGGAAACTCTCTTTGTAGAGAGGCTGGTCTTGAACTCACAAAGATCTGCCAGACTCTGCCTCCTGAGTGCTGGGATTAAAGGTGTGTGCCACCACTGCCCCTCTGCCTTGATTCTTTTCAGTAAAGCCCTTTCGAGAAATGTAGATATGTAGTTCTATTAAACCATCTTGTCAGGGGTGTGTGTGTGTGTGTGTGTGTTTAGGAAAACCAGGTGGGCCCAGACGCCTCTTTAAACATTCCTTATACAACTTGGGTAGCCGTCGATCTCCTTGACCCCACCAGCTAACCAGAAAAGACTCTGCAAGCACAATGGGGCCCTCAGAGAACCCTTGCAGCTTGGGCAAGGCTGCACCATGTCTGTCATAAACTCCATAACGCCAATGGGAGCACGCCATTAAAATGCTGCCTGAACCAGTTTATTTTTAGTTCTGAAAATGCGCTCTGTTAACAAAATTTTAATGAATTTTTAATTTGTTTTTGGATTTTACTTTTCAGCACATATTCATAGAGGACAATATTGCTATTATCAAATCGCATTTGTTCAAATTTGAAGACTTAAGTGAAAACCTTCTAAAGCAGTATGTTTAAATATGTTACTAAGAATATATTTGGGATAAGTGATTTTTTTTTTTTTTACCCTGAACATGTTTTAACTTTTTAACATTTGTGCCCAAGGTGCCACTCAGTGGCTTGCCATTGTCTGCATGGTGGTGGGGGAGGGGGAGGAAGAAGACAAGTTGCTGGCTCCTTACGGGCATCCCCTTCCATACCACCTCCCCTCTGTCTCCCACAGACCAGTCTTCATGGGTCTGCATCTCCTGTCAGTTCGCTGGCCTCAGGACCCCTGCCTGCCTGTGATGTCTTCCCACCTGGATGCTTCCTCCTGGATTCTGTGTTCTCATTAATTCCTACACACTCACCCCAGAGACACTCAACATCTGCTGCTCAGCAAAGCCCTGCCTGGCCTCTCTGCCTGGATCAAGTCCTCACTTAGATAAGCCAACAGCCTTCTTTAACAATTTTTTTAATTAAAATTTTTCCTTGACAATTTCACACATATTATATAGCACATTCTAATTACCCCCCCCCCCCCCCCCCGGCATCTTTCACCTTCCTCCCACTCATACTACGCCCCACACAAGCTCCTTTTCGGCATTTAGGTCTTTTTGTTTTGTTTGTAACCTGCTGTGGATATCACTCTATATAAATAAAACACTGATGGCCAGTGACCAGGCAGGAAGTATAGGCGGGACAAGGAGAGAAGAGAATTGGGGAAACAGGAAGAAAGGGAGAGACACTGCAGCCACCGCCAGGACAAGCAGCATGTAAAGACGCCAGTAAGCCACCAGCCATGTGGCAAGGTATAGATTTATAGAAATGGGTTAATTTAAGATAAAAGAACAGTTAGCAAGAAGCCTGCCATGGCCATACAGTTTATAAGTAATATAAGTGTCTGAGTGATTATTTTATAAGTGGATTGTGCACTGCAGGGCTTGTTGGATCCTGGAGAGAAGCCCTCCAGCAACAGTAACCCCCTGCATATAGGCAGGGCCATCTCTGTGACATGTGTCTGTGGCTGCTGTCCACTGGACTCTGGTTGGTTCATCTGCAGATGGACAACTGAACAAACCAACTATGGTTTTAACGCCTCTGGCATTTAACATAACAGAGTTGGAAGTCTCAGTGATCAGAACATAGGGATCTTTAAGAATGGCCAGCCACAGATTCCAGGCATCTGTGGGTCCTGCCCAGAGGAAACCTGAGCAGGGTTTCTTTCATTTCTGGATGTGTGGTCTCTCTATGTCAGGTTTTCTACTCTTTATTACGGTACTCCACAACAGCACTGTTTACAAGTCTAATTTGTCTTGTGATGACGTAGACTGAGGGCAAGAAACTCTGAGAAAGACAGTAAACGGCAACACTATAGCTACACAGCACAATCGACCCCTCTGGCTCTGTTTTTATTATTTCTAAGATGTAGAATGGTGACTGAAGGTTTAGTTCCATGGTAGAGTACTTACCCAGCATGCCCCGGGCCTTGGAGTTTTATCCCTAGCAAGGGAATGACTCAGGCATTCTATAAAGCTGAAGACTAAATCCTGGAATCTTTAAGCATAGTATAAAAACAAGATTTTAGGGGCTGGAGAGATGGTTCAGCCCCTAATAGCACTGACTGCTCTTCCAGATGAACCCAGGTTCAATTCCCAGCACCCACATGGCAGCTCACAACTGTCTGTAACTCCAAGATCTGACACCCTCGCACAGACACACATGTTGGCAAAACACCAATGTGCATAAAATACAAATAAAGTTGTTAGAACACAAAACCCCAAGACTTTATTAAAGTTATGATATAAGTTTTATGATTTAAGTTTTAAAGGACATTGTATGTGAAGTAAAAGGGGAAGCAGGAAGCATTACTACAGTTTCTGTTTTGGCTTCTCCTGCACATCAATTCATTTAGTTTGTTAACCAATCGTGGTTGAAATTGTGATGCTGTTAATTAGCTAAGAAGGAAGCTGGCAAATATGGAATAAGATGTTAAGATTATAGCTGTGTCCTGGCCTGCCAGTGGTCGGGATAAAACTCCCACTCACTCCCCCCAAGTAAACACACAGAGGCTTATATTAATTATAACTGCATGGCCATGGCTCAAGCCTTTTGCTAGCTAGCTCTTATATCTTAAATTAGCCCACAACTGTTAATCTATGTGTCACCGCATGTTCCATGGCTTTACCTGCATCCAGTTACATGTTGCTCCTTGGGCCTGGCGTCTCTCTCCACCTTCTTCCTGTCTCTCTCTTTGAATTTCCTGCCTGCCTCTAAGCTGCCTTGCCATTGGCCAAATGGCTTTACTTATCATCAACCAATCAGAACAACACATATTCGCATTGTAGAGAAAGACATTCCCCCATCATAGGGTTTTAAGTATTTATAAGACATTTGACGGGTTGGTGGCAGTCATCAGTCCTTTGACATACATCACGTCTGTCTTGGGACACAGATTCATTAACTCCCAGATACAAAGGATCCTACCCTTCCTGGACTCACTCAGTCAGGGTCACAGCTAGTGTCCAGCAGCTCTCAAATGCTCTCCAGTGGACAAAATAGACAAAGATGTCCATCAGGGAGGGGCTGACCAAGCTTGAAACTCAGTGGACTAGTGCTCACTTTAAGGTCATGGAAAGAAGTGATTCTTCAATTCAGCATCGTCTGAGGCCATTATTTCCTGAAACTAACCCTGGGTTCAAATCACTGCAAACCCCTTTTAGCTCTACTTGATCCCACCTCGGAGCTTTGTTTCTTGTCTGGAATTCTCTCTCCAGAACTGCATCAAATTCAATGCCCTGTTAGGTTTAGGTAAAATGTCCCATTTGTAGACACACCGATCTCCTGGTCTACTAGGAAATCCTGTTTTATCCCAGGAAATGGTATGTTGGCATTTCCCTTTTATTGTGTTGAGTTCATGCACAGACAGCCAAGGGTGAGATAAAAGGGAGGCTGTATGTCCTAAATGACAAAGGTCAGGGTGAACCAGTTTCCACAATGTCCTGGGTCCCCCTGAGCCTTCTCCACTTCCCAGAGCGCATGCACGTTCCCTGGTTTCTTATCGGCTCCCTGCAGATAGAGTCAGCCTGGCCCAGGGCTCGTTGTCAAAAAATCAGCAAGTGAGGGGCCTGGTGGCTCATGCCTGTCCTTCCATCACCAGGGAGACTGAGGTGGGAGGGTTATGAGTTTGAGACCAGCCTGGGGAGACTGTGCCAAAAAACGAAAGGTAAAACAAAGTAAAAACCAGAGAGAGATTTTCTTTCCTGCTGTGGTTTTTCTTGAACTGTCACAGTGTGCCTAATTTGCTATTTAGCACGTGATTATGTGGAACCAAAATAAGACCAAAATGCTCTCACCCCCAAACTAAAGGCCTAAGACTGCTCCTTTTAGCTACAGGCCATAAGTTACTGGAACAGGCCAGAAGTTACTGAGACCAGTCACTTCAGATTCCAGAAACCAGGAAGTGTAAAAGTACAGAGCCACAAGATAGTCACGAGGTAATGCCTGCCAGACTATGGAATGTCCTCTCCCTGGTTTCCAGGGTAACTGACCACAGAAATGCCCCCACCTGAGGGCAGCCAATGAGAAATGGTGGTGGGCAACCACTCCCTTAGAAGTAATTTCTAGAAGTCCCTAGAAGCCAGCCAATCAGAATTGTACCCGTACTAGCACCCCTAAATGATGTAACCTTGTGACTTTTCCCTTTAAAAACTGAGCTTGCAGACAGGTGGGCGCTTCCTCCAGCCTCCACTGCGTTGGATCTGTTGGATGAAGTCCCTGCCTAGGCTTGTATTGCTTTTGGATATCCAGAATTAAACCTTGCTTTTGCATTCCGGCATGCTCGTCTTTGGTGGTCTCTCTGGGGGTCACGATCTGGGCACAACAATTATTCAGAACCCGGTTACTTACAGGAACAGAGTGGAACCTCCCAGGAGCATGCTAACATGCTCATGTAGATGTAACCAACTGTCTTATTAAATAAGAAACACAGAACCAATGCAAAGAAGAAAGCCAAGAGATCAGAGTTAAGAGCCTTACCACCTGCTGCAGCTAGCCTCTTCAGCCAAGAGACCTCTCTGAAAGAGAACTACTTCCTGTGCTAAAGTCTTTATAAAGACTTTCGATTCTGCCTTCTCATTGGTTGTAAACCCAACCACATGACCGCTTCATCACTGCCTGTCTGTACAGCCCTCCAAGGTATTGAGATTAAAGGCATGTGTCTCCAATGCTGGCTGTATCCTTGAACACACAGAGATCCACCTAGCTCTGTCTACCAAGTGCTGGGATTAAAGGCGTGCACCACCACCGCCCAGCTTTCCTATGGCTTGCTAATAGCTCTGACCTCCGGGCAACTTTATTTATTAACATACAAATAAAATCACATTTCAGTACAAATAAAATATCACCATTTGCTCAGCATACCCCTCCAGTCAGGACTGTAGCTGGTGCTGAGCCCTGGGCTGATGGGAAACTGAGAAAGGAATCCTGGAAGTGTGGAGGCAGCAGCAGGTGGCACACGCATGAACAGCTCTTGCCATGCTCTCTTTGTGCTTTAGATAAGTCCAAAGATCAAAATCATTGAACGGTAACAGGAGAGCCTCACATTCCAAGTCAGAGCTTCCCATCTGAGCCTGGAGGCCAGAGGGATGGCTCTGGAATCCATCTAGGAAGCCCAGCCGAGTTACAAACTTACTTATTTTCAGTCTCATATAGTCCCAGCTGGCCTTAAACACTTTATTCTCTAGCCTTTGCCTCCTGGATGCTGGGATTACAGGCATGTACCATTATACCCAGTTTATTTAGTGTTGGGGATCATGTGTTGTATAATGTTTTGTTTGTGTTCTGACAAATAAAACTTGCCTGGTCATCAGAGGGCAGAGCTAGCCACTAGTTAACCATAGAAGCCAGGCCATGGTGGCCTACATCCCACCCTTTGGGAGGAAGAAGCAGAAAGATCAGGAGATCAAGGCCACCCTGGGCTACATGAGATTGTACCAGTCTAAAGGAGAAACAGAGCTGGGCGGTAGTGGCACACACCTTTGATCCCAGCACTTGGGATCTCATGCCTTTGATCTCAGCACATGGGAGACTCATGCCTTTAATCCCAGCACTAGGGAGGTGGAGACAGGAATATAAGGCGGTGGAGACAGGATCTCCCCTATTCAGTCTGAGGATTCAGTCTGAGATTTTGTAGAGGTAAGAACGAGTGGCTGGCTGCTCTGTTTCTCTGATCTTTTAGCTTTCACTCTCGATATGTAACTCTGGGTTTTTGTTAAGACTAATTAGGAACTCGCTTCAGTGGAGCCTAGGGCTCTGTGCATGCTGGGCAAACACTCTACCAGCTGAATGACAATACCAAAGCCCTCTCCCCACTGCATACTCATACATCAGGTCCCCCTCCCTTCTCCCATCTCCTGAGTGTGACTATACATACATCCAACAGGAACCTTGAAATAGCACGGCTGAAATTTTCCTTCAGTGTTTCAGTCTAAGACATTTGCAGCAGTAGGGACTAGTTGGCTGGCCAGGAGCTGCAGGGATGCAGGTTTTCTCTGGTCCGGAGAGGCTGTTATTGCAGCAGGAAAATGGCTGTTTGAATTCTTGGGAGTGAGATCTGTGGCTGACTCAAGTTTGCAGAGCCATTGGAAGCCATGGGTCATCTTTCTGTCCTGTCTCACAGGATCTGTGTTTATTTCCTTGTGATTTCAGCTGTGCTCTGCGCTGTCAAGCACAACAGACTATTGTCAGTTGGGGGCTTTTTTTTATGGAATATGTTAGTCTCTATCCTGTTCAACTCTATCATAAGCCGTCGCTAATGGGCACTGTTGGTGGTACCCAGGTAAGGGAAACCAGGCCTGCTGCTTTGGCCTTGCCCTCTCTGGCAGGGTAAAGAAAGTCTCTGTTCGTGAGAGAGCCATTCCTGTCCCCCACCAGCTGCAACACTCATGGGAGCAGACCCTGCATCTATCCTGGGCAGCACAATAGAGCCAGTCCTGTTGGTGGAAGTGTGGGTGAGCTGGCCCCGAAATTGTAAGTATGGGAGAGCTGTCCCCACTACTTATCTGTCATGTAGCAGTGTGGGTGGGGGAGAGATGTCCCCCCTGACCCCCCACCTCTTACCACCTGCAACAGAGAGTGAGATGACCCTCCCCCCTGCCAGCTGCAGCACTCAGGAAAGTGGGCCCTGTTCCTAGCCTAGGCAGCAGAGCAGAGCTGCCCCCGTTGTTAGAGGTGTGGCTGATCCAGCCCTGATGTTGCAAGCAAGGAAGAGCTGTCTGTCCCTATACTCATCTGACTTGTGGTAGCATGGGTGGAGGAGAGATGCCCCCACCTGGCCCATCAGTGCCTGAGACAGGTGGAGGAGCTGGTCCTGGGGTTACAAGAGTGGGAGGGTTATCCCTGCCCCTCACCAGCTCTAACACTCTGGAGAGTGGCCACTGTACTCCACCTGGGCAACACAGTAGGGCTGGTCCTGACAGTGTGCGTCGGGGAGAGTTGACTCCAAGAAGAGTCTCAATGAGAGCCCAGCATTGGTGGTGTAGTAGAAACCAGAGGCCTCGAGCCAGACCAATGACTCTTTGCAATGAACACTGTGGAACCAAAATAAGACCAAAATGCTCTCACCCCAAAACTAAAGGCCTAAGACTGCTCCTTTTAGCTACAGGCCATAAGTTACTGGAACAGGCCAGAAGTTACTGAGACCAGTCAGTTCAGATTCCAGAAACCAGGAAGTGTAAAAATACAGAGCCACAAGATAGTCACGAGGTAATGCCTGCCAGACTATGGAATGTCCTCTCCCTGGTTTCCAGGGTAACTGATCACAGAAATGCCTCCACCTGAGGGCAGCCAATGAGAAATGGTGGCGGGCAACCACTCCCATAGAAGTAATTTCTAGAAGTCCCTAGAAGCGAGCCAATCAGAATTGTACCTGTACTAGCACCCCTAAATGATGTAACCTTGTGACTTTTCCCTTTAAAAACTGAGCTTGCAGACAGGTGGGCGCTTCCTCCAGCCTCCGCTGCGTTGGATGTATTGGACGAAGTCCCTGCCTAGGCTTGTATTGCATTTGGATATCCATGATTAAACCTTGCTTTTGCATTCCGGCATGCTCGTCTTTGGTGGTCTCTCTGGGGTCACGATCTGGGCACAACATTTGGGGGCTCGTCCGGGATCCCAGAGACCCCCCGCCGGGACACCTAAGAGCTCCGGAGGTTCATCTGCACCGATCGGTAAGAGCGCTCAATTTTCTTGTCTTTGCTTTCCTTTTACTTTCATTTTCTTATCCGAAGCCGGCGGCTGAATCTGACAGGCTCACCTTGGCGGACGCGCCTGTAAGGTGACGCTGGAGGAGTTGGAAGACGTTCCAACCCCTCATCAGGACGCAGGGGGCCTTATAGGTCCCCCCGTCATAGGACGCCCGAGAGGGGTCCGTCTGTTAGGATGCCCGTGAGGGGTCCGTCTGTTTGGATCCGTCTGGGGATCGGGAGATGCCCATGAGGGGTCCGTCTGTTTGGATCCATCTGGGGATCGGGAGACTCTGTTGAATCGTCCCTGTCCCATCTGTAGGTCTTTGGCATTATTGAGGCTCCCTCTCCGGACTCTCGTCTGTCTGCCTGGACCATCTGTAGGGCCCTTATTCTTCCTTTTTGTCTGCCTATCTTGTTCGTCAGTGTTATTTGTTATACCTTCATAAATGTATAAATGTGTGAGAACTGTGGCCACATGTGTGAGTGTTTTATGCCTGAGCTTGTGTATGCATTGGGACTTGTGGGCCGGATTGCCAGCCGAAGGGATGGAGATCCCTTTGGTGGTTGAACTGGCACAGACTAACCTAACATTGCTTCCTTGCTCTCTCTGACCAGAGCACAGGCAGCAGGCAGCAGAAAGCTTGCGGCTGCACAGCTGCTACTTCGGGGACCCAGAGCACCGCTGAGAGGGCTAGGCGGCCCGTGAGCATCACGGAGCCTAGGTGCAGCGGGTTCGGGCCCCAGCTCGCTCAAAAAGCTGTGGAGCAGAGGCTTGGCTGCATGGGAACTAGGCATGGCTTTGTGCTAGAGCAGGCTGTGAGCACTGTGGGGCCCAGATACGGCCAGCAGGTTCTGGCTGGGCTCCTGTGTGGACATGGGGCAGAGCTGGCAGGAGCCAGCAGGAGCCTCAAGGAGCTCAGTGTGGGGGCTGGTGGAGAACTAACTGCCCTTCCAGGGTCACAGCTGAGGAGTAGCCTACAGGTCTGTGGGCCTAGCCAGGGCATGGAGTCACTTTCAGTCTGCCATTATCCTGTACTTGAGGGTCTGAGGTTAACAGCAATCTTTTGTCTCCATGGTGCATGCTCCCCCCCCCCCCCCCCCCCCCCCCCCCCCCCCGCTTTCCCCGTCCTCCTCTTCCATGCTGTTGGGTGGGGCTCCCAAGACCTGCCCTGAGGCTAAAACCTGATCAAGGTCTGGCTCCAAGAATGGAATGTCACCAACAGTTTCTTGTCTGGGGTACAGTGCTGATGCAAATTGAGAGTTATTCTGGTTATGGTGTATGCATGTATTTCTGTTCTTATTTAAAATATTTGTAACTTTACAATATATTCTAGAGTACTGAGGGAAATCACAAGAAAGACTTTGGTAAGAGTTTCTGTTTTGAAGGAAAAGAAAAGGTGAAATTTGTCTAAATGTCTGAGGGATCAAAGGAACGGACTGAGGGTACATGGAAGGTCGTAGAAGGTCAGAGGGGATGTGATGTAAACTGTTTGTTATGGTTTCTTATACCTGCAAATACTGAATTTGAAAGTTAATTCTTATTGGTTTATTCTGCAAACTGCTTATGTGTGTATGTATACAGGTATGTGACTTGAAAATGTAAGCAAGCTTTAACTGTATGTATGTATGTATGTGTGTAACTTGGATCCAACTGTGTGTATGTGTGCAAGTAATTACTGTTTAGAAAAACGAGCTTTAAATAACAACCATGTGGCTCCCTCCATCTTGGCTGGTGATCTCATGGGCAGCCATGTGGCTGGCAGCCATCTTTTACTAAGGTTATAAAGATCTACTCGGGTTAACACCTAATACTTATATGTCTTTACCAAGTGTTCAACAGCAAGTTTCTAGAGAATTTAAATAGATGGCAACATATGTTTAATAAATAAGGTATTTGATTAATATTAAAGCTGCACATCAATGCTTTTATTCACAGGAATATACCTTGCTCTGGCAGCCAAACTTTGCAACATAAAGGAATCAGGAAACAGCTGAGGTTTGCAAATGTATGGCAGGACTAGAGTTCCAAAAAGAGTCTAGTTGCAATGGTGGAAGACATTTGAGAGATCTCAGTCTTTTAAGAACAGTTTTTATAGTTAAAAACCAATGGCTTAAAAAAATGTTTCTCCTTATACTGATATTTTGTTTTGGTTTCTTTACTGAACCTGTATTTGATGCTAGAAGAGCTTCAACTTAAAAGCATTGTTTTTAGGCTACTTTTGTAGACTGTTAGAGAACATAAATAGTCAGTCATAAGTAATCAAGTTTTTTAATTGTAGTCAGGGTAAGTAAGTACTGATGTAAGTTTACTCATTTACTCAGTCTCTTGCATATGTTTTTAGGGTTGAGCTTGAAACAAGTAATTAGAAACAAAGTTTGTCTATTCAGATATACCTGGACAGCCCTCATACTTCAGAGATCTGCAGAATATGGCATTTAAATGTTGATCTAAAAGCTTACTATATCAGACAGGCTTCCAGATCCTAGCAGTAACCCAAGGTCTCCAAAGAAGATTACGTACGAGGCACCACAACGTCTCTGCCTGAAATATGACAACGCTGACCACAGGGCAAGATGCCCCAGTGAAACGCCTGCCGCCAGGACCCAGCTCAGACTGTGGATGAGCAGTAGGACACTGGAATTGATTGCACCCTTTTGCGTGATCAAGGTCAGTCTTCCATGTCCCTATTCCACAGGAAAAATACTCTGCCTTATGGACCTGATGGTGGAAGAAGATTGATGCTGTTCTGACTAGTGCCTCCAACACTATGGAGACCTGGGTAGGGTTTGGTCCCTGTAATTTATAGGATTGGAAGCTTCTTGGTCTGTACTCAGATATAGTTTATCCTTCTCAGATCTCTGACAGTACTGATGGCCAGGCTAGCTCTAACTTTGTCAGCATGGCAGCATCAACCAGATCCTCATGCAAGGCTATAGCTTTCTTGTTAGCTCACTTTTAGGAAAATGTTCTAAGATATAAAAGTTTAAGTAAGTCATAAAGGTTCAGATATGAATCCAAAATGAGATATGTTTCAGATTACTCTCCTGTTCTATGGTTCAGAGCTTAACATTTAGGAGCCCTGATGAGCTGGTAGAGCAATGACTACTTACTGTTCAGTCACAAGCTCAACATTTTGGATTTGTTTTAGATGTCATCTAAATATGTCTAAATGTAAACCTAAAAGTGCTTCTCATCAGGTCAAAAATCTTTGTCCAATTTATACCTGGCTTTCTGGACAGAAGGAAAATGCACAAGCTTTTAACCCAAATCTGTAGTTCTTGTTGGGACTCAAAGGTATGAGTCCACTCCTGCTGTTTTACAGATACCCATTACCTGCTTTGTTTACAATATGGATTTCAGTACAGATTGGTAATACTAATATATCTAAGTAGGCCTCAAAGGATCAAAAGAGCCATAAAAACCTAGACCCACTTCACAGAGGTCAAAAGGACCCCAGATAAGTATTCCTAAAGATGGTATTTTTCCTCTCTCCTGGTCTTGGGACTACTGATTTTCCCATTACTAAGGGTATGGACCTAAGGGTTCCAAATAAGTTCATAAATTTTAACTTCTGTTCCTAGTTTAAATTTGTCTCAACAGATTTCCATTTGGCTGGCAGTCACCTCCAGGTTTCAGTTGCTGACTCCACTGCTCCAGACGACTGTGAGCTCCAGACTTGCTAAAAGCTGACGTGGACCAGCCCAGCTAACATGGTTCTTCCCTGTCCATATGGGGTCAGGCAGCTACATGCTTCTGACAAATGCCCCCTTGCCCAGTCTTTGACTAGCTTTTCAGCCTTTTGGGGCCCCCTGACATCGGCGCCCCAATGCCAGCTCGAAGCAGTTCCAGAAGAGAATACATCACCCATATTCCCTGTTCAGAAAAGGCTGAAATGCTGGGTCAAAAGAAAACTCCCTGGCATAGAGACAAGATGGCTAACTATACATGGCCATTATTAGAGAGGGATACTTATGATCTAACTGTCCAAAACTCATGATTGGGTTCCATTAGGCACATGAGAAGGGGGAAATGTGGAACCAAAATAAGACCAAAATGCTCTCACCCCAAAACTAAAGGCCTAAGACTGCTCCTTTTAGCTACAGGCCATAAGTTACTGGAACAGGCCAGAAGTTACTGAGACCAGTCAGTTCAGATTCCAGAAACCAGGAAGTGTAAAAATACAGAGCCACAAGATAGTCACGAGGTAATGCCTGCCAGACTATGGAATGTCCTCTCCCTGGTTTCCAGGGTAACTGATCACAGAAATGCCTCCACCTGAGGGCAGCCAATGAGAAATGGTGGCGGGCAACCACTCCCATAGAAGTAATTTCTAGAAGTCCCTAGAAGCGAGCCAATCAGAATTGTACCTGTACTAGCACCCCTAAATGATGTAACCTTGTGACTTTTCCCTTTAAAAACTGAGCTTGCAGACAGGTGGGCGCTTCCTCCAGCCTCCGCTGCGTTGGATGTATTGGACGAAGTTCCTGCCTAGGCTTGTATTGCATTTGGATATCCATGATTAAACCTTGCTTTTGCATTCCGGCATGCTCGTCTTTGGTGGTCTCTC
Organism: Peromyscus leucopus; assembly: GCF_004664715.2. NCBI lineage: Eukaryota > Metazoa > Chordata > Mammalia > Rodentia > Cricetidae > Peromyscus > Peromyscus leucopus. Next base: position 32,836,717 of record NC_051074.1, read on the forward strand.
TGGGGGTCACGATCTGGGCACAACAAACACTTGCAAGTAAAGATGTATAGAGAGAGTTGACTCACTGTGTCACACAGCGGCTTCCATGATGAGGTTTTTATTTTTCCCTTTTTTTCTCTGGGGATGGGGTGGGGGGTGCAGTGGTTGCAGAGGCAGAGAGCAGACTGGAGAGATTGGGGAAATGAATGGGATCAAGATGCGTGATGTGGAAGACACATTGAATAAAAAAAGACAAAACAAAACAAAACAAAAAGATCTCTGTTACTCTTTTCTCTGGAACTTAGATCCTTTCTGTGCTTGGCAATGCAATCCCATGGGGGCAGAGCCTGAGTCCTGATGAGAAGGTGAAAATGCCATGGCTTCCTACTTGTTGCTTGCCAGTGAGGGTGTGGGAACTGACTCAGCCTTGGAAAGCAGACCTGGCCACTGGAACTGTGAATTCTGACCCACTCAGAGACAATCTGGGGTCAGAGGGCTACACCGATGTGGATGGTGGTAGTATAGGTGTCTGTCTTCATCATTGAGGGTACCCCTACATACTCTGTGTGCTCCCAGGACAATGGGGCCTCAGGTCAGACCCCAGTTTTAGGTGTTTATTCTCAACTCATCCCTGTGCACTTTCAAAGTATCATTTCCCAGATACATCGGTTGTTCTGTGAGCTAGATTTTTGTTTTTGTTTTTGTTTTTTTGAGAAAGGGTTTCTATGTAACAGTCCTGGCTGTCCTGGAACTCGCTTTGTAGACCAGGATAGCTTCCAACTCACTGAGATCTGCCTACCTCTGCCTCCCAAGTGGTGGGATTAAAGGAGGGTGCCAGAAGTTATGTTTAGTCTCCACCTGCATTGGGTTTCTTAGCATTCTTTAAGCATGAAGGCCTTTCCATGTCTCCTCTTCCACCCCCACCTCCTCCCTTTCTCATTCCATGTCACTGAATGAACCCTGCTTTCACAACTCACTTAAAATATGCATATAGGCCTCCACCTGGAAACCCCGATTGCTCACTGGACTTGGTTCTTATCATTGCCCCAGGGTTTATCAGTGTCTCCCAGGCAGTAACATTTACATATTTTTGGTTGAACCAAATAGAATTTATATTTAATTGTAACTTTTGCCTGCAAAGATAGCAACTTCACATGGTTTAGATCAATAAAATAACTTACCTTTTACTGGTCCCAATTGCTGTTTCAGAAGAATAGAAATTTGATACAATTTTATTTTAATGATTTCATTGTGGTGCAACTGATGGACATAAACTCCATATGTTTAAAAGACAAATCGAACTGAAAAAATGAATCAGAGAGGTTCTCTGAAGAATGACATTTATTTGCTAACAGAAGGGCATTGCATAGCATGGTAAACTATGAGGAGATTTAAGAATTTTGAGGCATGGGGACATTTTTAACAACAATGAGAGACATCTCTGATACTACCTGGATACAAAGCTCATTGATGTTGGAGACCACATGCCCAAGTTGGAGTCTGCTTGTAGGTGAAGGTGTCTTTGCTGGGCAGGGGTTCATTCAGAGTGACCTGCGGAGGTTGCTTCAGTCTTGCAGAATGTTTTGTGCATAGATGCAGTCACATGAGATGTGCAGAGCAGGGGGTATGTGTGTGAAGGCATTACTCATGGCCTTCAGAGTTACCCTGAACACTGTTTCTCTCAGGCAGGCATAAGAGCTCCTCTCCTTTGTTATTCCCCATCTCTAATGAATCTGGGTGTGACAAAAATGGTTTTCTCCTGGTATCAGCAACTTTCACAGGTGTGATCTGTCAAGTTTTGATGTACGAAACCGCCATTGATCAAGATAATGAGCCTAGAGTTCCCTCAGCAGGCTCCGTGTGTCTCTTTCTTCCCACCACCGCCTTCTTCGTTTCCACACAGCCACAGAAATGCTTTCACTCTAGAGTTACAGTCTGTAGAATTTTATATAAATATGATCATTTAGTATGTATGCTTTAGATACCTGTATATAATATATATACACACACACACACACACACACACACACACACACACACACAGTATTTTCTCATACACACGCACACGCGCACACACACACACACACACACACATATTATTGTGAGGGTCCTTCATGTTGCTGTGTGCACCCAGTTTATTGCTTGAATCCCTGAGTAGTTGTCAATGTGTGACTGTACCACAGTTTGTCTATTCATTCATGGATAGATATTTCTATTAGTTCTAGTTTTTAAATTTCCTTTTAATTTTTATTTGCCCTTCTGTCTCAGGGTTTCTATTGCAGTGAAGAGATACCATGACCATGACAACTCCTATGAAGGAAAATATTTAGTTGGAGTGGCTCACATTTTCAGAGGTTTAGTCCATTATCATCACAGTACGACACGGTGGCATTCAGGCAGACATGGTGCTGGAGCAGGAGCTGAGAGCAGGAGCAACATCTTGACTCATAGGTAGCAGGAAATGGTCTGAGACACTGGGCAGGGCTTGAGCATGTATGAGACCTCAAAACCTACCTCCACAGTGACACACTTCCTCCAACAAAGACACCCCTCCTAATAGTGCCACTCCCTTTGGGGGTCACTATTTTTTTCAAACCATCACATTCTATTCCCTGGCCCCCAAAGGCTTGTAACCATATCATAACGCAAAAATGCATTCAGTTCAACTTCAAAAGTCCCCATAGTCTACAACAGTCTCAAACTTATTTAAAAGTCTGAAGTTCAAAGTCTCTTCTGAGATTCAGGCAATCTCTTAATTGTAATCACCTACAAAACTCAAAATCAAAAAGCAGATCGCACACTCCCAACATGTGATGGCACAGGACATACATTACTGTTCTAAAACATAGTGAAGGGAGCAGAATGAGAAAATACTGGACCAAAGCAAGACCAAAATTCAGCTGGGCAAACTCCAAACTCTGCATCTCCATGTCTGATGTCAAAACACTTCATATCTCCAGCTCCTTTTGGCTTTGTTGACTGCAACACACGTCTTTCTCTTGGGCTGGCTCCACTCCCTGTTAGCAGCTCTCCTTGGCAGGTATCCCACAGCTCTGGCATCTCTAACATCTTGGAGTCTCCAAAGCAACCCAGGCTTCAACTTTACAGCTTCACACAATGGCCTCCCTAGGCCTCCATTCAGGGACACCACTGACACATGCCTGGCCTTATCAGTTTTCCTTAGTTTCAGAGGCAAATTCCATAAGCCCTTCTATCCTTAAATCCAGAACCATGTGGCCAAAGCTGCCAAATTCGGTTTGCTGGGACCACTGTGTCCCTTTGTTCAGTTACATCTTCACCAGCTTTCTGCTTTTGATGGTTTCTGTTAGAATTCTGTTCTCACTCCAGCTACAAGCCTGCACATGCACAGTTCAGGGTATTTCATCTTACGTCATCAGTGTGCACTGGCGACTACGTGCATGTGGTGTGGTCACACAATTTGCACCTTAAAAGCCGGACGCAGACCCCACCCTCTCTCTCTGCTCTGCTCCCCCCACCCCGCCCCAATCCACCATCTTTCTCCCTCTTTCCTCCCCAGGCCTGGTCCTTTTATCCCTGCCTCCCCTTCTTCCCAATAAAGCTCTCTGTAACTAGGTAGTCGTGGCCACGGCTCGTGACTTTTCCACACGGTAACCAGCGCTGTTTATCATCCTTTCAGTTACCTTCACTGCCTAAATTTAGCTGTTCTGAAATTTGCCCTGTAGATCAAGCTGGCCTCAAACTCAGAGGTCTGCCAGTCTCTGCCTTCCCAGGGCTGGGATTAAAAGTGGCTCTAAGCTTTTCTTTAATTCCTTTTCACAAGTTGGAAACTTAGCTGAGTGGAATATTACCTTAGGTTGCCACTCTCTTAATTCCATTTCTTAATCTGTTTATCTCCTTGAACACAGAACTTAACTCCATTCCACTTCCTGGTGTTCCTTTTCTCCTTAAATATTTTTCCTTGCTTTGCTTGCTCCTTTTTATTATATATTTTCATTAGAGTTAATGCTAGTAACCACACAACAGAGTCTATACTAGACTGTTTTTAGATTTCCTCTGCCAAGAGAATTAATCTAAAACTCTTCACTTTAGCCTCAGGCAAACTTTTAGAACAAGGGCAAAAAGCAGCCACATTCTTCACCAAAATATCACAAGAATGATTTCAAGGCAACATACTAAAATTCTTTTCCTCTGAAACCTCAGGAGCCAGTCCCCGACAGTTCAAATGACTCTTAGCACCATTGTCTTCCATGCTCCCACTAGTGTGGCTCATTAAGCAGTGCTTAAAGCATTCCACTATTTTCCCAACCCAAATCCCAAAGTCCAAATTCCTGCAAACAAAAGCATGGTCAGGCCTATCACAGCAATACCCCAGCCCCTGGTACCAACTTGTGTCTTAGAGTTTCTGTTGCTGTGAAGAGACACCATGACCACGGCAACTCTTATAAAGGAAAATATTTAATTGGGGTGCCTTATATTTTCAGAGGTTCAGCCCATTATCATCATGATATAACCTGATAACATGTAGGCAGATATGATGCTGGAGCAGGAGCTGAGAGTCCTTACACCTTGACTCACAAGCAGCAATAAGTGGTCTGAGATGCTGGCCATGGCTTGAGCTCATATGAGACTCAAAGCCCATCTCCACAGTGACTCACTTCCTCCAACAAAGACACACCTCCTAATAGTGCCACTCCTTTTGGGAGTCATTTTCATTCAAACCACCACATTCTACTCCCTGACCCTTAAAGGCTTGTAGCCATATCATAATGCAAAACTGAATTCTTACCACGTTTTCCATTGTTTCTTCCACTCCCCTTCTCTCCCTCATTGGTCCCTTTCATCCCCTCAGAAGGTCCCACCTTCTGCTTTGATGACACACACAATCAGTTACTCTCTCATTTTCTTCTCCCCTCACCTTGAGGCCTCTTCTTCCCCATTCAGTGTCCCCTTTCTATTTCCATATTTTTACATAAATATGTACACATATTAAATATATTCTTCATTGTTTTTTATTCTTTATTTCCTGAGATAGGATCGTATGTAACCCAGGCCAGCCTTGAATTTGGCATGGAGCAGGTAGATGACCTTGAACTCTTGACCTTGTCTCCCTCACTTCCCAAGGACTAGGATGGCAGGTGTGTATACCAACCCACTTGTCTTATCTACTAACTGTTGATTTTTAAATTTTTGAATACAAAATAATGGATCTCACTGTGGCATTTTCATACATACTCGTCACCATTTGTTTCTATACGTCCCTTCCCCACTTCCCTCTCCTCCCCTTGATCCCATCAAAGAGCCCTCCCCCTTTCTGCTTTTCTAGTTTCCTCAAGACGTTTAATGATATTCTGTCTCACATTTGGGTCTCAGATCCGTTTTGAGTATAAGGTATGGATCAAGGTTCTATATATGAAAGAAATATAGTGGGAATAGTACCTGGTAAGAACAAGACAGTTCAACATTTCTCGCTTAAAGCAAAAATAATAACAGTAGAGTACAGAATTTAAATGTGTGCAGATGTTAAATTCCTAACAACAGTAGCAGAAGGACATGAAGAAGAGAAATGAACACATGCTGTCATTCAATTCACAAAAGCTACTTGAAGGCGGTCTGTGGCAAGCCTAAGCAAGAATGTGAATTCTAAAGCAGGCACCAAACAGCAAGGCAGAGTACAGCTAGGTGAGCCAGCAAGAGTCCCCAAAGCACCCAGGAAACAAGGAAAAGGAAACAAAGAGAGAACGGAGAAGAGACAAAAAAAAAAAAGCCCATAACAGATGGTAGTGTAAACGGACCCTATCAGTAATTACATCAGGTCCAAACACTCGGCGTAACGCAGTACAAGGCATCAAAACCCAACAGCATTGGTTAAGCCACACGGCCTCTGAAACCAAACTAACTTGGAGCAGTCTGGACAAACAGCCCCAGCCCAGCCACGCTGCCATATGGTGCTGGGAATATCTGAGGGTTCATCTGGAGCCGTCGGCTCAGCCTTTATGTTTATTCACATGGTGTAGTCAGAAGCCTTGATTTCCCCCGGTTATGACTCAAAGTCCTTAGTTCCTCTTTGTCTTCTCTGCAGGCTCCATGTCCACTAGGCTGCTTCTGACTTTGCAACCGGGAGAGAGTATGAATATTCCTTTTCTATTAAAGTGATAAAATACCGTGACCGACACAACTTATAGAAGAAATCGTCTGTATAGGTGTATGGTTCCAGAGGGAAGGAATCCATGATGGCAGAGCAGAGGTGGCAGGTGACAGACATGGCGGTTAGAGCAGCAAGCTGATGGCTCACTTCTTGAACCACAAGCTCAGCTCGTAGCAGGGAGAGCAAATATGGTATATGATGTGGGGTTTTGAAACCTCCAAGTCTGCCCCTGGTGACATATTTCCTCCAGCAAGGATGCAACTTGTAAATCTCTCCAAACAGAGCTACCAACTAGGGACCAAGTGTTCAAATGCTTGAGATGATGGCTGACAATCTTGTTCAAACCACTCCTATTATGGTTAAGTACACCCTCTCTGCTTCCTGCTTGGGGGTTCAGGGTGTGTGAGCCTTCGGCTCCCTGCTCCTGCTACTGTGGAGCCCCAATTCCAGAGTTTGGACTCGTCTATGAGTTGCCTTGGTCATTAGTTACTTTATCACAGTAACTGATAGAGTAGGAGAGGGAGAAAGGACAGATTTCCCAACGTCTTTTATAATCTTATCTCAATATGAATCCTAGGGCCAGTGAGATGGGCTGTATGTGCAAACCTAAGGGCCTGGGTTCAATCTGGAACCCGAGTAGAAATTGAAGTCTAGAACTGACTTCACAAACTTGTCTTCTGGCCTCTGTATACCTGGGATGGCATAGGTGCACCCCCATATACACCCCTACATGCACTCATAATAACAATAAATAAAATTAATTAAAAATATTCATGTTAGCAAGAGGGAGGTGGGTAGATAGGGCCTGTTGCTCTCCTGGAGTTAGGAAAAAAATCTTTGACTTTTGAATGTTGGATGTAAGAATATGAATGGAGAAACTGTTACCTGTTTTTACTCTATCTACCTCCAAGCCAAACATCATCCTATATTTCTTTTTATTTTCTTAATTTGTCCAGAAGCATGTGAAATACAAAAAAGAAATGCCACGTAAAGTCAAAGCTGATTCTAATTAAACAGAAAAACAGGTAGTTAGAATTTGTTTTCCATTACCCTAAATCTAGAATTAAAAAAAAAAAAAGGAATAATTAGCACACAGCTAGGTCTCTGTGACCCACACAGCTGCCTCATCCATCCAGAACACTTACTGGGAATTAATATTAATGTGCTGCGTTGCATTAGACTCTTACAGCTGCAGAGACTATCGTGGATGACAGCAGTGCCCTGGTGGCTTTGAGAGTTCGCAGGTGACTCTCGGTCCATCCACAAGGCTCAGCTTCTAATGAGCTCAAGTTCTAGCACTTTCTGGACTCTCCACGAAAGCAGCAAGTGGTAAGTTTTCACCTGTCTTATAGTTCAGGGCCAATGGATCTTCGGCTTCCTTCTAAGACAGCAGTTCCCTAACCTGTGGGTCATGACCCCCGTGGGGGTCAAATGACCCTGTCACAGGGGTCGCCTATCAGATATCCTGCACATTAGGTATTTACATTGTGATTCATACCAGTAGCAAAATTACAGGTATGAAGTAGCAACAAAATAGATCCACTACAACATGAGGAACTGCATTAGAGGGTTGCAGCATTAGGAAGGTTGAGGACCACTGTTCTAAGAGAACATCTCTCACAAATTCAGAAAGAAGTGACACCTGACTTCACCCCCACCCCCCACCCTACCCCACCATGAGCTCTGTCCACTGTTTTGCATATCCACAGCATGGGGCTAAGCTTTAATAGTCACACAGGCACAGTTGAAATCATCCTGACAACAAGCCATGGTCTTATCCCTGAGGTCCTTACTGATAGTCCTGATAGCAACCTCTTCATTTTAGAGACAAATCTCAGGTAGCGGAGGCTAGCCTTGAACTCACGATGTAGTATGTAGTAGTGGTGGATGATGGTGAATTTCTGATCCTCTTGCTTCCATCTCTTAATCCCACACTTGGGATTACAAGTATGGTTTGTGTGGTTCTGGGAATCAAACCCAGGGCCTTGTGTGTATACTAGTCCAACAGTCTACTCACCGAGCTGCAGTCCCAGCTCCCAGAGAGCAATCTTGAAGTGAGAAAGCAGTGTAGGATCTGATACCTGAGGAAGGATGTGTGTGTTAGTCACTTTTCTGAGTGTTGTGACAAATACCTCATAAGAAATTATTTAAGTAAGGAAGCCTTTATTCTGGTCTATGGTTCAAGGTGATACTTCCCATCATGGCGGGGAGGCAGGGCAGCAATTGGTTGCCTGGGCACATTGACTCTGACCTCAGGAAGTAAAGAGTGAAAAGGAGAAAGGGTGGGTTATAAAACGCCGAGGTCCATCCCTTGTGACTGCCTTCCTCCTCCTCAAGCTTCTACAACCTTCCTAATGATTGCAACCAGTTAGAGAATAAGTGTTTGAATAACATGGAGGACACTTCACATTTAAACTACAGCATTGTGTCCTTGTCTGCATGGAACCTATGTGAGTAGATTTCCATCAGCTTCCCCGGGCCTGACTTAGTTCTCAGATACGCTTCTAGGACGTCTCTTCCCTTTTCGAAGCATGTGTTCTAGCTGACAGAGTCATAAAGTGCTGTGGATTATGCTCTTTGTCAATAATAAAGCTGATCGGCCAATAGCTGGGCAGGAAGAGACTGAGCTCGAGAGCCAAACTAGGAGAATTCTGGGAAGAGGAAGGGCAGAGTCGGGGCAGACACCAGCCAGCCACCACGGAAGCAAGATGTAAAACATGAGGTAACAGGTTGGGGGGTGGTGGCGCACACCTTTAATCCCAGCACTCGGGAGGCAGAGCCAGGCAGATCTCTGTGAGTTTGAGGCCAGCCTGGTCCACAGAGTGAGTTCCAGGACAGGCACCAAAATTAGAGAGAAAGCCTGTCTTGAGAAAACTAAAAAAAAAAAAAAAAAACTAAAAAAAAAAAGGGGGGGGTGGAATAAGCCACAAACCACGTGGCAAAGCATAGATAAGAAATATGGGTTAATTTAAATGTGAGAGCTAGCTAGCAATAAGCTTGAGCTATCACCTAAGCATTTATAATTAACATAAGCCTCTCAGTGGTTATTCAGGAATTGGCGGCCAGGAGAGAACCATCTGGTTACAATAGAGACCTATGTGAGAATATGCCTGGTAGTTTGAAGGAGATACTTCCTCTCCATAATCTTGTCCATTTGAATGCTTGGTCTCGTGGTGGTGGTGTTTATGGGACTTAGGAGGTGTGGCCTTGTTGGAGGAGATGTGTCACTGGAGGAAGGCTTTGAGAGATTATAGACTCATGCCATTTCAAATCTGCTCTTCTCTACTTTGTGCCTATGGTTAAAAGATGTGAGCCCTCAGCTTCCTGCTCCAGCGATCATGCCTCTGGTCCACCATCATGGATTCTTCCTTTTCCCTCCTGGAACTGTAAACTCAAATAAACCCTTCCTTCTGTGAGTTGCCTTGCTTATATGTTTTTTATCACAGTCACAGAAAAGCAGTTAACACAGGACTGAAGAGAAAACCCCAGGAGGTGCCATGGGAGAGTGAGGTTGACCTTAGAGTTGCCCTCTGACTCACTGTATAAGAGGCGGTGCGGAGTCTGGGAGAAAAAAGGTCATCATGGAGGGAACAGTGGGTGCACAGGACTGAGCTGGGAAGACATCCTATTGTGATACAGATAGAAAGAGGTCCCCATGCAGCTGGAGCTGGAGCATGTCTCCCATCTGGTGAGTGGGATGTTACAGGAAGTGATGTCAGAGCAAAAATTAGCTTTTACTTATAGTGCTTCTTTTTACAAATTTTAATTTTTTTTTTTTTTTTTTTTGAGACAGGGTTTCTCTGTGTAGCTTTGCGCCTTTCCTGGAACTCTCTTTGGAGACCAGGCTGGCCTCGAACTCACAGAGATCCACCTGGCTCTGCCTCCTGAGTGCTGGGATTAAAGGCGTGCGCCACCACCGCCCGGCTTAATTTTTTTTTTGAGGCAGGATCTTGCTTGTGTATGGCATATAGCCTTGAACTTGTGGTAATCCTCCTGCCTCAGCCTTCCAAGTGCTGGGATTACAGGCTTGCACCACATTGCCTGGTTTCCTGGTACTCCTAAAGTACCAACAGAACAAAGTTGTGGTATAATCTGACTTGGAGTAAACCAGTGAACAGAAAAATGAGCAAAATAGAAAGGGTCCAAAACCTAAAACTCACTCCCTGGAGAGGTAACATCAACACCCCACAGTTATAGCCTTCCAAACTAGAGCGTCCCTTTGAAGATCACTATTGAGGACCGCAGGGATACGGTGATGAACAGGACTCTGGCCAAGGTGAGAGGTAGAGACAAACCAGTGGGTAGAGTTGTTCAATGTAAATCCAAGTAATTTAAAAATTCTAAGATTCACATTAAAAGTCAAAGAAGGAATGGTTGAAATTTATGTTTCATCTAATCTATGATGCAAAGTAAAATTACCTCAAACTATAATCAACATAATGAGTTAGTTTATCGTTTTCCCATCAAGCCATTCAGATCTGGTTTATCCAAAACACAGGTCAGTTTGTACTCCATGTTTCAGGTGCTCACTAGCCACATTGCCATGATAAACTGTATAGCTCCAAAAGTTACAGGCAGGGGTTAGCCCAGTGATAGGGTATGAGGCTGGACTTCCCCTGCAGAGCTGAGTAGCAGGGAGTGTCTTGATCACACTGTGGGCTGTGGTTACAGCTGGCCAGAGAGAAGACCCTATTAGACTACGTCCATCAGAAAACTCCTCAGAACAGGCCTTCTGTGGAACAGTAAGCCATGAGAGCCTTGAATCATCCATCCCACAAGCTTTCTGTCAGTTTAACCTTGCTCTAGAAGCTAAGGAAACAGAAGGGACCATTTCAAACCTAGCCTTTGTTGGCTTGACATGCCCCTATGCTTCTGGTTAAAATGCATCTCATTAACCTGACTGCCTGGAAGTCTCAAAGGTCGATGAGATGAGGCTGTCATATGTTTACACAATCCAACTCCCACATAATAAGCTGTTTTAATTCAATATTGTACCATTTAATTCCCTTTAAATTAGAGCCATCTGTCTTAGGAGCCTGACTACTGCTACGAGCCAATGAAAGACCATTGTGGAATTCCTGCCCCCCGTACCCCCTTTCTTCCTTCCTTAGCTTTTCTAAGCTTGTAAGTTAATAACTCAAGGACTTTGTTTTCCATGGAGTCAAAACAATAGGCTAGATGAGGTGACATAGACCCGCAATCCCAGCACTTGGGAGGTAGAAGATATTGAATTCAAGGCCAGCTTGGTCTACATAATGAGACCTTTTCTCAAAACCCCAATGGCTGAGTACAAAGCTCCTTGGCGGAGCACTCTCCTAGCATGGGCAAGCCCCTAGATCCAATCCCTAGCACTGCCCCAAAAGAAACAAATCAGAATCAAGCAATAAAATACCAATCTCAGCATAAGCTAAGAGAATTAAAGTTTGCGGTCTTCCTGTCTACATTGTACTTTTCAGGGATCATGGAAACACTCACTTCACTGGGTATTAAAATGAACTGTTCTAAACTTTGGAAACCTTGTGGTAAATCACCAGAATTATATTCACGCTGTGTCTTTCTTTGTCCCTAACAAGGAAACCAACTGAGTTCTTTAGTGGGAGAGCTTGGGGGACAAGCTCTAGCTACTGCCTTTTCACGGCTATTATGAAGGGAACATTTCCCTCCCACTGTAAGTGGGAAAAATGTGCACACACGATTTTCCTGGGGATAATGCCACTCACCCTAAAGGAATAGAAACTGGGCCAGGTGTGGGCGGCGCACACCTTTAATCCCAGTACTCAGGAGGCAGAGGCAGGAGGATCTCTGTGAGTTTGAGGCCAGCCTGGTCTACAGAGCAAGTTCCAAGACAGCTGAGGATGTTACACAGAGAAACCCTGTCTCGGGGAAAAAAAGAAAAGAAAAGAAAGAAACTGTTCATGTGTTGAGAAGAGTGTGTCAGGGATAAGTATCACAGATTAGTATCACAGAGTAGTCAGAAGAATATCATAGATTAGGAAGAGTATATATCGCATATGTCATATGTCTCATTGAGATGTGTGGATAAAAATCCCCTTACCACAGAGCTAGTCTGGGTGATGATCTCTATTTCTATGGGAGTGTTTGCTGGCTTTCTAATGTGTGTGTGTGTGTGTGTGTGTGTGTGTGTGTGTGTGTGTGTGTGTGTGTGTGTGTGTGTAGAGGTCAGAGCACAACCTTAGGTACAATCCACTTCATGTATGTGCAGTGGGGGTGGGAGGAGAGGGAGAGGGTGAGCAAACCTCTCTGTCTGGAACTCACCAAGTAGGCTAGGCTGGCTGGCCAGCAAGCCCCAGGGATCTGCCTGACTCTGCCTCCTCGGCTCTGGAATTACAAATGTCACCACCGTGCCTGGCTTTTCATGGGTTTTGGAGATTGAACTCAGGCCTGTGTGCTTACAGGATAAGCATTTTGCTGACGGCCATCTCACCAGCCCCGTTACAATGAACTTCCTGCTCTCTCTAGACTTGTCTGACCTTTTTTATTCCCTTCCCACAATGTGCCAGACTTTAGAATCTGCAGCATTTGTGTTACATGGTGATTTATTGTGTACTCACTTTATTGAGCTGTAATGGATATTCAACTAAATGGCTACATTTGAGAATTCTATTCCATGAGTGTTAAAAAAATCACCTTTCCTGCAGTATGATTTATATTAAATAAAATTAGCCACTCTGGGTGTACAAATTCCACATATGTAACCTGTATCAGAATCACTGTCGAGAACATTCTCAGCATCTTGAATACCCTTATAAGGACCACAATATCCAACAGTCTTCTCTAATATTGAGCAAAAATATTTTACTGAGTATGGAAAGAACAAGAAGGAACTATTGGGTCATTCTATTTTTAACAGTTAAAAATTTGACAATAGGTTTACTATGATATTCTTAGTAGTATTATGAAGAAAAGAAGAATCACCAAGAACTCTAGCACCATGATTTGCTTCCTAACATCACTGCAGCAAAAGAACTATTTTTCTTCCAAAAGAAAGGATTTCCACATCAGATGATTTCAAAAAATAATCAGAAACCTCGGGCTGACATCTGTCTTCAAACAGTTATGTAATCTTGAACATCAGAGGGGAGAAATTAGAACTCTGGGCAAGCCACGTTGCTGGGGCCCATTCTAGAGCCTTTGTCCCAGCTCCTGGTCTATCTGAGCTTCTGTGGGGCCATGAAGATGCCAAGCACTTCACTCTTGCAGACTCATGAAAATCAAATAGCAGAAGAGACGGGGCTCTGTGAGGAGAGGACATTTGCGGTTGTTCTTAACTTCCATCCTTCTCCAGAGAAAGCGTGATGTTCAGATACGTATTTTAATAGGTCTAGATTTAGTGCCGGAATGTGTCTGAAGCTTCTAACATAAGCACCATGCGTGCATATAACTAAAATAGCAGCAAAAACCAATATAAAGGTTTACCACACACCAAACATTGACCTTTGCTTTCCGGCATATATCAACTCCTTTATTATTTACAGCACTCCTTCAAGGCAGGTATGGTTGTTATTGACAGTTTATTGATGTGTACACTGGGAACGAGAGAAACAAAATGACTTGCCCAAGGTCATACAGCCCGTAATATTGCACAGCAGGTATTGCAACCCCTGGGCAGCATGGCTGCTGAGTCAGTCAGTGTGAGCATCAGGTACAGTCCACCCCGTGTCCAGCACAGCAGTAATCCTGTTGCCATTTACACACCTTCGATGATACACTGGCATTGAATCGGGAGTGTGTGGGTTGACGAAGCTCTAAGGATTAGGATTCTAGTGCTCTCTCTCCTCTCCCTCCCTCTCTCTCCTCGGTCTTAGCACTCTGTTCGTGTCTGCTCAGTTGAGCATCCTCCCGTACTGTGAAGGTTCTCTATCTTCCCAGGCGGTCAGGGCTCCTGGGCTTTGCACTCTTAGACCATGTCTGAGGTGGAGAGTGGCTGGATTAGATGGTGAGGATGATGAAGGTGATTAAGATTAAGAGGAAAATGCAAAAGCAATAAGGAGTTTACAGTGGGACTTGGAGAGTGAGACAAGGGCATAGGCTTGGCTGCTCAGCCTCTGTAGACGTGTAGAAACTTCTGGATTCTGGGCTAACTGCACTTGATGTTTATCTTACTGTCTTGTCATATCAGAGGTAAGGAAACAAAGGCAGGGGTTTTGCTCTCTGAGGAGAGAAATGAGTTTTGCAGCAAGAACCTCAGCTTCTGTAGTGGTCTTTGTGCAGTCCTCAGGACCTCAACCTCAGGGTCTTCTCCCCGGCATATAGTGTAGCCACAGCAGACATCTTGCTCCCTGATCTACTTAACAGTTCTATTAGAATGTACCATTCTAGCAAATACATGTGCATGGCGAAGTGAGGTAGCAGCAGGGCTCTTGGCTAAGAACCCATGCTTGGTTCTTAGCACTAGGATGTAGATGTTGTTGGACCCCAAAGTTTAGGTTCTCAAGTGGGCACCCCAAGAACCCAGACTCCAGTCCGGTTGATGCAATAGCAGGAGGATTTATTAAGCTTCTGTACAGAAGGGATCCTCTGCTCCCAAGAGCAAGAGTTGCATCTTACTGCAGCCCCACAAGGGCTTATAAAGGAAAAAGCTACAAAACCCACAAGATTACAATTCCCATACAATTTTGTTTCACAAGATCATGGTCTGGGTACAGAGTGATCACAGAGGGGGTACAGTTACGTCAACAGGTCCATTCTTCCTGAAACCTCAAGAGGGGTATCAGGGCAGGAGTGGAGTTTACACAAAGGTCACAGTGGTCCTTCCTGGAACACCTGCAACTATCCCAGTCACAGTTGAGCACATCTCTTTTTTTTTTTTTTTTTTTTTTTTTTTTTTTTTTTTTTTCGAGACAGGGTTTCTCTGTGTATCTTTGCGCCTTTCCTGGAACTCACTTGGTAGCCCAGGCTGGCCTCGAACTCACAGAGATCCGCCTGCCTCTGCCTCCCGAGTGCTGGGATTAAAGGCGTGCGCCACCACCGCCCGGCTGAGCACATCTCTTAACAGAAATCTCTTTACATTGTTATATGGTTGCAGGGGAGATTGAACAATGGCTAAGTCAGGTTGCCCTTGGAACTAGATTTTTAGTTTCTCATTTCCTGGTGCTTGAAGTTTCTCTCTTCCTGAGGCCTGGGGGTGTAAACCTGAAGGGCTAGGGTCTTTCAATGTCATAAATAGGGAAAACTCTACAAACTGTTTCCAAGGAGACAGCTATGGTCTGAAATCTGCAGATGGGTCAGTGCTAACATTCTCAGAGAAGCACCCCACTCATGGCTGGTCCTGGCAAAAGTGCAACCCCTTTAGGAGTGAGAAGCCAGTCTGGGAACTGCTAAGAGGACTTAGTAGTCAAGGGCACTGGCTGCTATTCTAGAAAACCTAGGTTCAGTTCCCAAAACCCACAGGGTGTCTAACAACTGTCTATAACCCCAAGTTTAGGGGATCTGATGCCCTCTTCTGGTCTCCATGGGCACTGCACACACATGGTGCACAGACCTATACGTAGGCAAAATACTTGTATACAAAATGATTTTTAAAAAGATTATTATGAAGAAAGCCTAGTCACAGGTAAAACATAGTGACAGGAAGTAGTGACAAGTGGCAGAGGTAGAAGTTTGGGGCCTCATCTACAGTGTTGTGGGAGGGTTGTGTGGTCATTCCCTCTGAGTTGAGACAGTATCTGGGGGGGGGGCTCTCAGGACAGCTCAGGGAATCAATTAAACTTAGAAGGTGAAAGAAGTTCCTAAAACTTAAGATTTATAAAGCCCCTGAAAGGTTATGATTCCCAAGGAAGGAGGCTTTGGTGAGAACTTATGCAAGCTGAGCAGAGAGTGGCATGGATAGGCTTTCATGAGTACTTACCCATGTAGTGGGGGGTTTTGGGGCAACACAGCTGCCTTGGGGCAACTCATACTCCTTAGTCAACTCTGACAAGCTTAGCTGCCTACTAAGCTCAACTTTGGTGGAATCAAAAGTCTGTGACGTAGCTGAGCTGAACAGACCTATGTCTACATCTTCCTCAAGAAAAGCCACAGAGCAGGAGGATGGGCCAAGGGATGTTTTCCAACTGCCAAGGGTTTGTGCAGAACATTTTTTGTTACATTGATCTTTAAAGTTTTTTTTTTTAAAAGATTTATTTATTTATTATGTATACAGCATGTATGACCAGAAGAGGGCACCAGATCGCATTACAGATGGTTGTGAGCCACCATGTGGTTGCTGGGAATTGAACTCAGGACCTCTGGAAGAGCAGCCAGTGCTCTTAACCACTGAGCCATCTCTCCAGCCCCCCCTTTTTTTTTTGATCTTTAAAGTTCATTATGAAATATTTTAAATATATACACATATGGAAGCAACCATGTGTGTATCTTAGATTTAACAGGTGGAACCACCTTGTTATGCTTAGTCACATCTCTGCCGAGTTCTTCCTAATGTAGGGGGCCTCAGTTCCTTGAGAGAATTTGTTTGAGTTCATCTGCTCAAAGACTCAGACTACTGTTTAAAAATCAGATAAACACACCCATGTTCCTAGCAGTATTATTACAGTAGCACAAAATGGAAGTAACCCAAGTGTGCATTGATGGATGGATGGATGGATGGATGGATGGATGGATGGACAAACAGTAGGTAGTATATGTATATAAGGGCAGATTATTCAGCCTTAAGGAAAGGGAGTTCCGATGCCTCCCCCCCCCCAACATGGAAGAACCTTGTGGACAGTTACAGAAACTGAAGAAATTTCAGAGAACAAATGTGTCAATTTCTATTGACTGATTATTTTTTCAGAGTCATATTTTCATTTCTGTTTGGATTAGCAATTTCATATCATGACACCATCCACTTATATGTGTGTTACCTAAAAAGCAGAATGACTGCTGCTTTAATAAACTAAATTTATTTTTATTTCATACATAGAGACCGAGGTTGGAATGCTCCTCTATTTAGGATGCATCTTCAATTCACATTTGGCTTTTCATATGGCTAGATCATGCTGATCCTAGAAGCCATGGGTGATCAAATAAAACCCTAGTGCCAGCTTTGGGATACTTCCTTATGAGGAAGATCACAGAGATCCACACAAGGTAGTGAAAGCTACTCTTTCGCTCATGGTTATTCAACAAAACAGGATAATGAGACCTTATTGCTGAACA